>NC_064421.1:44785499-45465499 GCF_023375975.1 Astyanax mexicanus | reverse complement strand
AATTATCAGCCCAGAGGAAATATGGTGAGGTCAGTGCCCAAATCCAGAGTCTTGCATAGGAGCAGGCCTCAGAAACTGAGGTAAGAATAACTCCTGCCAGGGCATGACACATTGCTCCATACAGCTGTCAGATAATGGGGATTCACAGAAAATGCTCCCGGACCGGGTCGGTAAAGCACAGGTCTCAAAAAGTCAGGGTTGACACGCAACACAACCACTGTCTTCCACCAATCTTTCATTTAAATCAATACTGTGTTTTTGAAAATCAATACAGTATTGCAAAAGAAAACACTTGTATCTATAGACTGTAAAAACACACAGCACTACATTTGAGTATTGAGTCCAACCCCAGCTGTGCCACCTAGAAAGCCTTAGTTGAGATAAGTATACAAACTAAAAATATATATATATTTTTTGATCAGCCGTGGTTTTATGTTTTTTTTGGATACAATCCGGGTTAGCACCCGAACATCCCTTTCAGACAGATTCCTCTTACAGCGTCCACAGTTAATCCTGTTGGATGTGGTTGGTCCTTCTTGGTGGTATGCTGACATTACCCTGGATACCGTGGCTCTTGATACATCACAAAGTCTTGCTGCCTTGGTCACAGATGCGCCAGCAAGACGTGCACAAACAAAAGCAAATGTGACCAGCTGGACCCAACCAGCATGTTTACACTCAGCAACACAAAACATGGCAACTTCCTCTAATAGCCAGACTGTTTATTATTATATATACATTCAGACAGAATATAAAGCCACAAAGAAGGCAGCAGCCTGTGGAGAACAGCATATACCATGATGGTGAGTGACAGGTGGGAGAACACACCCAATATGCAAATAGCATGACCAACATCAGGTGAAAACCCCTGAAGAAATGCTTAGTAGACCCTGTTCAACTGATGAGTCAAACTGAGCATGGCAAATAGTTGCTTCAATTACTAAATTTTGCCAAAACAGATTATTTAGCTAGACCAACTTTTAACAAGAAACTTAATAATGTTAGTTGAGCCAATTAGTTTGCTATAGTTTATGGTGCAATTCAATATTGTTCAGCTGAATTTCAATTAATTTTCTTTGGACTGTGTATATGAACTTCAATATATCAATATTTTCTTATGCCCCTACTAAAAAAGTTCATAAATACATGGTGCATTGCATTTATTTAATAAGAGTGCTCAATCGTTATTTTTGGGGCTGATTGTCTTTCAGCTAATTCAGGTGAACGTAGAAAATCAAGGGCAGAGCTAGATGCTACATTAACCCTTCCAGGAAAAGTTGGCTGTAAAACTCCAACAAGCATCAATAGAGAGAGTCAGCACCTCCTTTAGCTATAGAACTGCACCGTGCAGCTCAAAGTAAAAACACAATCAAAAAGGGCACTACCGCAAAACACCATTTTTTTTTAATGACTGCGGATGCTACTAAACCTAAATAATTAAGTAATACCAAACAGGTAATGACAACATTGTAAGTATTACTTGGTACAAAGCAGCACCCAAAAAAAGCTTTTTTTTAATGAGCAGAGGATCTTCAGTTCAGCAACAAATGCAAAGGGTAATTAAAGTGTGTAGCATTGGACAAATATCTATTTTAAATATTAAAACCCCATAAAAGAGAAAATTACCCCAGGACCACCTGAGAAACTAATCCCGTTCGGATATGGATTTAGTGGACTGTTGCCCTTTCAGGTGTTGTGTAGAATTCTGCCTCCCTGCCGGAAAAAGTGCTTTTATTTACGCTGCACACAAACTAGTCAAGTTGACCCGGGCAGTGGTTTGCGGCAACTTTTACACCTGTTATTTTGGTTTGGAACAAATGGAGAAGACAAAACAAGGAAGGTGTGAAAGAGCCCTATTTAACAGGGGTGTGCAAATGCACACAAAAAGCTTGTCTTGTCCCAATACTTTTGTCCATATAAGTGCATATAAATGACTTAGAAGGAAAAGTTCATTAGTGGGACATAGGGTTGCAGCGGTATCCGGTTTCACGGTATACCATGGTATTAAAATGCACGGTTATCATACAGTGTGTGTTTGCTTATTACCGGTAAAACGCAAGCCAGCAGAGAAACTCACCCGCGCATGCGCAACTCTGCTCCGCTTCAGCTGCTCAGCATACAGCGGTGAGAACAGCAGAAAGTGCATCAGACTAAACAAATCTCCGTCCGCCTAAAAAAACTAAAATCAGCAGTGTGGGACTATTTCGGATACCCGCCGAACGCACCCGAGGATGGCTATCCGATTTCCACAGTTAATCCTGTTGGATGTGGTTGGTCCTTCTTGGTGGTATGCTGACATTACCCTGGATACCGTGGCTCTTGATACATCACAAAGTCTTGCTGCCTTGGTCACAGATGCGCCAGCAAGACGTGCACCAACAAAAGCAAATGTGACCAGCTGGACCCAACCAGCATGTTTACACTCAGCAACTATGTGGCTGTAAAGTCACAGCTAAAGATGGACATACGTCAAACCTGTTCTCCCATCTCCGAGAACACCACCCCGCTGTGCAGCGCAAAGTATGTGTTTAGTTTATAATTTTAATCTGAACCTAAATAAAACCTCTTTGTAGTCGTGCACAACCTATGCGGTAAGCTGGGTCACTCTTCATTTGGAACTGGACCGAGACCACCTCCTCTAGCAGGTCTCAGTCCAGTTGTTTTGATCTGTACCTGAGTGCAATTATTAGTATTCACACCTGCTAAAATGAACGACACTAAAAGTACAAATGAACCGAAGTCCGTTTTAATCAGACCAAACAGTGCTGGTGTGAAAACGCCCTAACAGAGTAAAAATCTTCTAGAAAAATAGTGTATTCCTTTCCTGTAAAACAGCTTAACCCAACATTATATCAGTATCATAGCATTCTGAAACTGGAATCACATTGCCTTAAAGTCATCTGTATCTTACAGGTAACAAAACACTTTTACATAGTGTCATTTTCTTTATTGCCTTTTACCACAATTTATATCAAAAATGCTAAGATCACCATTAAATTTTATGAAGTCTGATGAAGCTAGCAGCTACATGTTGCCACTCTAAGCTTTCTGGCACATCAGTGACAAGATGCCTTCTCCAGGAATGTTCATACATTTTTCAACAAGATAATGTAAAACCACCAGCTGGACACATTACAAAGGCGTGACTGAGAAATAAAAGGTTTCTATTATTGGCCTGCCTGCATTCCTGTCTTTTCCCTCAAAAGACACCCAAAACAATGAATTGCTTGGAATTCTCTTTACAAAAAATGTCTTGCTCTGAAATAGTGAGTTTACTATCCCAAGTTTTTTTTAGAATGTTTTTCTTTAGACTTGAAATGCAGGTAGTGGATTATCTCAATGCATTGTCACGCCATTGTCACTGCATTATTACATTCCTACTGTGTACTGAAACCATGGCTGGATATAGCATCACTGTTATATATAGTATGTTCGTTAAAGCACATTCTATTTTAAGCATTTAAGTCTTCCTCAACAAGTGCTAATCATACTAGTCCTGGGAATGCCATGTTCTGCACATTTGTGTGAGCTACCTATAAAAAATAAATAAATAAATATAAATATTTCTAGCTCTGCATGTGTCACATCACTGAATAAACATCAATTGAGAGGAACCAATACTGATATATTACAGGGAATAAGGTTCTACACCTCAAATGTGGTGCATACATTTTATTATTTCTACAAGAAAACTAGCAGCACTTACAACAGGATGAACCAAGATTTTCTGTAAATCTACTCGAGTTAAAAGTTTGTAGGCAACCCACTGAATTCACAGGCTGGAAACCCATTGCTTAACCTTTCATTTTCACTCCTCAATATCCAACCAGTTTGAAAAGCAAAAAAAGCCTTGTAGGCTGTTAAAATCTTAGTGAGCTAGTCCTAATTTATTCATGCTAGCCCATCAGCATTTGGCAGCCTTTGGCAGGCTGCGTCACTGAAATTTTCAACATTAAAAATTCATCAGTAAGGATGAGTGGGAAATTGTGTGCAAATGTGCCATTGAAGTTTCACAACAATACGTTTCAAACTATGATTACTGATTTTTTTTTGTCTCTTATTGCCACCAATATTAAATAGAGTTGTTTCATGAATTGACTGAACCAATACACAATTAAACATCCTGCATTTTTATAATGCCATACAGCATTATGCTACCCATACACTACTTGACTTTGAAAATACTATAAAAAAAGACTTTTAACAGACAAAAAAATCTGACACCCTCTCACACCTAAACACAAGTTACAGACTTTTTACTCACAGACGAGTCACATGATTTTGTCTAAACTGGGGATCACTATTTGCAAGACGGCAACTCAATTCTTTCTTTGCTTTTGGTGGAGTTTACATACAATACATAAAACATATTAAGTTACAAATAATGTGTTTATCAATACTGTGATTTACAACTTTTGTTCCCAACAACAGTCTATTTTTGTCACACTGTTAGTTCTTGATATTTAACAGAATACATTTTGTGTTCAATTCTGCTTGTAAGCTTCTTTTACCCCTTTTTTTTGCTACAACCTTGTATAGCAAAGAATCACAGTTTCACTGCTATACATCTGCCTTTGATTTAAATAGAATTAATGCGATAAAAAAATAATTCTTGCAAAATGTGTATTTATTAAACTTCATATAAAAAATAACACTGCACAATAAGACAAAGTAGTGCAAAATAAAATCACTTTAAATATAATGTCTAAAGTGCTACCTGTGTTTAAAATACTGTATATAGACTCTACCATATACGGCACAATAACTGCAAAATGTGTTCTTTCAAATTGTTTGTAAACATATTTTGAAATACTTATGATAATTTTAAACACTGCTGATTTTATCTGAACGCCAGGACGAGAAAAATACTGACTTAAACCTTTAATTTAACCACCTTACACCGAATGATCGAGATGAGGCAACAGCAGATCCACTCTAGCGCGACTCAAAATTATTTTCCCAACTCTGGAAATTTGTCTGCGTCGTTAGGAGTAAGGTCAGCATTAGACTAGCTTTTATTGAATATTGAGCCAAATATATTCAATACAAAAAAATAAGTATATCTCCTTTTCAATATTTTATTGAGTACATTTCTTATGATGGATCACTGTTTATCAGTCACCTTGTACCAAAGCAGAAAGCTTTTTATTTTGCAAATGGTTAAATAATAGCATTTACTACATTCAAAATAAAGCTTAAACCTGAGAATTTGACTGGGATAATTTTGTCTCATAGGTCATGACAGAAGATTCAGAAGAGCATTTTGCTGCCATGACCTACAAACCCTGATCTAACCCAAATAACAAGTGAGAAGAAGCGCTGATGTGCCTTCTAAGGAGGTCTCTACTAACAGCTCTGCCTCTTCTGTGAAATGAACAGCCCTGTAAGATCTTTACAGAACAGTGCCTGACATTGAGCCAGCCATTGTGTTAATATTAAAATTGTGTTAAGACTTTTTAAATTTTAATTTAAAAGCCGTTTGACCAGTGGTAGGATGGTCCCCCCTCAAATGTGAGTCTTGGTCCTCCCAAGGTTTCTTCCTCCTCCTGCAGCTCTGAGGGAGTTTTTCCTTGCCTCCGCGCTCACTGGGGGTTCTGTATTCTGTATTTTCTATGTTTAATGTTTTGCCTGATTCTTTGTCCTGTAATCATGTTTCTGTAAAGCTGCTTTGTGCCAACACCTGTTGTAAAAAGCGCTATACAAATAAATTTGATTTGATTAATATTAGGGTAGCTACAATCCATTAGGGCTGTGTTGTCTTCTCTCTTAAACACACACATACACCTTGCTGTGCACAAGACTTCCAGTCACATTTAACAGTAAATCGTAACCCTTAGTTGGCCTCTTACTTTTAAATTTTATATTTATATTTATTTAGGTCATTCACCACGCGTTATTGGAGTACTAAGCACACAGAACACTCTATAGGCAAATATGTCCCAAACCTAATAGAGCTCTATAGACCCATGGTACGCTAGAACAGGCGTCATCCTGAAAGTATGTGTCAGAGAACAAGTCCACACAGAAGCGGTGACAACAACACATCCTCCTCAACTTGATCCCACAGAGCTGTGTACTGTGCACACATTGCACAACATCATAACCTCCTGTCACAAGCCTTCAGCACCTTTTCATACATCACATTCACAAAACTCTGAACATCCACTTTTAACTTTCACAGAGAGGCAGACAAGGCTGCACTGTAGCCGCAATGTGTCTCCAGTAAGTGAGGAGAAGCGAATTTGTGTCGCATATAGTCATTTTAGTCTGAAATCACACCAGTAAGGTCTAACTTAACTTAAAATCATATTCCACTGGTTATATAAGAGCTAGAGATCTATAAATTATTTTTAATAAAACATAATGACAAGACATATATGCTTGATTTAATCTGGACTAGTTACATGCCACCACTGTTTTACCATTGAGTTCTCTCCCTTTCTCTTAACTATAATTCCATTTTACTAGTAAAAGCCACAGTTACGGGTCCCACAGCTACATTTTTACTTCTAGAAACTGTAGTTCCAGATATCTACACAGTAATTCAGATTAGAGATTGCAATAAAATTGAGATTGCAATAATAGTAGTAACACTAGTCAGAACCTGAATATCTAAAGTTATATTACATATAATACAACTTCACATATTACATATTACATCAGATTTGTCTAATTGTTAGCATTTGTACTAGTCTAAATAACTCTGCAGCTATCTAGAATTACATATTTTTCTAGCTCTCATTAGCACAATTAATGTTAGGTTACCCATTATGGGTTAACTGTACAACTTTTCTTTCCAAAGTGTTTTGGATTTGAGTTACTGGACATAAAGGCCAACTAATTTAACTATAGTTAGTGAGTTGTTGCATGTTGGCTGTAACCCTTCTAAAAAGGTCTCACTCCAATACTTCTACATAAAATATTACAAACTACTCAAACCAAACCGAACACAACTGAAATATTAGAGTGAAAAGACTTTACCCATCCTAAAACAACTAGCTAGCCTAATACTTGTTTTTGTTTGTACACAGTCCTCTCAACCAACAGTATGGCTAGCTAGGAGTATGAAGTAGGGGTAAGATGAAACATCAACACAGGGGTACATTGTATTTTTATCTGCAATAGGATATTGTCATGCGGGGTCCAACATCAATATTTGATTTCTGTTCGAATTAAGCTTATATTACACATATTATTTGGAAAATAAAATATTTGTGCTCTACCCAGACATTTTACCAGCAGCAGAATAGTTCTACTTTATGGCACTTAGGACTGGGAGAAATTGTAAAAAATAATACACATTACTTTAAATATACATGCTACTCACAATAACTTTTATATTAAACACAGTGTAAACAATTTTACTTGTATTTAAGTTATGGAAAAGTATGAAATATGAAAATCACAGTTCTTTACAGGTTTTTGACAGAAGCAAATGTCTATCTACTGAAACAGTTATTAGACTAATGTCCCAGCACTGATAGCAGTTTATGGATATTTCACAACATTGGAATAATACCACATTTGAAAGAGCTGCAGTCAGTTTGCTTATTTGAGTATTTTATTTTGTTTAAACGTAATAAATGCTAGTTAGTTGGTTTAAAGTGTGAAAAGACTTAATCCATCAATTCAGTTTTTTGTTAGTAAGGTCTGTTTTGGAAGTTTCGTTGTATGAAGACGTTTTCGGGTTTTTAGCACTGCCAAGCTGTATTCTATGTTTTGTTTCTGTATTTTTAGGAAGAAATGAACCCAGTTATGTCTAAATCGAATATTAGTATAATATTAGCTAACAGCTAATGACAACCCAGGTAAAACCTCACGTCTTGTCAACGTCAGGATGTATTCACCTAACCTAGCTATTTTCTCCATTTTTGTTCAATACAGACATCTTTATTAGCCAAGATAGGTTAGTAAACTGCCTTATAGCTAAGTGAAATATATTGTGGGCAGTAAGGCATCAACTGGGCATTTATTTCACACTTTTCAGACACAGTGATTCCCACCCCTAGTATGAAGTATGTCGGCTAGCTACGATAAATCTAAAGCTAACAAGCAAAATCACTGTAACCCAGATTACGTTAGTTATTTTAGCTAGATCAGTTAACCCCTCATCTCCACACTATCTGTCCGAGGTTTTGAAGGGGTATTTCTGTGTCAGTCCACTGCACTGCTTAACTAAAGCTCAGAGTAAGCTGTCTGTTCTGTTCTGATCGAGTAAACGCGGAGAGAAGTCCCCGGACGGGTCGCTAACGAGCTGAAGTAGCTTCATAAAGACTGGAAGCACGCCGACGCCATGATGACCAAAACAAAATGGCTGAACGGGAGATTAGTTGACAAAGTCAGCAGGGCTGCGTGAGGAGCGGCTTCCTCCGGGTTACCACAGCTGAGGGTGAACTGTATCAGCTCAGAGGAACCGCACACAGCGAGGAGAAGATCCCACATCGTAGGTAAGGAGCACAGACAGGAGACGGACATGTATTTGTGAGCTGTGGTCTCTTCTCTGATCCAGAAACGCTAGTTAAATTAGCTTAGCTAGCATTAGCTGGGGATAACCTAGCAAGCCAGCCATATAACAAGGGGTTAGCTAGCTAACTAAGTACGTTAGCTATGCAGCTATGTTATTTAACTAGGTAGTAAATTAAGGGGATCTGGCACCTTTTAAACATTGTTTAGCTAGGTAGTTAGCAAGCTAACTTAACGCATAGCTCAGTAAGTCTCTAGCTAAATCCATAGCTTATCTTAGCTTAGCATATCATAGCATAGCTACCTGCAGCTCGGCCCGCTCCACTTCCCAGTGCGCCCGCTCCATCTCGAACCGGGCCCACTCGTGCTGGATGTAGTGCAGGATCCCCGGGATCGTGTACTGCTGCGGCCGCGGCATCTCGTCTTGCTGCTGGACCGCTGGCGCCGTCCCCCCGGGTCCGATCTGGGGATTAACGGCGTTATGGTTTCCCTGCTGCGGCGCTTGCTGCTGTCTGGCGGTGGCCATTCCTCCCCCTGCTGCTGCTCCTCCTCCTCCGCCGGGGTGTTCATCCATTTTCTTTAAAAATAGCAATGTCCCGCTCCAAGTCGCCGCACGACCACAGTCGCGCTCGCTCCCTCTCTCTCTCTCGCCGATCCCCCGCCCCCTTCGCCCTCGGTAAGCAGCGCTCGCCCCGCTACAGGCTGCTGCGGGTTCGCCCGCGGCGCTGGACGCGGTGTGTGCTCCGGGCTCAGAGTGAGCGCACGGCTCCGCCGGCCGCCATTAGTCCGCTCCCTGGATGAGAGTCTCCTCACTGCGGGCGACAGGGGGATTCAGCTCGCGCTGCATGACGGGACCCAGCTCACCCAGCCCTGCTCTGCTCTCTACCGGCCAGACACAGAACACAGCGGCGCAGACAGAGCGCATGCGCAGACTGAGAGCTGTCGCCTCACAGCACTCACAGTTAGCTATAATAACAGTAATCTCGAAGAATAATATATAAGGGCTATTCCACAGAATGAATGATTTTAAATTACTTTTTTTCATCTGTTTTCAACTCTACTATATTTTTATTTGTCCTGTTACCAAAACTTATGACATTTAAAAAGCATGTTCAAAAGTAAGTAAGTAAGAACTAATTCATTTGATTTTCTGTCAAGAAAGTCATTATTTGAATTAAGTGGTCAAAAATATATTTATGACAAAAATCACTATATATGCATGCACATTGTAGTTTTCTAAAAGATGCAAAGCCATATTTGTTTTTTTTTTTCAAGACCCAAACCTGAAATGAAATGGCACAGATTTTGCGGAATATGCCATACAATACTACTTCTAGAGTATGAAGGAACACATAAGGAATCTTATTGAAAGTTTATTGAAAAAAGATGTTAAACAAACCTTACAAAATACTCTGAGAAAAACATTAAGCTGGCTCTTATCTGGTGTGCTGTTTAAAACCTGAGGTATCTAAACTGGTAACCTAACTATGATGAGCTTATCCTGTGCAACAGAGGTACCTATTGGTCCTCCTTTCTTGGGGCAGTCCTGATGAGTGCCAGTTTCATCACTCAACGTTTTGAGGAAAGGGGCTACACCTGCCACACCTGTCAATCACTCCTGAACCCTTCTGAAAGACAGCCTCAGATTTGGGCTACTGAGAAAAAGAACTGGACTGTTGCTCAGTGGTCAAAAACCTCTTTCAACTCTTTTAACAAGAAGTTCAAAGTACAGTGTGAATTTCCGTAATCTGTGATTGTTTGGGCAACCAAATCATCTGCTGATGCTGGTCCACTGTGTATTTTTAGGTTTTAGAACACTTTGTGCTTTCGAATGCTGACAAGCTATATTGAGATTTCCTGTAGCAGAATGACTTGGCACCTGACCACAGTACTAAAACTACTGGCAAATGGTTTGCTGACCATGATATTGTTGTGCTCGATTGGCCAGCCAACTCTTTAGACCTAAACCAAATAGAGAATCTGTAAGACACTGTCAGGAAGATGAATAACACTCGACACAGCAATGCAGATGAGCAGAAGGCCACTACCAATGCAAACTGGGCTTCAGTAAAATCTTTCCATTGCCATAGCAAGCTGATTGCATCCATGCCACACCACACTGATGCAGTATGGTATGATGCAGTTTGGTATGAATGTATGGTAGAGAAGTCCCAACCATGTATTGAGTGTTAAAACGAACAAATTTGAGTGTTGTTTTTCTGTGTGAACGTATGCAATACTTAAATTATAAAAGATGCTGAATTTTTAATTTTAATGAGCATTAAGTGAAACTGGTCAAAAATAAAACAAAAAATATATATAAAATTGAATTATGAACAAAAATACACTTTTATCTGATTTTCTCCCCAATTTACATGGCCAATTACCCAACCCACTCATTCGGGTTCCCCTTATCACTAGTGATGCCCAACACCAGGAGGGTGAAGACTAGCATATGCCTTGATGCAGCATTGCTTGGAGGAAAGCGCAGCGACTCGGTTCTGATACATCAGCTCACAGACGCCTTGTACTGATCAACATCACCGTAGAGAGAGCAAGGCCAATTGCACTCTCTCAGGGCTCCGGTAGCTGACGGCAAGCTGCAGGAACAGGATTCAAACCGGCGATCTCCTGATCATAGTGGCAGTGATTTAGTCTGCTGGACAACTCGAAGACTTACTAAAATACTTTTTTTATTATTTATTTTACAATATTATAAATTATAACAGTACACATACATGATGCGTGATAATGTATGAGTAACACAATCTTAATAACCGTAATTTGCAAATAAACCCAATTACAGTAAAACTGTAAATACGTATTAATTATGGCATTGACAAAACAATAACATAATAAAAATAATAAATAATAAAATTATAAAAAACAATAACAGTGTTACAGTTTTAGCTGCATAATCTTTTTTTTCTTTCTTTTTTTCTCATTCTAGTGTTCTTTATAGTGTTCCCACCTTCCCAATTGACCATGATCAAGTTCCTGTTGATGGTCAATAAGCAGGGGCAGACTCGCCTGTCTAAGTACTATGAGCATGTGGACATAGGAAAGAGGGCTGCCCTGGAAGCAGATGTGGTCAAAGGTTGTTTATTTCGCAAGAAAGAGGAGGTAAGTCTCACGTTTTTCTGTCTCGTTTATAACTAATGCTTCCTAATAAAATAAATCCTTTACAAAGGCACCTACTGCTGTTCCTAACCAGTCATAAATGAATTAAAGTTTACTACTTGATTTGACTTGACGGAATTGTTGTCCAGTAACTTGCAGCCCAGATATAATATGTGTTAGAAATGTGTAGAGCAGGGTGTGAAATGGATTTAAAACTTGCCGGCAAAAGACTTTTACTGTGAGGGGTCAAGCATTCAGGCCTGGACTTTTTCACACCTGCACTTTATAGTTTCAACTAAAAATGAGCTAAAAAGGACCCTGGGTTCAGTTTTTTTTGGGGAAGGTGTGAATACAGTAATTGCAAAATAACTGCACCCCTGGAGTAGGTGTTTTGCTTCAGTCTCATGTACTCTGAGTGGTTTGTTTGTGGCCAAAACATAATCTAACCCTGATTTGCCACAACTATTAGCTATAATATACACCCTACATATACAGATGTGCTTTGGAATTACGCTTATACATTTCAGAAATGCTCCAAGTTTACAAACTTGTCAACTGTTTCAGACCAGAGCAATCCAACTATATGTGTAAAAACTCCACATATGCACTTCCTTTCCTGTGAAAAACGTAATTACGTGTAAGTAACTTAACTTAAGCGTGAGTAATAATGTCAAAATACCCTGTTTATTATTTTGCCTGATTCTCTGTCATGTGATCACTTTTCTGTAAAGATGCTTTGTGACAACATCACTTGTGAAAAGTGCTATACAAATACATTTGTTTAGATTAGATTAGATTTGATTTCCAGCAAGACCTTTAATTCCATCCCATGTGCTATTTTTTTATTGTTCCCAGGATGGTGGGACAGAGTTAGTATGGAGCCCTGGTAAAAACCACATATTTAAAAAAAAAAAAGCCACAAATACATGGGATGATCTTGAAACTGTGAAGCATGGTGGTGGTAGTGTAATGGCATACTGAAATGTACAATGATCAAAGAAAACTCCTTCACTGACTGTTGATGCTGTTCTTCATTATTTCTATATTTTTTCATGGTTGTTTGTCATGTTTCCTCCTTTTTTCAGTGCTCATTTGTGGAGTATAAGGACTACAAACTGGTCTATCGTCAGTATGCAGCTCTTTTTATTGTCGTCGGCATCACTGACAATGAAGTGAGTTCTTACTTGCTCTGGGTATTGATAATAGTGATCATGGCAAATAATGATTACGCTGTAAAAGAAAAACATATACTTAGTTAAATTGTTATTAACATTAATGTTTTTTTTATGTTTACTCACCGTTCAGAATGAACTCTCCATCTATGAGCTCGTCCACAACTTTGTTGAAGTGCTCGACAAGTATTTCAGTCGTGTGGTAAGTTAAAGCTGACCCATAATAATAATAATAATAATAATAATAATAATAATAATAATAATAATAATAATAATAATAATCAGGGTTCATACGGTCATGAAAAACCTGTAAAAGTAATGGAATTTGAAAATAGCAATTTCCAGGCCTGGATAAGTTTTGGAAAAATAAAACTACCCATAAAGTTTTGAAAAAGTTATGGAAATTTGCTCTACAAATCTTTGTGTTTCAGTTTATTGATGGAGAAAATCTATTTTGAGCTACAAATACATCAGCTCAGAGTTAATTCAGTAATTTAGCCTCTACACAATGGAGCCCTCAGGATCTGATACACATTTTATTATTATTGAGAAAGAATATATATATATATATATATCATAAGAAATGTTTTGTTGGTTTTTGGATTTATTGTCCATGTCTGCACTGATGTTTTAAAGATTGTATGGTCATGAAAATTTGCTTTGAAGACATGAAAAATTCCAGAAAAAATCATGGAAATGTATTGGTTAAAAAGTGTATAAACCCTGAATAATAATAATAATAATAATAATAATAATAATAATAATGAGTTGCATAACATTGTTTCCACCACTGACTGTGTTCTCCATTTTCCTTGCAGAGTGAACTGGATGTATCCTTTTTAAAATCCTGCGGCATTTAACAATCCAAAGTTAAGATAAAATATGCATTTTCAATTTTAAAAGAAAAACAGAACAGAAGTGTCAGGAAATATACAATGATATAAAATCGAATCTATATATACAAAAATACAAAATACATAATATTACATATAAATATAAATATAGAAAAATAACTAACATTAGAGGCCTCATGGTTCCCCAGCATGTCCTAGGGTAGGCATTTGCCAGTGTTATTGCACAAAGGCTGAAAGTGAATAAATAGAAATAAATAGTAAAAAAGTGGTGATCATCAGTTTGGTGACTTTGTGAATGAAAAGCAGTCTTCCTCTTAATAGTTACTTAACTCTTACTTAAACAGGGCGTAGTTCTGTTAAGTTAAAGTTCATGTTTGACTGTCATGTTAATCTTAATGTCTGGATGTTCAGTTGCTTTGTGTTGATTATTTTCAGCATTGAATCCAAGAAACACACACATTTCATCATTTACAAATGTGTAATTACATCCTAGGAATAATATACATTTTTATGCACTAACACCTTAATTTTGGCTGACTCCACCCTTGGACGGTTCTAAGGTTGTATTTTAAATACATGTATTTAAAATGAATTAATTACTTTAACTCTATAATTTGGGGATTAGAATATTATCTAATAATTAGTAAACACATTTTAAAATGATTATAATCAGTAGGATTTTTTTTTTGTACAGTGCAGCTTATTTATAAATGTTATTTCTGGATTATTCCAAATTTTTCATATTTATTTGGTATTTTCTAAAAAGGACATTTTTTACTGATTTATATTTGCAAAGCTAATTCATTTGCATGTATCAAATAAAGTTATGTGCATTTAAAAAGGGAACAACATGTAGTAGTCTTAATGTTCCTACAATGTTATCAGCTGATATAAAATGATATTCCTTAATTCTGTATCAGATCATGTTTAACTTGGATAAGGTGCACATCATTCTTGATGAGATGATCCTGAACGGACACGTTGTGGAGACGAACAAGAACCGCATTCTGGCTCCTCTACTGGCTTTAGATAAGATGGCAGAAGGATGACAGACAGCTACTCTTTTTATTTAAACACTGAAACTGCAGCAATATATGTTATTTTTATTTGTTAGGCATGATTTAAGTATTCATAAGGGAAATACTCTTGTATATATGAATAATGGCCTTTAAAAGACTTTTAAAAGTCTTTTACATACCTTTACATATATTTTTCTTATATATATATATATATATATATATATATATATATATATATATATATATTTTTTTTTTCTTTTTTATAAGTTCTCAAAGTTGTTCAGCAAGAAATGGATTTTCTGCATGATTTTACCGACATGTTTGCGTTTACATTACAGAATTAAATGTAATAACTGCTGTATATCATGTGCTGCTATATAAATGTTTACCTGCTTGGCTTTAGTTATGATTTACTTGTTACACATCCAGGGACAGACTGAACAAAAAGCAGTTCAGGAATTTGCTCTCAAATAGAGCAGGCTGATAAGCCCAGTTTGTATTTGTACTAGGGGTGTGCGATATGGCCCTAAAATAATATTGCAATATTTCATGGTATTTTCGCGATAATGATACTCTTGGCGATACAACAAAAAACACTGAATTAAATATATATATATATATATATATATTTCAAGAATACACTACTGCAACAAAATGACAAATGAATTTTATTATTGCTTTTGATATGATATGGCAAACCCCTAACTGAGATATTAACAAAAAATACAAGAATTTTATCAGATTTATAACAGAAGTCAATGATCCAGAATATCATGATACTAATAATAATGCACTCCAAACATCTCCATATATCCAGGATTAAAGTAAAATAAATGATACTGACCAGATATAATCGGTCTCTAGTAGATATATAATGGGAAATGAGAACAGTGTGAATTTGTCTTTTGCTAAAAAGTAGTAGCCTGATGTGATAAATAGGGGTGATATGGCACAATATTTCAAATTCCGTATAAAAATATTGTAATTTAGAGCATTTATTTGCAGAAAATGAGAAATGGCTCAAATAAAAAATGGAGAGCTTTCAGACCTCAAAATACAAAGAAGACAAGTTCATATTAATAAAGTTTTAAGAGTTCAGAAATCAATTTGATAGAATAACCTGCATCTTGGCATGTTCTCCTCCATCAGTCTTACACACTGTTTTGGATAACTTTATGCTGCTTTACTCCTGGTGCAAAAATTCAAGCAGTTCAGTTTGGTGGTTTGATGGCTTTTGATCATCCATCTTCCTCTTGATTATATTCTGGAGGTTTTACATGTGGTAAAACCAAAGAAACTCATAATTTTTAAGTGGTCTCTTATTTTGTTTTCCACACAAGTGGACATTCAAAGTGGCTTTATGCACAATAAAAAATGATCAATGCACATTTAAAAAAAAAAAAAAAAAATAGAAAAACACAAAACTCAATTCATACTTTGCAAACATTTTAATGATTATTTTGGAGCATACACATTTGAAAATATTTGTTTACTTCAAACTGCAACTTGAGTTAAATAAATGTTTATAATATACAAAGAAAATACAATGAGAAGCATAGCTTGCTTTTTTACCTTTCTTTTTCTTTTCTTTTTCTTTTTTAAATGTGCCTAGCACACAGAACCAGTGTTTTTTTCTTTTTGTCTCTATAGCTTTATTGTAAAATTACACAAATGCACTCCGGGACGTTTATCCTTTCAGCAGAGAGAGAGAGATGAACAATTGAAATATACAGCGTAAGGAAGGGGGGGAGGAGGAGAAATAAAAAGAAAACGTGGGCATGATCGCTGAAAGATTTAAGCCAAACAAAAAAAGGGGGAAGGGGGAGAGAAAATCCTAATAGTTCAAATAATGCAGGCACTAGTAAAACTTAAAACCTGGAAATACCCAAACACTCTACAGTTAGCTCTACACAAGCAGGTGATTGTGCCCCCCTCTCAGGGAAACCGGGGTCTGGCGCGCGTGAGATGACTGTGCTACGTGGGAGTCTGAAAGGAAAGCCTATGCTGAGTTTTACGTAGACGCTCTGAGCCGGGTACGAGAGTAAACGCGGGATACGAGGAGAGACTGCCCTCGGCTACCAGTGGCTCGAGCCCTTAAAGCAGTGCAGAGCCCCGAGGAGAGGCCATGAGGAGTCTGTGGCAAGATAGGCAGGGGCACAGCCCTAAATCTGTTTCAGTAGCTAGTGAGCTGAACATGGGGTTCCTTTTGGTTACAGGCGTAAATGTGGGGGCTGTGTAGAGGAGGGGGAGATTTCATTGACGAGCACAGCTTTTGTATTTTTCTTTTTTTTTTTTTTTTCTGCAACAAAAACACAACAGGCTTCATCAGTCCAGGGAGTTGGTCAGTGGTGCAGGGAGAGCATGCTCAGTTGAGGTGGAAGCCCTTTTCCATAGTTGCGGCGAGAAGGCGCTCTCTCATGATCTCCTCGGAGGAATACTCCGGCAACTTCAGGTAGTGCACGCATGTGTTTACAGAGGGGTAGCTGGCATCTGTTGCATCCACCTAAATATGAAAAAAAAAAGACAAAAGGAGTTAAACCCTTTATAATGCCTTGTCCCGTATACAGGCTACAGGTTTAGCTGATAGAAAACCCTTTCTATCCCTACAGTAAAATAACTTATTTACACTGTACATTTGAGGGTCTTGAAATCTCCTACAGGACACGTTTTCGCTCTACTCTACTTGATAATTCTACATCAGAAACAGGAATCAACCCAAATTCTACATGTTTAAAAATAGACATAATGAAACTAAAGGTTTGGAGCACATGAATTGTTTGATTTGTATTCAGAAAAAAATTGATTTTAAAATTAAGTTTAATAAGGAGCCAATTTTATGATTTTATTCATTTTATTTTGACATTAGCAGATTTAAACATTTTTTTAATATTTTCTATTACAATTACAATTATGCTCTTCAGTAGTAATGTTCCTTATCAAACATGAAAGCTTTTTATGTAATGCTTAAATAGACATTTTCAAGATTTAGTGGTGTAATGGCAGAAAGAAAATTCACAAAAATCCTGGTCTGATAATGGAGTTAAATAACTGGAAGGGAATAATAATTAAAAAAAAAAATCCCAGTTAATATGAACTGAACAAAGTGTAAAACTACGTACCTTGCGAACAATTGTGAGACGAGGGTGCAAGTTGGCGAGTCCACCAGGAGGCAGTGTTGAGCAACCAGTTGTGAACTGAAGGAAGGCTTTCCTCTCATCTGAGGACATTCCACACAGAACTCGCACAAAGCGGAGGAACCCAGGACTGACAGAAGTGTGATGGGAAAGAAAACCAGTTAGATTTTTAAATTTAAATATGAAATTATATTAAATATATCATTTTTCGGGTAACATTTACTAGTGACTTCACCTAAATGAGCCTTCCAACAAATAACCATTTATTGATCATTTCTCTCTTTTGGGAGAACTCCGTTAAATATTTAAGGCTGTATTTTTATGTAAAAACATTGTACATTTCTTTCTCTGAAAGGGAGAAATGGTCGATATGGTTATTTTTTCTGAACTAAGAAACAATGACAGCAAAAATCACATTACAAAGCAATTAATAATGGGGTGGGTAAGGGCTATGATGCAGAGAATAGACAGAAGTATAGAGTTATTATTTAGACTTATGCTCTACCTGTCTCGAGTGTATCCCAGTTTGGGCTCAGTGTAGTTGACGATGTCCTCAGCCGTCCAGGACGGAGACTGGTTCCCACACAGGATCATCTGGACCTCTTTATGACTGAATGAGCTTAGTTTCTCCATAGGGAACACCCTGTTAAAGCCCTCTGCAGCAGAAAAAGACAGCACAAGTGTTACTTATCAATGATTCACACCTATAATAAAGATACACAAACTTACAGTAAAAGAAAACCACTTTATTTTACCAAATGGCATAGCTAATTTGGGGAGAAAATTGGGATAAATGCGGCATAAATTAAAAAACAAAAAACCTTGTCTGGGATTGGTGTGAAGAATTTGTTTGGCCAATTGTTGAAGATAATTTATAAATTAATTAATTAAATAATTAATCTGCATAAATTTAAAAAAATATCTCAACTCCGTTTGTAGCTTGTTGTGGCTACAAATTGAGCCCTCCCACAAGAAAACTAATACTTCCTTGTTGCTCTGACTGATGCCTGCAGGGTAAATGCAGGGTAACTTCGTATTCTGCGACATCCTTGGTTGCACTAAAACTAGTGCAAAGGGACTATAGCTCATCTTTTACTCTGCAAAATTTGTGATAAAATCAACTGGTCGCCTTTTATGAGTGGTCTGTTTATGAACACAAGGCCATTAATGGATTGGTAATTATGGTCAGTGGTCTATTTTCCACCCAGCAACACATATGTAACTCATGTAACTAAAGCACTACCCCCCCACTACATGCACTACATGCCACTACCATGCATCACCATGTATCCGAGAATCGTCCATCTATCAGACCCAGTATTATAAAAGTGTTTTGCACACTGTTGTTATTAGTCACTATAACTGGAATTTCACTACAGTGGCTGGAAATCTCCCTCCAACTCCACAACCTGCCCAATCATTCTAATGTGAAAGATGTGTAACAGCACAAACGCAGCACCTTCAATAATGAATGATGTCACACCATAGTATAGGTCTTACCTCTGAAGGCCTCCATTTGCTTCTGGATTCCAGTGTGCATACAGAAGTCAAACATCAACTCCACATACTCCTCTGCATTCTCCATGGTAACCATCTAATAGGAATAAAAAAAAACATTTACATTATATGCAACTACTAATGCTACTCTATCCTCAACATTCATCATAAAAGTACTTCAGAATGGGTAAATTTAAAATGCCTCATTCTAATAAAATTTAGAAATTTCTATCACCAGTACCAGAAACAGTACTAATTAAGACTGTACCTATAACTCCAAAATATAATGAAAAACCTAGTATGAAATGGTGAAGACAACACTTTCTAAATCACATTTCTGCAGTTATGATTACTGAAGTAGTACTGTAAACACACTATGTTTTTATAAAGTGATTTTAGCAGTGCAAGCAGCAGCAGGTGTTGGAATAACATAACAGCACCTGAGGGATAGCAGAGCAATGCTGAAATAAAAAAATAAAATAAAATAATCTTCATCCTCTAGCTATATAGAGTACAAGTCAAAAGAATAGACACCATTCATCATTCAATGTTTTTATTGTTTTTTTTTTATTAACTTATTCTGTACAACAAAGGTAACTCTTGTTCATCCTTTTCTGGAAGAATCCTGATGAGTGCCAGTTTCACCATTATAACGTTGACTTGACTGCCCTTCATTTTTTTCTGTACTTAGTTAAGTAGTTCTCTGTATACCTCTAACTCTACCTCTTCACAACTTTACTTTAACTGATGCACTCAAACACTTTATTAAGAGACAAGAAATTCAAGTAATTAACTCTTAACGAGTTCAGCACAGCTGTTAACTGAAAGCCTGAATTCCAGGCGTCATCTAAACAGAGAAGCTACTTTGAAGAATCTAAAATCTAAAACATATTCTGGTTTGTTTTACACTTTTTTGTTTACTAAATAAATAATATCATGTTTTCTTTATGTTCTGTATGACTATTTTAACATTTTCTGCATTGTAGATTAATGACTTACCTCGTCATCTCCATTGGGCTTAAGGTCTACTGCTGAAAAGCCATGTACTTTAGATGAGGGACAGAACTGGAAATTTAATCTACATAAAAAAACAAACACGAGTTTAAAAAAAAAACAAGCGGATTTAAAACACCTGACACAATAAATATTTCAATGTGAATAAATATGTATGAATGAACTGCCTACCCCAGGTCTTCTACACTGAGTGGCGGGCCGGAGCCCATAGGGTTCTTCAGCATGAGATCTTGTAGCCGAGTGTTCTTTTCGTCCTCTGAAAGGCTCTTATTGCCCAGGATTTGCCTCCTCTTTACTGCCAGATCCTTCATCTCCTTCAAGAATCGTGCTCTGTGAGGGTTCACCAGTTCAAAGTCCTCCCACGTCAGGATGCCATGGTACCAGGCAGGGGGTTTGGGCTTCGGTGGGTCAAGAATAAATTCAGATTTTGAGTCCTCATCAAAGCTGCCCATTGAGTACGTGTCTTGACCCTCCTCAGTGGAGGCCTCCAGCTGGATCTCGGAGAAGCGGTGGTCAGAGTCCCCGTGGGTCTGGTACAGCAGCTTACTCATGTTGCTCTTAATGTCTCCCATACAAAGCAGCTTGAAGAAGGGCTGGGAAATGGGCAGGTCCACAAGCCTGTTGTCCTGGATGCACTTGGCCAGGAAGATGCCCAGGAAGAGGAACAGCTTGGTGATGCGCTCCAATTCGTCATTATCCTGTGGGAACGGTGCAGGGAAAAGGCCGCAGGAGCGCTGTACGTAATAGCCAGGGGGTTTCAGACCACCTCCTAGATCCACCTGAATGACAAACAAAAGCATACAATGATCTAATAGATACAGAAGATCCTGAGCTTCTCTAAATTAATCAGAGGCACCAATCCTTTTATTTCTGCTGTAGACTGAAACCATATATTACATCTGGATCTGATAAACAGTTCAGAAGATCCTGCACCTTCTGTTTGAACTCATCTTGATGCATGATAAAGGATCTCTTTATCAGTTTGGTTTAATCTTCTTTTAGATTTGAGAGAGAAAATGTTTCTGTAGACGTCTGAGCTTATTGTACATCAATGACGAGTAATGAGCCCATGCCAGAAGAAGCCATGCAAGCCCAAACAATGACACTACCTCCACTGTTTTTCACAGGTGAGTTCTCTGTTTGAGTTTGGTAACAGTTTAGGGCCTTTCTTTACAGCACTCACTCAATGATAGTCATTAACTGCTGTGATTTTCTTTGGTCCACCTGTTCTGACATCTGTTACTTAGTACACCATTGACGACTTTCTTTTTCAGAACATTCCAAATGATTGTACTAGCTATGGCTAAAATGTGTGCAATGGCTCTGATTTTGTATCTTCTCACAGTTTTACAATTGGTTTGTTTTTTCAACCAGCTCTCTGGTTTTCGTGTTGGTTACTCCTTTAACAATAAATGCACAGTCTGCACAGATTAAAGCCAAATATGAAGCTTAACGTAGACATTCAATGCTGTTTATTATTTGAATAAACACACCAGAGAGTCACATGTTCCAATACTTTTGTTCACAGAAAAAATGGGTGTGTTCAGACAGAAGGTGCTGAATGTTCTGAACTGTATCAAATCCAGATGTAAATAACTGGAAATAAAAAGTTAAAATTTGATATTTTGTCTCATATTAACCTTTAACCATATGCCTACTCAAATGTTTTCAGTCTACAGCAGAATTAAAGGGATTGGTTGTACTGTGCCCCACTTTATGCATCTGACACGCTACAAATGAAGTCACTACTCCAAATATTTAAAAAGGTACATTAAAAAAGATGCACTAACCTGACGTGACTCATCATCTGGGAAATCATCGTCACAGAGCCAAATGCCCAATGAGGTCCTCTGGAACTCAGCAGCTACAAGGGCATAAAACTCTAGTGTGGGCCCCAGTCCAGTTCCCTCCTCCCCCTGGAACTCCACCTGCAGACAGAAACATGGTGCACACACAAAATATATAAATAAATAAAATAAAATAAAATAAAATAATCTTACACAAAAAAGTGTTTGCATTTATTATTATTATTATTTATTTATTGTTTTTACCTCTAATACAGACTTCTTGTCAGCGTGGATCTGCATCACACTCTCAGCCCACTCCATCATGGTCTCCCCGCGTGGCACCTTCACACGCTCGTGTTTAAGGCGGCCCACCCGAAACTCGCCAGGGTCATCCCGCCGCACTGTAGTGGATGGCCGTGAGCGCTCCATAGTAGCTTCTCTCCGGTTTTGGAGCCAGACTATTGCCCTACGGACACACATACACACAACCACACTTACTTACTGCACTAGTGTAGTGCTTAAAAAAGGTCTAGGGCTCAATCTTGCATCCTGTGAGGGGCATGTTGCGATGGTAACTTCTAATACTTCACAAACAGTCTATTCAAGCTTTGCGCCCTTTAAATAGCAATAGTGTGTACACTGATGGGCGTGGTGGTCTGGAAATGTGGTGTGTTCAGGTAAATTTTGGGTGTATTGCTATCTTGAGATGTGCAGAAGTGCTGCGCTGTTAAAATAGCAATCCACCAAAGTCAGAGTCCACTTGGCTTTTAAAGGGAATGGCAAGTGACCCACTGATTGGTTTATTTCACATTACAGTAAAAAAAAAACACAATGAATAATTAAAGACAGTTGGTAAATGCCTTTTACGCATTTTAGATACTGATAGACACTGGCTTCAAGTATAAACTAGACTCCCCTGTACCACTGTACTGTACAGATTTTCTTGGCTGAAACATAAATAAAAGATTCCTGACCTGGAGGCTCCAAATGCAGTGCAGGTGAAGAAAAGCTGCCGGGTTTCAAAGGGGATGAGGAAAGGACACTTGCTGGTTAACTGTTCACACCAATCTGGGAGAGCTCCACTAGCCAATGCCAGTGGCTCCTAAAGCAACAAAAAATCACTTATTATAGAGAATGACAACAAAAACAAAAAACAGCCACAGTATTTTACATAAAGTATTTGGACTAGTATTGGATCTCGCCAATGCACTACATCACACATTATGAACCTCAACAATGAAATTCCAATCAGAGGCATTATAGTCAATGTTGTTGATTATGCCGACTAATCATGGCAGCCCTAATTCAATGTAAAATAATACACACTACTATTATTTATAATTATTTAAAAAACAGAAATCAGAAAGATAAATCACTATAGTCCAAATGAAACAGCAATTACTAACACTTTAGAAACAATGCAGCCTAAAACTAACATTTTGCTGACATTCTGTAGTGAAAAAACTCCCTACTGTATTCAAAAGAAATGTTGAATTACATTACCTCAATTTGTTGCAGAATTTTGGTTGTTATTTTTTTGCTGGTGAACTCTTCAGGAGAGGCATTGAATTGTAAATCATCCACATCTAGGCAAATATATACAAAATACACTTTATAGCGCACACTTTTTTTAACCAAAGCATAATATATTTTTGGTTTATTTTTATTTTTTTAAGATTTCTATTTTTCTCCCATTTTCCTCCCCAATTTAGTTAGGCTGATTGTCCAACCCATTCAGCTGCCACCCATCTACCCACCCAGAGAGAGCAAGGCCAATTGTGCTCTCTCGGGGCTCTGGCAGCTGATGGCAAACTGCATGTCAAGGATTCGAACCAGCAATCTCCCAGTCATAGTAGCAGCGTTTAGCCCACTGCACCACTCAACATCCCCAAAGCATAATAATAATAATAAGCAAGACAACAAAACTAACATATTTAATGCTGAAAATGTTAAAAAGGCAAAAAATAATAATATATTTTTTAACACTATCAGTTTTCAAAATAAAAAGTTAATTTTTAATATAGTTTACATGCTAATGCTGGTTGTACACTGCGTGTTTTTTGGGTTCTATTTCAACCTCGATCACTTGATGGCAGTGTTTTCTTTAGATCCAACTGTTCTATTTATATAAAAACAGCAAACCTTTCTGTCTGATATTTAAACAAATACTCTCTTGTCTAGAATATCACAATATATTCATCTGTAATTGTATTGCCAGGTTCTTGCCACTGCACAGCACCAATTAATTAAAATTAATTAATTAAAAAACACCAGTAAGAAAGAATTGCTGTGTATCTGAAGAGGAAAACTGCACACCTTCTTGTAGTGTGATACCAGATGAAGGCTCTCCACCGATGATAAAGAGGATGCGCAGGAGCTGCAGAACATCCTCCACGCCACAGGCGCTCTGACCCGAGCCAGCCTTGGCCTGGGCCTGCTCTGGTGCTCCGCTCAGGATGTCGCAGCTCTGAGAGGCTGAAAAAGAGCCCGAGCCAAGCCCTGTGGACCTGCAGCCTCGCTCGCAGAAATCCTGGAAAAGCCGAAGGTATGCAGAGTTAAGGTGCACAGGTACCACTCTCCCTCCCCAGCCTGTCACTCTTACACCATACACCACACCAGGGATACCATTCTGTACACAAAGCAGTTACTGCATTCTCACAAAACGAAAAAAGAAAATGGGCTTTATGAGGGAAAACAAAAACAATAAAAAAGAACAAAACTCACAATGGAGGTCTACATTTTAGATTTCTATCAATCAATACAACAACATTTAAAACACTTAAGGCATTAAAATTACAAAATGACAAATACAACCATCTATAAGGGTGGCAAGTGACAATCAACCAAGAAGTAGGAAAGAAAACAAGTTGAAAAAACAGTGAAGGGAAAAAATAAAGATGTATAGAGATATGTACATCTGATGCCATTCTATACCTTGTATGCAGCTATGAGCTGCGAACAATTTCTGTTTTTCCTAATACTTTTATTAGTGCCGGTTAATTTCCAGAGGCGCAGGAAAGTCGAGTCTGCATTCTTCTGCATGTAGGTTATCAAGTCATTCTTTGGTAATTCATCTGTGCCAAGGAACTGTTCCACATGCTCTACAGACCAGCAACCCTACAACAGGAAGAACCAAATGTTGGTCTTTCCTGATTGTAAAGTCTCACGCAATACACATGCATTACAGTAGTAGGATTAACCACTAAGAGGCCCGTGCAATTACTAAGATTAACCACTATGGTGATCCCATCCCAACCCAACCCCAATCCCTCCCCCCTGAAAAGCTCCTTTCTTAAAAGGTTAGTGACAGCTGAGACAGTCTACTGAGGAGGAGCATTTACACATTGGGAACAGCCACAGGGGGGGGAAAGAATCACAGGCAGGATTTCAATGAGCTGGAGAGAGTGACTGAAAGAGAGATTGATAATAATGGTTGTGGAAAGAGGAAAAAAAAAAAAGGAGGTCAAAACTTACCATCTTGCCACTTTCTTTCTCTTTGTCAGAATCCTTCAGCTCTCTATACATTATCCTATAAGAAAGACATGCATATGTTTGTTTATAATATAAATAAAAACATTGAACATCAAAAATGTGATTAAAATAAACTCATCTTGTTTTCAATCTTTCTATTTTTACTACCCTGAAGAGATTCAGAATTGAAAGAGTCTAAATACAAACACCACAGGCTTCTGTTCATCTCTGAAGAGCTCACTGGCCATATGCCAACCTACATTAAATCAAAGCTCTCTCTTTAAATAAAGGAAATGACCAAATTCGCTTGTGACTGGATTACCCTTCAGTTACCAAGAGTTTTTGATGAACTGAAAATGTGTACTGTAGCTACATTACATAAATATCTGAAAATTCCTCCTACCACTGTTAGTTGACTTATTATAATCTAATATAGATTCTTATTCTGATGCATTATTTGTTTTTACCAATGGTAATTTAATTATTACTTTATCTTACATTTTATTTCTGGTTTGCATTTTTATAATTATTATTTTAATTTATTTTTTTTAACAGACCTGTCAACCTTGACAAAATGTAATAAGTACAAATCAATTGCTTTAATGGAGAAAATAAACAGTGTCTCACGTGTAGGTGGGCTCCCAGATGCGTCTGAGCTTGTCAGATTTGATGCTGCCGTTACAAGAGAGCTGCAGCAGCTTTTGGACGTAGTAAAAGATGGTGGACTTGTAGTTGGAGAGAGGTAGTTCTACTTCCCGTGTGGTTCCCAGCCCTGCCACCTTAAGGATGAGAGCCAAGTGAGGAGAGGGGGCACATTCCACCTCCTCCTGCACCTCTGAGCGAGGGGTACCTGCAAGAGTCAAACAACCCACAGTAAATTATTAAATTATGCACAGCTTCAATGTGTGCCCTCCTAATTCTTTCATTAATCAGTCCTGCCTGCACAACATAAAAAGGTGTATTTTTTGTATTGTAAACAGCAGGTATGGGTTTAAGCTTGGCAAGAGCATCGTCAGGAAGTGTAAAAAATAAAATAAAAACTACCCTATTTTTCACACTATAAGGTGCACCAGATTATACGGCGCATTTTATACAACAATAGTAACTAGTAAGGAACAGGGGTGTCGCCATGTTTTCCTTTTAATTCAGAATGTCTATGGGAGGTGAGACCTATAAAGCTAAGCTAAGTAAACAAAACTGTAATTCTTTTTATTTATTTAAAAAAATGCTGGATGTCAATCTACACCAGGGGTCACCAATCCAGTCCAGAAAGGGCCGCTGTGGTTGCGGGTTTTCATTCCAACCAGGCACGGGCACACCCTCTATGGGTGGCCACCTGTTTGGGGACTGAGACTGAGGCTGATTGAACAGGTGGAATCAGGTGTGCCACAGCTTTGTTGTAATGAAAGCCTGCACCCACACCGGCCCAATGTGGACAAGATTGGTGACCCCTGATCTACACAGATTTCTCTCCAAAAAACTCTTAAGTAAGCTTAGATTTACCGAGTTACACTAAAGCTGGAGCATTAGCATTAGCAGCTACCCTGAATGTTCTGGTAAGCCAGTGCGATATTAACTAGCAGTTTAACACACATAGCTTGTTGTAACATGGTAAACGCTCAGACTACAGGCCGATATATGGCGAAGGAGCTAGCTCTGTGGTTTGCGGTCAATGCTAATGCTGCTCCAGCAGTGCTAGTTGGGGTTATAGCAGAAGGCTACAGGCAAGCAGCTAATGCGAATACTGCTAGAGAACTAAACTGAAACTCCTAAATAATGCTATACTTCAACGGAGTGGCTTTACTGCTCCTTAATACCTGACTGGTAGAATATGCACCGGATAATAAGGTGTACTTACGATTTTTGAAAAAAATATAGGACTTAAAGTGTGCCTTTCACTGTGAAAAATACGGTAGGTAAAACGCTCTCAAAAATACAAGAAAAGCTACAAACTAAAATACAGAAGACAGAAAGTTGTAAAAACCTGGGGTAGGAATCTCCAGGTCAGTGGTTTGCTGGACATTGGTTCGACCGGGTCTGGGGTCAAATGCAGGCACTAGAGCGGAGAACTGCCGCTTCAGCACAAAGTCATCGTCCCAGGTCCTGCGTCTGCCACCTTTGGTTTCATACTCCTCTTCCTCCTGCCAGGCCACCATTAGTATCACAGCATTTATGTACTGCATTATTCGTCACGGATGAACATGCAACACAGGCCTTTTCCACGTAAAAACTAGCATGCAGACTAGCAGAAAACTGCATTCAGTTTTACACCAACAATATTAAAAAACGACAAGCACAGTAAAACAGTTTCTTACAGAAATAAATGAGAAACGAACGGATGAACAAAATATAAACTTCTGATTACCACAAAAGGAAAGGAAAATAATCTAGGTCAACAACTAAGGAGTTGCACTGCACTATTATTGAAACTACAACATGTTTTACCCTATGAATATGAACGTGGTAACCAAGGTTGACCCTGGACCGTACCAGAACTTCCTCATACTCCTGGTCCTCCTGATTGTCATCCTCATTTTCGTCGTCGTCATCGTCTGGCTCGGGCAAATCTTCTTCATCATCCAGTTCAGCAAGCAACGTGTTTGCCCGGCAGCTGTCCAGGAAGTCTGCGAGGAAGAAAGAAGTAAAGAAAGAAGGAGAAATACGCAGGTTAAAAGCAGTTCTCGTCTTAAAAAACAAAACAAAACATTTTGGAACAGTCTGGAATCCAAGATCAAGATCAACAAGATCACACAACATGATTAGTAAGGAGGTGTAACCATTGAAATGAGGGTTAATAGGCAGGGAACAAAAACTGATTAATTTTAGCGTAGATTAGAACGTTACAGGAAGGGAAGAGAGAGGAACAGAGGTTTCGGTAGGTGAATAAATCTAGCATGGCCTACCATATAGGGAAAACTCAGCCTCCTGACCTGTGTCGCTCTCGCTAGACGTTGAGGTCAGGCTGGTCGTCAGCGTGTTACTGAGCAACTGGCCGACGGACAAACCTGTAGTTGCCGTGGCTACATTACTGCTGCTGGTTACTATGGAGGTGGACATTGTAACAGTTGAGGTGGTACCAGTAGTTGTAAGGTTAGGAAAGCTCTGTGCACCCATGAGAGGAGAGGCTGCAAACAAAAACACAAAACCAAAAAAATGCTATTAGTTTCCAAAAGAAAAAAATGGAGCAAGTTAAGTAAAGCGCACTCTAAACACTAGACATGCTTAGAACACCGTTCTGAAATGTTTTAAACGTGAAATTTATCGGCTGCTGAAGTGCAAATGTAACGAGTGCTCATGTAACACCACAGAGAATTCTACACACTTGAATTTGAGTTGAGTTTGTTATTGGTCTAAAATAGTGATTTATTTACATGGGCAACGCTATGCCACCATGACAAGCATTATAAGCCTGTTGGGAGTTTTGGCTAAAAGTGCTGTATTTCAGAACGCTGGGGGTGAACGGACGTGGGCTACGCAACAAATGTTCGTACTTCTTATCAGGTTTCCATTTTACTTTGGAGTTGTCCTTTAAAACCAATCCCAGGTCATTTTATACTGTTTTTAACTGACAAAAAGGTCCAAATGATCATAAATGTTTGCTTATAGTAAGTGTAGCTAACCAGTGAAAATTAACAAGAGCTGAGCATTCAAATCAAATTGGCAGGTTGTTGATTAAAAGCAATGGTTGTGGGAACTTTGGGAACTGAAACTGCTGGAGCTTACAGATTTGAAAAGTATAAATCAAAAACTGCTAGATTCTAAAGGTGGGCAATGATATTTTATCGAAGGCAGATTGAGGATACAATCAATAAACTGACATTTTTCGCTCAGTGTCAATCACCTTAATATACTACACTCTTTAATTTTTATTCAAAATGTTGTGTTCAATAAGCAAAATACTCAATATGGGACTATTTGTTTGAATAGTGCAATCACTGTGTCTCCTGATGATATTTTTAATATTGTAATATGTTTATTTATCATATCGCCCAGGCCTGCTGGATTCTAACAGAACTATAGTTAGAATTAGTGCTGGACGATATGGCCAAAATTTATATCACGATATATTCCATAATTTCGGTCGATACGATATAATTTCGATATCGACATAAATATTTTGAAGGCCTAAGAAAAACTTAAGTCTTTAAAGCCTCCTTTCACAAAAACTATATAATACTTTAGAAATAAAAAATGGTCAAAATAAACCAATGATCACTTTTAATCACTTATAGCAAAATAAAACCATGACATCTCTGTCAAACACAAGCCTATAACCAGTACAAGCCAAAGGTTTGGACACACCTTCTTATTCAATGCGTCATGAAATGAAAGAGTCATTAAAATAAAGAAAACGCATTGAATAAGAAGGTATGTCCAAACGTTTGGCCTGTACTGTACATATTACCAATATAAATAACTTTACATTTACAACAGAGGCAAAGCTTCTTATTCTTCCGTAAACAAATTTAACAGATCAAAACAAAAGTGCTTCAACCAGGATAAGGAAAAAAAGCCTTTATATACATAAAAGGAACATGATATCACAGTCAAATAAGCAAACCTGTAGGCTTTTATAACTATAAATAACTTAGATATAACATAAACTACAAAAGTGTTTCAGCCAGAATAAAGAAATTTAGGAGATTCTAAAAGGAGATATTAGATGCTGACCGGAGCGCGGCCGAGTTTCAGCGCGAGAGATTTTCAGCGCGAGAGATTTTAGATGCTGACCGGAGCGCGGCCGAGTTTCAGCGTGAGAGATTTCAGTGCGAGTTTCAGCGCGAGAGGTTTTAGATGCTGACCGGAGCGCGGCCGAGTTTCAGCGCGAGAGATTTTAGATGCTGACCGGACCGCGGCCGAGCTTCAGCGCGAGAGATTTCAGCGCGAGAGGTTTTAGATGCTGACCGGAGCGCGGCCGAGTTTCAGCGCGAGAGATTTTAGATGCTGACCGGACCGCGGCCGAGCTTCAGCGCGAGAGATTTCAGCGCGAGTTTCAGCGCGAGAGGTTTTAGATGCTGACCGGAGCGCGGCCGAGTTTCAGCGCGAGAGGTTTTAGATGCTGACCGGAGCGCGGCCGAGTTTCAGCGCGAGAGATTTTAGATGCTGACCGGAGCGCGGCCGAGTTTCAGCGCGAGAGATTTTAGATGCTGACCGGACCGCGGCCGAGCTTCAGCGCGAGAGATTTCAGCGCGAGTTTCAGCGCGAGAGGTTTTAGATGCTGACCGGAGCGCGGCCGAGTTTCAGCGCGAGAGATTTTAGATGCTGACCGGACCGCGGCCGAGCTTCAGCGCGAGAGATTTCAGCGCGAGTTTCAGCGCGAGAGGTTTTAGATGCTGACCGGAGCGCGGCCGAGTTTCAGCGCGAGAGGTTTTAGATGCTGACCGGAGCACTGACCGGAGCGCGGCCGAGTTTCAGCGCGAGAGATTTTAGATGCTGACCGGAGCGCGGCCGAGCTTCAGCGCGAGAGATTTCAGCACGAGAGATTTTCAGCGCGAGAGATTTTAGGGGCCGAACGGAGCGCAGCTGAGCCGTGTTTCTGTAAATAATACATATCGATATGACACAAAAAATGATATCACCGTTATTGAAACATTTCTTATCGCGATAAATACCGTTATCGAATTATTGTCCAGGCCTAGTTAGAATAATGATAACTAGAGTTAATAGCTTAATAGCAAAGTCTGATAATGTAGAAGCCAGTTAGCTTAGCCAGGTACTCAAGCTGCATGAACAAAACCACATTCATGTTAGACTCGTTTTATTGGCCAGAGTGAAGCAAGCTTGCCTTTGGTCAACTTCTAGAGTACACGTAACCCTTCATCACATTGGGTGCATTACATTTTATTTTTTTCCTATTGTTGCATTTGATTAAGCCTAAAATCCAATTTCTACCCATTACTGAACTCACGGTGGACTGTAGAGCGAAAGGTACTCACTGGCAGTGCCCATGACATTGCGGCCCAGCGTGTTGGTGTTATTGTCGCTACTGCTGCGGCTCAGGTTCATGTTGTTGGTGGCATTGGTGCGGGACATGTTGGGTGCTCTGCGCACAAATGACTCCATTAGGCTGGCTTCACGTGATGACAGGTTGGGCACGCTAGCACTGGAACTCATGGGGGCTCCAGCAGCCAGTAGAGAGCTGACCGAGAGCCGGGCGCTGGTGGCTGAACACAGGGGCCTCTGGGATGCTGCATCCTTGCTGGACGACTCGGATACCGAGCTGACATCGGGAGAGCTGACGCTGACCAGACCCATAGACATGGCTGCCGACTCAGCAGACTGTCGCAGGGTCCCGTCGGGTGCTGGTGTTTTGCGATCGCTCTCGCTTCCAGCCTCAGCGGTGAGCGTGCTGGTGCTGGAGCCTGAACCGGCCTCCGCCGAGGAAAGCACCACCACCGGCTCCTGTCCCTCCGCCCCCGGAGCTCCTCCACCGATGCTAGCCCCCTGCTCCAAAAGGCCCTCCACCCTGCGCTCCACGCGCGCCGAGCTCAGGCTGATATCGCTGCTGCTGGCCACGCTCCACACCGAACTGCTACTGCCCTTCCGGCTGGAGGAGCTGGCCCCAGCCGCCGAGGACGAGCCGCCCTTGTCCGGACAGTTATTTTTCACCAGGCTGCTCCAGGACTGCGGCGTGCCTGCAACAGTGGATGAGACAGGTTTGGGTGATGGCGCTGACTCAGGGTCGTACCCTGGCGCAAGCTTGAGGTCAAACTTCCCTTCTGCACCCATACGGTACGAGTTTGAACCACCGGCATCCCAGGTAACATCAATCCAGCCTGGAAGAGGAGGGGAAGGAAGGGGGGATATGAACGAGTGAGACCCAGCAAGAGAGCGGAGAGAGACAGCAGCAAGTCAGACAGCAGCATTGCTCGACGCTGGACCAGAGACAATGCAATACGAACCGAATTTTAGCCCTTTCCCCTTCACAGTGCAGCAGAAAATAACAGTGCATGGAGAAATGTAAATAGAGGCTAAAAATATATAGGTCTCATTCCAAAAAAGAACCAAAATTAAATAAAACTGAAAAAAATACATAAATAAATAAATAAATAAATCTGGTCCAGGTGAAGCAGTGGAGTAGGAATATGAAGCACAGAAAATGACGACAAATATATAAAAAAAAATAAAAAATAAAAAAGCAATAGATTTTTGCAAATGCCAAGCTAATAAGCCACTTAGGGAAAGAAACTAAAGAATATATTTATATAAATATTTGTCAAATGTAAAATACACTTGCAACGGAGTCCACTGAGAGCTTGCAAATTGTGACATCAACATGCGCTTGGCTTAATTGATGGAGACAGTTGGGTTAAAAGGGTATTTTACACACTGAAACATGGCTGCCCAAAAGAATTCAAGAGTGACAAAGTAGATTATACAAGTAGGATAAAGACATGTTACCTGTTAAGTTGGGGGGGAGGGGGGAGGGTTGCACTTCAAAATAGCAAACTATTAAAAACAAAAAAGTATGCAATGACAGTCTTAAGACAGTAGAAAGAAATAGCAAGCTAATTCTTTAGAGATTTTTAACCGGCAGAGTAATTGCTTTTTCTTTGATAAAAGTGTTTAATATGGGACAGAAGCAAGAAAGAAAGCACCACAGAAGGAAGTCATACAGAAAGAGAATTTGATTCAGAGGAGTTCGTCCAAATCTGTCCCACAGTCTACCATTCGGGTCTGGTAGTGAACATTAGATATTTTAGGACAGTTTAGAAAAGTAGGACTGGCTTAAGAGGCAGGCCTCCTCTTTACCAGGCTGGAAACAGTTTCTGGAGCCAATTCAGCTACACATAAATAAATGATCATCATCAGGTAAATTCAAAAATGAAATATATATTATGTATATATATAAAACATTGTCACTAAATACACAGCTATCCCCCCTCACATCAATCAATTAATCAAGGATTTTACTTAAAGCTCCACAACACATGCAAATGCACTTGATGTTCACAATTTGTTTTTTTTTTGTTTAAATAAAAAAAAAATGATACTGTTGACTCCAAAATACATTAGCACATTCCAAAAGTAATCCTCACAATAGTTCATTAGTCTTCTGTCCAATACTTAAGTCAAAAGTCAAGTGCAAGCATTTTGACATGCGTTCATTTTTAAAGATGGCTCTTTATAAAAACAGTTCACTACTAATATAGTGCCTATAAAAAGTATTCACCATTACCAGCATTTAATTGCTTTTTTTTTTTAAACTATTTTTTAACATTTCTACAATTAATAAATATGTTTATTTTTTTTTTTTTTTATTCCTGTCTAACAACAAATTGTATTGTCCCATTATCTGTCTATTATTTACAAAAGCAATAAAATAAGAAAACAACCAAGGGGGTGAATTATTTTTATAGGAACTACATTTACATTACTAAAAGTTTCTTACAAAAGCTAAAAACACTGGGATTCCCATGCACTAAAAAAAGATGGCATCACAAATGACTGATGCTCACCATTGTGGGCTTCTCCTGTCACTGTTCCTTCTCCAGGAGGGTTGCCATCCTGGTCCCTCCACTTCCAGTCAATGCCACGCACCACCCGGGCTCCTGGAACTATATACTTCATCACCTGAGAACGGAAGAGCCTTCGCTGTCTGCGCAGATTGGCCTCTGCTTCCTTCACTGCTTTACCTGAAGTACAAATCAAACAGACCAGATTAGAGGATTGGTTTACTGCTTTAAAAACCTGCAATACTGAGATACCCTTAAAATAGGAAAGCTTCCTCTTAAAGGGCTAACATTACACATTTGGCGATATGGCTAAAATAATAGGATATTTCATGGTATCAAACATTGAAAAAATATTTCAAGAATATATTACTACAACAAAATAAAAATGTAATTGTATTATTGTATACGATATGATATGGCACACCCCAAAATGAGATATAGAAAAATACAAGAATTTTTATCAGATTATTGTAACAAAAGTCAATGATGCAGAATGTCATGATACTAATAATAATGCACTCAAAATATATCTCCATATATCCAGAATTAAAGTAAAATAAATGATACTGGACAGATATAATCTGTCTCTAGTGTAGATATATAATGGGAAATGAGAACAGTGTGAATTTTCCTTTTGCTAAAAACAGCAAAAAAAGTAGTACCCTGATGTAATAATCAGGGGTGGGTGATATGGCACCATATTTCAGGGTATAATATTGTTCACTCTAAAATATATGTTGGTGAAATTATTGCATACGACAAGATATGGCACATCCCTACCCCAATTTTATATTTACTGATTCCTAGTCACTAGCTACGCTCCTCATGATTTTATGATGCTACCAGGTTAATGCTTCATCAGAGAAGGGTAGTTACTACCCTAACACACCAGTAACTGCTAATTGTTACATCAGTTATGCATGAAAACCACAGCATGGGACCCAAAACAAGCCAAATGATCCAATTCAGAGTTCTAGTCCTTCTTTACCGAGCTGATCTTCACACACGCCGTTGACCGTGCCATAGATCTCCAGTCCAGACAGGGAAAGGTAGTGCGTTTGCCCGCTGGCGTTCTTCCCCATCTGCTTTATCCGAATGTGTCTCCAGCCTTGCTTCTCATCTTTGGGTGGGTCCAGAGGCCATGTAGCAGTAGACCTAATGCACAAACCACATAAACATGCTGATCAGCAGGCGCAAACAAATGCATAAAAACAAAAGAAACAGCAGAATATATATATTTCGCTTCTAGTGTCGACATCTTTTCCAAAACTAAATCAGCTGAATAGCTGTATACTTTACAGTTACATTTCATACAGAGATTAGGCATGCCAGGAAGCCTTGTATCTAAATTGAAGGTTATTTTATCATCAGGTACACCTACCTAAAGATACACTTTGTAAGTCTTGAGCACTGAAAACTAAACCCTGAAGCCTCAAAATTATAGCGTCGAAAGTTTTGAGAACCAAAAGTATGATGCATAACCACAAAATGTACATTTGAAAACGAAAGGACTATTATTTATACCAAAACATGTAAAATTATGTCTGTAAACAGATTATTTATTATTGAATGGAGAGTTTAATATTCCGTTTTGTGTTTTAGATTCATAAGAAATCTGTTTGCGCTTCTGAATTAGTTCAGACCCTCTTTTTACAGGTGGGTGAGGTCTAGTCGGTTATTGGCTGCTGGAAATAAGCCCCGCCCACTAACGTCATTCCACTTGCTCACAGCAGCACAACCTGCGGCACACCAACTTATTTAAGTTCCATTAATATGATAAAAAAATTATGTTCAAGTTGAATGCCAGAATGCCAGTTATCCCCACCTACTACCAGAGCTTTATTTTGTATTAAATTTGTATTTCTTTCTATTAATTATGTGTTGCTTTTTTTTTTTATTATTTTTACTTGGTCTGAAAAGCAACTCTTACGTTGTTTATATTGTGAATACAATTGTGTACACACAACAACCCTCTCTTTTCAAAATGAACTTAAATCCACACAAATTACAAGAACTGCACCGTTGAACGGTGATCATTTGCATGTACACACTACATCTCAATCAATGGAAAAGGACTTCCAAAAAACCACAACATACATCAGTCTGCCCAGGTAAATATGAATGTAGAAAGAGTGAAGCAGAGACAGGGGACCTACCCGGGTTCATTAAGGCTGCCGTCGTCTACATGGGTGTAGAGGGTCATCCAGTTCTGGCCATCTTTGGACACTTGGAACACCCAGTTGCGGAGGGCAGACCGGCCGTAGCCGCGGGCGTGGCGCAGGGTATAGGCGGAGGGGATGACCCACAGACCCAGATCCACAGCAAACCAGGCATTCTTGTCATCGTTGGTGTGGCAGTTGAGGGCTGAGCTGTCTCTGCTCAGGATGTCCTCCAGTCGCCCGTACGGCAGATTTCTGCCCTCTGAGGAGGTCACCACCACCAGGCCATAAGCAGCAGGGTTCACCCACTCATACGCAGTCCTAGTTCCATACACAACATATACCATTGTTCAGTATAAATACATATTTATTTTTATGAGACTTCTCAATAAAGAATAGTTTGTATATTATTAAAGAGCATTTAGAAAGGGAGGCTTACTTTGCATTCGTGCCAATCCAGTACACAATACCGTTCTCATCAAAGTCATGCTGGTGTCTGAAGGTGAAGCTCTGGCCTTCACGCAGCTTCCTGACAAAAATGAAGGAGGATCTGTCGAAGTCATACCACTGCTTCGCCACCTGCAGGAAGAGAGGAAGTTATAAACAAAACTGGACAACAAAATAGAGTGATAGAACAAACTTTCAAGTCACAAAAATATTTTTTTTTAGCTTAAATGTCATTAAATGTTTATTTTCTTGTGTGGATCTACAATATTGGGAAAATTAAATGTTCCAGCACTAAGCTATGTGAGGGCGTAGGGGCAGTAAACCATGGTTTTATTTTTCCCTTTAAACTTTGAAATATAGCAGATTATTGCTTATAGTTTTGATCTTTTTATTGTTATATTTGTAACACACCAAAAGGACCTTCTGTCTCTCCACTAAATGAACAGATAACACATATATAGCCAAGATTATATATAAGCACATTTCTTTGTTCAAAGAAAAAGCAAAAGGTAAAATAAATAAATAAATAAAAATATTTAAACTACAGAATAATTAGACATTAAAATAGTGCTTTTGTGTAAAAAAAAAAAAAAAAAAGTTATAAGCCAACTAATCCATATTGTCTATAGGTTGCCATATACTATGAAATATACCACTACAGCCTGCCAAAGTATAATAGAAGGTCTTTTCGTATTTCCGCTTGAGGAATATAAGCAGCCTAATGTGGTAAAATCTACCACCTTTGAGCCAGATTTCCCTAAATAAAGCTTCTTAGGGGTCACCCTAACTACTGCCGCTATAGGGAAAGGCTGGATCAACAACTAAACATTGTTTATTCATAAAAAAGAAAAAAAGCCACAGAATATGTACTTATAGTATAGATAATATGAAAATACAACCCCATTTGATCCTTCCATCTCTTAAGGAGAAACAAAGCAAAACAGTGAAAGAAGAAGAGGGTAAAAATAAAAATTAAAACAAGTTTACCATTTTAAGTAGGTATTGCTCCAGTGACTCGACAGTAGCCAGAGGTTCCATTTTCAGCATCCTGCCGGTCCGATCAATCAATGCTGTCTCACCTGGAGCACGCTCCAACCGGAAACGTAACCGCCTGGTCAGAATCTGACAAAGAAAAAATTTCTATTGCATTTTAGATCATCTTGATTTCGCAAAACTGAATTAAAAATGTTTTAACAAGTCTGTTACTGTGTATTCTTCTCTTAATATTAATTTAAAAAAAAACCTGAGGAAAATGAAGAAAGAAATACCTGCAAGTTGTATGTTGAACCAGGCGTGTCATACAAGTGATGAGGTAGCCGTTCTATAGACTCCAGGACTGCTATCAGTTTACGGATTAAGGCAACAGCGGGTCGGCTATGAAAAAAATATATAGTTAATAAATATGTGAAAAAATTAAAATTGGAAATAAGACTTAAAGTTAAACAAAAACACATCCTACCTTTCATCATCTTCATTTTCACTGAATGCAGTTTTAAACACATTTATCCGTTCCATCAATGGCTTACAATCATGCTTCACGTCAAGTTCCACACTCTGTAAAGACAAGAGATGGTTACAAATGCAACTCACCGCATCCAAATAAAGCCAATTCCCAATTTTACTACTGCAATTAGCATCACTCACATTATTAAGAACAGTAAAAAGTGCTTGCACAAGGCCACTGCTGCACATTTCATAGGGAGAGATCGTGTTCTCATCCTTGAGAACCACAATCAAGTTTTCTAAAGCTGTTTTCATGAGGTCTCGCCACGTGTTCTCGCCCTCAATACACTGTAATGGAGTAGAAAAGAGGAAGATTATTATTATTATTATGATTACCAATATTTTTCCTCAAGATGAAAGACAATCATTGATGAGTATCAGCCGTAAAACCACAGATTGGTATATCTTTTTTGTTTGTTTGTATTTTTTTGCAATTAAAAAAAGGAGAAGGTTAAAGTGCAGTGTGAGATGGTTTTTATACTTGTCTGTGTGTATGCAGCTCCCAGGCAGACTCCAGCTGTGTGGCAATGTTCCTCAATGTAACGACTACACCTCTGGGCATACTTTCCACAGCCTTAAAATGGTCATCATACAAATCTCTGGCCATGGTTTTCACCTAAAAGAAGCGAGAAAACAAGAAAGTTTGTCAGAAAAAAATGGTCAGTTCATTTATATTTAAATATAAAATATGACTGAATGTGCACAGAACATTACCAACCAGTTACGATTAGCTATTAAGATTAAAATCGACAACTACAAATCATGTCAATATATTTACAGGATATAAAATATGTCAGGAAAAAAAAAACATTAGCATGTCATGAAGCTCAGGCTTTGCTGCCATGCATCCCTAGAGGACTATGAAAAGCTTAGTGTTTAATGACACTCCTATAAACACTGCGGTTTAGTTTCTCAGCCATACAAAGAACTTATTCATGATAAGCATGTATACACGCATGTAAACTTTGGCTGCATTAACGTCAAAGAAACATGCAATTAAAATTAAAAACATACAAACCAAAAGCAAGCAAGAAATAGCCACCTTTTGTTTTGTTTTTTCCAATTTGGATTTGAGCTTCCTTCCACGTTTTCCAGTCCATCCAGTTACGAACTCTGACCCTGAAACAGTGAAGACTACAGTCAAAAATAATCATGAATACCACATAAACTCCTTAAATCCTTATACAAAAACTACAATCCAAACAAAACAATAGTACAGATTACAGTGCACCCTCACCCAGAGATGTTTCAGCAGTGAAGGAGTGCTTGGTGCCTCGGTTGGATTCGAACACAAAGCCTGGCAAATCCTCCTTCAAGATGGTGGCCTGCTGTCCATCCGAATTGTGGATGGCAATCTCGCCCTCCTTCAGGCACGTGAGGGACCAGTTCCCTACAGTGAGTTTAGTAGGTCCTAGTGTCGAAAGGATGGGCTGGCTGGCGGTGACTGGCTTCACCTGACTCCTGGCGCGCTGGAGTTTCTCTAGAAACTCACTCCGGCTCTCTGGAGGAAGCAGATATACATGCAAATCACTAAAGAGCAGTATGGAGGCTTGTGAACTTGAGCACCATATTACCATTTCCATCACCATATTGCCAAATATGAAAGTTTTTTTTGTGTAAATCGTGCTCTAGTGCTGCTGTTTCAGGCTGTGTTAATTTGGTGGAGGACTGAGCGGGGAAGAACGACAGGATTTCGGCTCTTACTCATGAATAATATAATTTAATTTAATGACATGCAAACATATCGCCTCTGATTGGCTAGATGCACTGTAACGTTCCCTCCATGGCTCTGCAGTTGACCGTGACAACCCAAGATGGGAAAGGCCATGAATCCTTTATCAATGTACAGGTTGATTTTCCCTGATTCACTTTATCGTTTTTCTGTCTCTATTTTTTTATTGGCTAATGCAGGGAATCAGGGTAGAAGAACAGTTTCACATGCAGCATGCATATGCAAAAAAGAGCAAGTACTTGGACGTAAAATCGTCACACTCATTGAAATATTTTGGCCATAACATGACTGTCTTAAGCTAAATATATTTGGATATGTTTTCAAATTTAACACCAATTCCTAAAATATTGATGCTGATTAATGTGTACTGTCCATGTTACCTAAATAAATAAAATAACTGTAGTATGAATTCATAGAAAAAGCTTGTCGAACAGGCAGAAATTTGACAATGACAAACATAATCAAAGGATTATCTAAAACGTAATTACATTATTTGATTTAAAAAAAAATGCTGTAAACCAGTTAATTACCTATACAAATGAATAGAATATCTAAAAAAAAAGCAAGCAATTATTAGTTCTGCAGTTCAGGCATACATACATTGTAAGCATCTTTGTTTATCACTACTCGATCATGGCACCTAGAAATAGAACTTACCTGAACTATCAGACCCCCCCTCTGGGCTACCACTGGAGTACATGGTGGCCAATTTGCCATCCAGGATGAAGCGAAACCAGCCATTGCTGCCATTGGAGAGCTCCAGCGCAGCAGCATCACTCCAGATATACAGGCAGTCTCTGCCCCTGATGATGGACCAGTCCCGCCAGTGGTAGGGCTTGCCCTGCTGGACCTCTTTTGCATCCTCCTGTGGTTCATCCTCCTGAAATGACATAGATGCATTTGTAAAACTGACCCAAAAAAATGTAAATAAATAAATATTCAGTTGTGCATGTGGTTATTGTAGGTTAAATTCTGTTTGAGTGAATTCTGACCTTCTCTGGTTTGGCTTCCTCTTCATTCTCATCATCTGAGGTGGGTCCAGCTAAAGTAGAAACCTTATTGATAACACCAAGTCGGGCCAGCTGGTCTAAGAACACATCGCCACCCTTATCCACCAGATCTCTGATGATCTGCAGTGCCAACAAGTGCCCATCATCATCATCCTGCGAGGCAGAAGGGAAAGACACATCACTCTTACCTCACATCTCATTAACATGACAACGTTCAGTGGCCACAGAGCATTTGCATTGTGAAAGTGTGAACATAGACAAGATTTAACAGGGATTATTTTCTGTAGTAACTAAAAATATGATCAGGATGTATCATCATATCAAGGACACATGCTTAATACATGAGTTTAAGCACTGGCAGCTCTTGTTAGCAGAGCTTCAGGCCGTATTTTCTCATTTGAGCTGTGTGGTACGTCACAGAAATTTAGCAAGCTGGCTATTTTTGTGCTGAACAGGTAATCACTGAGCTTCAGTAAGGTTGCTAACTATTAACCATTAACATAGTAGAGACAGGTGTGAGCTCTGTGACTGGGGAAGAGCGGGTAAGGCTAAAAAACTTTGCCAGTGTTGAGAAATTGGACTCATGTAGCCATGTTACACTCTCACTCGCATTTATTACTGAATGTTCCTTTAAGGATACACACAGATAAAACAGACAGACAGAACGAAATCAGAATAAAAACTAACCTCCTGATCCAGCACAGTAGCAGTGATCTCCACCAGGACTGTGGGCAGGTTGTGTCCAGCATCTGAGTCACACACTTCCTTAAGCAGCACTTCAGAACTGTAGTGAACCATCTTCCTGATCAGAGCTAAACTAGCTTTCCTGCAATGAAGAGATATTAAGGCCTTATGCAACTAGTGCTGGTCAAAATTGGCAAAATTTATAACACAATATATTTCTTGGTATCATTATGAATTAATATAAAAGCACCAGAAAAATCTACAAGAATGACCACAATGGAAATCTTTACTCACACTAGTCATGTCACAATACATCGATCTGTATCGATGCATTGATACAAACCGTAAATTATCTGATGCATCGATTTGAGTCACATTTATGCATGTGATTTTCACATTTAAAAATGATTTGCATAATTCCTCTCTGTGCTATGCTCCCACTAATCTGTAGGTGAAAGCACGCTGCTGTTTGCCGAGCACGTTTGTTACACAAGTCACGTGAGCACTAGCAACCAAGAAAATTATATACTCTCCTGTTGGATACAAATCATGGGTGTGGAAGTACTTAAGTTTCCGAAAATAAAGTAGACATACAGATAAGACATGTGCATGTTATTTAGTGTTTATAAGACCTGGCTCAGAAATACCTGTGCATTCCAAGTACTAGTGTACCTTCTGAGCGTGTTTTTAGCACTGCAGATGACAGTGTTTGTTCTGAACGCAGCGTTTTGTCTCCTGAACATGTTCATCAGCTGATTGTACTAAAGAAAAGCCTTTTTTTGCTGTAGAGGTTAAACACTGTAGCTCATATATGCTTAACCAGTGGATATGCAGTTTTTTTTTTTTTTTTTTACCTCTTATTGCATTTTTGATAAGCATGATTGCACTACTTTACTGGAACTTTATTTAAATGGCACCCTTGTTTAAAATATTTACAGAAGCAAAGCTGCTCTTGGTAAGCAGTTATAAAGATTTGCAGTATGACTGCTTTTAGTTTAGATAGTTTTCTTATTTTTTCTTATTTATCTGTTAACTGCACTTATTTACTGTATATATTTACTGCTTATGATTCCAATGCATTTGAGATTTAAAAAAATACATATATATATATATTTTTGCTTTTGTGAATAAAAAACAAACAAACCGCATTGTGACATACACTGATGTATTGAACATTATCATATTGTTGACTAAAATAATCAATATAATATCTTATTGTAATGTATCTTGTGATTTACACCCCTAACCCACACACATCCTGACTGCAACGTTATGTAAGAACATTAACCTTATTGAAGGCAGCATGGTTTGCTGAAAGGTTTGTGCAAATACTGGCAGCAGCCTCTTCAGATAGATAGGAGCCATCTCTGGGTCCCCTTTGGGTTCACTGCCCTCCTCCTCCTCCTTATTCACATCCTTCTTTTTCTTGTCATCCCCCTTGTTCACAGGACACATCCAATCTCCTTCAACAAAAACAGTTAGGTAAGAATATATAATGAGCATGAAAAACCTTTTACTACTACTAAAACATAGCTTTACTTTAATGCAGAACTTACCAGGAGACTGGAGAATAGCAACCACCTCGCTGTGCCCCCTTTCCCTGGCTTTATCAAGAGGAGTTTTACCATCTTCATCTCTCAGGTCAGGGTTGGCTCCATGACGGAGTAAAGTCTATGCATAAAGGAAAACCAAAAATCACATACCCTGTCGCACAAGTTAAAATATTTACAAAGGTGTACAACAAACACTTAAATATAGTTACAGCTCCTTTTACCTTGGCTACTTGTGGCCGCCCAAAACAGGCAGCATAATGCAGTGAGGATGACCTCTGACCTCTATTGACATCAGCACCTCTCTCGCACAGAAACTCAACCTAAAGGAAAGACCAGAGTGCAGACAGGTGTAATCGGAGAAGAGGAAAACAACTCATTTAATTAGAGAGTATTTATGGAACTCTGCTTTCCTCAGGGTCCCATCTTGAATTCAGCACCACAGAGCTCTGCTATTTAAAGGTAAGCATGTCTATTTTTGTCTTTGAGACAGAAAACAATATGAACACCCTGACCTGACTATGCCATCATAAGATAAATTTGGTCAAGAACTTACTGGCTGAAGGCATTTCTAACACTCACCATGATTAAACTGTTTCGCAAATGTTATTTATGTAGCTGTACTTAATAACATTGTGCAACATGAGTTGCGAGATGTCTGTCCCCAATTTAACAAAGCTCTTTTCACAGGGGAGGGTGACATGGCCCTAAAATAATATCATGATATTTCATGGTATTTTCGAGATAACGATACTCTTGCCCATATGACAAAACACTGATTTACAATTTTTTTTTCAAGAATACCCTTCTGCAACAAAATGAAAATTAAATGTTATTTTATTGCATACAATATGATAAGGCACATTCCTAACTGAGATATTAAAAAATACAAGAATTTTATCAGAATTGTAACAGAAGTTGATGATCCAGAATGTCATGATACTGATAATAATGCACTCCCAATATCTCCACATATCCAGGATTAAAGTAAAATAAATGATACTGGACAGATATAATCTGTTTTTAGTAGATATATAATGGGAAATGAGAACAGTGTGAATTTTTCTTTTGGTAAAAACAGTAAAAAATTAGTCCCCTGATGTGATAATTAGGGATGGGTGATATGGTACTATATTTCAGGAAATATTATTATTTATATATATAAAAGAACTGTACCTTTCACTGAAGTATTTAACTGAAAACAAACCACTTTAAAATGTCATTAAAATTTATAATGAGGAGGCTTAAACAGAATCATGAGAAAAAAAAAATCATGATAATAAATCGTTAAAATTAAAACTAGGATGCACCCATATTGAAATTCTGCAGAGAGACTACACACCCTATTGTAACTGACATTTATTTGCATTATATTTTAGCTTTCAAACAACTGAATTAAATTTATTTTCACATTTTTGGATGGTTATTTAGCTAACGGATCATTACATAGACTTTAAATGAACAATTTATTTATTTATTTTTTTAAATAAAACAACAGACATAGAAATTTTAAAAAGTAACAAGGCCAGTATCTTGCCAACTGTAGTAGCTTGGTCCTTTTTCAGAAAACAAATGTATGTTACACACACACAAATAAATAAATAACACTAAATAACTCACCATTTCTTGTGTTCCGAAAGCAGAAGCCCAATTCAAAAGTGTCTGCCCGACATCATCCATAAAATTCACTTCAAATGCTGTAACAATAGGGAATGCAACAGATTAAAAAAAAAAATAGTAACAGATAGAAATTTAGTCTTCATTTAAGTTTTTAATAAGGAAATCAAATCAAAAAACAAACTCACCTCCGGTGTCGATAGCGTCGATGAGTGCATCTGTGTCTTTGCTGCGGATACAGTCGATGAGCTGTCTGTGAGATCGCTCTCCGGAGCTGTCGAGACGCCGCAGGCCTGGGATGCGGCCGGTGGAGCCGGCAGTGGACTTGGGCAAAGCCTTGCGGCCCTCAAACAGCAGCACCAGCAGAAGATCCACCAGCCGCATAGTATCTAAAACACAGCGCTCATCACCCTGCAGAGCACTCTCCATGGAGTCAGGCAGCTCTGAGCGCAGCAGATCCTGAGGAAAAAAAAAACCTCACATTACAAAATGAAGCAAGTTCATTTTAAATTTAAAAACTATTTGTTACTTTCATATCGTGCGCAAATAAAGCAACCTTTACATTATAATGCAGGTTTTTTATATAGAGAAAAATTAAAAAGATTTGCAAACATTTGTACAGACAATAAACAAATACAGATGTGTTATTTGTTCTCGGGTTTGTACTGTAAGTTGCATATTTTCAGACATAAATCATACACCGGTCTCCTCATCTCTTACTAATTTACTGGCAGGGTTAATCCACATTTTAACCTATAAATTCCCATTAATTTTTTCATGACTTTTCCATGCCTTCAAAGCACAATTTTTTATGACCATACAATTTTTAATACATCAGTGCATACATGGACAATAAAACTAAAATTAAAATTGATATGAATATAGTAGGTCTATAATGAATCAGATAAAATGTTGACACATGTTGAGTCAGATCCAGAGAGCTCCACTGTGTAGGGCTAAATTACTAAATTAACTCTGAGCTGATGCATTTGTTAGCTCAGATTAGATTTTCTCTATTGATAAACTGAAACAAATTTTTGTAGGCCAAGTTTCCATGACTTTTTAAAAACTTTTTTCAAAATTTTTTCTTCTTTTCAAAACTTATCCAGGCCTGAAAATTGCTTTTTCTTAACATTCCGTTTACTCTTCTTGTCCTACGGGTCAAAAATGACCCGCACTACCAAAGCCCCAACATAAAGCAGCCTAATTGTATTTTGAATCCTTCAAATTTGTTTTTCAATGGCTGGTGTGATAAACAGGAGAAAGGTGGATGAAATGTGCTGAACATGGTCAGCTGAATACACTGTTGGCCCTGGAGTCATCCTTATGATATTTGATGCTGTGTGTATTAGAGAGAGTGTGTGTGGCCTTTATATTTTTTTCTGGTGTTTAAATGCTTTTATAATTCATGGGTCAAAAATGACCCATAAGACAATCTATGTACCCTAGTGGTGTACAGCCCACACGGAGACAAAGACAAATGAAGTATCACTCTTTCTAATGATGGGGGGCCTTTAGGGAAAGTAATAAAATATATTAAGTTGGAAAAAATAGTTTAGGGTATTTTTTCTACAGCTAAACATGGTAGCAGGTCATTTTTGACCCACAAGAAAACAAAAGGGTTAAGAAACAATGCTCTAGCGGTACACAGTGATGGCAGTATGTCCTATACAGGGTTCCTGACTCGTCTGTAGAACAGTGCTTACATGAGTGACCAGTGGCGAGCCTCTGCACAGCGTGGAGAGCAGACTGACAATAGTGGACACTTGGTTACTGAGTTTGGAGTCAGCAGCAGATGGAGCAGCTCCAGTGGAGGTTCTGCCAGGTTTACAGGTGGAGGAGGGTCCAGTAGCTGTGCCTCCTGCCGCAGCCATGCGGGACAATAGCTCCTCTGTGAGCCCATGCTTGGCCAGAGGGGCAGGGTCCACCCCACGTCGAGTGAAGCGGTCCGCCAACGAGGCAAAGCACCGCAGGGCTCCATCTGAAACCTGGAACAACAAATTGCATGTTCATTTATGTTCAAGTATTTATAAAAATGACTTATTTGGCACTGATTAAAAAAAAAAGCACAGTACTGGTATTTTCTGAGGTAATTTCAAATTTAAATTTTTTTTTTGCAGGTGTTACCTGGTGATCTTCATGCTTAAGCAGGCTGGAAAGAGACTCCACACAGGTCTCCAGGGAGGAATCCTGCGGCTCCATCTTACTGCACAGCCGAGAGACCACTGCCATGGCAGAGTGCAACGTGTCTTTATGTACTAGGTGTCCACTGTCCCTAATGAAGCTCAACACACAGTTCAGCCCCCCAGCCTCGAAAACAGCACCAGACTCTCGCGTGCAGATCAGCTCCAGTACCTGAGAACATTAACAAGAAGCCAAATTTAATTAATTAAACAACAAAAAAAATAATAAAATAAAAATAAAAAGATAAAAACACAAATATATATATAAAAAAATATGTGCAAGACGTGCAATTACTAGAAGTTACTAGAGGTAACTTCTCTTCGTTGACACTATTCATGTTGCGGCTACCTGCTTAAACTACCTATTTTTGTGTATTTATATTGATATCTATTTTATTTTATTCTATTCTATTTTATTCTGTTCTTTTATTTTTATTGCATCTACGTTTTTCCATTTTAACAAATTCTCTTTGGGTGTAAACTGGGCCGTTAGATTACAATTTCGTTCCGCCTCATGTACCACATGTGATGTGAATGACAAAGTAATTGGTCAAAAAGTTAAAATGGGACACAGGTTCTGTAAGTTACAAATATCAACAATTACAAAATACATTTATACTGACATTACAACTTCAGGATTAATAAAGTATCTATCCATATATCCATCTAACTGTACGCAATTTAAATGTACCGGTAATGCAGACTATAAAAAAAAATCTAGCATAAAGAGAGAAGTACCTTCACACACTGCTCGGCCAGATCTCTGCTGGTCCTATTATTCAGCTCCACCACTACCAATCTGTTACAGAGAGCCTTGATGGCCCCATCCACTCCAACTATCCTGCGTGTGCACTCGGCCGACACATCCAGGTAGTAGGTGATTGCTCGGGCAGTCACCTCCAGAACGTTGTCAGGAGCGCTTTCATCCAAGAAGATCTTACACAAGGCTGGGAGAAACGTGCGCGGGGGACACCTGGGGGATATCGTATAAATAAGAATGAGAGACACAATGAGAGAGCAAGAGAAAAAGAGAGAGAGAGAGAGAGAGAGAGAGAGAGACAGAGAGAGAGAGACACACACAGACAGAGAGAGATATCTACAGCCAAAATATGATCTCTAATGCATTTTTATTGACAACTAAAATTAAATTTAATTAGTTTTTAGTTCACTTTTGACTAAATATACCGTTCTTTATAGACAATACAATACAACCAACCAACCAAACAAAAAACACACACTATACTACTACTGATTACAGCTAGTACAACCATGCAATGAGTACTCTTAAGACTAGAAGTTCTTGAGACTCACGTTTCAAAGCAGCGGTCAACATTATCAGACATGAGCAGTAGCATGCAGAGCTGCTCCAATGCGATGAGCTGCATGTCCCGCTCATCGCCCTGCCCCATCTGCAGCCACTCCAGCAGTGTGTCCGGGTCCACGTCCGCCATGACGCGCTGCTACCCTGTCCACCTGTCGCCCAGTCAAAGCATCCGCCAGTAATAAGAGAGAAAAGAACGGGGGCAGTCACTAGTCCTCCTGTTGGCTCATGAAGTCTTCACCTGGAGGGGAATTGACAGACAGGGTGATATTTATTAATTGATGCTGAGGTCACTTGGAGATCAAGAACAAGTCTAGTAATTAATAAAGAGAAAATCAAATGTGTTCAGAAAGGCATTATGTAAATTGCCAAAAAAATGAGAGACACTTAATGCAAAAGAAAACAACCTTTCTATTTTACAACTAAGATGTACCATGTATACTAAATTTAATTTGTTAATATTTTTTGTACAGCTGTACACTAGACTTTGAGCAAATACAAGACATGCACACAGTGGTAAAAACATTTCACACAACCTCCTACCTTCTCTATACAAACAGGCCAAGCCAGGCCAAGCTGAGCCAAGTACAAGGACAGGTACATGACTGTTAAGGATTAATCTGAACAAGCAGGCCTGTGCCCTTTGTTAGAGCTAGGGAAGCTATATACAGACTTGGGGTAGATCCTCCATCCTCTTAGACACTGTAGACAGACATCCACTCAAACAACAGAACCACCTGCCAGGAGGAAGGACATTCTGTGTATACTCCTAAAATAGAATATTCTTAGGCCATATCCCATTTCTCTTTTACCTCTACCCCTTATTTTTTTGAGTGTAACCCTTCCACTTGGAACAGAGCTACAGGGGAAAGGGGTGAAACCTTTGAAGCACCGATACAGATATAGCTCTAGCAGTGGAGCACTACAGTTCAACAAACTAGCTGCTGGTTAACCAGTTAACTTTAGGGCACTGTATGTCTTCAGAATAAGGGTGGGAGATGTAGCAATTAATTATTATTGTCCACTTATTAATTTATCTTTGATAGGAAGGTTTTATTAGGTTTATTTTATTTTTCTCTGCCATCCCTTGCACCATTTAAGGTGGAATGTTAGTTAGGTGGAAAGTTAGTTAGCTAGCTAGTGACTGAGACAAACTACTAGCTTGTTATTTAGAAAATGGCCATAAAACACCGAAACTACACATTAATTTTTATAAATACAGTGGTTATACTCAGTTGTAACAAGGAAAAGACATTTGTGGATTTGTGGACTCTAGGGCTGAGTAATTTTACCTTAAATTCAGTACCGATACCCAAACGGTACTTTTTTCCCATACCTTTTTCAAAATTGCAACCAAAAAATACAAAAAGCGATAATTATTCTCATACAACAGATTTATTTGACAGCCGATATTAGTAATCTCATTCTCATACGGTCACAATGAGAGACTGCCATATTTTTGGATCTTGTTATAACAAACAATGAGCATGATTGTTGCACTTTATTAAGAACAAAAATATTACCTGCCTTAACTGCTTAAACTAAAAAATGTTTTATCCGAAGTGTATTGCTGGATGCATTATGGTCGTGGGCAGATTCGGAGGCTACATCCCACACAGATTTTCTTGATGTACCGCACAATTCAAATAAGAAAATACTGGCTAAAGCTCTGCTCACAGGAGCTGCCAGTGCTTAAGCTTGGTTCCTTAATATCTGATGATACATACTGATCATGGTGAGTTAAATATATACATTAAACATAACCTTTAAAACTTCCTTTCAAGAAAATTTCAACTGTGGTGCAATCATTGCGTAGTAGGGCCGAAGGGTGGAGTCTGATGATGACTTTTTGTGGCAGGTTAACTTATAAATTGGAAATATTTTACTGTCCTCTTAATCTAAGAATCTAAAAATATAAATAGCACTAACATTACTGCATTATAATTGCTACAATATAAAGTTTGTGTATTATTGCAAAAGTAACAAAAAATACATATGTAACTACATCTATGAAAGTGAAACAATTAAAAAGGTCAAGATTCCATCTGAAGACAGTAGGTGAAGCAAAAAAGTAGTATCCTGGTGTGATAATTAGGGATGGTAATATGGCATGATATTTAAGGGTATAATATTGTTCCCAATATTCAAAAATGTTGGAGATATTATTGCATACTGTACAATATGGCACAACCTACTTTCTATCATGCATGTTTTGGGTGCTTCTTCACATAAAATAAACCTCTTTGAAATTTGATAAGCTGATAATTTGCTATATCCACAGGAATTCAAAAGGTTCCAAAAATGATACTTTACTTCCTATGTATAGTCAAATCATTTAATGAGACATCTACTGTTACTTTGAAAAACAAGCCTCAGAGGTGTCAAAATAAAACTGAACATTTATAAGTTTAGCAGGAAGATAGTGGGAGCTCTTGTGATGAAAAAAGAAGAAGAATAAAATAAGTAGAAAAACACATTTCACCCCTGATCCATTCACAGCAGTTAAATGTGATGACACTAACTACACATGTGTAAGAAGTGTTTAGAGAATAAAGTCAACAACTGACTGGCCTTTCTGATCATCCCCCAACCCGATGACTCAAACAGATACTAGATACATGATTGTAGCCATCATGACTCGAGCGTCAACATGATACCAGCTTAACATCACATGAACTTCTCCCCAGAGATGTGTTGGCCAAACAAACTGGGCACAAAATGAAGCAAGCAAAGGTGTTGGACTATTTATATGTTCTTAAACCACCCAGAGCTTAACTCGTGAGAAGAGCTGTCATTCAACAAAATATGCAACGACCTAAAATTAGGTCACACTGTTTAGCTGGTGTGTGTGTGTGTGTGTGTATGTGTATAGGAGTAGTGTTTGGCTAAGGTTAACGTTACCTGATCACGCACAGTTAAACAGCTTGGCTCTGCCGAGCTCCTCGCTTATCTATGAGGTTAATTCAAATTAGAGAGTTAAAAGGAGAGTTATTTTGTTACTTTGGAGTAGAACATTTTATTGTTAATTTATTGTTATTAAAATTACTTACTAAATACACAAATCCACACAACCAAATAACAGCAACATTGCTCGCTAGTTAGTTAGTTAGGTTAGCTAACAGTCAGTAGTAGCTAATGATACTCGACGTGTAAAGTACCACGCGTATCTAACATAAGTTAACTATTTAGCGATTAAATTTACTTCAAATTAGAGCGTGAAAAACGAGTCACTTCTGTCATAATACAGTTTTTTTAATGTTAAGCTATTAGTAGGAAAATGGGAGTAGTTCAAATATTTCTTACTGGTAATAAACCTAGTTAGCTAACTAAATAGTCCCCACAACCAAATTACAGGGACATTACTCACTAGCTAGTTAGCTTAGCCAACGGTCAGCAGTTACTAATGATACTAGACGTGTAGCTTACCTCACTTTTTTAAGTAGTTAGCTTTAAATTAACTTAAAATTAGAACGTGAAAAAGCGAGTCATTTGGTAATATTAACTAACGGTAGGTTTTATTATTTTTAAGTTACTTCTAAGAAGGAAAAAATGTGAGTAAAATATTTCTTACTGGTAATAAACCACCACGTAAGTTACCATCGCAGCTAACCTTAAGATAACTAACGTTAACTAACCTAGCAAGGTACCTAGCTACATAGAAAGTAGCTTAGCTGTCTGTAATGATAGCTGCCAATTCACTAGCTAAGTAATAAAACTAAAACTAACTAACAAACGTTTGTCACTTGATACCGAACTGTAAACAAATTTTGCTAGTAATAATTAACTTTATGCCCTTCTGACGTTTAGTAAACTAACCTAATTAGCTAATGTAACGTTAAGTTTCCATAACTATAACGTACACAAACAATATTCAATCCGATAAATTAAATATCTGTTTTGCCTAATTAAATAATCCCCACAGCCAAATAACAGTGGCATTACTCGCTAGCTAACGTTAGTAAATTAGGTAATTCCTAACAGTCAGTAGTTACTAATGATACACGACGTGTACCTCGCTTATCTAACTAGTTAAGTAAAAAATGAGAGTAAAAATGAGAGTTTTACTGCTAACGTTACCACCAGCAGCTAACCTAAAGATAACTCACCTAGCTAACTTAAGCTAAAATAATAACGCAAGTAAAGTTAGTTAGCTTCCTTGTTATAATAATAGCTAACAAATTAAGACTAGAGAACCTGGGTAAGCTAACCTAGCTGCTAACTAACAAACGGTTGTCACTTGATACCGAACTGTAAACATCTTTAGCTAACAATAATTATGCCCTCCTAAAGTTTAGTGAGCTAACTAGCTGGCTAATTTAGTTAGTGGTTTCTATAACTACAACGTAAGTTACATAAACAAAATTCAACCCGATAGATATATATTTTATCTAATTAACGTTTAATAATCCCCACAGCCACATAACACAGTAGCTAAGCTAACATTACCAACAGTCAGACGCTACTAATGATCCTCGACGCCGGGCCTAAAGCTAGCTAGCATAGCTAACCAGACGCTTTGCGGCAACACTGGCCGTCGTTTCAAAATCTGTTTTCTAGATATTTAATTCTAGGAAAACTAATGTCAAGCGTTCAACTAAAAATACAATAAACTCCGTTTGGTTTAATTACTTCATACGAGGTTGCTAAGCTAGCTCGCTCGCGTTATCTATCTAGTAGGATTATCGCTAGCTAGCTTAGCTAACGCTAACTACCCAGTTTATTAAAAAACAAACCCACACAACGGAGAATCCAGCCCGACAAATCCTGATATAAACGCACACAGTTAGTGAGCAGGGTCTAATCTACATTATTCGATAAACATGACACCCGCACTTTATCCGTATAAACGCTGAAGCCGAACAGACTCGGCCTTGTGTTGACTAAGAGATCCCGCAGTATGAAGTTAGTGGGAAGCCGGAGGCCTCAGCGCTTCTGTCAGCGAGAACTCAGGAAACCTGCGGCCTCAGAGCCGCGAGAATAAAACACTCACCGCCTGCCTCTCCCCCCAAACGCCGAGAAGAAGACGAAAAATCCAAGTTCTCAATTCAAATCCACGAGTTTTCACCCAAACTAAGACGATAAGTAAGGATTCTTCATCCCCTCTCTGTTATAAACACGCGTAGAGGTCACAGTGAGCGGCGGAGGCGCTTCTGAGCGAAATGGAGAGCCGCCGGGGGAAACTAGCGCTGTCCGGCTCCCCAACGGATAAGTCGTCTGAACCGGTTCTTTTTAATAAATCGGTTGAACCGATTCACACGTGCTAATGAATCAAACTGGTTTTAAACATATGGTTTTTTTTTTAGTACAAATCGACTTTTAATCCTTTTGGTTAGCCTGCATGGAAAGTATGAAAACTACAATTAAATACGAATAATATATAATACTATAATAATAAAAATAGTCTTATTTTCTGATATTTTTTATTCCATATATTCTGCTATAACATTAGACATTCATTTAGACCAATTTATAAATCACTATGAATAATTTCATTTAATAAATTAATTGGTTCAATATTTATAGTAAGATTTTACATCTCAAAAAAACAACTAGCTTTTTACAGCTCTGGAAAAAAAGAGAAACCACTTCAGTTTCCGAATCAGATTTTGCTTTTTATAAGTAAATGTTTGTGTTTGTTTTATTCTATAAACTACGGACATTTCTCCCATAATTCAAAATTAAAATATTTTCATTTACAGAATTTATCCTGAGAAATGGCTGAAATAACAAAAAAGATGCAGAGCTTTCAGATCTTAAATAATGCAAAGAAAACAAGGTTATATTTATAAAGTTTTAAGAGCTCAGAAATCAATATTTGGTGGAATAACCCTGGTTTTTAATCACATTTTTTGTCCATCTTGGCATCATGTTCTCCTCCACCAGTCTTGCACACTGCTTTTGGATAACTTTATACCACTCCTAATGAAAAAAATCAAGCAGTTAGCTTGGTTGTGATCATCCATTTTCCTCTTGATTATATTATAGTGGATAAGTCAACACTAAAAATATTATTTAAAAAATATATATCATTCGGATTGTTATTATACCTATTTATCATGTACAGAGAGCAGAGTAATAAAAAAACGTAAACATTCTAACTAAATGATAATAAAGTACATTATTATTAATTCATGTCAATTTAGGGGGAAGTGTTCACAGTGCCAGTTCTAAAAGAAAGAACCATATTCAGTGCCATGATCTTAAACAAGCTGTTTATGCTTGAAAACCCTCCAATGTGTCTGAATTTTTGACCATATATTGTCCTAGACATAGTAGTGATAAACAATAAAGTGTAATAATACAATTATACCCCTTCTTTCCATGCCACAATTCACAGTATGTGTATGGAGGCTCCAATATCAATGCACTGGTCACTGTGCTACTAGCTAAAATATTGGTGGATTGCTGTGTATATAAAACAAACATGCAAGGAAACACAATGGACGTTAATTTATTCTTCCAAACATGTAATCAGAAAATAACTGTTAATTTTGTACCACATTTCTGTTTCTTTTACAGGATACAAAATGTGTGATATGGTTACAAATACAGTATTAATTGATATGTTCACTGCAGCAAAAGTACCAACAATTAAAAGAAAGAGCCGAAAGCTAAAAGAAAAAAAAATATGGGTTAGTTACAATTTACTGGATTGATAAGTAATGTTTGATTTTCGTACTCTAAATCTAAATGATTTTACGAGCAGAGTGCAGAATTGTTTGCTGTGCAATTTTCCTGCTCTAGTAAACCTCCAATCCTTTAAGACTGGAGATTTCCACCAGCTCAATTTCATCTCAACGGCCTTAACAATATATCCTCAGAAACAAATTTTTATAAAGTTTAAAACAACCTTAAATCACTTTTATATTATTGTATCCTTTTATTCTGGATTACATTCTAAAATTAAAAAAATAGCAGCGCAATTTGGTAAAATTGTGAAAAGTTATCTGGTTTTCATGCATCACTTAAGTATTGAAGGAATAACATCACACCATGTCTGACTGCATGGAAGCTGCAAGCTGCTGCAGAGTATCAGTGCTGTAATTAATACAAAAGTAGCTGGAATTGGAGCAATGCAATGCAGAAATGCAGGCACCAGGCTGTAGTATTTCCATGCATTTGATACAGGGAGCAATCTGTGCTGAAAACTGTTAAACAAGTGCATTTTAACCGTAATGCTGTAAATAATATGCCGTAGTGTAAAGCCAGAGAAAGCAAATAAGCTCCCAGTGGAGTAGCTTGTACTGTAGTAACTTGACCTAAACTTAAGTGGAAATTTGAGGAAATTTTATAATGTGCCACAAACCTGAGACACTGAGTGTGTTCACATGCACTTAATAATCTGATTACTGGAGTATATTGGAGGTCGACGGTAATCCAGTCAATGTTTTACATGAAAACAGATAATGTGTAATATGTATGTTTGATTTTGGCTTTACTGCCAGCCAATTAACTATCAGAATAAGATGTGAATTAAACATCACATACAACTCAAACTATACAATATGCAATATGAACATACAGCCAATAGAAGACGACTATTTAAATCCTTCAGTTTCAGCATTGCTCCGATAGTCATCTTGCGAGTGCTGTATTAAACACTGCTCACTTATTTCTGGTACTACAGTCTGTTTGCAGTTTGTCATGCAGGCACAAAAATACTATATATAAATCTATATATATAAATCTGAAAATACTCTGGTTAAGAGTTTAAATGGACTGAGAATATGATTACTGAGCTAAAATCCTTCTCTTTTTATCAGATTTCTTAATCTAGATTCAAGACCTTACCTTAACCTAAAAAAAACAGAGTATGCTGCTTATCAGGGGTGTGCCATATCGTATTGTACGCAATAATATTGTACACATTTGTGAATATAGTGAACGATATTATACCCTGAAATATTGTGCTATATCACCCACCCCTAATTATCATCAGGGTACTACTTTTTTTGCTGTTTTTAGCAAAAGAAAAATTCAAACTGTTCTCATTTCCCCATTATTTATCTACTAGAGAAAGATTATATCTGTCCAGTGCCATTTATTTTACTTTAATCCTGGATATATGGAGATATTTGGAGTTTATTATTATTAGTATCATTACTGATCATTCTGGATCAATGACTTCTGTTACAAATCTGATAAAATTCTTGTATTGTTTTAATATCTCAGTTAGGGGTGTGCCTTTAGCATCTTGTATGCAATAATAAAATACATTTTTTATTTTGTTGCAGTTGTGTACTCTTGACATATTTTTCTTTTTCAATTCGGTCTTTTGTCATATCGCCAAAAGTATTGTCATCATGAAAATACCATGGAATATCATGATATTATTTTAGGGCCATATCGCCCACTCTTATTGCTTACATGACTACTTGAATAATCAGATAACTGCAGAAATACAATGAAGGGATTTTTAAATGCATGTAAAACACCCACTGGCTTTCTTAGTCCTGGTCCTGCACTTTACTTTAATTATGTGCCCTCTGCTATAGCACACTGATTCATTCCCAGCAGCTCCTGAGGTAATACAATGGTGTTCACTACAATTTAAAATGCTAGTCCTCCAAAAGCAATATTAGAAAATACTGAGTTAAAGCAAGCACAGTCTTCTCACAACCAGCTGCTTTTTTTCGTCTCACTGAGAGAATTGCATTTAACAGTTTTAACAGTTACTGAGGTATTCAGATATTAGAACTTAAATTATGATAAATTAAGAAAGCCATGAATTTTATTTGTAGGTGAAAAAAATAAAAATGCAAAGTAAATCTAAGATATTAAAACATGCTGCATTCCTAAAACGATGTGATTTAAGATTCCTCTTAAACAGTCTGTATTAAAACTAAACTACCTTTATGCTGATTAAGTTCCTCACAGAGGTTAATAATACAATTTTAAAACAAACACTAACATAAGAATACTGTAACAACAACAACCCACATTCTTGGATTATTCTTGGATTATTAAAATAATTTTGCTGGCCCTAAAAACATTTCAGATTCACAGGAAGTTGGTCTTAAGTTGGATGCTGGGGGCAGTCTTGCCAGGGACGTGAGGAGGCGTAGCTTTGGCTCTCACACTCTCTTGGTTGCCCTTGATGGCTGCCTCTAGTCGAGCTTTCATGTGGGGAGCAGAAGCCATGAGCGATTTGAAGACGCTGGAATGCTGAGGACCGAGTCGCATCAGGTCTCTAAGAGCAGACTCGTGCAGAGAGCGGGAGGCCACAGACGCTGAGCCCAGAGTGTTCTCGTCCAGCAGGTAGGAGACCAGGAGGGGTAACAGTACAGCCACCAACTGGGGACCTAAAGCAAAAGACAGCGCCAATATTTAGTGCCATATAACATATAATCCGATTAGGGGTGTAATGGTACATGCATTTATACACAGCAGTCTGATATTGTGGTTCAGTAGATGTAGTTAATGGGTCTAATCCCATTTCTCTTTTGTACCCTTACTCCTTATTTTGAGTGCAACCTTTTCCCCCTTGAAACAGAGCTCCAACACTGCAATGTGATTGGCTGAGAGGCGTCCTAAAAGCGCCGCTATCAGCCGGTAATGCACTCACTGTAACCGAAGCTCTCCGTGTATTACTCCGCCACATACAGGTAACATAAACAAACAGAGCAGCAATGGAACTATTTTAACTCGCGGAGTGTTTACAAAAAAACAAAATCATATTTTCTCGTCCCCTTTAACTCAAAATGTTTTCGATAAACAGTGATAATGAAACTGTGGTATAATCGCAATAACACACTCAAGGTTTGTGCTATATCATGTAATCGGCCTGTGGATTCGTGCCTACACTGCAGCACAGCAGTGCCAGTATTACACTTGAATTATTGCTTAATTGTTCATTTTATAATTCCTCTGTAATAGGGAGCCAAAATTAGCTTTTTAATTTTTTTTCTAGATGTGCTATATTGCATATCCATAGAATCAATTCAACTAAAGAACTAAAGTAAAGAACACTGTGTGAATAAAATACTGACGGTTAGTTTCCTCTGCTGCAAGCACTAACGCCTCCATTGTTTGGACTCCATCCTGCACTGCCTGGAGCTCCGCAGAGGACTGAGGCCGACTCTTCTCCACTTGCTGCAGATGAGCCACCAGCTGTGTGCCCAATCCCTGAATAAACGGCCCAGCTACGGCAGTTTGTCCCTGAAACACTGACGCCAACAACTGGAAACTCCTGCTCCGCACCTATGAAGAAACAAATTACTTCATTATCTGTGGATAAAGGAAACACTACCAAAAATAACTTTTTTAAATCATTGATTGAAGACTAGCACATGCTTCCTCTGATACATGTGAAGTCAGACTCCGCCTCTGTTTGAACTCTTGCTGATGCAGTATTTCTGAGTTGCATCACCCCGCTAATGCTCGGAGGAAAGCGCAGAGACTCGGTTCTGATACACTAGCTCACAGATGCACCCTTGTGCTGATCCACATCACCCTTTGGAGTGATGTGAGGATAGAGCGCCATCTACTGCACCCACCCAGAGAAAGCAAGGCCAATGGTGCTCTCTCAGGGCTCCAGCAGCTGATGGCAAGCTACATTAACAGGTTTCGAACCAGCGATCTTTACACAGCTAATAATGTTTTATTATCTAAAATATGATAAAATGTCACTTCTTAAAAGTTTAACAGTTATTTTAAAACTATAACTATATCAAAAATATTACTAAACCACAAATGTTAACACTAGAATAATGCAAGTGTCCACTTTCTCGTTCTGTAGCTATGCCCTGCTTACCACAGGGTCCTTAGACTCCAGGCTGGCTTGAAATTTGCTGATGCAAAGTGACTGCAGTGGCTCAACAGTGGTGACCTCAGCACTGGCAAACAGCAGGAAGATAGTGAGTGCTGTTAACAAGGTGACCTCATCCACAACAAGCTCCGTCTTATCTAGAAAAGACAAACGAAAACAGATCTAACGATCAGATCTAACATTTTGCAAGAGAAAACTGTATTTTGTAAGTTTTTATTTAGTGAATAACACTGTTATTCATTTTTTGTATAGATATTGTACATGTAATATAAATTTGCATGTGCATTTACAGTACAGAATTCCTTTACTCATGCCTATATATATATGTGATAAAAATAGAAGAAGAATGGTGTTAAGTGTTTGAGTGTGTGTGTGTGTGTGTGTTACCCGTATCCCAGCACTCCAGCAGCGTGCTGAGAGCAGAGCGTAGCAGCTCGACCCACGCAGCTCGGCACTTCTCAGCTCTGCTCATGGGAGATGACAAGACATAGCGCAGTGCCTGCAGGGCTCCAGACACCAGCACTTCTTTGCTTGCAGCACAAGAGCCCTTCACCACTTCTTTTAGCACTCCCAGCAATAGATACAACACCGTGGGCAACACAGACACGCTGCCTGAGATAAAACACCACAGATTATCCATTACACATTCATTCATAACTACAAAATAACCAATACAGCCAATGAAACTTGATGATAATCTTTAAAAATCTAATTGCATATAAAGAGAGTGCCACATTTAAAACTAGTGATCATATATCACAATATGGAATTTTTTACATCACGATAACGATATATATATCATGAAAAACCACAATTAAGTATGTTTTCAGTTATTCTTCGAAAAATATGACAAAATAATATCATTGCTTACTTTTTTCCAACTTTCACAAATGAAAATTACTACCTTTTAGTGCAGCAAAATATATGTATCAAATGAAAACAGATGAGGTAGATGCAGTAGCTAATTTTTTCAAGCTCTCATTTAATAGTTTAATAACGTAAACCTGCGTGTCTGTCAAATAACGTAAAGCAGCGTCATGTTGCAAAACTAAATTACGAAGCTTTTTTTGAGAAGATTACTTTATTATGACTTATATAAACCGAGTTTATGCAAAGTGACCACGCCAATACATTTCATTGTAGCCTACTTTATATATTTGCATGAATAATTTATGGAATTACTGTAGAAACGATAGGGTTTTTATATATTTACTGTCATATCGCACAGCACTAATACTAACTACTAACAACTTTAGTGTTAGTTGCACTCTTTCTGTATTCTCCCATCTTGTGAAGAGTTTATAGGAGAAGATTAAGAGCTGTCTTGTTGGCTAAAGGAGGTTGTACTAAGTGGCACACATGATTTCATTTAAAAGATTTATTTCTTAATGTGTAATTTTTTCTCACCAAATAAAAGCAAAAATTACAGCTTAGATTGTTCTCTTTTTTTATTAGAAGCCAAAAAACACTTCTTAACCAGGGGTGCCAGTAATTATAGAGGGTGCTGTACATACACATACATACACAGCACCTTTCTTTTAAAACGGAAAAAATCATCATCTAAATCTTACCCTCAGGCGAGCAGATAGAGGGTAACTCTGAAAGGATCCCCAAAGCAGAAGTGACGAGCCTGCAGTCGCTGTCATTGAGAGACCATGGCATGCCTGCCTGTCCGGTGGGGCTGCCTGCCAGCCGTGGGCTGAGCTGTGGTAACTTTCGGACCAGGACACAGAGACAAAGCTCCAGAGCTCCAAACACGAGAGACTTGCCAGGTACTAGTCCACCTGTATCTCGGCCTTCTCCAAACTCCGGCACCGTCTCCTTCTCAGCGGCACCATCATCCACTGAACAGAACAGACAGAAAAGCAAAGAGTGACACATTAGGTACCGTAAATAAAGCTAATTGAGGGCTATTATAAGCTAGTGTTAGCCTTCCTGGCCAAACTGCTAGTTTGTAGTAGTACTAATAATAATTACCCAATATTATTTTTAGAGCACTTTTATGCAGCTCGTCAGTTTGGGCCAGTTCGATTTGTGGTATTGATACCAATACATATCCAATTTACAGCAATGCAACTCTAATTCTGAAAAGCCAAATCAGAATTAATGCAACCAAATCAGAATTATGTCAAGGAGAAGGAAAAAAGGAAGTGAAGAGAAGGGAAAATGGACACGAGTAGTTCGGTATAAACCATCAGAGTGGGTGAAGGGTTCAGTGGGAATACAATAAATATAACAAATATTTGCACTGTTCCAATTAGGGTTGCACAATATTGGAAAAATTGACATTGCAATGTTTTTTTTTTCCCCAACAATATACATTGCAATATTAAACAATGCAGGGTCGTGACTCATATGTGAATATAATTTAAGCCTAATAAAATGGATTTGGTCATGCTGCGTAATCATAGCCTGTGTGTCTGGTCATGTGTTCGAGCCTCACCCTCTGCACTGTGCCGCTTCTCTTTGACGTGCTCCTGAGCTGCACACACCACCTGCCGCACCAGCTCCAGAACAGCCAGCTGAATTTCTGGGGACTCCCGAGTCACAATCAGCCTGTGCAGCACACTGAGAAGCTCCACACTCAGTGCCTGCAGACAGAACACACACACACACACACACAATCAGAAATCTCTGAGATTAATATGAAACCTATTGCACAGATACAAGCAAAAAAAAAAGAAAAAAAAAAAATCATACAGTCCTAAATCATAGTTTTAAAATGATAATTATTTGAATAATAACAGTACTGGGTGGTATGACCAAATATATATATCACAGTTTTGACAGTTTCAATGTATATCACAGTATTTTTATGGTTATTATGATTCTTTTTCTTTTTTGACTGGGGTTTCATATAGGTGTGTAACTTACTGTCCTGTTAGGAGTACATATAATATCAAACATCAAGGCTTTAAATTAATGTTTGATTAGTATTGGGTTCAAATTATTCTTCACGCTACAGTATTAATACATTTGAACAGGGCTATAATTACTGCTCTTAAAGTTTATTTGCACCTCTTATCCAGTGAATTAGGAATTTTTATCACTTGCCTAAATTGATATGCCTGAAATGAAAAGTTGTTTTTCTATTTTTTTTTCTCAAATAAAAACACTGAGGAACAGTGAGGAACAGCAGCAAGAGCTCCTCAGATAAAGTGCCGTTCTCATTTCTCTCCAGGCAGGACAGAGATGAGCTACAGTCCATGATGAGAGGGAGCTCCATATGAAGTCCACATTCAGAAGAATCAACACATGAACTACTAAGGCTAAAGCTCAGTGAGATTCAATGCTATATGAGAGGACTGTAGAGTTAAGTACCTGGTCATTGCCAACTTTTGAACGGGGCCAAGGCACATCAAATAAGGCCTGCAGGGCGTGAAGACATGAGGCGATGTTCTCCATTTGGTTCTGAGAGTGGGGTGAGCACAGGAACTCCACACTTATACCTAGTAGTAAATATAAGCAATTAACAATAATATTAATAGTAATCAACATCATCTGAATTAACGTTGTCCATGTTTATGCATACGATTAACCTGGAAAAATCAATGTGTTAACGAAAATAAAAGATCTATTACACACTTTGTTTTAACTTAATTTCCCTCCTAAAATACAGGGAAAGTTTGATCATAATTAACAATAGTTGTTGATTAATAAAAATGTTTAAAGTGTTAAAGAAGCTACACACTATGCATATATACATGCTGGTCTGGAACACTGAACCCTCTAGTTGTATTTACTTATTGCTCCTATAACAGACATGCATTTTGGTGCTTTTAGGTTAATGCCTGTGTGAAAACAAACCAAACTAAAGGGCAACACGGTTAAAAGTAAACAAACTAATCAAAATCATATTGTTGTGGCTGGGAAAGAAAACTTTAGTACCTGAAATCAAAACAAAGAGGATGAAGAGTTCTTGCTTTTGGAACTATATATATATATATATATATATATATATATATATATATATATATATATATATATATATATATAATAAACAAACCACCCCCAAAAAAGAAGTAGTCACGTAAGTTAATTCCAAGTAGTTTTTTTAATTCAGTACAACATTTATTACAAATACTAAATGGAAAGAACAACAGTGGACATGCTTCTCACCCAGGATGAGGTTGAGACGCTCAGTGCTGATATCCTCTGGGGACTTGATGCTGCTCAGAGTGGTGGACTGACCCATGGAGGTGGGGGTTACCGGTCTGGAGAGATTTGCAGGTCCCTCATCCACCATGATGAACTCTGTGCTGTTGAGCCAGAGGGCGGTGGCATGGAGGACAGAAGCCCAGGCAACAAAATAATGCTGGCGTGCCTCTTTCACCGTCTCTGCAGTGTAGAACGAGCCCCCTGAGACACACAGAACATGTGTTATTCTCATCACTCTTATCATCATCAAATAATGATCATCTTGTTACAATATCTGGTCAACCCTCTTTTTTTTCTTATAACTGCTATGTTCTTTGTTAGAGGTCACCTGAGGTGGGGAGCTGGTTGGCATATGCTGGAGGAAGTGTTAGCAGTGCATAGTCCTGTAGTGCAGCTAGCCACAGGCGGCTCAGGGTCGCCAGGTCACCCTGCACCAGCTTCAGTAATCCGGCTCCCGCTGGTCCTGCAGTTTCAGGCTCCTCACACTGTTCTAGTTGCTGCTCCAGGTGCTGACCAGCGGGACTCTCCTTCTGCTTGGTGCTTTCCACCGCCACAATATACACCTGAAAAAAATACAAGATCATGCAGGGCTAGTTTTGCTGGAAAACATTTGCTGCACCAAGATCAAATTCTTAAAAATTAATTGCTCTGTGTTTACATGCTAAATCAAGCTCTAAACTTGTTTTAAACATATCTAACTCAGACTGGTATTTGTAGAATGTGTACAAATAAGCCATGTGGAGGAAGTAAATACTTTTAACACCACTAACTGGATATCCATCCTAAGAGTACATATCTCTCAATACAGTGTGTCAGAACCCATCATAACAGACCACATTTAAACATGACCTTAGGTAAATAAGCAACAGTCAGAAAGCTGAAGGAATCATGTTCACAAAAACTAAACAAGCAGGCCATCACGATTACTTAGATCAAGGGGCTGTTTTTTTTTTTTTTTTAGTAAATTTCCAAAATTTAGAGAATCTCACCAGGGGAGAAGGGCTCCAAATACAATAATTGGGGTCCATCTCTTGGATTTTTATAATGTGTCAGAGACTAGGTAGTAAAAATGACCAAGTGTGTTTTATTTTCCTGTTTGCCCTTTTTTTAAATCAATAAATCACTGAGGTCAAACTGTATAAGAAAATTGTGTCAATCCATTAACGATAACAACAAAAAACTGATCGGCAAAACTTAATAATTTTTATATTCTTGAGTATTTGTTCTGATAATAGGGCCAATTAATTAAAATGAAGGTGTTAATACAGGGCATAAAAAGAGGAATCCAAAACAGGCCAGAGTTTGGAACTTAAAAATGTGGGTCAGGAAATAAAGCACCAACAGAGCAGCATGTACAGCTTCAGGCCGGAAGCCGATCTTCCTCACCTCTGCCCAGGCTTTCAGCACAGCCAGGGTCTCCATGGTGAAAGTGCTCTCGTTATAGAGGGAGCTGGGTACATCTCGCCCTGCCTGAACCTTCACCAGCGAGGATGCCAGGAGCTGGTGCACCCTCCTCAGATCCCGGAGATCACTGACGACCCCACTGGCGATCCACGCGCTGCAGACCTGCACAGCAATCAAACCAACAACAACAAAAATAAACCCAGTGCACTCGAGGCAACCAGTTAAAGAGCTATTTTAAGGACTGGGGTAAACAGCTCAAGCTCGGAGGGAAAAGTAGGTCAAGCAGACCCCATGAATTCAAGTTATTTAAAAAACATTTAATAACCATGACATGTGTAGGTCTTCAGTAGCCTGTGCTTATAACTGAGTGTGGGGTGATCTTTTAAAATGATAGCTATAATACAGCTGAAATACAGTTGTGTTTAAAGTATTTTTACATTGTGATGCACTGGAATCATTTGGTTGGGTTTTAAATTTCACACCACAGTTTAGTAGTTAACAATTTCTAGGTGTTGTGCCAAATTCAGGCTCCCTGCCTGAAACTGCGTCAATGCAGCACAATGAGCATAACAAATTACCATTGAATTCCTTTAATGGGAATTGAGTGCCTGCCTCAACTACTTCTAATTGGTCCAAACTTTAAAAAAAAAAAAAAAAAAAAGAGAATAGTGTTTTCACACTGCAAAAAAAATGTGATTTTTTATAGCAACTCATAATGTAATCAAGCTGCATCATCAGATATTAAGGAAATAATGCCTCCAGGTATATACAACAACAAGCAAACAGTGTGCTGCAGCCATGGAAACAGGTAAGCTGAATGTTTTAAGCTGAACAGGTAATCATTGTGCTTCAGTAAGGTTGCTAACCATAGCTATATATGGATAATTAACCACCACCACTAGAGTAGTAGAAAAGGGGCAGGAGCTGGTGGGGCAGAAACTCTATCCAGTGTTCAGAACAGTTGCTTGCATTTATTACTAATTGTTCCTTTATTTGATTCAGATCGAGCCAGCCTCTTTTGTTCTGACCAAATTCTGGTCCCTTCGTGTGGCTTGTAGTTCATGGCACCCATTAATAATAATAATAATGCATTTAGATTTGAACAATCTGCCACTCACACATTTGTATTTAATTTAAGGGGTAGCCAGAATCCTGGAGTAAGAGGATCGAAGAACACAAGAGGGGCAGTAGGGATGAATAAGTTCAAGAAGGTATGAAGGGGCAAGACCATGTAGGCTTTTAAAAGGTAGAAGAAGGATTTTGTACTTGATGGGGCAGAGGACAGGCAGCCAGTGAAGATGACAAGAGTAAAGTATACAGAGCATTTGGTGCGAGTAAGTTTTGTATGTACTAAAGGCAGTTGAGAAGAAGAAGGGATACAGAAAAGAAATTAATTGCAGTAATTAATGCCAGACTATTTAAAACACCTTTTACACTGGAAAGTCTGAAGCTCCAGACCAAACAAGGTAGGTGTGAAAGCACCCAGAGTCTGCGTAGATAACTTTAGATAGATAGAGATAGATAGATAGATACTTTATTGATCCCCGGGGGGAAATTCTTGGCATCCAGCAGCAGGTTACACAATACACAAAGTTAAAAAAGATAAAATATAAAATATAAAGATACATATAAATACAATCAAATAAGAAATAGAATATACAGTGTAAATGTACAGTCTTCATGTGTGTGTGTGTAATGGAGAATGGAGGTAGTGCAGTTGAACACAATAGACAGTGAACACCAGTTGATGTGCATAAAGTGAGGATAACTGATGTCAGCCAAACAGAAAGTGCAAATACACAGTTATATAATAACTTAAATTAAGCAGTGCAAAAGATACGTAAACAGTGCAAAAGATACGTAAACAGTAGATGAATTAACTAGTGAATGAGCTACTAGTGCAAAATATGGTAGAACTATAAAAAGTGTTCTAGGCATCAGCAAGTCTGAGAGTGTGTCCAAAGCTGGGGGTGTTTCTCAGTTAGAATCACTAACTGAGAAATTTCTGCTATGCAAGGCAGGAGTGGACAGACATTTAATACAGAGCACAAACACAACATAATTTACTTAAACTTCATTAAAGAGGCAGACCTGACAGGCTTTAGCAGTGACATCAGGAGGGGCATCTGCACTAAAGGCTGGTCTAAGAGCAGCTCCCACCTGCAAATGAGAGAATCTATTAGTATTACAGTCTTTCAAGTAATTACACAAATTCTAAAGCCTCAGTAAAATAATTAGCAGGCAACTTTAATATCAACATATCAACACCTAAACTACAGTGGCTTGCAAAAAATATTCATACCCTTGAACGTTTTTACATTTTGTCATCTTACAACAGCAAACTTAAAATTAATGTTATTGAGATTTTAAGTGATAGACTAACACAAAGTAGCACATCATTTTAAAGTGGAACGTAAATCTGAAAAGTGTGCTGTGCAAAAGTATTTCAGTCCCCTTTACTTTTTTAAATGAAAATTGCTATTGACAGATGCTCTTCATACAACCTTTTTTGGTTTGAGTTTGAGCTGTTTTGTGGCACCTAGATCATATTTACAAAGTACATTGCTCTGTGTTCAACTGCTAAATCCATCTCTAAACTTGTTTTAAACATATTTATATGTGTGAAAATAACAGGCCTGTTAAGACTTTTAACACCGCTAACTGGATATCCATCTTGAGAGTACATCACTCCCAATACAGTGAGTGTCAGAACCCAGCATATACATAAAAAAAATATACCATTAACAAAACAGACCACATTTAAACATGACCTAAATAAGCAACGGTCAGAAAGCTAAAGGAATCATGTTTACAAAAACTAAACAAGCAGCCCATCACGATTACTTAGATCAAGGAGCTGTTTTTTATTAAAGTTTCCAAAATTTTGTAAGGAATACTGGGCAAAAATCTGTCTGTAGATGCGCAAAGCTGGTAGAGACATAGCCCAAAATACTCTACTAAGTACTGATAAAGTGGGGCGGGACACCTTTACACATCACTCTTTTCAGATTTTTAAAACCATGTATCATTTATGTTCCACTTCACAATTGTGTGCTACTTTGTGTTGGTCCATCACTTAAAATTACAATAAAATACATTCAAGTTTGTGGTTGTAAGGTGAAAAAATATATATATTTTTTTTTTCTGGGGCACAAACTCTTACATTGGCCTGGTATTGCTCTAGAATGACGTGTCCAGGAAACTCTGGCTCAGGAACACTGGCAAACTTGCGGATGATCACCAGCAACATCTGTAAGCCAGCAAGCCGAAGCTGCTCACTGTGGTCTGTAGCTGCCATGAAGGCCATGCGGACCAGATTGGCCAAATGGAGAACCAGGAAATCTAGGGAGCATCAAATGCAGACAAGTATGTTGGTAAATAATAAAAAAATGGGAAAGTATCATCCATTTAGTTAACTTGATAAAGACTAAAACACAATAGTTCAGATAGAATATCCTCTGACCTGTGGACTCGTGCAAGCGCTGCTCCTGAGCCAGTACCATGTCAAAATGAGCCGGATCTCCATTCTCACACTGCACTATGATGCTGCACACACACTCCACAGCAAACACCCGTGTGGACCAGCGCAGGTTGTTGAAAGGCCCGCTGTGCTCACGCTTGGCTTGGAAGGCTGCACAGTCATCAGTATCCTCTTCCTGGTTGGTCTCAATCAGTGACACAGCTGCTGAATCTGTTGGAGGACGAGCAACCAAAAACACATCTTAAAACTATGATGGAACACATCCTATTTTATAAGCTTTAAATACAAACAAATACAAGCCAAACTAAATGAAAACCACATTACTTCTCTGTTTTTAGTGTTGCCTTTTAAATACATGCATGTTCAGTTCTTACTGTCACTTTATCACTGTAAAGTAACTAATTACAGGAAGATGATAAATCCTGAACCCATCATCTGTGGTTAGAGTTGTTTTGGCCGTTTAGGATCCAATCAGCAACATTTAACCCAACCATGAATATCAAAAACCTGACAACTAAGTTTCTGTGGCCATTTATAATGTATAATGTTTATAAAGAAATACTACGATAAGAGGGCATCTGATTAGAAGAGGGCGATATGGCCCTAAAATACGATAACACGACATTTTATGATATTTTTGTAGTAACGATACTCTTGGCAATATGACAAAAAAACCTTAAATAACAAATATTTAAAGAACACAATACTGCAACAAAATACAAATACAATGTTATTATTGCACATAATATGATATGGCACACCCCTAACTGAGATATAAAAAAAAAAAAAAAACAAGAATACAAGAAAAAAACATGAATGATACTAAACAGATATAATCTGTCTCTAGTAGATATATAATGGGGAAATGAGAACAGTGTAAATTTTTCTTTCGCTAAAAACAGTATATAAAAAAAAAGTAGTACCCTGATGTAATAATTAGTGGTGGGTGATATGTGACAATATTTCAGGGTATAATATCATTTTACCTGCATGCCTCAGGTTAAAAAATAAAAAATAAAAAAAAAATCACTCACCTGAGGAGGCAGAGAGCACATCCTTGCAGAGCTTCAGCCAGTGGGCCAGCTCACTCTCTGCAGCAGAACTCATCATGTGGATCAGTGTGTCTTTAATGTCACGCCGGAGCCGAGGGTCTGACTCCCGATCCAGCAGGCTGAACAGAGCTCCCTCCAAACCCACCTCTTTAATAGTCACATCTGCAAGAACCAGACAAATTATCACCACAAAAAACAGAAGATCATTCCTAAATATAAGAGAGTTTTCAAAATGCACTATTTACTTTCTAGTCCATACAGTCCATGATTAAAAAGTAAGCTAAAAACAGACAGTTTCAGCAAATTTCTGTATTTCAGATTTGTTGCAAAGGAGGTCTGAGGGAATTCTGCTCTCTTGAAGCTCTGAATTTTAAAATTACTATTGTTGCAGTCTGTTAATTTTGTTTATTTTTTTTCCTCAGTAAAAATCACTCTTGATGTAAAAAAATAATCTAATTATCAAAATGATTTAGAATCTGCTAAACTAAAAATGATTAAAAAGTATTTCACTCCAGACTCTTTTCTGAATGAGAAACAATGAAGCCAATCAAAATTAGAGATGTGATATTGACAAAAAACAATATTTCGATATTGTGAGAGTGGGTGAGAGTTAGAAAGAGCCCGAGAGATTTCAGCACAGCAACGCTGTGCCAACAGTTTGGAGGAAAACGAAGCGTGAATGAAAGTAGCAGATACCTTGATAGGTAGCTAGCTGAATTAGCTTTCATGTTAACCAGCCACACTGACCGTCAGACTGTATACAGTATATCTCACACTCTAATTAAAAGACAGAAGTGTTGGTGGTTTTGTTGACTCACCGAGTTGTGTGTTGTCTCTGCGAGGTAGCTCCTTCACTAGAGCCACAGCATGCTCAGAGACCTCCACAGTCTCACGCTGAGCCAGCTGCCGTAAACATGCTACCACTGCCCGCCGCAGCGACAGGTACAAGCTGCACAGGTTTACCTGTGTTTACACACACACACACACACACAAACAGAGACAGAAATATGTACTTTAAAAATACTGTAAATCTGACAGAAAGGTTTTACTTCCTGTTTTATATTGCAAACAGAAAAGCCTCAAGTGAGAGAGATAAACACAAACAAACAGAAAAAAAAACCAGGAGTGTCAGTATTCAACCACAGCCAGCACTCAAGTGGCAGCCAAGATGCAGTTAATCCTGTGAGACTCAACCGATCCCCAACAAATCCACTTTCTGTACAGAGAGGGAAAGTGTAATTAGGGGAGCAGAGCTACTGCCAGGGTTTGCTTAGTTTATTAGTATGTTAAATTAAAAATAGATGCTATATTATCAATAAATCTAATAATCAATTTGTGACTGCAGCATGCTGTACTGAAAGAGTTTATTAAAGCTGCATTACTTAGCATTATTTAGTTTTTTTATTGCTGGCCATCATCCTGTGAACTGTGAACTATATTCATGTTTCTTGGACATTATTAAAAAAAAACTTGCCCCTTTTCTCCCAAATTTACACGGTCAAATACCCAACCCACTCATTAGGACTATCACCATCACTAGTGATGCCCCAACACAAGGAGGGTGAAAACTAGCACATGCCTCCCCGACAAATGTAAAGTCAGACTCCGCCTCTTTTTGAAATGCTGCTGATGCAGCATTGCTGAGTAGCATCACAATCACAGCGCTAATGCTTGGAGGAAAGCACAGTGACTCGGTTCTGATACATCAGCTCACAGACGACTTGTGCTGATCAACATCACGCTTTGGAGTCATGTGGGGAGAGCGCACCATCTACCCACCCAGAGAGAGCAAGCCCAGCTGATATCATTAAAAACTTTAACAGAATGACAATCTTAGACTCAAAAATTATCTGGATGTAACTGGCACAAATCTAATTTCTCTGCATGAATTGACATACAGCTAAATAGTCATATTACGGTCTAAGGTAAGTTATATCAGGACACTGATAAAAGGCTTAATACTACAAAAATAAACCCCTGGCATTAGCCTTGAAGTGAGAGTCTGTAACAGCCCATGCTCCAAACCAGAATGCCTGTTCAGGGTTAGTCTGCAGTGGGAATTTTGTGAAAACAACTGAAGACACAGTGAGAAAGAGGGAGAACATGAGAGGCAGCGTGAGAATAAGGGAGTGAAAGAGAGAGAGAGAGAGAAACAAATTGCAGCCTGGCAGCGGGGAGGGGGGGGTGACCTACCAACACAGAATAATCCAACAAGATCTCCTGCACGAGAGAGTAGAAAACAGCACGGTCATGACAAGGAAGAAATCTAAAGCTGCATGGAACAACTCAACTTCAGTTGAGTCTGTATCAGTGCATTCAATCTACTGACGATTACTACTGTTACTGTTCTACTATGAACTAAATGTAATGAGAAAAATGTAATGTAATGTAAAAAAAACGCAGAGACAGACACAGAAAGAGAGACACAGAGACGGAGAAAGAAAGACACATCAACAGAGAGAGAGAGAGACATTGGGAGAGATAGACAGTGACAGACAGAGATACAAAAACAAAGAGACAGACAGGGACACAGTAAATGACAGTGAGATACAGACATAGAGAGTCAGAGACTCAGAGAGCCGGACAAAAGGCAGACAGAAAGACAGACAGACTAAGAAAGAGAGACAAACTGGGAGAGACTTTCAATAAGAGATTCAGGGACACACATGAAGACAGTAAGAGACACAATGAGACAGAGAGACAGATAGAGAGATACTCTGTGTGAGACATTCAGAGACAGAAGGAGAAATTCTCTCAAGAGACAAAGTAAGAAAAAATTGAAGGAGAGAAATAGACAGACACAGTGAGACAGAGAGACTTTCAATGAGAGACTCAGACGCACACATGGAGAGAGAGTCAGAGACACACAATGAGACACAGAGAGAGACATACTAAGAGATACTGTCAGTGAGACAAAGTCAGACAAGGAGAGAGACAGAGAAACACAGTGAGACACAGAGAGAGACATAGAGAGAGACTTTCAATGAGAGTCAGAGACACACATGGAGAGAGACAGACAGACAAAGAGACACAGAAAAACAAACAGCGAGAGAGAGAGAGAGAGAGAGAGGGAGAGAGAGAGAGACAGACAAACAGACAGAAACAGACAGACAGACAGAGAGAGAACGAGGGGAACACAGAGAGTACTTACACAGAGACTGGGCACTAGAGTAGCCAGGTTGACGTGGCGAGGTGAGAACATGTGCAGCTGCTGGAGGCAGGTGATGGCCTGGGCCTGCACCAGACAGTCTGGACTATCCTGCATCACTGCACAGCCCACTAAACACGAATTCCTCAGCACACAAACACCTGGACCCTCACCTGGACACAACACATAGTCACACATGACAGGGACTGAATCAAAATGTAGTTTTATGACAGTATAATTCATCATGATTGGGATTTAGATGTTGGACTATCAGTGAAATGTCAACATCCTGACCAATGATACGTTTGAGACAGTCATAAGTAGAGCATGTTTACACCTGGGTCAGAGAGAGCGTGAACTGAAACATGAGATACTTCCACTTTTAGCACTGCCCTGGCAGTCATCCACAATTCTCATGACCACAGTTACATACTGTACATAACCACATTTTTTTAAGGAACGGTGAGAGTAGGCCTGTCGTAGGGGTGAGCGATATGGCCCTAAAATAATATCATAATATTTCATGTTTTTTTTTTTTTTTGCGATAACAATACTTTTGGCAATATGACAAAATACTGAATAAAAAAAAAAAATTTCTAGAATACACTACTGCAACAAAATGAAAATTAAATGTTATTATTACATACAATATGATATGGAACACCCCTAACTAAAATATTTAAAAAATGCAAGAATTTTATCAGATTTGAAACAGAAGTCAATGTTTCAAAATGTCATGATACTAATAATATTAATAATGCACTCAAAATATCTCCATATATCCAGGATTAAAATAAAATAAATGATACTGACCAGATATAATCTGTCTCTAGTAGATAATATTATGGAAAATAAGAACAGTGTGAATTTTTTCTTTTGCTAAAAACCAGCAAAAAAGTAGTACCTTAATGTGATAGTTAGGTACAGATATGGCACAATATTTTAGGGTATAATATCGTTCACGATATTCAAAAATGTTAGATATTATTGTGTACAATGAGATATATCGTGATGATTACTTTATCTACTTATAGACATGACCTATATGGACGATTTTTGTTGACCGTGATACTGCCTATTAGTCACAAATATCAATAAACCAGTATAAAAAGTGAGAGAAAGCAAGGTTAAATAAACACTATTCTTCACAAACCGATTCGATTTCACACACTAGAGAAAGCGAATCTTAAATGTCTCTCTTTTTTTAAATATCTCTATCCAAACAAAAAGATAACAGCCTGGATTTAACTAAGCAAATGGGTATAAGCCTCCTATTGGGTATGTGTGCATGTGTGACTGCAGGCAGAATATATGAGGAAAAAATAAATAAATTGGGGAAAAATATTTCAAGTTTCAAAACTGTTCAACACTGAAACCGCAGTAATGTGTGTGTTTGTGGTGTGGATACATGCATAGAGGAAAAAAAAAAAAGTCTCAATTCTAATACATGTTAACTGTTGTATTCAAATGCTGAATTAAATTAGAATCAGAAATTCTTGGTGCATCTTACTGAAGAATAAAGAGGAAGTCTAAGCATGCATTATTGAGAGAACCTTGTAGATCAGGTCCCAGTGAAGTGATGAGAGCATTAAGGCAGCGTCCAAGGCTCTGCTGCACCTCCACATGTGTGTGCGGCGTCACGAGAAGCAGCCTCAGCACCAGAGTCAGGCTGGCTTCCACGTGACTGCGATAGAGAGGCCCGGCCAGGTCCACCACCAGAGATAACGAATGAAGAGACCACATCTACAGCAAAAACATCAAATTCATGCACTGTGTTCAGAAGATCTTGTTTTTCATGTCAGTCATTTAAACATATGATCCACTGATAATCATAATAAATGTTTCAGTTCCCATAAGGTTTCAGAAGGAAAATAGCTATGAACTGCTAGAGTCTTCCCACCTACAAAGGTTTTTTTAAGATTTTAAATTTTTTTATCATAGATACACTTCAACGGCAAGAGACAGAATTTTATGATTTTTAAATAATTAATGAGCATTTTATTGGCTGAAATAAGTAATTGATCACCTACCGACCAGCAAGGATTCCGGCTCTCACAGATCTGTTGTTTATTTTAGGAATTCATCCTATTTTGCATTTAAAAGACCAAGAACTACACAAAATGGCTGATCTCTGTAATTGAAAACAAATGTTTTTGTACCAAACATTAAGTTCTGTTTTTCTATTGTATCAAATACTTATTTCCTGCAATAAAATGCAAATTGATTATTTTAAAAATAATATGAAGTCATTTTTAGGTTCTGTCTCTTACAGTTGAAATGTACCTATGATTAGCATAAAATACTTTATGCTAAAAAATACTTATTGTCCCCCACTGTATGTTTATTCCAACAGGGTCTGTTGATTTACCTGGACTTCAGGTGAAGTGTTGTCCTGAGAAAGTGTGAACAGAACCCCTACACAAGCACTGAGGTGCTGGGGGGAGCTGATACCTCCCAAATAGCGGTACAGTGCACCCAGAACCAGGGAATGGCCTGTGCGTGTGATGGCATCCCTCGCTGTCTTTAACCTGGGATTGGGGTAAGAGGAAGGAGCAAATATTTTACATTACAGTCCTTTAAACCTTTTAAACCAAAACTTTATAGCAGCAGACACTTACCTATCGAAGCTCATCATCGCCAGAGAGACAGTGAAATTAGGTTCATTAAGAACCTGTGCTAGTCGGGCTAGACCCTCAGCAGCCACACAGCGCAGCAGGGGGTTTGAGCTCTCCAGCGCCCCCATCAGGAGAGACAGACCTGGCTTCTGCACCTCCTCCGGACCCAATGTTTCACGACCTGATGCTAAATTCTAGAAAGAGAGAGAGCACAAACTTACACACTGAAAAATCAGTGTTAAAGCCTGGCTGGCAGCACTAGGGAGAGTTCTCAGAAGATAAATGAAAGAACTTAGTTAAGAGTTTGCAGTGTGGAACTATTTTGCATTGGAAACATATCATAATATCAGAAACTGTGTAAATCAATCATAGAAACACAATGTTTGTGGGTAAAAGAACCACACACACTTACACACACACGTCTTTGGTTTTAAACCACCATTTATCAGTGCTCTCAAAACTAGGTAAAGGCTAATGCTAGTTCTATTGCATGCTCACCTCACTATGAAACAGTTTTTCCATTTTTAAATTATCTGGTAGTTGAAAGGATTTTAAGATATTTTACATGCTACTAAAACTCCAGAATCAGCCCAGAATGTTTCATTATATATTTTAAGAAAACAAATAGAAAGAGGGATTTTATATCAGCATTTATTAGCAGCACATCTGATATAAACTGTGTGACATTTATTTATAAAAACACAAAGACTACTTTGGTTTGCTGTTACACAGCATTAAGAAAATTTAGAATTGATAGAGAACAAAAAAATCTGATCAGGATATTCATATAGAAAAAATGTACAGTTACTGAGCTCTAACATTTTTATAAAGGTTTGCTGTTTTGTCAACTTCTTTCCAGGTCATAAATGAAGACTGAACATTTTTGCACATACTTGTAGAACCCTTCATATAAAATACCATAGTAGAAAACTGTGTAAGCAATTAGTTTAAGCAATTATTGTGACAAAATCTACCAACTGGAATAAAGAAAGCTTCGGTTAAAATGAGTCTGAAACTGCATTTAACAAGTTTTTATCCAACAAGCTTTTTACCATTAGAGTGCAGCAAAAAGCAGCAGTCACGTGGATGTGGACGGTCTGCTGCCGATTGCCCTTCAGCAACCGCACAGTCTCACTGCACTTCTCTAGGACCTGAGCCCTAAAACAAAAGATAGTTAAGTGCCACTAAAAAACATAAACCAGGACAACTTCTGGATTTAAGCCATCAAGCTGCAAAACTTATACCCATTTTCTTTGATTATTGTTTTTAGTTAAAGAACCGTTAGAGATTATATTTTCTCATAACTCATAACATCATCAAGATGTGTCGTCAGATATGAGATAAGGAAACATCCGATAAGAAAACATGCTGAGTTAAAGCACTGGCACAGCCCAATTTCCACACCTGGATTGCCAGGTATAGACAACAGCATGAAAACCAGTGTGCTGAAGGCATGGTAATGGATGAGCTGGCTGAACAGGTAAACACTGAGCCACAATAAGATTGCTAACCACCACCACTAGCATAGTTTTGGACATTGAAACTTATATTCACTGATCAGCAACAGAGTAAGACTAGACATTGCTTGAAACTGTATCTCTTAACTGGCATGAGCTTTGCATATGGGGAGAAGATTAAACGAAAATGAATGTCCTAATCATCATGCAAAGAAGCCAGGTGTATATCATGTAAGCTGTGAGTTGTGATAATCACAGATAAAAATCAAATAACTCCCAGAATTGGTATCATCTGGAGTCCAATCTAAAGCAAGGTTATTGTTTATAAGATGTAACATTGGTTTGTTCAGTACCTCTGTTGGATGGCCAGATGGGGGAAGATGACTCCAAAGAGCTGGATGGCGGCAGCAGTAAGAGCAGCCACTGGAGGAAGGGGAGCAGGAACCTGCAGATCTTTTTCAAAGATGGCATAAGGGTCGTACTCTAAACTTCCTCCTCCTATAGTGCCTCCATGCAGCTGTGGAAGAACACAATTTTATTACATTTTTATTGCAGTAGGATTTAAAGATTAGCAAGTGTTAGCTAATCAGCAAGTCCTAAATAAAAAATCAGCTAGGCTTAAAAAATAAAAAAATGTGTTTCCTAATCTTGTATTTTAGAGTTTTCCCTGTTTTAATGCACCTAAAAGTAACTTATAAACCAAATAAAAGCCTGTTAAGTTTAAAACAGTACTGTAAAAGCAATGAAAACAGCTGTTGTTTGTCAAAAATGAATTACACATACTGAAATCTTCCTTAAGACGATCTGTATATGGGGGCTGTAAGTGGTTCAGCAGGCTAATTGTGCACTAGTGAGCATTGTTGCTGACCCTTGGCATCCCTTACTGACCAGTTAGAAATTGTTCAGGCTGATTTTGCTTTAAGCTGAGGCTGCTTTAAGAACAAAGTAAGGCCCCCATCCAACTACCTGCTCCTCGATGTAGTGCTGGTCCATATCCTGAAGAGCAGGACCCATCAGTGCCAGGTCCTGGTTGTGGCACAGAGGTGGTAACAAGCTTAGCTCAGCACACGCCATGTTCTCCGGACCAGTCAAATCATTCTGCAGCAATTTCAGCAACGTTCCAATATGTTCTGTGAGAACAGGATAATCATGCATGACATTTAGGCAAATCTTTTGCAAAAAGTATTTTCTCCTCAAGCCTAACAAGAATCGGGACATTCTACCCCTAAGTGTGCACATGCAAAACAGAGGAGCAGGATTAAGTGGTGAAATGGGATTGGGCCTTTGAGTAACTTTTGGTATCCTTCCTCATTCAGTTAACAGTCAAATACACCACTGAATGAATTACATGACCAGAACAGAATAATTTATCATGAACTCAGATTTGTAGCCATTAATATGCCTAAAGATGACTAGCCATCTAACTAAAGTATTATTTTAGTTGCCCCACACATGGATTCAGTCAGACTCTACAGCTACACAACTCTCACCTTCGTAGCTCTTGGGTGGCAATAGTGCAAGAATCTCATACACTCTCAGTTGGAAAACAGTGACAGCATTTTTGAGCTGGTTCCCATAAGATTTGATTAGAGAAGGCAACCTTTAATAAAACAAACAAACAAACAAACAAACAAACAAACAAACAATCAATAATATTCAGTAAAAATAAATACCATTTAGAATATTTCTGTTTACCGATGATAGGCTTTCTTTCACAATATGTTTTGAACAATTCTAACAAAAATTGTAAGCCATTACATTTTCAATATTTATGCAATAATTTGACCTAAAAACTTTTGTGTAAGTGCAAGATGTGCGATAGTCTGTGGATAATTAAGGAACTCAATGTAACTTCTAAGCAACTAAAGGCCTCTCACACTGGCTAATGTTATTGTTTATGGGTTCACCATCAGGAAAACACTAAACAACTATGGTGTGTACAGTCAGGTTCCAAAGGGATAGAGCTGCTGCTCTCCAAAAAGGAAGAATAAGACTAGACACAAGCATTTAATGGGACCACCAACTGAGGCTGAGGCTGTTTTATACAGAAAAATGGACTAAAATTTTGTTTAATATATTTTCTTACATATTTCCTTTTAGAAAATCTAAAGAAGATGTTGTTCAAAGTTATGCAAAAATACAGAACACTGTAGAGCGTTTAAAAACTCAATCACCACTGTAAATGAATAAGTCTAAATCAGTTATTCAAAAAAGTCTACATTTCTTTTCATTTGTATCCATTTTTACTCACTGAGTCAGGAGAGCCACAGCACAGGAAAGCAGAGGAAGCATTCGACTGATTACATCATCACTGAGGAGATCCCTGCAGTGCACTGCAAGATTCTTCATTGCTGATGAGAAAACACACACACCCAATCTGATAAGTTAATGCAAAAATAAACAAAAATAAATGGTTCCCGGCTCAGATCTCTAACTCACCACACAGCGCTCCTGAGCGGCCTTCCAAAGTCACCTGCCAGGTAAAAGAGTCTCCACGCCTCAGTTCGCTGTCCAGCTCCTTCACAGACTGAGGAAAAGCACATTTCCATAAGAGCAGCATTCTGGGCAGGTGGTGCTCCATTACTGTGGGTCCTAATGAAAAATTAAAAATAAATCAGAACCCTGTACCCCTCTTCAAAACACATTTCTATAGTTTATATTAACAAAAAAAAAAATCACACAAATACAAATGAAACTAACCAACAATGGATGCTGGTATGTGAGTGTGGTGTTTTTTGTGCTTTTCTTTCTCTTATTTTTTTGGATTGATGCAATTCCTTTTGGTTTATGTTTCTGAATAATGAGGTATGCACGTGGTGGAAGAGCCAAAATAAAAAAAGAAATTACTGTAAAAACCCACTGGAATTTTAAAAAACGTGACACTTTAAAGTTGACAGTGAGGTAGTTAACCAGCCCTAGTAAACCATTTATTTATCACTACAAGTTCAGTGCTGCTGCACATATATTTCAAACATCAGCTGTAATCAGCTGTTCTCAGTCTCCAAACACTTATTATCAGTAATAATAAAGTGCACTTCTGTTTAGTAAGAATGATAAGCAGCAGCCAAAAAAAAGTGATTATTCGTTCACAGGTTTGGGGGTGCTGTAGATACAACAAACCCAGCCCCAATGCCCTCCCTTTATATATTTATATATATAAAAAAACAAACAGCCCTTTGCAGATAGGACTGGACACCCCTGCAGCAAACATTAGCTATAAAGATATAAAACTCAAAAGTTAGTAAAGAAAAGCTGGGTGAAGTTTAAAATGCATAAAGAAAAGCATTTACAGAAATATATAGCCTATTCCTGGACTAATCAATATTTTGAATGGAGGATTTATATTGAAAGGGAATCACCGCCCAGGACTAGGCTTAATCCTTGTTTGGAAAACAAACCCTAAGTAATAAAGTGTGTAAAAATGATAGGCTAGTTGGCTTTTAATATTTACTCAAACTTTTTAATATAGATTTGCTTGTATAAATTTTACGTATACTCAAACTTTGAATGTGCAGTGCAGTGTCTGTTTACCCAATGTAGTTAAAGCGCTGAGTAGTAACCAGCCTCCCTGAGTTCGCTGGACAGATATCCGACTGTTCTGGGCAGCAGAACGCAGCAGATCTTCAGCCAGGCCCATCACCACCTGTTAAGAGGTACGCACAAATTTTAAAGCACAATTATGCAAGAACAGACATTGTGCTTTCTCTTGTGCTCTCCCCATTCTAGACTGTGCCTCTCACTTTTACACCACTGCTGTAAATATTTAGCCAAACAATGAGCTCCTTCTTAAAGACTGATATACACATGCATTTGTTGACAAGCCGAGAGTTACAGGAGCTGCATCTAAAGTGTAAGAAGCATGTGGACAGATGAAGTAATATTATAAAATAAATGAGATTTCACAGTGTATTATCACCATTCCTTTAAAAGGCAATGACAGACACTTGTGGAGCATCATAGATTTTTCAAAACTGATATTTTAAGATAAACTTGTGACATACAGTTGCTTTGATACACAGAAAAATATACAGCTCTGAAAAAAATCTGAATCCGTTTCTCTGATTTTGCTATTTATAGGTTTTTGGTTGAGTAAAATGAACATTGTTGTTTTATTCTATAAACTACAGACAACATTTCTCCCAAATTCCAAATAAAAATATTCTCATTTAGAGCATTTATTTGCAGAAAATGAGAAATGACTAAAATAAAAAAAGATGCAGAGCTTTCAGACCTCAAATAATGCAAAGAAATCAAGTTCATATTCATAAAGTTTTAAGAGTTCAGAAATTAATATTTGGTGGAATAACCCTGTTTTTGTAATCACAGTCTTCATGCATCTTGGCATCATGTTCTCCTCCACCAGTCTTACACACTGCTTTTGGATAAATTTATGCCTTTACTCCTGGTGCAAAAGTTCAAGCAGTTCAGTTTTGTTTGATGGCTTGTGATTGTCCATCTTCCTCTTAATTATATTCCAGAGGTTTTAAATTAGGTAAAATCAAAATAAAATAATTTTTAAGTGGTCTTCTTCTGAGACTTCTTTAAGGATTTAAAAGCTAGGCTTCCTTTACAATGCATGAAAGGGAACAATATAACTCATCTTACATTATACACACAGTTTAGATTTCATACCTTGCCTTTGGCGTGCGGTATTCCCAGTGGGCAGTGCTGTACAGCACCCAGCAGGGCAGCGATGGCAGCGCTGTACCCAGCCACGGCCTCAGGGCAGGACTTTAGTGCATTAAGTCTTTCTGAACAGCGGTCCAGTAATACTGCTACTTGAGCAGGTATCGCTACGGCCACACAGCGCAAGCACCAGGCTGCAGCCAGCCGAGCAGATACACTGGGATGAAGAAGTACAGAAAGCACAGTGTCCAACATACCTGAAGGAGAGACAGTGGGAAGGGAATAGGCAAAATGTTTATTAAATCATTAAAGTTAACTAACATAGCGTAATTTTTAATTAAAATTTAATTTTAATAGTTGGAACAAGACTGAAATTCATATGCTTATATACAAGAAGTAATACATTTCAATACTTAACAGAGCCATGTTTCGTTACAATTACAGTCTTTTGGGATTTGTCTCGATCAGCTTTACACTTTTAGATACTAAGATTTTTGTCCATTCTTCTTTATTAAACAGTTAAAGCTTGGCCAGGTTGGATGGAGAGCGTTGGTGAACAGCAATTTTCATGTCTATCCACAGAAGCTCAACGAGATTTAGACCTTTTAGGACTTTAACTGTAACTATACACTAGATAAAGGTATAATAATTGTGTGATGCAGTGTGAGAGAGTGTAACAGACCTATGCTGGAGTCGTGCAGCAGGGGGGCGGCACTGGAGCGTAGATCTTGAAGCACACTGCCCAGCTCCAGCAGGGCACAAACCAGCACATGCTGACTGGTCCCCACATCCGTGCTGCTCACTCGAGTCTCCTGGTTCCCCTCATACAACGCCATGTCTTATAAAAGCAAGCACAGAGCAAGATTATAGCCATTCATTCTAATTTCGACTCCAATTTGAAACTGCCTCACAAACCTAGCCCACTTAATATCACACAAAAACCTAAACAGGTCATTGCAACGTTTATTAACTGAACTTCCTGACTGGTATAGGCTAAATGCAAAAATAGGAAAAATTAATCTATTCTTAATTTTCAGATTTTTCTGACAAATCAAAAAATCAAGAGAAGATTCACTTTTTCATTTTTCTTGAAATTCTGTTTGTGAATGGCTGAAATAAAAAACTAGATAATTGAAATGTTGTATGAAAACAAAGTTTAAACCCAATTTTTTTATTTTTGCATGTAGCTTGATGCAGTCAGAAAATTAAACTGCTAAACGTTACACTGACCGGTTTTCCTACAATATTTCAATTATCTAGTTTTTTTATTTCAGCCTTTCACAAACAAAAAAAAAATGAAAAGCTGAAACTTTATTTGTCCATTTTTGTGTCTAGTAACAGAAATTTGATGATATAATCCAACTTGCAAAATGCAAAAACAGAAAAATTTAAAAATGTAGAATATTCATTATTTTGCATTTAGCCTATACCGGTCAGAAGGTTCAATTAACAAACTTTACACTGACTCATCAAATTTGTGTTACAAGAAACAAAAATGGAAAAATCTGAAAATCGAGAAAAGATTCACCTTCATATTTTTCCTGAAATACTGTTTACGAAAGGCTGAAATGAAAAACTAGAAAATTGAAAAACTGGATGAAAATGCATTTCTTCTTTATTATACTAAATGAAAAAAAATAAAGTTTTACACCCAATTTTCACATTTTAAATTTAGCTTGAAACATTAAAAAATGGAACTGTTAAGTTTTATACACAATTTTCTATTTTCGTATGAAGCTTGATACGGTCAGAAAATGAAACTGCTAAACATTACACTGACCAAAACCTAAAAGTACATCTGATATTAAAAACACAGGATTGTGGAGTCCAACTACTCCCCCCCCCATTTTTCTTTTTAGTTGTTTAAATAATACCTAAGGCACTCACCTACTGCCTTCTTCTGTTTACTGATGGCCAGGCAGATCTCCTTAGCAGCTGCTATCTGAGCCTTCTCTCCCAGAAGGCTGCCCACAGAGGCTCGCAGGATGAAGGAGACGCAGCGTCGGCAGCAGATGGCATCGGCTGGGCTTTGGGTTGCCCGAGTGTGAGACACCAGCTCCATGAGGAGAGACAGCAGGGGGGAGAAATTCGCCTCCAGCCATGCCCTGCCGAGAGTGGAAATGAATACCACACATGCCTAAAGGAAAAAGCAAAAAATATTACATGTATAAATGTTAGTGTGGACTATTGAACTTTATGTTGGAATGATGTACATTTGTACATATACAACCACTAGAACTACTTTAAATCTGTTATTTTGGATCTTTTTCACTGAATATTTGTGAACCAAAATTATTAATCTGAAAATTAGCACTGGCTAAAAGAAAAAAAAGAAAATATTTTATACTGAACAATAAAATATATATCTAAAGTCATATTGCAATGATTCTTCTAACATTAGGATTTTTTCCTGAAGCACTGGCAGACTCAAACTCCACCCCCCTTCTTCCCTGGCAGCACTGTGTATCAGATTGCTGATATATACAATTCCCTTTCAAAAAGTGTAAAATGGAACCAAGAAACAGAAGGTTTATTTCAAAGTAAGTTCATTTTCACTTTATACTCCGATAAATGAAATAAAATAAACCATTCAGCATCAATTATCTTAATTGGGATCAGTTCACTGCCTCTTCACAAACTGTCTGTTTTCCAGCTGAAATATATGAGCTATACAGGGCAAGGATATTAAAACCAGCTGAGCAAACTCAGTCCTAGCATTTGCTCAGTTCCTAAAAGACTAGGTAACTTTCACTTAAATTTTTAGTTTTGTAAATATGTTGCTTTAAAGCACAAGAGAAAAATATTTGGGCTATTATACAATACTAAAATCAGGACATTCATTCACAGCCACTCAAACAGAGTATCTCACTCATATTTTATTCTGTTTTTACATGAAGTTTAATGATATTTTAAGGACCTGTGTAATGCCCACGCGCACATCTCGGCTCACAGAGCTTGTGCCCTTCAATATGTCTCCACTGGCTCGCAGGAAGCCTGGGCAACCTCGAAGGAAACCACCAGACACCAATTCCATCACCTCCTCCAGGCAGCTCCGCTTGGACCCAGGCCTGGGAGCTGGAGAAGAGATAAAAAAACGTATTAAGAATAATATTTCACATTAATAATTTAATATTCTGCTGGCATTTTTCTGTGTATTTATTGTAGATGGAATGTAAAGTAGAGCGTCAGCATAATAATGAGTGCCATGCTAATGAAAAATGAGAGAATACAAATACTAAACAATAGTGTCCCAAGTGCTGACCACTGCAGAACATCAAAGGCAGCACCACATAAGGTTGTCTGCTTTCCATTACTCACAAGCTGCTGCAGAGTATTCAAATAAGATGAGTAACATGCATAAAATTTACATTACAGTATAAAATACAGCTGTAAGATCCAACAGAATAAGGATGAGTCGGTACTGATGTCATCATCATTTCCTCTAAATCCAGTCTATAAAGGATGTAATTGCTTAAAACATACTCTTGTAACTTATACTTAAGAAATATTTCCTGCACCACGCAATCTAGAGTTACTAAATCAGCTCTGCCTACATTATGCAATGAGCTCAGCCTACCTATGGCTTGTTTGGGTTCGAGTGCAGAAGCAAGCAAGGCACCCAGCAGCTTGGAAACACAAACACGAACGTCGTAGTTGGAGCCCTCAAAAGCTCTGAAACAGAGCGCGGCCACATTCTCCAGCTCCGTGGACCACAGGAACACTGCCTCTCTCTGCAGCTCCAACAGGCACTGAAAACACAGGCATTACATCACAGGCACATGATGATGATAATATTAAATGTAGAATGCATCAAATACTAAAGCTAAATATATATATATATATATATATATATATATATATATATATATATATATATATATATATATATATATATATATATATATATTTTTTTTTTTTTTTTATAAATATTTAAAAACAGTGTGTTGGAATAAAACCTTTGCGGCAGCACAGCGAACAGCCATGGAGCGATCAGTGAGGCAGGCGCGAGTGGCTTTATAGATGTCTCTGTGACAGGGCACTGCGCTCACCCCCAAGCCCTTCAGAATCTTCTCTATACACAGCATGATTTCATGTCGTCCCTGAGACTGGATGCACAAACAAATTTAACAAATTTAGCTATTAGGATATATACCCTTTGATAAGGATTTGTCTGGACAGAATGATTTCTAAACTATGGGTGTACAGGCGCTTCTCAAAAAATGTGAAAAAGTTCATTTTTTTCAGTAATTCAGTTCCAATTTTTTTAAATAATATATAATATAGATATATTACAAACAGAGTGATCTACTTTAAGTGTTTATTCCTTTTAATGTTGTTGATTATGGCTTACAGCCAATGGAAACCAGTATTTCAGAAAATCTGAATATTAATAAGACCAACAGGTACTTTTGGCAGTGTGTGCAGTGTGGCAAGTCCTGCTGGAAAATGAAATCCACATGTCCACAAAGGTTTTCAGTCAGTGATTGAAATCAGCAAGTTCCATTAATCAAATGATTAAACAGGAATATATCATTAATGCTGTTAAAGAAATATTAAAACCAGATACAAAGAGAGGAGAAACATGAAGGTGATTATAAAGTTTTGGCTGATCAGTGTAATGTATATGCAGAGCTTTTTACTGTATTATAATATCTCAGGGCAGTTTTAATGCTTCTTAAATTAGAATAATAAAATCTTCTGACACAAAAGACACATAGGACGATATGCTTACTTTAAAACATATAATCACAATATCGGTATTAAAAAGTCAAATGTGTACATGATGGCCTAGTCTGAATTGATTTTGGTCAATTTTGAATCGATTCAGAACTGTCCACGTTCAAATCAAGATGCGGTATGAACTTGCTCAGGACTAAACCGAGATTCTGTTAAATTCTTACCTCTGCATTCTTCAAGGCTTTAAGGAGGTTTGCCACAGTCTCCTTAAACAAGCTGATGAGGAGGCGGCCCAACTGCTCATACATAGCTCCGAGACAGGCCACAGCTGCCCTGTGAGGAAACAGCACCGTTCATTTCTTAACCCTGATGAATTGCACAGGTGCTATTAGGCTGGACTAGGCTGCACTACATACAGTGCAGCATGGCTTTACAGACCTACTATTCAATTATTCATGCTAACAGCTTCAAAAACACAGAACAGACCATCAGGCTCTACAGTCAACATCTCAGACACTACGTGACTACAACTAGCAAGGACTAGGTGGAATAAAAAGTGGATTTATGACGGAAGACTCACAGTCGTGTAGGCAGGAAGCTGGGCGAGTCATCTTTGCTGCGAATGATGTCATTGCAGCGGTCCACAGTGAGGCTGGAGGTGAAGGTGTCGCCCACTCGATATAGCAGAGCCAGACATTGGGCCAACAGCCAGCGTGTGGAGGGACCAGGAGAACCTGTTAGAATGGCCGTAAGCTGCTCCGCTAGCTGCTTCTGGTTCTTCCTCACATCCGCCTAACATACATACATAAATACAACACACAGGAAAATACTTAAATAATAATAATTATTAGCCAATCACATTCAGGGTCAGAACTAACTGACATAATTATTATTATGTCAGTTAGTTCTGACCCTGAATGTGATTGGCTAACAGGCGTTCTATGAGTGCCATTATCAGCCAGTAATGCACCGTAACCGAAGCTCTCCGTGTATTCCTCTGCCACATACAGGTAACCTAGAATATGATGAATAGCTATATCCCAAGGGTTATCCCAATTCTTAGGGGGAGGATTTCACCTCACCTTCTCTTTTATAGCTCTGTTCCAAGGGGAAGAGTTATAGTCAAAAACAAGGAGTAAGGGTACAAAAGAGAAATGAGATTGAGAAATGAGAATGAGAAGTCTTTACAGTGGTGTTAATTTATATTTGATTAGCTAAAGAGGTTGTGTTAACTACCTTCCAATTAAAAACAAGTGATGTGTTATATAACAGAAAATGTGTTATTTGTCAAGAGCCAAGCTTTTGCATACCATTTTATAGACATCACCAGACTAAATTCTGTTTACAATTTTAATTAAGTTCAAACAGCAAATAAAGATTTGATTTTAACCTCAGACCAGTTCCGGCCCTGAAAGATCTCATATAGAAGCAACACAAAGCTAGAAATTATGCTTCCATGAAAAAAAGGTGCATTGCATTACAAACACATTAAAAACAGACTCAAGTAAGGCATTCCCTTACTTGACAAAGAGACAGACAGAGAGACAGACTGCCATAGGGGGAAGCCAGGCAGCAACACAGGTGCTCCCTTCTCATTCTGTGTCTGACAGAGAGAAAGTATGCGTGTCAGACCGAGTTCAGCAAGTTCATTGTCTTCACTCACCCTGTCTGCGGCAGGAAGCAGCTTCTTCAGAAAACGCAGCCATTCAAAAATAAATTCAGCCCGCTGGTGTTCTCCTAAGCGGCCGCAGGCATCTTCATTTAGCAGCAGACTGTGGGCCTGCTCCATCCTCCTTCCCTCTACAGCTCTCCAAATGACCTCAGACCTGCTGAGTCAATGCTCCTGGCACTGGCACTCACTGCATCATTCCTGAAAGAGATCAGCAGAAAATGATACAGCCAATAATATGGATGGATAATCACAGTAAGTAATATTTGTGGTGATTTAAATAGTAACCTGGTAAAAATACAAATTATTTTCTGTGCAAACATCATAAAATTTAGCCAATTAGAATTAGCAATATTCAAAAATCAAGTATCTGGTTCTTTTTTTGCAATTTTGAGGATACACTGTTTTTTATTAACATTTAATACCATCTTGTACTATGTGGTCAAAAATAAACCTGACAGTGCCTTATCAGACTTTTTTTTTCCCATCATTTTATCAGCCAGTAAAACACTGACCACTCTAGGCATCCAGTATAACCAAGATCTTAATACCATGACCAAGCTGGGTGAACAGAATGACAGCATGACCAAACTGGTAGGCCAACAAGACCAGAAACCAAAAGTTGGTAAACCAGCATGAAGAGCATCACCATCAGCTTCTCAACCTCTGTAGAACATCCAAAACCAGCAATCAGAAAAAGCTGGTCTTCAGTGAGATTTTTTATTTATTTATTCATAAAATGTAGCTGCTGGAAACAAAGTTGACATTCTCCTTTGTAACAGAGGTGTACAGGTTGCATGTGTTAATATTCTTTAGTGTTTACTAGGGCAATTAGATGACATAATTTACAACGTTAATTTGACAATCACTCACTCAGTTCAAACAAATACCCTTGATTACATTATTAAGCTTAAGCATAAATATAAAGGCTAGGTGATAATGTAAAAAATACATTTAAAAACAAAAAAAGTGTTTTTATATAGAGAGTAATCAGAGCCCTTCAATCTTTCATGCAGCTTTTATAATAAACATGGTGAAAACATAACCTCCTTGTACTTCAGTTAGGGTAAAGTAAGAAATATGATGATCACTGCCACATAAGAGAGTTCTTTACAGATTTCTGACCGAAGCAAATCTGCAAAAGTTGCGGCCAGCCCTTAACCCTTTCAGACCCTACATCCATTACAATGGACATCATGTATTTTCTTTATTTTTGCTTAAGTTTTGTTGCACATAACACTATATGTCCATCAGAATAGACCATGAACCCACCAATGAACAAGTAACTGGAACAATGAAACAGTGCTAGAGCCATTAAGGCAAAGTAACAGCTTATCTTTTACTAATTTAATGTGATTTAGAACACATTTAATTGTTTTTTACACTGTTTAGGATTTATAAAATAAAAAGGTCAATATTAAATATAAAATATTACACACAGGCTTCCAATGCCATGGATGTACTTAACATTTTAGTTCACTGGATTTATTTGCTGTATATGTTTTTTTCTGTGCATTACAGATAGAAAGCAACATTCTTATATCCCTTTCCATTCCTTTCCTATTAACTTAAGTTAGGTAGGTTAACTATGTTTCCCTTGCTAGTCAGGCACCTCAAAACATTGTAGCTAGCTAGTTAGCTAACTATGTCCTTAGACGCCCACAGCTTAGACCCGCTAACTGGCTAGCTAGTTAACGCTAACTAATTAACTCAGCTAAGCTAGCTAAAACTAAAGTTAAATACGGTTAGTAGCACTAGCTAACTTAAATTAAAATTTCAGATATTTTGGCAGCTGCTTATGTAGCTACGAGTTAGTAAAGACCACAGAGAGAGAGGTAAGTTAAGGTTAACTAGCTGTTGGCTAAGCTAGTTAGCTAGGTAGCTAACTGAGTCCTCAGACACCCACCGCTTAGACCCGCTAACTAGCTAGCTAGTTAGTTAACGTTAACTAACGTTACCTCAACGCTAACTCGCTAAAAAGAAAGATAACTAAGCTCCGGTTCCGCCGTTTTACAACATATCCGGTTAGTGTCACTTTAAACTCAGTAAAGTTATGGATACAGATATTATGGCAGTTATTTAGTAAAGACCAAATAGAGAAGTAGCTAAGCAAGTTAGCTAACGCTATGTTATTCAGTTCCATAGATGTTGTGGAGAATGCTAACCGCTAACTAGCTAGCTGGCAGCGTTAGCCAACTGGCATCAGATGTTTAACTATATGAATGTGAATGAACGCAGTGTTCGAGTGTTATAGTGGTGAGCGCTTGAATCTTACCTGCCATATAATTAAATCGCCGCTTCTCTACCGGAACGATTCATTTACAAATCTCCTGAATCCGTAATCCTGCAGAACATCGCACAGATGCGGGAGCATATGCTGGAGGAGAAAGTGTTTTAAACTGAGAGAGAAGAGACAGACCCCCTACAGATCCAGCCTGTCCGCCAGAGGGAGACCTGCTCCCGGTCTCACGGTGAGGCGAGGGGAATCCTCTCACACACACAAAAAACAAAAACACAGTGAAGGGATTCCCTCAAAATACTCTGTTTATCACAAGCTGTTAAACGCTAACCACTACAGACCTCGACAGTCACATACTTTTTATTCACAGACCAAAACCAGGTTCACACTACACTAGTTTTTGAGTCGTCAATCGTTGTGCTGTAATCTCGAGTCCTTCAGACTTTTGTACTACAGGACTGATCTGCCACACAGGGTCACAAATTACACTTTTCCCCTTGTGGGAAATCATCAACTCACCTGACTGCACTCCAGAAACACGTGAACTAAACACATGAGCACTAGCAATGCCATGCCAGAGAATCTCTATAGAGGAGAATATGCACTTGCAATGAGTAGCCGCTGCTCCTGACTCCTAGTCGTCGACTGAGTCAGATATTAAACATGTTGAATATTTGCCGGGCACAGTGTTGGGCACTTTGAAAAAGTAATTAGTTATAGTCACTAGTTATTTCTCCAAAAAAGTAACTGAGTTACTCCACTATAAAAGTAACTACTTACCAGTGAAAGTGACTATTGCGTTACTTTTGTGTTACTCACCCCTGTAACCCCCGTTTCTCTGATTGGCTGAAGACGTAATCTTACTATACCTTAGCCAATCATTGCTTAGGTGGTTATCTCATCCTCCCCTCTTTTGTGACTCACACACACAATGCACACACACTTCCCGCCTTTGCCTGTATGCGCGAAGTAAAAAAAAAAAGTTAATTGAGCGGCTAAAGTAACGTGAAGTAACGAGGTGTCAGAAATGGTTATGGCATTATAGTGACAGTCAGAGTAATTAGCTAGATTACTCGTTACTGAAAAAAGTAACCGCTTTATTCCCATCACTGGCTCGGCGAGCATCCTTTAGTAGTTCACACTAAGCGACAGTGCGAGCCAAAAGAGATCCCCAATTTGCCTCCAAGCAGAGTTTTTGTTGGCAATCAACGAAAAACTGTCGGCGACTGAAAAACTGGGCTAGAATCATGTAGTGTGAACAAGGCATAAGATTTTCAAAGACTGCGGATCTTGCAGGGATCACTATTTGCAAGACTGTAACCTAACTAGATTCTTTTTCATCCATGTCCAATTCCGCAAATGGAAAAAAAAAAAAATCACCAGATTAACCTATTATCAAATAATTGTTAGTTGCAGGCCTAAAATGTAATTTTGACTAGTTATATGTTATTACCTCTCTGTAGTCACATTTTACTAGTAGAAATTCAGGTTACAGATAATTATATATAATTCATTAAATTAAAACAATTATGTATAATTGTTTGTTTGCTGGCAGAAATTGTAATCATAAATATGTACGTTGTAATTTTGACTAATATTTTTGCTGTAGAAATTTTCATAATTTTTACTGGTCAAAAATAATAGCAATATCTTAAATTAGCATTTGTACTATTCAGAATTTAACTTGTTACTAGTGAATAAATAATTAAAGTGTGAGTGATATCTGGAATTACAATTATTAGTAAAAAAATATTGTAGATATTTGTATCAAGTTTTACTAGTAAAAACGTAACTATAGACAGTAAGATTCGAATTCATTATTAACTATTGACTAGTCAAAAAGACATTAACAACATTAAAATAGGTTGTCTGAAAATGTCAACTCAGAATGATTTAATAAAGCTGATATCTGAAATGAGAGTTCATACTAGTAAAAATTGCTAAATTGACTCCTGGTGTCATTTTTGGATTTAACAGCCTTATTGTCAGAAATTATGTCTGTTCAATTCTTCTGCAGGTTTTGCAAGATTTTTGACTGCTATCATTAAAGTTCTTTATTAATTGTAGCTAGTCTTTTAAACAACAGTATCCAAGCAGGTCTGAAATTACCATGGTCCACCCCCATCAGTATCAGATACCATTTGGCCCTCTTAGCCTTTTTGATATAGGCATGTTGCAATAGAATAAATGCCAAACGTGCAGAAGCATAGTGTATGAGAGGGGAATTTGGGATGAAGTGTGGAGTATCAAGACCTGTCACAATATTATAGTTTTAGTGGACAATATACTTGTTTAAAAATGATTGTGATATATATACGCAACTATATTAAGGTAAGCAAAATGACTGGGGTTGTGATATTTTATTGTATAGTAATGTAATGTAATGATGTAATTACCAAAGTACAAATCCAGAGGGTTTTCTGCTTTCTACATTACCACAGAAGAAAACAGAGCATCAATATTTAAAAGGGTTAACACCCACTTCTATTTTCAGATTTTAATTAGATAATCAGACTGGAGATCACCAGTTGGACTTATGAACAGTCAGCTGCACCAAAGTTCTTTGAATCTTCAAAGCTTGTGCTAAAACTGCTCAAACATGCACTTGTGTAAGCAGCTAAGTAAAGATCTGAAAACAATAGCAATCAATGCCCACAAGGCAGAAAAAGGCTGTGAAAAGAGAGCAGAGCGATATAGAACAGTGTGTACTGTTATTTAAAAATGTCTAGGGGATCTAGTTAGTATTTGAAGAAAGATGTCTTGTTTAAAAATAAAAAAAGACTTTTTCTAACAGCCACATTGGTGATTCTGATGTGCTAACATGCAGAGACAAAATAGACAGGGCAAGAAAGAAAAATTCTTGTGATTTATTTTATTAACATTATTCACAACCTTTTTTTAATAATACAGATTTTGAAAACAAATCCAAATACTCCACTTTAAAAATTGTATTTTAAACTGATTTTGGAGCTTAAATATTTACAGAATTGTCCAAATAAAAATAAACTAAAAACTCCAACTTTCCAGCTTTATTTTACTGTTTACATATACGTGTTTTATTTAGAACTCCTCCATGAAATAATCATCCTCCTCCTCCTCATCATCTTTTGTTGATGGAATATCTTTGTCGGACAGCATGTTCCACACAACGAAATTATCATCTTCAGCTGTAAAAAGAAAAAAAATGTCAATCTAAAGTTTAGAGCAAATGTTTGAAAAGAATTATCTTGATATGAACTAGATTAACTTACTTCAATTTACTTTAATTTACATTACATTTAAAGCAACCATCTGTAACATTATCTTATAATAACCGCTTTTGCGACTTATTATAAGATAATAGGAAGAATATCATCTCCCTCACTGTCTCTTCAGGCCAGTCATATCTGCCATGTAACTATGTGAAGCTGCATAAGACCTCTCACAAGAACTGAGTACTGCAGAAGTTTTTACTCTTTGTCAGTTCTTTTGGTCCTTTCATGGAGCCCAGAAGCCAAAAAAATAAATGCCAATTCCCTGTTTGATATATTATTTTGTGCAATGTGTTTAGGTTATGATTATATTTTTATGGGTAAAAAAAAACCTCTAAAAAATAAATTACTATGCAGAAACTGAAAAGCTTGAATTGCACAAAAACAAGTGTGCGAAATCATTTTTGGCAAAATAAGGCACACATTCGTTAATTTTCCCCAAAATCGTCAGCGCACCTTACATATTAATTTTGCCAGTCAGGTTGTAAGGAGCAGTAAAGCCAGGATAGGAGCAGTATATCGAACTGTATTCTGTATGTTTATCGTGTCTACTGGTTAGCCGCTAACGCTCCAGCCTTAGTGCTGGAGTAATTCAAGAATCTAAGCTTACTGTAAAGCGCTTCCATTAATTTACCATTTAATTTACCCAAATAAACAGTTTTCAGGACAGAAATCTGTGTTGATTAACATCCAGCGCTTCTTTAAAGAACAAGAAACTTGTTTTTTATTACTTTTTTATTATTATTTTATTATTTTACTATAGCCAATCTGTTGGTTTCACACACAAACTGATCCATTTTGTTCACAATCAATAGTATGTAGTTTTGCTTTTTAAAAGTGCACATACCGACGCATCTCTTCTTGGTTTTTTTTCCTGATGAAACTGGAGTAAACTTCTCCTCCTTAAAGAAAAAATAAAACAAAGGTACTTTTAACATAAATTTAACTAAGACAAAATAACAAAAAGATTATTTATTCTACACTGTTTTAAAAACACAGGAGAAGTGGTACATTTGGTACAGTAATACACACCTTTGAGCTAGCCTTTCTGCCAGGGTTGCCATGTTTTTTAAGCTTCTGTAGTTGGTAGATATACTTATCATTGTTTTTCCTTAAACAAAAAAAAAAGTAGGAGAAGTTAAAATGTCCATTCTAAAGCATGCATCAATTCTGTAAATATGTAATTTTATAAGTCTTGTGTTTACAGTCAACAAGCATTTTAATTACATAACCAGAAACATTAAAAAGGTAACTTTCCATATATTTGCCAAATCATACATTTCATACAAATGCTAAAAGACTCTTTAGGAAAATAGAATAATAAATGTGGTAATTACCTATTGACAGACCCCAACATCCCTGGAGTAATATGCAGACACTGAGGAGTTTTTACTGAGTTTGTACTGAATAACCTTGAGCTTGGTGTTTGTGGATTCTGCAGCTGGTTAAAGTCTGTCTCATCTCCATTTGTAGACCACACAGGCAACTGCAGTATAAAAGAAATAAATGAAAAAACAAACAAACAAACAAAAAAAACATTAATATTCAATCTTAAGTTTCTTTTTTAAAATCAAAATTGTATTAGTCACTAGGGCTGGGCGATATGGCCCTAAAATAATATCACAATATTTCATGGTAATTTTGCCATAAAGATACTCTTGGCGATATGACAAAACATTGAATAAAAAAAAATCAAGAATAAACTACTGCAACAATATTTGCACAATATTTCAGGGTATAATTCCGTTGATGCGATATGGGAAGTGACAACAGCTACTACAGACTACTAGTCACAACCCATAAAGACATTTTACTTAATGTTTTAGCTAGTTTACTGAGAATATAGCCAGTATATTGTCAATAAAATTATAGAAATACTCTTTTATAATACTTTTACTGAAAACTCAAAAATAATTTAATGTGTACACTCAAGGGGCTTTGGCCCCACTCTTCTAGAAATTCACATCTATAAGCTCCTAGTGTGACTAATAGTCTGTTAAAAAACATAGAGGAACTAGTCACGTGCTGAGGGTGATTTTCTTACGAATTTGAAAGGTGAAATCCTTATTTTTAGTCAGTAAAATCACTCACTTTCTCCTCTAAGACGTAGCATGGAATTGCAAGTAAATGTGCCAACCAACATTAGTTCATACTGCACAAATTAGGACTAAACACGGAAAATTATCCAAGATTAACCTTAACACTTTAAATATTTCAATATATATTTTTGTCTGCATGTATAAAGTGTCAATGCTTGCCGTATTGTATTATATATACACCATATGTAGTAGTATTTATATTCTAACTTGTGTATTTTGTATTGCCTGTTTTGTTTTCTCTCAATTTATATATATATATATATAGGACAGAAAAAGAAAGAAAAATGAATAAGGTATTTTCACCTTGATCTGTTTACTGTGCATTGGTGAACCAGTGAATACATCGCCATGGTCGTCTTTGGGCATGTGATCCAAGAACTCCCACATCTGTTTCCTCCTCTTAAGTGTTCCAACCTTGGCAGTAATCTGAGCCGTTTCCTTTTCTGCAAATTATATTAAATACATTTGTACCAGAATACTCACACACTTGCCAATTGAATGGAACGTTTGTTTTAAAGTTGATCTGCATTAAGCACAATCATATTATATGTTACTATGTTATAACTGTAAAATGTCAAGTAGATTACCAGTAGTTTTAATTAAAACAATACAACCATCAAAAATTAATGACCTGGTTCTTGAGACTTAGGAGCCTTTTTTTCCTTTTGCTTTCCTCTCTGTTTTCGCTTGGTTTGGTAATGTGCAGCGTACTGCTCCTGGCACTCCTCAGCCGAACGGGTGCCGACGATAAGTGCAACATTTACCCAGTACCCACTCTTGTTCTTGGGCAACGCATTTACAGCCCTGGACAGAAAGAAATAAACAGACTTTAAATCCCAGTTCATAATTTATGTATGAAATCTGTAGATAGTACAGTAATGTTATGCATACAACACTATATATATATATATATATATATATATATATATATATATATATATATATATATATATATATATATATATATATGTACCTAAATGATCATTAATTATGTGTTTGCAGGAAATTTGTGATCTTGTTAAAAGACTGAATAGTGCCATTACTTATCTTAAGCTACAGGCATTTATAGGTAGATTTTACCAAAACTTTTACCAAGCATACTATATTATAAATAAATGATCACACATGCCTTAAATACACAACAGAATGACTTACTCATTAAGTTTTTGAAGTTCTTTCTCTGTCCATTTTCCATCTGAAGCACTTTGTTCGTTTTCACTGTGTTTGCTGATCTTCTCATGTGTTTTGCTCCTCTTTGATTGTTTCGGTTTCTTATCAGAGACTTCTGGCTCGTTTGACCGAGCATCAGCCACCTCTTCGGGCTGCTCAGCCTGTGTGATCTCTGGAGAAATCGGTCCATCCGTTTCTCCGTCAGATGTCCCCACAGCATTTTTCCGTCTTGTCTTCCTTTTCATACGTGGTGCCTTCTTTTGGTCATGCATTTCCAGGTCTGAAAGGACAGTGTCAACATTTTCTGCATCCACAATGTAACCATCATATTTCTGAGGCGCTTTTCTTTGCCTTAGAGATTTCTTTCTGACATTTTGATTTTTTACTTGATCCATATGAAAATCTGAATCTTCTGCCTCAGAAGAAGTGGGAGAAAGCAGTTTGGTTTTATGGACCACTTTCTTTCTGCGTGCCTTTGGTGGGTCAGGAGGGGTGAACACATCTTTCACTTCCGTACTTCTGTTCTTCACTCTGGAACGTGTGTAGGGAGAACTTGTGTCATCGGAGTTAGAGCATGCAACTGAAAACGACTCACTCTGAAGTACTTTCTTTAGATGCTTTTTGACAGGCCTGGACTTCTGGATTTTCTCAGAGCTACTGAGAGCAAAAGTACCATCTTCAGGCGAGGACTGGGCATGTGGGACCAGCATAGAGCCCAGTGTTACTGAGTGAGCCTCAGACACCTCACACTCTGAACCTGTAGATGTTTTCCCTCTAGACACTGACCGTCCTCTCCTTAAAGAATATCTCTCAGGCTGAGTTTGTTGAGTTGGGGGTTGTTTTGTGGCGCGGTCGGGAGCAGAGTCAGAATTGGAGACAGAATCCTGTGACTTTCGTGAAGCAACCTCTCCTGCTTTGCCCCCCTGAGACCTCTTTTGAGACAACTTATACTGTCGGACACGTCTTTTTGGTGCAAGCATTTCTTCTTCGCTGGCATTTTGTGTGTCTGTAACACAGGATAAATGATTTACATGAAAAATCAGGGTTTGCAAATTTAGAACCAAATTTTTCACATACCGTCATGCAACTAAAGGCACGCTCCAGTATACTGTATGAACCAGCATACTGCCCAGCACAAATTCTATATATCTACATATATCCACTACTGGAGTAAAATCAATGATACTCAGCATATATCATCTCTAGTAGATGTTTTTTTTTTTTTTTTAAGTTCTTCAAATTTTCTCCCCAATTTGCAAGTTCAATTACCCAACCCACTCATTAATACTCCCCTTACCACTAGTGACACCAGAAGGGTAAAGACTAGCAAACGCCTCCTCCAACAATTCAGACTCCGCCTCTTTTTGAACTGCTGCTGATGCGGCATTACCAAGTAGCCTCACTGCGCTAACGCTCGGAGGAAAGCGCAGCGACTCGCCAATTGTACTCTCTCTCTTAGGGCTCCGGCAGCCATTGGCAAGCTACATGAACAGCTTAGCCTGCTGGACCACTCAGAGCCCCCTAGTAGATGTTTAATGTTAATCGTTCACAATATTTCAATATGGTGGTGATATTATTGCATAAAATACTATATGGCCCACCCCTGCAGATGTCATATTTTACCATATATCACCCAATTCTGTTGTATTCAGTTTACGCTTTATTTTTGGTTATAAATATTTCTGTTACATTTTTACATTAGAACACTTACCTTCAGCTGGAGGTTTAGACACACTTGGCTGCTCCTTCACATTTTTTTGCGACTTTTTTGCAATCACCACTGTTTTTCTACTAGGCTTTAAAAACAAATAAAAATGACAATGTTACAGTAAAACCACAGATATTACATAATCCACTAATAAACTGTGCCAACATGTCAAATCTTAATTGACAATCCCCTACCGTGAATAAAATGGAGGTTGACGCATAATCCTCATGAATGGTAACATTCAAATCTGAGTCTATAATTATCCTGCCTCCTTTCCAGTACTCAAGAGGAGGCTTAATAAGCCTGCCACTGCGGGAAACCGTTGTATTGTGAGGCTGGGTACTGTCAGCAGGGGTAACAGAAGCTGAAAAATGGAGATACATTTAGCACATTTGCCCTAATTAAATTCATTAAATTAACTTTGTTACACAATCAATTTACTCAAGTCAGTTTACATTACATTTCTTCTTCAACTGTATTACAGATACAACAACTGTTATACATGCATTCAGATTAAAGTATTATGAGAAACATGCAGGACTGGCTCAGGAGTAAGTTCAAAGAAGTATTATAAAACATCAGAATTATTGAGAGACTTTGAGAAGCATTATTCCATTCAGGAGACTCACGTGTTACAGGTGCCTTAGGTTTAGGTTGTCTGGAATTCTGTTTCTTTGATTGTACACAAGGTGCTGAGTTGGTCCTCATTTTCTTTAATCTAAAAATAAATTAAATATTGCTTATTTCAGAAATAGTTATAATTAAACAAAACAAAAAAAATGCAACCAATGCAAAAATTAATTTAATTGTAAATTAATTTATAATTAAAAAACATACCCTCCTTGGCTTGCTAAAAATGTATTCAAGTGTTCCTTCCACATTTGTGGAAACCCAAAACTAAACTTCTTTAAAAACCACCAGGGAAATTCTGTGAGGTGAAATAAAACACATTAAAGTCAGGTTAAGTAAACACACAGAAACAGAATAAAATTAGGCTTAAAACCTATTGATAAATAACTGTAATGCTTACGTGAATTCTGGTTGTTGCACATCTTTCCAATAAGGACGTAGGTACTTCCAGATGCAGTCTTAACTACATTACTTGAAATTCGTTCAGTGATGCAGCTACTGTGCCACGGTATCTTGTTGTCCCTATGTATAAAAAAAGAACATTCTTAGCACAAAAGAGTAGGAATAAACAATATAGCAAAAAATGATAGCAAGAAAACTAATTCATTTGTGCACCACTACAGTTCATACACTAATTAATATAAAACACACGCATACAGCCAGGTCAATTAGTATTTGGACAACAATTATTGATGTTATTTTGCATCACAGCATTTGATGCAAACAAGGTGATGGTAAAGTGCAGATTTTTAAAAGCAATGTAATACGTTTAACAAAGAAAATACAGCAATTGTTTGTATAGTACCTTCATTCTCAAATGTCTCACAACCTAACAATCACTATTTTTAGGACCATCTTACTTAAGATTCCTTCTTTGAGGTCATGTAACTGTCTCTAAAATTAAATAATAATATTACATTTTTATTGCCTCAAGAAGCAGCTCTTTAATTTGTGGATAACAATACAAATCAGCTTACAGCCCTAATGGCTACCATATGCAAATTCATCACTTGGAACTCATTCAGACCTTTTATCTCCTTAATATTTGAAGAAACAAAAAGGGAATAGGTTGCTCCTGGCCCTTAAACTAGGTATCAGTAAAAAGCCCAAGTAGTGTAGACTTTGGCACAATGTAAGAGATTTATGAAAATATTATAAACTGTTCAGAAATAAAACAATACAAGTTTGTGGGAGATGTAGCCATTTTCTACTTGTACATATAGAGTGTACCAATGATTAAGCATGGTAGTAATGGTAAAATCAAATATTGGCCAGTTTTTGAAGTGGCATATTAACAAGATCCAAAAGAACAGTTTTTTTTTTGTGAAAAAGGGGTGGCACTTGCTACCTGACTGGTTAGCACCGGCCGGACTGGTTAGTTCTAAAACTTGTTGGTGCTTGTTGGGGAAAAGATTATTTCCAACACCTGTCCTAAACCCCAAAATTGGCATGATATTCAAGTGAATGGTGAGTGTATTAGTCCTTTCTACACTGGGTAGAGTTTATTTTTTTTAAGATTTAGAATTTTTAATGAGATAAATGAACTTACACGCGGATACCATCAACAACAAGGTCTTTGTTTTGTTGCAGCTTCAAGACCCATTCTCTTAAATGAATGCCCTTTACCTAAAAACCAGAATCAGAGACACAATTAATTCAGCAATCTAAAGAAACAAGTAGGAAAGTATCATTTTCATTAGTAAGGTGACACTTCATTTTGATGGTCCCAAGATGTATAACAGACACCAAAATGATTAAACTAGTAAATAAAATCTAAATAATAGACATCCACTATTCCCTGCTTTATTTGGTGTTGCTAACTGAGGTGCCACAGCAAAGGTTTGCATGTAGTAGTAATGTTAATATATTAATAAAGAAAAAACAAACACACACAATATAAACAGAACAAAACACGTAGAATACTGAACATGGCTTAAATCTAATTTCTGCCTTTAAAAATAAAAGTTAGGAACATAATGCTGTTAAAAATACGACTTTTACAGACAAAAGGTACCATCAAAATAACATACCATTATTCTTCTTCTTCTTATTATTATTATAAATAAAAATGTTGCACTCATATTTGCAAGAAATTTATTAGCAAGTCAGCTTAGATTTTAAAAATGCTAATTAAATTCTCTTTACTTACACTGGCCTTTGCATTCTGAGTTTCATCCTCTTCTTCTGTTCTGTTCTGAGGATTTGACCGAAAAGCTGCAGCTTGCTTTCGAGGTATTGAGATGCGAGGAGAATGTTGCAGAAGAGGATCATCCAGCACATTAGGAAAGCCCTGAATGGGCGGTTCTAAAGGGCCCCCTGGGCTTCTGGATATACGCTCTGGTCTTTGTTGCACTGCCTGGTTGTTTGCAGGTATGGCGTGAGATTTCTCCACAGTACAGTCTTCCATCTCTTCAGCTCCATCTGAATAATCCCTTATACTCGCATCACCAAACACACCACGCCGGCCTACAATTTAACAAGATTTATAACAATAACTGAAACCAAATGTGATGCAACTTATTTTTATATCTTCATAAAAGGTGAAAATCAGTACCTTTATTTGTGATATTTTGTGAATTGCTACAACCATTCTTAACATGCATCTGCTTCATCCTCCCCATGTGAACAGATAACTCTTCAGGAGACAGGCCCTCCATCAGAATGTAAGGCTCTGTAACAATACAAAATATTTAACTTGTTAATGATATCTACATACTTTCCTATATTATAAATAGGGGTGGGCCATTTCATATTGTACGTCATAATATAAAAGCAAATACCCATAAATATTGTCATGATATTTTAGGGCTAAATGAGCCATTAGGGTACCACTTTTTTACTTTTGGTAGCAAAAGAAAAAAAAATCACACTGTTCTAATTTCCCATTAAATATCTACTAGATTTTACTTTAATCCTGGATATATGGAGTGTATTATTAAAATCATAACATGTAGGATCATTGACGTCTGATACAATCTGGTGAAAATCTCAATTAGGGGTGTGCCAAATACCATATTTTTCGCACTATAAGGAGCACTTAAAATACTTTAATTTTCCCCAAAATTTACAGTGTGCCTTATAATCCGGTGCGCTTTATGTATTAATTTGATCAGTCAGGTATTAAGGAGCAGTAAAGCCACTCTGCTGAAGTACAGAGTTATACAGGAGATTCAGTTTAGCATTACCCGCTAAGCACTAGCCATACGGCCATTTAGAGATCAGCATTATTGGCCTGCAGTCTGCTACTAACCCTGGTTAGCACTGCTGGAGCAGTATTAGCATTAGCCGCTAACCCTGCTAGCCATTGGCCGTTCAGAGGTGAGCATTATTGGCCTGTAGTCTGCTGCTAACCCTGGTTAGCACTGCTGGAGCAGTATTAGCATTGTTCACCAACCCTGCTAGCTATTGGCAGTTCAGAGGTGAGTATTTCAGACTGTAGCCTGTGCCTACATGGGATGAATTGCTAGCGGATATCATCCTGATTTACCAAAACACTTCCTCAGTGTAGCGCTGTCGGACGGCAGTTAGGCGGCATAAGCGGTATAAACCCAAATAAACTTTTTTTTTTTAAGAATTACAGTTTTGTTTACTTCACTTAGCTTAGCTTTAAATGTCTTGGAAATATGGCAACACCCCAGTTTCTAACAAGTGCCGCTTAAAATGTGCCTTATAATCCAGTGGGCCTTGTGTATGAAAACAGACCAGAATAGACGTTCATTGATAGTGCGCCTTATAGTAAGAAAAATACGGTAGCTAGTGTAAAGCAATTATCATATGCATACCTCTCATTAAATCCTTCACATTCCTGACACGACTCGCCCCTTGCTGCTGTTGCCCCTTCTGCAGTTTCGTCGTTGTAAACACATTTTCGGCAGATAGTCTCTCAAGCACGACGACTGGCTCTGAAGAAACAACAAAGGTAATTAAGGCAAAATGCTTTTTCAACTTGTCCGCTTATAACATAAAATCAAATCAAGATTTTTCTAAACAAAGATGGAATGACATACAACTAACCATGAAATAAATCACTATCACTTCTGCCCCCTTGTCTTCCATCTACATTTGCTGCAAGCTCTTCTTTTGGCGATGGGTCTCCTACTTCCCATGTCATACTTGTGGACTCAGGAGGTGAAAGTGTGAGCACATAAGTTTCTTGGTCTTCCTGCATGGTATCTTCAACCGGGGAGTGCTGTACCATTGTGTGTCGGTTTAGTGCATCATCCTTGCCCTCCTCGAGTGTCTGTTGTTGAACCTTTGCCTTTAGCCTGGCAAAAACTTTGGCTGGCGTGTCAGTGAGCGATTTAAATACAGGGATAGGTGCTTGACGCTCAAGAAGTTGGTCATCTGTCACCGTGGAGTTGATAGTGCTCAGCTCACAGGGAATGTGTGGCCCTGAATCAGCTGCATTCTGCACCGTGGAGTTCAGTACCATTAGGTCCTGCCGTCTAGTTCTTGTGTCTGTAGCAGGTTTGATCATACGACCTGTCTTTGCAATCTGACATCCAGGAGTGCCATGATAAGGTTTACGGTGCTGTGGAACCGTGTGATATTCTGATGATGAATGATACATTGGTTTACAAGCAAAATAGCCAGTCCAGTCATTTAATAACAGTTCTGGGATTTATCAGCAATGTCCTACGAGGAGGCTGAGAAACGGAAAAAGGAGAACAAGGGTTTAATTCCCATGTACAACCAAGATTATGGTTAATGCATACCAAATTAAGCAAACTAGGTGTTTTAAAAGGAAACAAAAAAGTGTACAATTGGGATGATTACTGAGGGAAACAAGCATGGTTCTTACTTTAACCCAAGTAAACTGTCGTTCTGGGGAAAAAAATGTTACATTATTTTTATACTCGACTCAATTAGTTAGCTAGCTAACTAACAACATCATGATGACAAAATAACATAAAAAAATGAACAGAAACAGTCTGCATTTTTTTTTTTTTTTTTACCAAGTAAAGTCGTTAACAAACCTGGTAACAACCCAGCTAAAGCTAACCAACAGCCTCGCGATTTCTAACTACTAAACCTACCCAGTACACCTAACGTACAGAACTTAAATATATAACTCTAAAGCGCTGTGCGGGTCTCTAAACTCATTATAACGAGATTAGATATATTTTGCTGTTATGTCTGAGAGCAGAAACTCACTCATTTCTTCAGCAGCAGCTCCTCGGTCTCAGCGAGCGGGGATTTTGAATTTCCCAAACAGCAGCTCTGTCGTCACATCCGCCAGGAAGTAGAAAAGATTTGATGATTCAGTTTTACTGAACCGATTCTGTTCAGTCGCTTCAAGGAATCAAAAGGCAAATGAATCAGAGAATGTGGCTTTTAGTAAGTTAGAGTGAGGCAGTGGTGAATTAAGTGTCATTAATTTACTGAAATATTTGTACATTTATTTTTTTTCTCCACTCCATTACATTTTCTAGTCAAATATGTAACTTTAACTCCACTACATTAAACTATTTTTTTTTATTCTAAAAAAGTATTTACTTTGCTAAATATGTGTGTAATAACCACTTTAAGGCGAAATTAGTAAAAACTAGTAAAAAACGCTTTATTATTTATTGATTTTTCACATTTGGCAAAGTATTTTTTGTTTTATTTCCCTTTTTTCTACGTTTCTATTTCTACCCCTCACAACCAGATTTCGGTTTTCTGACTGTTTGAGGCGGAATCAAACAAACAAACTCGAATGAATCATATTAAATGTGGGCGTGGCAGAAAAGGTGAATTCATTTTTTTATAAATGTATTTATTGACTTTTGCTTATGATATAGTTCAACAAAATAACATATACATAACAGTATACCAAAAATACAAATATATGGAAATATTACCCAGGTACAACATATCACAAATGCATTCAAATAGTAAACCTAACAAGCAAATAATTTAAAAAAGATAAGAAGAAAAACTAAAAAATAGAAATATAAAAAAGGGGGTTCAGATAAAATTGAAAAGCTTTGACATTTCTTTTTTTTTTTGGCGAAAGTTTGCCATGGTGTGTATATAATTATTCAAGTCTGAATAACATAGGGCCACCAAATATATATATGTTATATAATATATATTGAATTTTGAGAGGAATTCTCTTACAACCTTTTTTTTTAATCTAAAAAAAATGATGAACGCAAATAAGGTGAACTCAGATGCTGCAAAACAGGTTCAGTCCCGAGTCGATTCGGATTTTCTTATGAGCTGAAAGGAACCGACTCATCGGAACGAATCATTCACGAGTGGCTGACTGTCTGCACATGTGTGTTTACATGTGGCGCGTGCGCACGTCATCTCAGTAACTGGCTCTCCATCATCATCATCTATCTACAGGTCAGAAACACAGCGTGGAGAAACTGATCTACAGCTCCGGCTACATGTGTCTCTAGCTCAGCTCCTGTGTTTTATTTAAGCTGGTGAAGATAATGGTAGATGTGGGGCTGCCGGAGGAGGTGTGGGTCCATGTGTTCGGGTTCCTCTCCTCTGCTGATAAACTCAGCGCGCGCTCGAGCTGCAGGTTCTTCAGGAGGCTGATAGACCAGCCCGCCCTGTGGAGGAACAGCACGGTGTACCTGGAGAAACCGAGCTCCTACAGGTCGCACTTCTGGAGGACTCTGGGCCGGAGGAGGACCAGCTCGGCTGTGGTGCTGAAGGGGACTAAAGTGCGCGAGTGGACCGAGCTCGCGCGCCGGTTGCCCTGGCTGGTGTCGCTCACTCTGCGCGCGTGCGGTAACCCTGAAGTTCTGGAGGCTCTGGCTGAGTTTAAGAAGCTGCAGCGGCTCGAGATTCGCCTCTGCTGCTGCCCGAGCCTGAGTAACTCACTGACCGCGCTCTCACAGCTCACTCACCTGGGCTTCTGCGAGGTCTCCTGCGCTCCTGGAGCAGATATCACCGGCGCTGTGTCCCAGCTCTCCAACCTCACATCCTTCAGCTACCATGAGGGAAATAAACTCATCCCTAAAGCAGCTCTTCATAAACTACTGCGGAACCTGACCAACCTGAAGCGCCTGTCCTTAAAACTGCTCACCATGCAGGGCTCCCTGCCCTCTGATTACCTGTGTCCAGCTAAAACTAACTGGCAACCTGGTATGTTAAAGGTTTTCACTACAAACAGAACATCATGGAGCTCAAAAACATTTTTTTAAATATTTTTTCTAACTCTGAATCTAATAACACACACAGCTCTGGAAACAAATTAAGAGACCACCTCAGTTTCTGAGTTAGTTTCTCTGATGTTGCTGTTTATAGGCAAATGTTTAAATAAAATGAACATTGTTGTTTTATTCTATAAACTACGAAAAACCTTTATCCCAATTTCCAAATAAAAATATTGTCATTTAGAGCATTTATTTGCGGAAAATAGAAATAACAGAAACAACTAAAATGATCCAGAGCTTTCAGACCTCAAATAATGCAAAGAAAATAAGGAAATATTCAAAAAGTTTTAAGAGTTCAGAAATCAATATTTAGTGGAATAACACTGGTTTTTAATCACAGTTTTCATGCATCTTGGCATCATGTTCTCCTCCACCAGTCTTACACACTACTTTTGGATAACTTTATGCCTTTACTCCTGGTGCAAAAATTCAAGCAGTTCAGCTTGGTTTGATGGCTTGTGATCATCCATCTTCCTCTTCATTTATATTCCAGAGGTTTTCAATTAGGTAAAATCAAAGAAACTCATCTATTTAAGTGGTCTATAAATAAATATATATATATATATATATATATATATATATATATATATATATATATATATATATATATAGGAATGAATTAGCATAGAATTAGCATAAACAATGAAAATGATTTTTCTTTTTTTTTTAAATAAACAATTAAGATCTAAGAATTAGTTTAGGTAAGAGGAAATGTAGTAATTAGGTAAGAGTAAGTTGTAGTAATAACTTTATATAGGATCATATAAGTTTTTATAATGTTTCTTTTATTTATTTGGATTTATTTAGCAGGGGTTATATGGATGTTATAAATGAATATGATGTGAGAAGAACATAATTAGGTTTCTCTTTTCACAGGAGAGTCGAAGTATGAAACTCTAGGCCTGACCAGTCTGGAGTTGCTGAACTACATGGACCCTGTTCTCTCTTCAGGTGCTCTTCAGAGCTTTCCCTGCCTTACCAGTCTGACAGTTCAGTATAGAGACTGGGCGTCAGATTCCTGCCCGTGTCACCTCAAAACATGGCTCTCCACCCTGCCAGTCCTCTCAGAGCTCAGCATTTCTCGTGAGTTTGAACACAACAGACATAGACATGCATGCATGCTCTATATAAAGCTGTTTAAGACATTTTATTTAATGAAATTAAATCTCAAAATTTTAGTTTTAGGGTCTTGCTTCTGGTTGGTACATTGTTCTGAGATGACCAATAGTTTTATTTGAAAATGTTTTATTGTTTTCAGTTTTCTTTTGTTTGCTGGACACTGCAGCAGAAGTAAAGTGTGGATACATTTATAATACAATTTTTCGCACTATAAGGCAAATCGTATTATAAGGTGCATTATGTGACACTAGTAAGGAACAGGGGTGTCACCATGTTTTCCTACTAATTCAGCAGGTCTCACCACTGGGTGGTGTTGGTGGTCTTGGTGGTGTAACTAACTTAAGTAAAGTTGAGCTAAGTAAACAATTCTTCTTTTTTTAATTCTAAAAAAACAAAAATTTTCTTTTAAAGTCAAATGAGTGCTGGATATTAATCTACACAGATTTCTCTCCTGAAAACTGTTTATTTGGGGGAGTTAAGCGCTTCAGTTTATTTAAAGTAAGCTTAGATTTCCAGATTTCCACTAAGACTGGGTGCAGCAGCATTAGCACTAAGGAACGCTGAGTGTTCTGGTAATCCAGGGCAATATTATCTAACTTTTCATCCCACATGGCTTGTTTTGTTTTGTGCAGGTTAAAGTCCGATAATACTCACCTCTGAACAGCGAAAGAGCCAGCACTTAGCACGGTTAGCGGGTAATGCTAATACTGCTCCAGCTTTGGTGCTGGAGAAACTTCACTGAAACTCCTGTATAACTCTGTACTTCAGCAGAGTCGCTTTACTGCTCCATAATACCTGACTGGTAGAATTTATACATAAGTGTGCCTTATAGTGCGAAAAATATGATAATAATAATCCAACACAAGATGCATCACTTAATTTGCATTGATCATGCCATCTTTTTTGCAGGGGGGCATCCACTTGGGATGTATTCTGACTCAGTGCCGGGGACAGTGCGGAGCTTGTCCCTGAAAGGAGTGAGGACAGAGCTGAGGACTGTGAGAGACATGGCGCAGCAACTGCCAGATCTGTTGTTTCTTCACTTGGACCTGTACTGCCACGAAAAGCAAAACCTCATAGCTGAGGTTCCTCAGCTTTTCCCCAAAGTTCAGACCCTGGAAATGAGGTCAGACTTTGTCTTCTGTTAAAAACAGCACAACTCAAGGCCTTTTTATTTTGTAGTCACTAAATATTTATTCTCTTTTTTTTACTAGGCACCACAATGTTCCTAAGACAGAGTTTCTACAACTTGCACAGATGACCCATCTCAAACGCTTAGTGGTTCTGGACCCTTACATGGACCCCAGCTCTGCTCTTACTGATCTCACTAACAACCTGCACTTGCTGACGAACAGCAGAGTCCGTGTCATACATTCCTCTGAACTAAGGGACCGAAACGCCTGCCTTTGTGCACAGCACTAAAAAGGATTGAAGAAACCAAAAAGCTTTATTTGTGTTTTTCTTTTCTTTTGAATGTATGTGTTTTGCATCTTCTCTTTGAAAGCAGTTCAAGTTGAAGCACAAGTTATAGGCTGAGTGGACAGATACATCAGTCAAGCACATTATGACCACCTCCTTTTATTTCTATACCCATTATCCATTTTGTAGTTCTGTATTTACAAACTGTAGTTCCTCTGTACGCATACCGTATTTTTCGCACTGTTAGGTACACTGGATTATAAGGCGCACTAATCAATAAACGTCTATTTTCTGATCTGTTTTCATTCATAAGGCGCACTGGATTATGAGGCGCATTATGCGACACTAGTAAGGAACAGGGGTGTCGCCATGTTTTCCTTCTAATTCAGCTTTAAAGCTAAGTTAAGTAAACACAACTGTAATTCTTAAAAAACAAGCACTGAATGTTAATCTACAGAAATCATCTCACAAAAACTGTTTATTCGGGTGAGTAAAGCGCTTCTGTTTATGTACAGTTATCTTAGATTTCCAGATTTACTCTAAGGCTGGGTGCAGCAGCACTAGCGATGCTAATAAAGCCCGCTCAGCGTATCTGGCCTCACAGATCGAGATAAATAAAAATAATCCTAGAGCTCTCTTTAGTGTTATTTCCAAATTAACTAAAAACCAGGCAGGTACTGAACCTCAGATTCCAGCCATTCACACCAGCAACGATTTTATGGACTTCTTCAATAGTAAAATTGAAAACATTTGGGATAAAATTAAACAGATAAATATTACATCCTCTCTGTCATCTGGTCTGGCTGATCTAGAACAAAACCCTGTTACTGAAGTTAGGTTGGAAGTCTTTAACCCACTTCCACAGCTAGAACTAGAGAAAATTATCTCCTCTTCAAACAGCACAACCTGCACACTTGATGCTGTTCCCACAAAATTACTAAAACAGGTACTACCAGATATAATTAAACCTCTGTTAATGATAGTAAACTCATCGCTCACCCTGGGCCATGTACCCAAAGCCTTTAAAACAGCTGTAATTAAACCTCTGATCAAGAAACCAAATCTTGATCCTAGTGTACTGTCTAACTATAGACCTATTTCAAACTTACCCTTTATTTCTAAGATTTTAGAAAAAGCTGTAGCCCAACAACTTTGCTCTTACCTGCGAAGAAACCAGATGTATGAAAAATTTCAATCTGGATTTAGGCCTTATCACAGCACTGAGACAGCTTTAGTTAGAATAACAAACGATCTACTTATAGCCGCCGACCAAGGCTGTGTTTCCCTACTGGTACTTCTGGATCTGAGCGCAGCCTTTGATACAATAGATCATACTATCCTTTTAGAAAGACTAGAGAACATGGTCGGTGTAACCGGAACTGCCTTAGCATGGTTTAAATCATACTTAACCGATCGCTATCAGTTTGTGAGGTTAAATGATATGTCTTCCAGTTATACCAAGGTAAGATATGGAATTCCACAAGGCTCTATATTAGGACCGTTATTATTTACATTATATATGCTCCCACTGGGCAAAGTTATTAGAAAACATGATGTGAATTTTCATTGTTATGCGGATGACACGCAGCTCTTCATATCAGCCAAACCTGATGACAGAGTGAGATTAAAGAAAATCGAGGATTGTGTAGAAGATGTAAAATCATGGATGTCGCACAACTTCCTCCTATTAAATAGTGATAAAACAGAAGTTCTCCTATTAGGCCCCAAAGCTGCTAGAAATAAATGATCAGACTTAATGCTAAATCTGGCTGACTTCTCAGCCACCCCTGGTTCAGCAGCTAAAAACCTTGGAGTTATCATAGATTCAGATCTAGCATTCGATAAACACATATCTAATGTTACTAGAACAGCTTTTCTACACCTCCGTAACATTGCCAAGCTAAGAAATGCCCTATCACTGCATGACGCAGAAAAATTAGTACATGCCTTTATTACCTCAAGGCTAGATTATTGTAATGCGCTACTGTCTGGATGTTCCGGCAGTAACTTAAATAAACTTCAGCTAGTTCAAAATGCTGCAGCCAGGGTCCTTACTAAAACGAGAAAATTTGACCATATTAGTCCAGTACTATCAGCACTGCACTGGCTTCCAGTCAAATTCCGCATAGACTATAAAATTCTCCTGTTAACGTATAAAGCCCTACACGGGCTCGCTCCTGAGTATTTACAAGACCTCATCTCCTGTTATGAACCACCGCGATTACTTAGATCTCAGGGTGCTGGTTTATTAGTAGTTCCTAAAATTCAGAGGAGCTCTGCAGGAGGAAGAGCTTTCTCTTATAAAGCGCCTCAACTCTGGAATAATCTCCCCGAATATGTTCGGGACTCAGACACAGTCTCAATCTTTAAGTCTAGACTGAAAACTTACTTGTTTAGTTTAGCTTTTGGTAATGTTTTTCCCTTTAGATAAGGCTGCAGATTCAGGGTTTCATGGACAGAGGAAATTGTGGTAAACTGAGATGCTGGTGCTGTTGTTCTCCCACTGCACACGGTCACTCAGGTTTGTGGACGGTGGAGTGGGTGGATGCCAGTGTTTCAGGGAGCCTCCATGTCTATGTTACCTTCTGGCTCTCTGCCTTTAGTTAGGCTGTTTTATTTAGATCTGCCGGAGTCATTAGCCACACTCTGATAATGTTTTATATTCTCTGTTTTACATAAATCCAGTCAAAACTAATTCCATCTCTCTGCCTTCCTCCGAGTTACTGACTGCCCACCTGTCTGACCCGATACCGAGGGATGTTGGACTCTCAGGCTCTCATGTCCTCTGTCTGGCCAGACTGTAAGTTTCTGAAGTCAGCTCTTCTCCATCCACCACCACAGATCAGCTGCTCATCATCCATCTTACTCTATAAGCCATTAGTGGAGCTGCTATACACCTGAATACATAAAACCTATGTGGATGTATGAAAGACTTTTTAAAATTAATTTAAAAGCCGTTTGACCAGTGGTAGGATGTTCCCCCCTTTAATGTGAGTCTTGGTCCTCCCAAGGTTTCTTCCTCCTCCTGCAGCTCTGAGGGAGTTTTTCCTTGCCTCCGCGCTCACTGGGGGTTCTGTATTCTGTATATTCTATGTTTAATGTTTTGCCTGATCCTTTGTCATGTAATCATGTTTCTGTAAAGCTGCTTTGTGCCAACACCTGTTGTAAAAAGCGCTATACAAATAAATTTGATTTGATTTGATTTAATGCCACCCAACAGCGACAAAATCAGTGTTGTAGTAAACTGAAACTCAACTGAAACTCCTGTATAACTCTGTACTTCAGCAGAGTGTCTTTACTGCTCCTTAATACCTGACTGGTATAATTCATGCATAAGGCGCACCAGATTGTAAAGTACACTAACGATTTTTGGGAAAATAGAAGAATATTAAGTGCGCCTTATAGTGCGAAAAAAAAGGTACTTTATTGTCCTCCGTTCACTCTGTTGTTCAATTTTCAGGACAAATGAAATGAGGAGATGGTCATAATGTTCTGCTTGATCAGTGTACATCCACACAAACCCACTCTGTTTTTCTTGATTGTTCCCAAAAAGGGAGAGTTAAGTGTTGTGCCATAGTTGTAGTTCTCCACCAGGTGCCACTGTAGTCTCAGAGAAAAGCTTTATAATCTGAGTCGATTTCATTTTTTCAGGTTGTAAATTGGTGAATTGGCAATTTGGTATGAATAAAAATGAGTTATGAAAGATAATTATTTGACCGCCCGCCTTGTCACTTACTGTATCAACACAAATACATTACATATTATAGAGCCAAAACTAATCTAATACCAGTGCTTTGTTCTTTTTTTTTTAAACTACACTGTTCATTTTCTCTTATATTATTTTTCATATTAAGATGTAAAAGTGAATTGTGTCTCTGAAGCAAAGCAGCTGAAGACAAAAAAAAACGGCAATAGGCTCAGACTTTTTTTCATTAGCATATCAAGATAATGATGCTGATTTCGCTGCATGACTCAGCATAAAAAATCAGCTCTAATAAAAACAAGAAAACCAAATTAATTAAAGTAAAATTCAGTTCAGTTATATTTTATGTATACTAGTGCATCTCAACGAAATTGAATAGCATTGGAAAGTTACTTTATTTCTTTTCTTTTATTTCTACATTTATTTCTTTTATTGTTGATGATTTTGGCTTACAGCCAATGAAAACCCAAGAATCAGTGTCTCAGAAAATTAGAATATTATATAAGACCAATTGGACAAGTCCTGCTGGAAAATGAAATCCACATCTCTATAAAAGTTGTTATCAGCAGAGGGAAGCATGAAGTGCTGTAAGATTGTGTGGGAAAATAAAACTGCACTGACTTTAGACTTGATAATAAAACACAGTGGATCAACACCAGCAGATGACATGTCTCTCCAAACCATCACTGATCATCAGTAAATTTTACATTTCATTTAAAGTAGAGAGTCTGGAGGAAGAGTGGAGAGACACACAGTCCAAACTGCTTGAGGTCTAGTGTGAAGTTTCCACCAATCAGTGAAGGTTTGGAGAGACATGTCATCTGCTGGTGTTGATCCACTGTGTTTTATTATCAAGTCTAAAGTCAGTGCAGTTTTGTTTTCCCACAAAATCTTACAGCACTTCATGCTTCCCTCTGCTACTGACAACTTTTATGGAGATGTGGATTTCATTTTCCAGCAGGACTTGGCACACTGCCCACACAATTCCAAAAGTTCTAATTGGTCTTAAATATTATTCCAATTTTCAGGACAGTAGAGGGCCAGGGTGGGGAGGATGTGGGTGTTTTTCCATGGTTGTAGAAGTCCACTAGATGTTGCTGTTGTCCCAAATGCTTTAGAAGAGTCTGGGTGATATACAGTAGTGTATGAGTGCTCAGTGTGAATGGTGTACAGTATCCATGGTACTGTAAATCAGCTGAAGTAGCTTTTAATGGCTTGTAGAAGCTGTGAGAAATCTTCTCCAAGGTCAGAGCATTCATCAGAAGAGAAAAGACAAAGCCAGTGTGTCTTTAAATCTTTAAACACACTTTATCTCCTTTGGCAGCTATACTTCTGCAAGACGTGTATACTGTAAAACACACCAAGAATTAGTAAGTAATACTGTATATGTACAGTGGTATGATAAAGTTTGGGCACCCCTAGGCCTGTCACGATAAAATTTTTTTGCGAACGATATGTTGTCCCAAAAAAAAAAAATTGATAAACGGTATTGTTGCCATTTTAAGACCATTAAATGGCACTAATATAATGATAACATAATATTGTAACAACGGAAATCTAAACACTCTTCTAAAAACTAAACACATTGCGAAGTGCGAAGGCAAGGGAAGCGTGGGTCCGCCCCACACCATGTTGTGGAGCCCCGGTCCGTCCCAGCTGGCCCACATTGAACCGGCATAAAGACCCTGCCTCAGCCTTCACTCGAGAGATACACTGATGATGAATGGATCCAACAGGATTAACTGTAGACGCTGTAAGAGGAAACTGTCTGAAAGGGATGTTCGGGTGCTAACCCGGATTGTATCCAAAAAACATAAAACCACAGCTGCTCAAATCACGGCAAACTTCAACTTCAACTCTCCTGTTTCCACCAGAACTGTCCGCCGTATTGTCAGTTATTACAGTTGAGCTTGGTTTTGCTGATCAGACAATTTGCCCTGTGCCACTTTCATTTTCTATGATATTTAGAAACAGGATAACTGGCTTCTACGTCTAATATCTTGAAATTAACATACTCAAACATACTCAATTAAATTTTATATTATTTTCTTTGTTTTTTAACACTTGTGTGGTGTTCGGGTCTGTGGGACCCGTTTTCATTTTTCATCAAATGATACTAAAAAAATATTTTTTCTAACTCAAACTCATTGGCATTGGCTCATTTTTTGTGAAAAACATATATCAAAACACATTTTCAATAAACACACACTGTACAACACCCCCCCCCCCCCCCCCCCACACACACACACACAAACATTTATATTACACACAGTATGTTTGGCCAAGGGCTAATAAACATTGCTTCATTTGTAAATTTGAAACTAAATGAATTTTCTACTCATATTTTGAGTTTAATTCATTTTCTTTTACATTTTATTAAAAAACTAATAAAAAAGAGTAGCACTTTTTGAAAGAAATGTAACATAAGAAAGGTAAAGGGCAAATATTAACCATGTAAGCTGTTTATATTGCTTGCAATTTAGGTGAAGCAAGCATGTGTAAAGCATTTTAATATAAAATTGCTTAATTTTGCTGAATTAAATACAAGTAACAAAGTAAACGAATAACAAAAATATGAACACCAAGGGTTAAATTCATATTCTGAAATTAATTGAAAAAGATGACTGAAAGGAATAAAAGTATTTCAATGGCATATACATAGATTCTCACATTCATTTTTTAAGAAAGCCTACTGTACCTCTGTTTTTGTGTACCACATTAGCGTCTATGAGGAGCACTTAATTCTGAGAGCTGGACCCAGAGATGATGAGCCTTCATGCTGGGGGTGAAAATGACTTCAGAGTGTTCTTGACTCAGAGGAGCTCTCCAAACCGTGTTTATAATAAATACTCCTCAGATGATGCTCCCTCCCAGATTTCTGCATCTGCAGAGCACCTCACTCTCCTCTGTGCTCTTTCTGAAAACTATCTGAAACTGAGAATGCCATTTTTTCTCTTAATTTATCTGCATCCAATTATCTACCCACTAGCTCGGAGATGGAGGTCATCACACAGGTTCAATTCTTTAACAGGTCTCTGTGAACGTCTGCAGTTCTGCAAGCAATTGATGTGAATAATTCAAGTAAATGATGCCTCATGTAAAAACCTATTGATGGCAGCTATAATTGCCAAACATTAGTATTTTGCTTTTAGGAGAGTAACTCCTGATATATGTCAAATAACATATATATTGGGAGTTCCTAACATACTAAAAAAGTTAATTGGTTTTAGTTCTAGTTATTAGCTTATTAGTATTAGTACACTGCCACTGACTACCGGAGCCCTGAGAGAGCACATTTGGCCTTGCTCTCTTTGGCAGTTCGAAAAGAGGCGGAGCCTGACTTCACATGTATTGCAGGAGGCATGTGCTAGTCTTTACCCTCCTGGTGTTGGGGCATTACTAGTGATAGGGGGAGTCCTCATTTTTTTTCTTAGAATGGTTAAAAACCATTAAGAAATATGCTCTGTCTGTCCATAATAAGCAATTTTATGTTCTGCACTTATTTTTATTATTTAAAAAATATGTTTATTTTTATTTATTTATTTTTTTAAATTATTTTACCAAATTGAAAACCTCTGGAATATAATCAAGATTAAGATGGATGATCACAAGCATTACATCAAACCAAACTGAACTGCTTTAATTTTTGCACCAGGAGTAAAGCAGCATAACGTTATCCAAAAGCAGTGTGTAAGACTGGTGGAGGAGAACAAAGGGTTATTACACTAAATATAGATTTTTGAACTCTTAAAACCTTATGAATATGAACTTGTTTTCTTTGCATTATTTGAGGTCTGAAAGCTCTGCTTTATTTTTGTTATTTCAGCCATTTTTCATTTTCTGTAAATAAATGCTCTAAATGACAATTGTTTTATTTAGAATTTGGGAGAAATGTTTTCTGTAGTTTATTGAATAAAACAACCATGTTCATTTGGCTCAAAAATAAACCTATAAGTAGCAAAATCAGAGACCATTTGTTGGTTGTTTCATTTGTTTAATTTGGTTCTCTATTGTTCTCTGGTCTTGTGTGAAAAAAATAAAATAAATAAATAATAATAATAATAATAATAATAATAATAATAATAAACATTTCATAAATAACAGGCATAAATGAGGTTTCCCAGGTCTTTCTTACTTGCTGATTTACAATAAAACGTAATGCTTTAATTGGCTCTGATGGCGGCAGGTGTATAATCTGTTTAATCTTCCTGTGTTTTAATTCTAGCGATAGTTCTAGATGTTATAAATTGATTAAAATATAAACTGGTCGTTCAGAATGCGAAGCTTTTTATTATCATTGTTTCAGCGAGTGTTTAAAGTGAAAGCATAGGCAGTTTCACAGCTGTAAGGATGAGTACGGATGAGTGTTTGCTCAAAATTCAGTTAAGTTAAATGGATAAAATTAGTATGCCTAATTTGCTTTTAGTGGATAGAAGTATTATGTATTCTCCTCCACTGAGAATCGTTTCTCATTTTCATGATGTAAATGCCTGGAGCACCATTGTGATTTGAGTAAACAGCTTCTCCGTTCTTATCAGAAAGCAATTTGTTCTTGTGAGACGGTAAAAATCCGAGCGGTCCATCATTATGAAATGCTTGTCCGGACGTTCTGATGTGAGCTAGGAAGCACTCAGCACTGTTTGCTCTGAGAGTTATCCGGTCAGCTCATCAGCTCATCTCAAAATGTACATTGTGTCCAGTCTTAAAAGTCTTACAGGTAAAATGTCCTGCATCCCCGCTGTATTAAACTATTATAGTAAACACATAAATGTCAGACTTTAACTATTTATTTGAGGAATGTTGGTGGAAGGACACCACAGAGTACAGAGTAGTAGTAGTGATTTGTCTGAAAACTGTTTATTATAATTCTTGACATACTCGTTACATTCTGAGAGCAATAACTAAATCTAATGCTCTGATCTGATAGCATAAATAAAACACATTTCTTTTCTTTTTTCAGTTGAGGTGCAAGCCTTTAACCCCTTTAAATTGCCTCGTCCCGTATAAAGGCTACAGGTGTAGGTCATACAAAAGTCTTTTTGTCTGCAGTAAAATAACTTATTTACATCCTGAAAATTTTGAGGGCTTTGAAATCTCCTACAGGACACTTTAAGGAGAAGCTGCCTGTTTTCTCTTAACTCCACTTAATCATTTAAAATCCGTAACAAGTTCAGGAAAAGGCTAATTTTATAATCTTATTCATTATACTTTGACATTAGCAGAATATTAAATATTTTTTATATTTTCTATTAAAATTGCAATTATGCTTTTCAGTAATTTTCAGTAATGTTCCTTATCAAACATGAAATCTTTTAATGTAATACTTGAATAGAAATCCTCAAGATTTAATGGTGTAATGTCAGGCAGACAGTTGACAAAATTCCTTACTTGTTTAGGGGTTAAATCCTGTTTGTAGAAATAAATGCTTTAAATGACAATATATTTTTATTTGGAATTTGGGAGAAATGTTGTCTATAGTTTATGGATTAATCAAATAAATAAACCATGTTCATTTTATTTAAACATATACCTATAAATAGCAAAATCAGAGAAACTGAAGTGGTCTTTTAATTAATATATTTTTTTCCATTTTCTCCTTAATTTACACAGCCAATTACCCAACCCACTCATTAGGACTCCCCCTATCACTAGTGATACCCTTCAACACCAGGAGGGTGAAGACTAACACATGCTTCCTCCGATACATGTGAAGCCAGCCACCTCTTCTTTTCGAGCTGCTGCTGATACTCCAGAGTAAGACGCTCAATCTGGCAACCTACAAGAGCTTTGGTTCTGGGGAGGAGTGGGTGGGATAGAAACTCATGTAGCCATTTTACACATTCACTCACCTTTATTACTGATTGTTCCTTTAACTTCTACAAATTAATATCCACAAGCATAAATGAATGAGATCTTCTCTTCCCTCTGTATTGTGCACCTCTTTCCCTCATTCTCAGTGATGACTAGTCATACTATGTGCTTGTGTGTATTGCTGGGTGTATATTTAATTAGTTTTGCAAGAAGATCTGTAAGTAGATGATGGAAAAAATGGCTTATATTATTATTATTATTATTATTTTTTTACAAAATCTACACATAGTATGGCTTTAATCAATGATACCTCTTTTATTCATCTTTAAAGAAGAAGTCACTCCTCTGAAATGGTAACTGTAGTGAGTGTGTGTGTTTGTGGTGAAGGCGCACTAGAGCTGATTAATAACACAGTGTCCTGTAACTCACGATACATTATTTCCCAGCGTTCCCTGGAGGCTCTCTTTCTTCTGCCTGCAGATGTTTTGGGCTGATAAGTTGAACTACCAGGTTTGCTAGAGTAATGAAACTAGGTGAGATAAGGGACTTGGCTGAATAGAGAAAGGGAAGGAGGAGAGGTGATGGAACTACAGTCCCTACAGTCCTGAGGCACGAAAACGGGCTAAAATAAAACATGGCACAAGCATTAACCCTTACAACCCTACGGACGGATTTTCCGTCCAAAATCGCACCTTGTGTTCTCAGCTTAATTACTCAGGAATCCCTTCACACATAAATATAATCCATATATGGTTAGAAAGGGCGGAGCTTACTCTTTCTTAAAGTAATGATCCCACACATCCCAGTGCATTAAAGCTAAAGAAATCTACAAGAAACCCATTGAGAAAAACACCTAAAAAAAGTGTGTAGATCTTCTTCCCCAACCAATATTACCGTATTTACCTTTAGTGCTTCAAACTTATTTATATGATGTTTCATATAAACCAAATAGTATCAGTAAATAAAGACTCAAAAGTGTCCACAGACAGAAAAAGTGTGAAACTACCTGCTTTACTCAAACTAAAGCTAGGTATGGTGTGCGCACTACTTTATATAGTTTTTATTTTACTTTATTCTACATTTTTACTAAGTAGTTATTTTGCACTAAACATTTTTATTTATTTAGACTAAAAAGTTTTTTATTTTTGTATTTATATAGTTTTCTTTGTGTGTCCTGATTAAAATACTGAAAGGCATAGGCTGCTCTGAGTGTCAGGTTTTTAGTATCTACATGTATCCTAGAGGTGTGATTATTGATTATCAAGAAAAATAAATCCGCCTGATGCTGTTTCTCCATGTATTTTATCAAAGTAATAATTAATAAGCCATGTAATGAACTATAAATCATCAATATTCTTATGCTTTCATCTCATAAACACTCTAGTCTAATTATTTTTGAAAATATATCTTAGGTGTGAATATATTTAAAGTCTATACATTCAAAAAAAAAACAGGCGCTTTGTAAAATTTTGACTAAAACATGATCAGTTCTAGGAAAATATAACAATTCTGCTTCCTTTTACATTTTAAATGATTATATTTTTGAGCAGCCGTATGTCTTCTGGAGTAAAAGCGATCAGGGCATGTGTCTGTCTGATATAATTACTGTGTTACAAGACCTGAAAGAGGAACTGAAAACAAAAATGAAGAAAAAACACACCAAAACAGCCTAGAGTTCAAAGGGTTAATACAACACTGAGACACACGAGCACAATTATTTACCTGTATCACAAAACAGAAAAAAGTTTTGTGAGTTATGTGCCTGAATATTAACAGTTAACAAAAATAGAAAGCTTCACAGATGAGGGTTTGTTGCTTTTAGAAAACAAAAGCATTTGAAGAATTGATAAAGACCTAATCCAGACATTTCCAAAGAGGTCTTTAGGCAAAGAAGCTCTGGGGAAATCATACCTTTACTGCTGGACATCAAAGTGTTGACTAGGTGTAATCAATCTGGCAACCTTCCATTTTGCTTAATCAGCGACCAGGCTTAGCACACAATGCTGCAAAAGAATAGGAAAAGGTCAAGAGCATAAGAGTGACTTGGAAACTGAAATGACAATGAAACAATACAGATCAAGGTTCTGTGAACAATGAGTTTGTTCCATTTTGTATGTTTAGTCCAATTAGATTTGGTTTCACACTATTTAATGAGCGGAGTTTAGTGAGCGGACTAAATAACTTTACTACATACATTATGTAGTCATGATCTAAGTGTGCTGCATCTCCAAACTAATTGTTGTCAATTTGGTGAGTTGCCAACCAGGTGTTTTGCTGAATTCTGCCTCTCTGCCCTCAATGACTGACAAACTCTGAACAACAGCATTGGCAACGTGCAAATTTGCAGAGACAGTAGCATAGAACTGGGATGTGTCTCAATACCAAAAAAGTGGAGAACAAACTGATGCACAGCAAATTCTGTTTTTGGAATAAATTCCCTGTGAGTTCATTTTATTTTTTTATTTTAAGAGTATATGCGTGACCATCGAATAAACTCTGTAACAAAGTTAAAGTAGCTCTTTTCTGGGAGTTTTTTGGTTTTAACTCTGTTCAGGAGTTAAATCTGAACTGTTGTGGGAGTTACAATATTTATCCCATCCCCTCTAAAGTAAAATACAGCTCTCAGCTGCTAGAGTTAATTTTACCATAAACTCCTATACAGTGTTAAACTAATATTATTATTATATTATTAAACTAATAGCACAATTACTGATTGCAATAAAAAATGTATACTTAACGCTAGTTACGTATGTAACTGTGGTTATGTGAATAGTGGATGACCGCCAGGGCGGTGCTTAATGTGAATGTATTCCCTGCCGTGCCCACGGCGAACCGAGAGTTGTATACCAACGAAGTCACTACACGTGACACAGCGTGTGACGCAAGCGGGGTATAAATGCCCCCTGGCACTCGCTGCTCCTCCTCAAAACTTGGTTCTTCTCGCAATCCGAGTGACCAAGAACCCTGGCGGTCATCCACTATTCACATAACCACAGTTACATACGTAACTAGCGTTATGTTTCATAGTTACTGACCGCCAGGGCGGTGCTTAATGTGGATGATGCATACCAGCGATGTCACGAGGAGATTCCAGACAGAACCGCCGTAGATAAGCCCTCGGCGGCTGCCACGTTCACACTGTAGTAACGAGAGAAGGTGCATGGTGACGACCATGTGGCCGCTGCACAAATCTCTAGTAGAGACACTCCTTGAAGCGCAGCCCAAGATGTGGCGATGCCTCTGACAGAATGTCCTGTAGTCGGGGCAGGCAAAGGGCGATCTGCAGCCCTGTAGGCCCCCTGAATAACCTCCACAAGCCAGTGGGATAGCCGTTGCTTCGAAAGTGGTTTCCCCAACTTCGCAGCAGAAAAACATACAAACAGCTGGTCCGTTTGACGAACAGCCGTCGTAGCAGAAACATATGCCCGTAGAGCTCTTACAGGGCATAACTTTAGCCTCCTGGTATCAGAATCGTCCCCATAGGCTGGAAGATCAATGGTTTGGTTCACAAAAGCAGGATTCAACACCTTAGGCAGAAACGCAGCGTTCGGCCTCAGTTTCACACTGCAATCATCCAAGCCCCACTGTAAACACAGGGGGCTGATAGACAGCGCATGCAGCTCACAGCTCCGCTTTGCTGTGCAAACAGCCAACAGGAAAGCAGCCTTTAGAGAGATCCATTTCAGCTCTGCCTGCTCTAGCGGTTCAAAAGGAGCCTTGCAGAGAGCGTTCAAGACTAGCGGAAGATCCCAGGGGGGATACCGCGGCTTACGAGGGGGAGCCAGTCTCCTAGCTCCCTTCAAAAAAGCAGTCACAAGCTTATGAGAGCCCAAGGAAGTACCGTCCGCCGGCATCACGTGACAGGCTAAGGCCGCCACGTATACCCTGAGCGTCGAAGCGGCCCTGCCTTCCTCCAGTAGCGTCTGGAGAAAGGACAAGACAGTCTGTAGTGTGCAGAGGTGTGGTACCACACCTTGGTTAATACACCAAGCTTCAAAAGCCTTCCACCTGCCCTCGTATAGAGCCCGCGTAGAAGGAGCTCTAGCATTATCGATCGTGCGTCTGACCTGGGCCGTGCACGAGTCTAATGTGCTGGTGGGCCTAAGGGCCACAGCCATAGCCGGAGTTGCTCCGGACGTGGGTGCCACACCTGTCCGTTCAGCTGTGAAAGCAGGTCTGCTCGACACGGAAGTTCCCATGGAACCCCATGGAGTAATGACAGCAGCGTTGGAAACCATGTTTGATACGGCCACTTCGGGGCCACCAAGAGGACCCGATGCTGTTCCAGGCGTACTCTGTCCAATACAGCCGGAATCAGAGGCAAAGGGGGAAAGGCATAGAGCAGAGTTCTCGGCCAGCTGTGAGCCAGGGCATCCTGGCCCAATGGGCTGTATAGTGCCATCTCCGAAAACCAGAGAGGGCAGTGTGTCGTGTCTGGAGAGGCAAAGAGGTCTACTCGAGCCTCCCCGAACCGTTCCCACACCAGCTGTACCACACGCGGGTGTAGCTTCCATCGTCCTGGGTGAAGAGAACGGCGAGATAGCGCATCCGCCGTGACATTGGTGGCGCCTGTCACATGAGATGCTCTCAGAGATAACACTCTGGGGTGAGCCCACGTCCAGAGTTCTTGTGCCAGCATTAATAGCCTGCGGGACCGTGTTCCGCCGAAGTGGTTTACATGATAGACTGCTGACACATTGTCCGATCTCACCAAGACATGTCTGCCGCGGAGCACCGGGAGAAAATGTCTCAGGGCGAGCACTATGGCACGTAACTCCAGGATGTTGATGTGGTCTCGCGCCTGCCGCATGGACCAAACACCCTGCACTGCGCTGTGGTTCCAGACAGCCCCCCAGCCTGTGGCTGACGCGTCTGTAGTGATCACTTCTCTGCGAGAAGGAATCTGGCCCATCGTTACCCCTGACAGCAGGAAGGGTGCAGAGTTCCAGACATCGAGGGCAGCCAAGCACTCGCTGGTAATGCGAACGCGTGTGTGCCTGTGCCGTGCCGCATCCAGTTTCAGACTGATGAGCCACATCTGAAATGGTCGGATGTGGAGCTTCCCCAGTGCCACCACCTGCGCAGCGGCGGTGAGAAGACCTTGTAGTCGCAAAAGCCTCACATACTGCACCTTGGCGCCCCACCTGAGGCTGTGAATGGCCGATAGTATAGCCGCAGCGCGAGCTGAAGGCAGGGTGGCCAACATGCGACGTGAATCCAAGACCATGCCTAAAAAGGTTATGGACTGAGCAGGAATTAAAACACTCTTGTTCCAGTTCACCGCGAGCCCCAGCGCTTGCGTGTGCTGCAGTAATCTGAGTGTGTCTGTGTGAGCTCTCTGCTCCGAGGGGGCACACAGCAGCCAGTCGTCTAGATAGGGCAAGATTTTTAGCCCCTGAGCCATAAGGGGGGACAGGGCCGCCCGCATACATCTCGTGAACACCCTTGGTGCCAGTGAAAGGCCGAACGGCAGCACTCTGAACTGGTATACCCTGTCTCGGAAGGCGAACCTGAGAAACCGTCTGTGTTCTGGAACGATTGGAACGTGAAAGTAGGCGTCTTTGAGATCCACTAGGGTGAACCACTCCGCCTCGGAAACCGCGTGGAGAACAGCCGCGGTGTGTAACATCCGGAACGGAAGAACTTTCAAAAATTTGTTCAGGCGACGGAGATCTAAGATCGGTCTCAAACCGCCGTCTTTCTTCGGAACAACAAAATAAATTGAGTAGAACCCCTCGGGGTGAACTTGAGGGTCTACTAACTCTATGGCTCCTCTGGCCAGCAGGGAGCCTATCTCCTGGGAGAGACTTGCAGCCCGAACGGGATCCCGAACTTTGGTCACCGTAGGGCGAGAACATACTGGTGGCCGGCGGCGAAACTGCAGTCTGTAACCCACTGTCATGGTGCTCAGAGCCCACGGGTCTGAGACCATCTTTGTCCAGTAGGCCAAATGTGATGGTGAGAGCAACAGCGTCACCGGCCGTAGCATGTCAGCGGCGGTCAGCAGCGGCAGCTGCACGCGGCTTGGAAGGGTGGGGGGGTCGCCTAGGCGCTCTCGGCGGGACCGTGGGGCCTGCGGGGCGCGGCGGCGGAGCTGCGGCTCCGAAGCGCCTCTCTCTATCGTGTCCTCGAGTCCGCTGTAGTGGGCGACGAAAACTCTGTGGCTGCCCGGTATTATGCAGCTTTCGAGCCTCCGTCAGGGAGGATCGTCGTTCCAGGGCTTCCTTGGCTGCTGGTCCGAAGAGAGACCCGGGTTTGAGAGGCACGGACCGCAGCGTAGCTCGGCAAGGTTCGGGCAGAGAGGATTGGGCCAGCCACACCTGGCGCCGAGCATGCAGGCTCGTAGCGACGAGCCGACCAGTATCGTGGGTCATGTAACCCGCGGTCAAGAGGGCTAGATTCAGAAGCTCCTCCGAGCTATTTGAGTCCTCCGTGGATGCGGGGGAATTCTGCAGCGCAATAAGCAGGATGCAGAGGGAATTCAGCAGTCTCCCCATCCGCGTTGCTGAGTTGTGCATTTTAACAACCAGCTCGTCCGTGCGCCTACACTCCGCGCTCGGGCAGCGAGGTTCCGGCCGTAGCGCTTCGTCTGGCGAAACCACCGTGGAAGCCACACAGGGGTCGATCGCAGGCATGGAGGCCAGTCCATAGTCAGCCGCTCCGGCCATGGATGCTAGCAAGCGCGCCGTCTCCGTCGGCCGACCTGCTTTTTCGCTCTGAAAAGCAGCCGAGAATTCAGACACGAAGTCCTGACAAGGCGGCACCGCGAAAGCACCCGCTTCCAGGCGTTTAAACAGCGCGTTAGAGCGTACGCTCCCTGCTGCTGGTGTATCCAGGCCTAGCCTAGCTAAGGCTAACTTAAGCGTCTCTTCCACTGAAGCCCTGCGAGAGGCTGCGGGGTGTGTGTCCTCACTTCCCTTGGCTCCATCCGAAGACAGGGAGTGTGGGGGTGCAGGAGAGCTATCGGTCGGAAAAGATCCGAACCCCATCTCGTGCTCGAGAGCCGACCCTTGTGTAAAGTTCGCGTTGGAGGCAGCCGTTGAGAGAACGTCAAACTCAGCCTCCCGCCTTGGCGAAACAGACTCCTTAAACTCGACCGAGGGGCTCTCACCTGCTCGGTCCTGTGTCTGGCTGTTCATAGCTAAGATCAGGTTCTTTAGCTGGTGTAACTCCGATACAACCGAGTCCACACGGTTAGAGAGAGCTCCATAGCCTTTCTTTTTTCGCGGTGGCTCTAACGAGCTATCCGCGCTCCGTTTTCCCCGAGCCTTGGGCGTTGTCGCGGGGAGGGATGCCTCGCTTCGTGCTTCCAGGCCCGCTAGCCGCTCGTGGCGGATAGCCATGGGAATCATCGCGCAGTCGATGCATGGGTCTGTGAGCGCTTCGCGCAGATGGTCCAAGCCCAGGCACGACGGGCACAGTCGGTGTCCGTCGTCGGGCTCCAGGACGGCCTGGCAGTGCATGCAGCTAATCGAGGCTAGCATAGCAGCGCTAGGTAGGCCGCGGCTCCGGGAGGGGGTCTGACAGCCGCTCGCGGTGGCCGCTGGCTCGCTTCGGGCGTCGAGCGCCTCGCTGCCCGCTAAGTCACTCGGTGTACCGAGCACCAGCTAGCTGAAGCAGATAGCTCACGAGGAGTTTGCGCTAGTTAGAGCTACGGTTGAGAGTACTCACCGTGTCAGGCTCCGGCGAAAGGCACAGCAGTGCTGACAGCCGCTCGGCTGATAGCTACTCGTGGGGCCGCTAGCCTCTGGTTAACCCCGGCGTCGAGCGATTCGTAGCCGGCTAAATGAACTCGGTGTACCGAGCACTAGCTAGCTAGGTCAGATAGCTCGCGAGGCGTAACGCTAGTAGAGCTAAGGAGAGAGTACTCACCGTGTCGGCTCCGGCGAAGACACCACAGTGTAGATAGCCGCTCGTGGGGGCGTTAGCTGAGGCTAATCCCGGCGCCGAGCGCTTCGCTGCGGTCAAAGTGAACTCGGTGTACCGAGCGCACGATAACTGAGGCAGCGGACGAGTACTGAAGCTAGGTTAGAACTACGGTGGGAGTCCTCACTGGTTTCGAGCTTCGACGGGAAATGCACAGTAACCCGAAGCTTGGAGCCCCAAGCTTCGTGTGGGTACTGGCGACGAGTAATCCAAATAGGAGAAGAAAAAAGGAGAAGAAAAAGATGATGAAAAACAGCTCTAGAGGTCGGAATCCGAGCTCTGAAGCGAGCTGCACTCAATCGGTTCTGGGCGAGAAGAAAAAGAGGAGGAGCAGCGAGTGCCAGGGGGCATTTATACCCCGCTTGCGTCACACGCTGTGTCACGTGTAGTGACTTCGTTGGTATACAACTCTCGGTTCGCCGTGGGCACGGCAGGGAATACATTCACATTAAGCACCGCCCTGGCGGTCAGTAACTATGAAACATAACAAGTGTATTCCAGTGTGTATTTTTTCATTGCATGGGAACCCTGCACTTTGTTTTGTTTTGTCACACTTTACAGTGCAGAAGATAACTTAAGGTAACTTGCTCTTATAGCCAACAACACATCAGCTAGGCAAACAACCATTATTTAAAATATAATGAAATACCCCATGGAAGGAAGCTCTGGTGGAAGGAAGACTTCACACTGATGGTAAACTGGAATTAGGGGACACGCCCATTAGAGAGTTCAGTTACGCTCCTCAACACCTTGGAATAAACTCTGAAATGAAACTCTACGCCACCAAAGAGTTCCCCTCAACTCAACTTGTAGTTTAAGTTTGAGAATAAACTCACACAATTTAACAGAAATTTAACAGAAATTTTCTGTGTGGTCAGTCAATCTGAAACATTTCAAGAACTTATCCTCCATCCCTCTATTCATCCATCCATCCATCCATCCATCCATCCATCCATCTATCCCAACCACCTTTATATTAATAGACCTCCCTCAAACTCCCATAATTCACATTTCATTGCAATGAGCCCATTGGGCGGCATTCAATCCACTTGTGCAGATGTGGGTGTTCCAAAGCTGTACCGTGAGGTACCACATGATCACTTGATTAGTTTGCATACTGCCATCACCTGACTTTTTTTTATATATATATTTTATTTTATTACATTTTTCAAGTCAGATACAGGACATACATAACCAACCCAAACCCAATCCACAGAAACAGTCAAAACAGTCTCAAAGAGAAGAAGAAAAGGAAGGAAAAAAGGGGGGGAGAATAATAAGGAAAATAAATAAATAAATAAAATAAAGCTGAGTGGGCTTCCGCTATAGTTCCCTCATTCTTGAGGCTCTCTAAGGTGGTAAAGTATAATTCGAACCCGAGCGTGAGGGTTCCGGGTACGTAATCTCTCCATTGAAATAAAGCTGTACATTTCCGTGAGCCAGCTTTTGATAGAAGGAGCAGAAAATGATTTCCAATATAGAAAAATCTATTTCTTAGCTACCGCCATGGTGGCCATCACTACATGTTGATCTCTATATGGAAATCTGAATAGAAAAGTCAAGCAGCCACAGATTATGAGAATAAGGTCAGGTTCTAGAGCAGTGTTCTCAAGTCTCACGCTTTGAGCGTGTGACACACGCACCTCAGCGAGTTCACACGCTCACACGCCACACATGGTATTTCTCACGCTTGCCAATCCATCCGCTGTACATTATAATGTACTCACGCTGAGCCAATCAGAATATAGATCGCTCTGTTGTTAGGCAGACCTAGTCAAAGAGGGTGGAGTTTCTGAAGGAGAACAACTGAAGAAGAACTGTGCGAACCCACCACCACAACACCCCACCCCTACCCCCCCAAATCACACTCCCACCAAACTTCAAAACTTGAGAGCCCCATTCTAGGGGGACGTCCGGCACTTTTGAAAGCCACGTAAAAGTGTTACTCCAAAAAGGCTATAAGGCTGATCATGTATCACATGACTTTTTCTATGTCAGTTCACTATGCAGCTCTCATAAAGAAAGAAAAAGTCCTTACATTTTCATGATCATTATTTCATTAAGAATTGCACTATTTAATTTAAAGTGCACTCACAATATAAAAGTATTTCTTGATAAAATAGATGTGCTGTGAAAATTTAATTTCTAGTGATAGAAACTTGTGTGTAAAGGACGGGTCAGGAATTCTTTTTGATTTTTTTACCTTTATTGCACATGACTTTGGTTCAGTCTTAAATCACTACAGCTGTGTTAACTATTTACACACAGAAGCAGCAGAGCGGCCGGGCGTCACAAGATCATTTATATTTCATAAGTCGTTCAAAGTGTTGACTTGCAAACAATGAATAAATCATCTTTTTTGTCTGAACTTGTGGTTTGATGGAACGCCCCACAGAGAGGAGCAGGAGAAAGAGACAGATTTAATGGCTGTCTGGTTCATAAATAAAACACATCAGTCTCAGGCAAATACATCTATTAGTTTGATACAATGAAGTCATAAATAAATTAATATTTCATTTGTATAAAATGATTAGGACTTTTGGAGCTGCCTCTTTTTTTCTTGCACTTGTTTTAAAGAAATGATATAAAAGGGAATTTGTTTTTAATAAATCAGGAGCTCAACGAATTTGAATGTAATAAGCAAAGGAGCAATATGTAATTATAATATCAAAACAAAGGGAGAGGAACAGATATTAATAATGTATGATTCAGAGAATAGCCAGCTAGTGGATCAATAACAACAGCGGGAGATTCAGCCAGTCTACACTCTAACAGTGAAGTGAGCTTGTTTTAAGAGTTGGTGCAATCCTACATGAATTGATTTATAATTAGCTTCATGTAAAAACATTAAATGTTAAATTAAAAGCTCTTCAAATAGTCAGATTTACAAACTCAAAGCATATATATATACATACATACATACATATAAAAAAGTGATGAGTTTCTTAGATTTTTGATTTTACCAAAATGAAATCACAAGCCAGCCATCAAACCAATCTGAACTGCTTGAATTTTTGCACCAGGAGTAAAGGCATAAAGTTATCCAAAAGCAGTGTGTGAGACTGGTGGAGGAGAACATGATGCCAAGATGCATGAAAACTGGGATTAAAAAACAGGGTTATTACACCAAATATTGATTTCTGAACTCTTAAAACTTTGTGAATGTGAACTTTTTTATGTGCATTATTTGGGGTCTGAAAGCTCTGCATCTTTTTTGTTATTTTAGCTATTTCTCATTTTCTGCAAATAAATGACAATATTTTTTTTTTTTTGGAATTTGTGAGTAGTGTTGTCTGTGGTTTATAGAATAAAAGAACAATGTTCATAAGAAAAAGGGGTCTCTTAATTTTTTCAAGAGCTGTATTACTTAATAATGTCATGCCTGTCTTCATATTTTGAATAATGTTAGTATTCATCTACAGTGCAGAACATTTTTAAATCATGACTTTAAAATAATAACCATTGACTGGTATTGTAAAAAATATATAAAAAGTAGGTAACCTTGATATAAAAGCAGCATCGTAAAGAAGTCCTTGAACAGTAAATCTTTAGTGTGTTTGCCAAAAGTACGAGCATCATTTTAGCTGTTTGAGCAGACACACCCGTCTTTTCCTGCCGTCGGCTACGAACATAAAATCCCTTTCTGAGTCTGTGGACTGAGCTCGGCTGAGCCGCCACAGCCACAGAGCGTGATTCAAATCCTGAATGTAGGACGCAGAGCGTGGAGCAAAGTTTGGGCTGGGCTTGGTTGACTTTGCTACAATGTGCTGATGCAAGAACCCCGAGCTTTCAGACTCCATCCAATTAAACTTCTTCAGCCATCCAACACAAACAACTGCAACACAAGCCTCCCTAGATATTAAAATGCAGTGCTGTAATACAGCGCAACAAAGCCATGAGAAGCTTCTCTCACTCACACTGTATACTTCTGTCCTGAAACACTGCACACACACTAATGCTCTGTTTAATAAACTAAATACTTTATATAATGCAGAATTCTACCCACCCAAACCCAAACCCCCAGCCAAGGCACAAGATCTTAGATATCAAACTCTTTAAGGAATTATTTGAATCTCTGAATCATTTGGGGCTTTTCACACCTGTATTTGGTTTCTATGGTCCGGATCAGTTAATGAAATAATTTACTTGGAGTGTTTCTCCCTCTGTTTGGTTTGGTTTCACACAGGCAGAAAACCTAAATGCACCAAAATGCGCACCAATAAACTACGTGAGCACATTGTCTCCTTCGTTTTAGTGTGTATATTTGTGCAATGTGAAGCTGCATTAAAAAAAAAAAAAAAAATATATATATATATATATATTTTTTTTTTTTCCATTTCCTCCCCAATTTACAGGGCTAACTGCCCAACCCACTCAGTAGGACTCCCCCTATCACTAGTGATGCCCCAACACAAAAGGAGGGTGAAGACTAGCAAATTGCAACTCAAGTTCTGATACATCAGCTCACAGACGCCCTGTGCTGCAGACATCACACTAGGAGTGATGTGGGGAGAGAGCGCCATCTACCTACTTGGAGGGAGCAGAGCCAAATTTGCTCACTCTGAGTGCAATTGCTTGATGGCAAAGCTGCATGAGCGGGATTCGAACCTGCGACCTCCCGCTCATAGTCGCAGCGCTTTTTACATTTAATTTGTGAATCAAGGGAGCAGAGTCTGGAGGAAGAGTGGAGAGACACACAGTCCAAACTGCTCGAGGTCTAGTGTGAAGTTTCCACCAATCAGTGATGGTTTAGAGAGACATGTCTGTCATCTGCTGGTGTTGATCCACTGTGTTTTATTATCAAGATAAGTCAGTGCAGTTTTGTTTTCCCTCAGAATCTTACAGCACTTTATGCTTCTCTCTGCTACTGACAACTTTTATGGAGATGTGGATTTCATTTTCCAGCAGGACTTGGCACACTGCCCACACAATTCCAAAGGTACCAATTGGTCTTATGTCATATTAAAATTTTCTGAGACACTGATATTTAGGTTTTCATTGGCTGTAAGCCATAATCATCACTAGTGAATATTGAGTATAGTAAATAAAGTCGATATTACTTAACATTACTCTGCAGTTTTGCATAATTCACTGTTATTAAAAACACACAGGCCATCAGCACTGGTTCTACCAGATAGTGCTGCTCTCCTGCTGGGTTGGTGTGTGGTTAAACTGGCTAGCTGAATGGCCTTATCTGAAATCCTGCCATTAAGCCATGTCTGTGTCCCTGAGGACAATATTACAGTATGAATTATGACACCACATTCACATAACCTGAGTCAGTGTCTCTAATAATGTCCTGGGGGTTCTCATAAAGGCCTGGAATGGGTTGGATAACAATGTAATTCAGTTTTATTTTTATATATATCACGTTTTACAGACATGGTCACACAACAGTCTAACATCTAATAAGAAGCCGAGGGTGAAGAGGTGTCTGTAAGAAAAGTCCAAACACCACAGGAAAGACACACACTAAATTAAATCTAGTTTATACTGTATTTTTCACACTATAAGCCTGAATAGTAGGGTCCTACAGCTTGAGGTTCACGGGACTCCAGAGGCACCAGCAGCTTCAAACCTACCTGTGTGCTGGTTTGTAATGGGATTTTAGCAGCTGCTCTCTTAATCCGATGAACCTGCCTGGCAGAAACCTTCCTCATTTTGCCTCCCTCATCTGCACAAACCCATCTCTTCACAGTACGATGATTATGCTCAAGTTTTGTAATATAATAATAATAATAATAATAATAATAATAATAATAATAATAATAATAATGTTTTCATACCTAGTCCAAGCATTGCACTATTTGACGCTTTTCGGCAGCAGAGAGTTTCTCCTTTTTCATTCCCATGTTGCTTGAAACCTGTGGCCTGCTTAATAATGTGGAACATCCTTCAACAAAGTAGATTTTTTTTAATTGGGCTTATCTGGCAAAATAGTTATCACAGGTGTCTGAGATCAATTTCAGTGATCCAAAGAGCCCTGACACACAATACCATCCATGAGTTTAATCGAGCAACCCATCCAATTTGAGGTATAAATTGGTATGGGTTATGAGTATGGGGGCGTATCATGCAGCTTTTCCATTAAGCTGCCTGCACTCAGAGGGAGCAAAATTAGCCCTGCTCCCTCCGGGAGGGTAGATGGCACTCTCTCCCCACATTACTCCTAGGGTGATGTCTGCAGCACAGGGCGTCTGTGAGCTGATGTATAAGAACCGAGTCGCTGCGCTTTCCTCCAAGTGTGCTGTGATGCTGCTCGGCAATGCTACACCATCAGCAGCTCGAAAAGAAGCGGTGACTGACTTCACATGTATGAAGTACATGTATGAAAGTATGAAACAAAGAAATGCGTAAGGGGTAAATACTTTTTCACAGCACTGTATTTACAGTTTGATGAATGCTTATTGAGAACTGTGGCGCATCTTATCGATGTGTCTGCCTCGTGCATAAGCAGATAGAGCAGAGATGAGCAGAGGAAGTGTCTGATGGACAGCAGGCTCTGGAGTTTGCTTTTTATGCACAGCCACCGCTGCTCTGTGTCCCAGCCGCTGTTAGGCTCTGGCTATCACTCACAGAGACTCGCTGCCCTGAGAGCAGAGCAGCTAGAGAGAGGAGCTCTTACTGCTGCTGAGACTCTACAGACTAATGATAGTGTCAAACACAGAACAATCTGCATTCATCATTTCTTATCTGCCCCGCCGCCACGCCGATACAGCGAGATGCATCCCTGAACCACTCCCCAGGTCAAGGACTGTATGACTGAGTGGAATATGTGTGTGTGTGTGTGTACTGTGTGTGTGTGTATTGTGTATTACGTATAACGTCTTCGGTGAAATAACGGTCACGCACTCTATAACAATGCAAGAGTTGCAAGGGCATGTGTGAGCACGTAGGAGACGTCTGAGCCGACACCGCTGATCTAAAAATGTGCCGTCTTTCGTCTCCTGATCTAGAGGGACTGTAAATAACGTTTGAGTATTTTTATCCCTTTTTTTCCCTCCCTGTTTTACAAGCTCACTGTGTGGAATAGATGTCATAACCTTTCCTCATATTCTTCGCTTCTCTGCCAGATGAATGAGCAACTGGTCTCAGTGGAGTGTTTTGGAGAAGATGCTGTTCCTCCACCTGCAGCTGTACCTGCATTACAAGCAAGAGCAGCTAAACAAAACAGGTGTGTAGTGTAGAGAGAGTTAGTGCTGCATGATTAATAAAACATCATTGTACCTTCCAGCATCCCATACAGCATCCCAGCCAGCATCCCATCCAGCATGCTCATAAGGGGCTCACATAGATGAAATTTAGGTTAAATGAGTTCTGTGTGGACATGGGCTCAATCCCATTTCACCTCTTAGCCCTACAACTTACCCCTACCCCTTGTTTCCGAGTGTAACCCTTCCCTTTGGAACAGAGTTACAAGAGGAAGGGGTGAAATCCTCCACCCTAAGAATTGGGACAACCCTTCAAACACCGATACGTCATCAGGAGCTCAAAAGTTCAGCAATCTAACTGCTGCTGGTTCAGTAGTCAACTTTAGGGCTTTATTGTATGTCTTCAGAAGGGGGCAGGTGGTGCAGAAATTAATTATTATTGTCAAGTTTCTCATTCCTCTGTGATGGAGAACTGAAATTAGCTTTGATTTGCTTTTATTTTATTTTATACAACAGTTAGTTCCGACCTCAAAATCTGATTTCTTTGAGAAGTGTTCTAACAGTGCTGATATCTGTGATAACAGCACGGCCTTCTCACACTAAGTCTGTATCACTCCGCAAACGTGTTGCAGAGTAAGACCTTTCTTTTTTAATCATCACCTCCACCACCAGCAGCAGCAGCAGCAGCAGCATTAGCTTAGCACAGGCTAGCGCCCAGCTACGGCACGCTGTCCCGCAGCTCGCAGCACTGGCTCGTCTTTTGTGGGGAAAAAAAGAGAAAGAAAATCTTTCAGTCACCTTGGCCGCAGTCTGACAGCCGGAACGATAACCAGCCAGGCTAAGCTAAGCTAATGCTAATGCTGATGCTAAAGCAAGCAACGCTAACCTAACCATAGTCCAGTCAGATAGCTAACCAACACCACCTAGCACAACAGGCAGAAATGCTCGCAAACATGCAGCGTCACATGAAGACGACCATGAAGACTAGATATGTGATCTATTTACATTAGAGTACAAATACGCTTCTTGTTCTTGTCTTTTGTAAGAAGCACACTTCTAGTATATTTCGTTGGGTATAAAAATATATTTTAATATACTGTACTACAATGTTTAGTGCATTTTAATGAGTATTAGTAATTTAATTTACTTTCTAAAATGTTACATGATACACTGTACTTTAACAAAGTACTGTAACAGTTGTTTTTAACAAGCTTTGCCAAAAATGTGCAAAAGTATACTTGTAAATAAGTATTAGAAGTATTAGAATATTAGTATATTGAATTACATTTATCTAAAAGTGCACTTCATAGTAGCCTATTTTTTAAAAACACACTATATTGTACTTTTTAAAAAGTATGATCAAAGTTTACTTTCAAACATTTGATGAAAGCGTAATGTTAACATACTGTTAATATATTTTAAGTAAGTGCATAAATCTTTACAGCATACTTATTTATGCATATTTTAGTCAGTGCTCTGTGTCTGCGTTTCTCTCTCCTGTCTGTTTATTGTATCTATGTGTCATATTTATTCTATTTAGTTGTTCTGGCTCTGTGTTTGCACCTTTACGTTGGCACATTTTGTACCTATTTTATGTCGTCTGTATCGTATTGTTTAGTTCAACTTGGTCATGTTCCAGAAGGAACTCAGATTTGCTCCACTGTGTACTTATACGCATATAAAAGTCCGTCTTTCTCTTACAGTTCAGATTCTGAGTCTGTCTCTACATATTAATGGAGGAGCCTGTTCTGATTATATGCAGAACTGGTTTCGTCTAGTGTTTCTCCAGTGAGAGCAGAATAAACTCCAATTACAGAGACTGTTCACATCATCCAAACGTCCTCCATTACTAGGAAACACTCTCTGGGGAAATCAGCATTTGGAAATACTTAAGTATCACTGATAAAATAATTAAGATATGTCACATGACAAGGAGGATGTTATACCAATAACGTCATGATAGGGAATTGCCTGCAAACCATCATATAGAATTAATAGCATAGGGAACACTCCAGAGGAGATTAAAGGAAAAAATCTAATCAAAATCAAATATTTATGCTAACAAATTAATTTTTGATTATCTTTTATTACTCATGTTTAGTCATTTTATCGATATCTTTCCCCATTGTGGATGTTCACATATACTGTACATATTTTTATAAAGTAGGGTCAGGAAACTCTGGGATTAAAGGGCAGGATTCACACAGTGCTCTAATGGTGCTCGCTTAAATGTCTACAGAGCATCAGGTCCTATGGAGGTAGCAGTAAAAAAAAAGTCGTTTTTTAAAATAGGTAATTTTACTTTTACTCAAGTTCATTTTGACACAAGTAATTTACTTCACTACTTAGGAAAACTCCCCGTTACTAAAAACAAATAAAATGCTGGGGAAAAACAATTGTTTTTTCTACGATTTCATGTTTGTCACGTCCTCTCCCTGTTTCTGTCTGTCCTCGTGCCTGTGTGTTATTCCCAAGTGACCCCTGCTCCTCTGTGTCCCCTGTCTCAGTAGTTTTCCACCACGTGTCTCATTTGTAGCTCCGCCCCTTCCCCAGGTGTTTCCACTTCTAGTGTGTTTCATGTTAGTTTAATTAGCCCTCCTCTGCCACTTGTCCCTCGTCGGTCTTTGCACTAATCTCTCTCCGTGTTTATTCTGTGTTTCATAGCCCTAGTTCTGCTCCGTATTTATTTCTTGTTTAGTTTTCTAGTTTCTTGTTTCTTCCTCGTTTCCCCTGTTCCCTGCTTAGTGTTTAGTTCCTTGTTCTTTCCCTGTGTATATATATATATATATATATATATATATATATATATATATATATATATATCCCTGCCTTTTTTTAGTTTATCTATTTTCAATTATTTGGTTTATTCCCCAGTTCCTTGTATATATCTCCCTGTTTTATGTTTACGTGTTTATTTGTTTCTTGTCTCTTTGTTTATCTTTGTTATTTATTTATTAAATTATTCATTTTGCCATACCTGCACTTGCGTCCGTCTCCTCGTCTCCCTGCCTGGGTCACCCCCCGTGACAATGTTTTTAATGATAATTACTTAAGTTTTTATTGGCAACATTAAACAACATTAAAGCATTAAAAAGAACATGTAAATAGCAGTTAAAGCAAAGAAAAAGAAAAAAAAAGTAATAATGAACTGTAAAACTATAAAAATACGGTTTATAGTCATCTATATGACCATAACTTTTTAACAGTAAAGAAAAAAAAATGGATCATAGAAACCTATAATCTATGCCACTTGTTCTTGAAAATGTTTTATGGGGGGGTCTGAACAAATACTGCCTGAAAGATCCAAATTATTATGTGGAATAATAATTTGTTAAAAACGATTAAATTTATGAGTTGTTGTACTTTTTTACAAATCAAATAATTAAAAGTAACTATGTAACTTTTACTCAAAGTACATTTTAAATTGAGTACTTTTTTACTTTTACTCGAGTAGATTTTTAGATGGGTACTTTTACTTTTACTTGAGTAGAATTTTAACAAAGTAAAGGTACTTTTACTTAATTACAATTTTTCAGTACTTTTTCCACCTCTGGTTGGAAGTTGTTACTAATACAGTGCTTTTACAAAACTATAACCATATCAAAAAGAACGTAATGAAAGTCATCTCCTTAATTAAGTGGTTGTAATTTTATTTGGAAGTGACTTCAGGGAAGATTCTTCAGTGCAGGTTGCGTGCGCAGTAATCGCATGAGGCAGGACCATCCCAGATACACACCTATGCATTTTTAACAATGCAATTTCCATTCCTGCTCCCCTCAGGGCAAGCATGAAGGAATCCAATTAAATGCATTATCAGAATCGCCTCATCACTTAGATGTGCGAGAGATGAATGTACACAGAGCCTTTCAAAATCTGATCAGGACTGTGAGCATTCCTCAGCTGCGCGCTCTAAACTGGAGCTTCCTCCAGATTACTTTGCAGATTAAAATCATTTATTTTTCCATATGTGATATTCAGAACTCAAGCCAAAGAGCCCCAAAAACCAATCTCCCTTTTTTCAAACCTCTCCACCTGTGATCTGAGCCATCAGCTTTATTAATCAACATGGCAACCCGCTGAAATTCATATCAGGGGAAATTAATGATGTGCAAGAATTTTACAGCACACCAAATATAAAATAAGCATTTGCTATATATGCTTCATATATCAATGTGGATTTTTAAAAACTTTATCACTATAAATATTTTTATTTGTATTATTATCCACTATATTCAAAACTAGTCTAATCTACAGTACTAATGAAAAATTGTACATACCTTCAATGTTTTAATATCTACATTGTAAATGAATACTAAAGTCATCCAGACTTTTAAGAAACACATAATGAATCATGTAGTAACTTAAAAAAAAAGTGTTAAACAAACTAAAATAGTGAAGAAGCATTTAGGTGATCTAATCTAATCACTTATCTAAGCAACTCCGCCCCCTTGTTTCCTTTTTCAGGTGTTTCTAACCCTGTTTGAGTGTTCCTTGTCAAGTCTTTAGTGTGGTTTGTATTTTTTTTATGCATGTGTTGCTTTGTTTTCTCTATGCTTGGTCACCATTGTAGTTCTATCCTTACTGTTTTTTTTTTTGTTTTTTTTTTCAGTTTAGTGTTCATAGTTTTTTTTTAATATGTGCCTTCTCTGACACATGAACTCAGCCACCGCCTCTTTTTGAACAGGAAGTGCAGCGACTCGGTTCCGATACAGACTCTTTGCGCTGATTGACATCATCCTAGGAGTGATGAGGAGGAAAAACGTCATCTACGCCAATTGTGCTCTCTCAGGGCACCGGCAGCTGATGGCAAGCTGCATAACTAAGATTAAAACTACTTTCTTAAAAAATAACACTGTTAGAGTATATTTTAAGAAATAGCCAGGTCAGGCCATGTACAGGCGTTGGACAATGTTTTTTGTGTTTTTTTGATACAATCCGGGTTAGCACCCGAACATCCCTTTCAGACAGCTTCCTCTTACAGCGTCCACAGTTAATCCTGTTGGATGTGGTTGGTCCTTCTTGGTGGTATCTCGCTGACATTACCCTGGATACCGTGGCTCTTGATGCATCACAAAGACTTGCTGTCTTGGTCACAGATGCTCCAGCAAGACGTGCATCAACAATTTGTCCTCTTTTGAACTCTGGTATGTCACCCCCATAATGTTGTGTGCATTGCAATATTTAGAGCAGAACTGTGCTCTTACCCTGCTAATTGAACCTTCACACTCTGCTCTTACTGGTGCAATGTGCAATTAATGAAGATTGACCACCAGGCTGCTCTAATTTAGCCATGAAACCTCCCACACTAAAATGACGACAGGTGTTTCAGTTTCATTGTCCAACCCCTGTACATAATTTCTGATCAGGCATTTTGAGAGAATTCTGGGTAACACCCTGAATAGTGACTAGCCTTTCACGTATCACACCTACAGTGACTACAGTTTTTTTCTCGTCTCGTCTGTTCCCTGTGCTGGGGAAACATGACAGCCTGTGTTGGATTAAACTCAGCTTTGAAAGTAAGTGGATTAATCCACAGGAGAGCAGAAATAAAGGTGCAGTTTGTTGTCGGAGAGAAGCTGTCTCTGAAGCCGATGTTCGTTCGCTTGTTGGAGTGAAAACAAAGACTTCAGAGGAACCTCTGGCCCCGTCGTGCAGCGACTGCAGACTTCACAGACCCCACACACATCCCAGGATCTGAGCAACCCAATCACAAAACCTACAAGGTACTGAGAGCCGAGAAAGATTTTCTTGTTTTTTGCTACAACAGAATCTTATTATACAAAATAGATGTCAGAATGTGGCTCTGTACTGAGCAAAAAGTACAGAGCTCAGAAAGAGAACTCTTGTGGCTTTCCTCATTTGCACACATGCTTAGAAGCACCCTGGTGAAAAAATATATATTTACTTAATTGTACTTATTAAAACATATTAAGAAATGCTGTAAATATACTAGCAGATTTATGTACCTGCTTAAAATATATTAAAAGTACATTCATTTTAATATGCTTTCATCAAATGTTTGAAAGTAAATTTTGATCATACTTTTTTTAAAAAAAGTACAATATAGTGTATTTAAAAAAAATAGACTACTATGAAGTACACTTTTAGTTTAACGTAATTCAAATATACTTAAAAAAATACTTAATACTACATTTTTAGCAAAGTGTGTTAAAAACATCTGTTACAGTACTTCACTTAAAGTAGAATGTATCATATAACTTTTTAGAAAGTAAATTAAATTACAACTACTAAGTTAGAAAATGTAAAGTAAATTTGTAACACACTAATAAGTGTAGTACAGTATACTAAAAAATATTTTTATACTAGAAGTGTGAGATTATATATATTTAACATTAATTTTTAGTACATTTCTAATATACCTGGTGTATAATAAATAGTGATACAGTTGTAATACTCATTATTAAATGTATTACAATTTTACTGTAAGCATATTTAAAATATAGGGTTACATACATGAAATAGTATGTTTAAATGTTATTGAAGTATATTTAAAATAGTTCCATTTTAGTACTGTCACGTCTTGGCCTCGTCTCTTGTCTCTGTGTGCATTCCCCACGTGACCTGTGCTCCCCTGTGTCTCCCGTCTCAGTACTTTTCCACCTGTGTCTCATTTGTAGCTCCGCCCCTTCCCCAGGTGTTTCTAATTATAGTGTGTTTCCTGTTTCTTTAAATAGCCCTCCTCTGCCACTGTTATCCAGCGACATACCGAGCGTTCTCTATCTTTTTGTATTACCGTGTATGAACCGTTTTTTCCCCTTTTGACTCCGTTTTTTTGTCTCGCCCGTTCTGCTTTGTTTACTCTGTGATCTTCCGTTTTTTTGACTCTGTATTTTGGCTCAGGTTTACTCTTTGTCTAACGTTTTAGCTCTAATGCATTGGTTTACTGTCTCTCTGGTTCTGACCCTCGCCTGTATTACTACTACGCTTTCTGTTTTTGCCCCATTGATTAAAGTCTCATCTAGTTTTTACCGCGAGCGTCTGACTCCGCTCTGTAACGTTATAAGCACAGTTAAGTACATTTAGCACAATTTTAGTCAAACTTTTAGTAGCACAGCTATTAATGCATTATAATCACAGGTTATGATGCATAATAAACATGGCTATGATGAATTATACTTTTTTACAAATATGTATAGCCATGTTTATAATGCCTTATGAATGCATTATAATGTGTTATGAGTATGTGTATAGAGTCTTATAGAGATGACATTCATAGAAAGTGTTACTGAAAACTCAATTCACTTAAATTCTGTAATGACTGTATATAAAGCTTTATAATGTGTTACATATTTTCATAAAAGCTTAATTTGAGAAATCATAGCTGCATATTATAATGCATTATACCAAAATATACCAAATGTGTGTCATAGTGCATTACAACCCTACATTGTACAATGTTCCTTTAAACAAATATTACAAGGCATTATAAGCCCTTTCTTTATAAACCCTTATACTTGTAGTTATGAATGTAACGTGTTATGAATGTTGCTGTAAGTACTTATGAGTTATAATACAGGCTCATTACAGTCATTTTAAGGTACTTTGCATGTAATATGCAGCATTATGAATGCATTCATAATGCATTATGAACACAGGGTTCATAGGAAGTGTAACTTTTTTTCTCTCATGTTGTATCACATCATATACAGCATAAATCAGGATCTCATTTGACTGAATCTTTCAAATACAATAAATATTAAAACTAAATCTGTTTTCTTATAATGACTGATAATACACTCTGACATAAACAATTACTACCATAGACTGTGTATAGCTGGACAGAGCATCGTCTCTTAAAAGTGAAACCACCACAGGTCGGGCGCCCCCTGCTGTTCGGCTGCAGAAAGCCGTGTAACTCCACCCATCCCCATAGGTTTCAATGGCAAAACAGACAACTTTCAATCACGTTTTTTTCTAATATACTGTAATTCTACCTCTATTATTTAAATGCAGCAGCTAGTGTAACCTCTGCTTATATTGTCAAATTTTATATCCTCACAGAATTCGTTTTTTAAAACGTTATTCAGCTCTATTCAAAAAAGGTGTGGTTATTGTAAAAGAGCTGGATATGGGCGGGACCAATAACAGATCGTCAGCTCTGCTCCGCCCCGCTCTGCAGCCTGTGACCTCGAGGCAGCCCTCAGGGACTGGGTTATTTAAATGAGTAGGCTGTCTCTCCACGGTCTTTCTCCCTCCTCTGGTCTCTGCTGCGCAGAATCAGGTGGCAGGATCCCCAACATGGCGGAAGATTTTGGCTTCATTTTCATTGAATGAATGGGAACGGAGACACGGCCTCCATCTTTTTTACAGTCTCTGATTACTACCCACACTGTACTCAGATCGCTGCTGTTTTTAATACTGTAGCTATTAACCCCCGCATCATACAATCACCTATAATGTGAAACATGAGGAACAGCACGCAGTCGTGCGCTTGGCTATAATCCCATTCCACATTCTGATATTAGAAGGCAGGGGAGAGAGCTGCCCTTTGGATTTGTACATTAAGATGTGTGTGTTTTTTTTCTAAGGCTTGTCACAGGTGATAAATGGGTCTGCTTGCAGAGACTTGCAGACCATAAATTACAGATAATAATACGAGCACTTACAGCATAACCTAATGGAGACGCTCTGAGCATCTTCAGCCTCGCGCACTCAAGGGCGAGCGGTACGAATCCCTCAGGACTCGCGGGGTTCTGAGGAACAGAGCGTCAGGATGGATTTGGACAGAGGCTAATCCTGAAGAAAAGAACATCAGAAAACCAAGAGAAGTGAGGAATCTTGGGGTGTGCCATATCAAAACGTACGCAATAATACTGCCAACATTTTTGAATTTCATGAACGAAATGAAATAATATATCCTAAAATTTTGTGCCATATCACCCACCCCTTATTATCACAACAGGGTACTACTGATGAAAAATTCACACTGTTCTCATTTTCCGATTATATATCTACTAGAGACAGATTATATCTGTCCAGTATCATTTATTTTACTTTAATCCTGAATATATGGAGATATTTTGAGTTCATTATTAGTATCATGATTTTTGACTTCTGTTACAAATCTTACAAAATTATTTTATTTTTTAATATCTCAGTTAGGGGTGGGCCATATCATATTGTATGCAATAATACAATTTGCATTAGTAATTATTTAAATATTTTTTTAAAATCCGTGTTTTGTCATTTTGCCAAGAGTATCATTATCGTAAAAATACTATGAAATATTATGATATTATTTTTGGGCCATATTGTCCACCCCTTAAAGGAAACCATGAAAATGTAAATATTAAGAAACCCAACCTTGTACCCAATGGGAAAAGACCCTTCAGACAGTATGAAAAACAAAAGAAGAGTGCTTTTATTCTGTTATTAACTATAAATAAAACAGACTTTTCCAATATATTTTATTTAGTCCAGTTAATCTTTTCTCTGGAAAATCATCCAAAAATTACTAATAGTAAATAGTAGACTAATAGTTAAATGCATCATGTGATTTACATCACATTTTTTTTATTTTTTTGTATACCTAGATGTCAGCTTAGATCCTCAGAACCTTGCGTGAGTTACTTAGTAACTGGATGTATTTGGGAAAATATTTTTACTCAGAAAAAGCCAATGGATTTTTAGGTATATAACATTTTTTATTCTATAAACTACGAATAACATGTCATTTAGAGCATTTTTTTGCAGAAAATGAGAAATGGCTGAGCTTTTTTTCAGACCTCAAATAATGCAAAGAAAACAAGTTCATATTCATAAAGTTTAAGAGTTCAACAATCAATATTTCATGGAATAACCCTGGTTGGTTTTTAATCACAGTTTTCATGCATCTTGGCATCATGTTCTCCTCCACCAGTCTTACACACTGCTTTTGGATAACTTTATGCTGCTTTACTCCTGGTGCACAAATTCAAGCAGTTCAGCTTGGTGGTTTGATGGCTTGTGATCATCCATCTTCCTCTTTTTTATTTTATTTCAGAGGTTTTCAATTTGGTAAAATCAAAGAAACTCTGGTCAAATCATTTTTAAGTGGCCTCTTATTGTTTTCTAGAACTGTATATTCACAAGCACTGTTCATAACAATAAGCTTCGTGGTGTGCCTTGTGCTTTGTTTTTTGATGGATAAAAACTGCAACCAAAAAATTATACAGATTTTTTTTTCTGGTATTTTTATGGTGTTACCAGAAAAAAAAAATTGTTAAAAAACCATCGCACAAAAATGCTAATACTAAATAAAAAACAAGCTAATTTTACTGTACTCAAATCCTATATTAAAGCTACATAAACAGACTACTAGAAATAAAGAATGTCATGTCTTAGTGCTTTAAGACTCTTCAATTTAAACATCACGAATACAACACTTTCATAAGAACAGAGTGATTTATTTAAGAGCAGGCTGAGCGGTCCAGGATCAAATGAGTCCCAAAGTTGGGAAAAAGCAATCTATTTTTGATGGGTCTTCATCTACTGGCTTCCCTGTGGTGAAACCCTGCATGCAGGAGAAGCTTCTGAGTCTTTGTAAGGATTTTCTGCAATCGCTCTGCTTCTGTGGAGTAGATCTGTCGCTTTTTAACACTAATGAGCTGATTTCTGAAGATCTGCTTTAAAAAAAGGTATAAGGAAGAGTATTTTTCATAATGAAGATGCTCTATTTGAGCAGAATTCTTATAAATAAAGATGTAATAATCACTATCTTTCATGTGCAGGGAAGTAAAAGCTCAGATAGCAGCTTTGGGCTTTAGCTGGATGCAGCTTTAATCATGGTTATTATTAAAGTGTGGCCATGTTGTAATATCATGAGTAATATTAAACAGATTTAAAAATCATTTATAGGCACACTGGATTATAAGGTGTGACACTAGTAAGGAACAGAGGTGTCGCCATGTTTCTCTTTTAATTCAGCAGGTCTCACAGCTTGGTGTGAGTCCTGTAGAGCTAAGCAAGCTAAGTAAACAAAACTGTAATTTTTCAAAAATATATTTTAAAGTTTAGTGAGTGCTGAATGTTAATCTACACAGATTTCTCTCCTGAAAACTGTTTATTTGGGTGAGTAAAGAGCTTCTGTTTATTTACAGTAGATTTGCTTAGATTTTCAGATTTACACTAAGCCATTAGCAGCTAACCCCTAGGGCTAGCATATACCATTCCAACTAGCCAATTTAAGAGACTCAAGAGAACTCCAGACAAATGTCCAACTTAGCTTTATCTTTAATATATTTACATTCTACTAAAATATATTAATTTTCAACAGGGCCTACATGCAGCTAAAACACTAGGGAGCCTGGTGCATCCCAAATTATATAATCAACATTAACATTTTAATAATAGAACATTATAGTCATTATGGCTTTTAGAAAAATGTGTTTTGAGGAGGGTAGGTAGTGCACTATAGGACTCTGTGGGCGTGGCCTAAGCTTTTGTTCTTAATGGTTTTATTTGTCCTCTTACATTACTTTTACCGTTATAATTTAAGTAGTTTTGAAACCAGTACTTTTACACTTTTAGGGGAACTCCGGTGTAAAATCGACTTTCGGTGTAATAAAACAAGTACTTAAAAAAACTTACCTTACCTTATTCAGAAATTTTAACAGTTTGTCCAAACACCCTTCAGACTGGGTGATACGGGGCATAATTTGCCCAGATAAATAACTTTTTCCACTGTTATCCAGCTCAAAGTAGCTCCACACCTCCTTGCTAGAATGCGGAGAGCCCTGACATTTAAAACGAGGCATTAATAACTTAAAAAGTGCACAAAAAACCACAGTTTACATCCCATAACGCTAGCTTCAGCTCTGAGCGCCGCCATTACTGCACTGATAATGACCAGACATATATACATAGACTTCTCATAGCCTGCCTCCTGGCGCCGGCTGCTACGCTATGTCTATGTTATTGTCAGGATATAAACAGACGTTTTTAATAAGCTTCTTGTGCACTTTTTAAGTTATTAATGCCTCGTTTTAAATGTCAGGGCTCTCTGGATTCTAGCAAGGAGGTGTGGAGCTACTTTGAGCTGGATAACAGTGGAAAAAGTGATTTATCTGGGCAAATAATGCCCTGTGTCACCCAGTCTGAAGGGTGTTTGGACAAACCGTAAAATTTCTGGATCTGGGAACGCTGTGAGAGAATGGATGTGTGCTATTCATTAAAGGTAAGAACTTTTTATCATGTTTTACTACAACAAAAGTCCATTTTACACCAGAGTTCTCCTTTAAAGAGTAAAAAGCTTAATGGCTAGTTGATATTTCAACTACTACAGAAGTATTTTAAACCCTAGTATCTATACTTCTACGTTTTCGTGCTATAAGCACATAACTGGCATTTCAGAAATCGTCTCAGTTTCAGTTGCAAATCGATAAGTCTTGTTAAATAATGGACATGCTGAACTTTACAGCATATTTTTCCTCAAAATGTCAACTGCCCAGTACACCAACCCAAACCTGTGCTGATGCAAGACCGACAACTCTGGCTGAAATACTCATCACCACCATAAAGCATGAAATTGGGGCACGCTTTTGAGGTCAGCTAGGAACAACTCCCTCAAAAAAAAATCAGCACTGTGGTCAAGCTGTATAAAATCAGCCAAATCTGTACACACAACACACTGCGCAATTCTGCAGCCATTCATATATGACGTTATGGCAATATGATTTTCCTTTATAAATCATTGATTGTTCAGATCAGCAATTTTAGTTAAATACTGTATATCATATAGCAGATGAAAACAGTGATATTTGAGAAGTGAAATGAAATTTATAGGATTTACAGAAAGTGTGCAAAAATTCTTTAAACTAAATGTAACAGAAAAATGACATTAATATTTAATAGATCCTCCTTTTGCAGAAATAACAGCCTCTAAACAGCCTCTAAACTCTTCCTACAGCTTCCAATTAGAGTCTGATTGAATGAATCTGCTGGTTGAAGGTGTTTTTTGGACCATTCTTCTTAATAAATCATCTCCAGTTCAGTCAGGTGTGGTGATTCAGGTTTCTGATCATGAACAGCCGCTTGAAATCACACCACAGATAATATTCAATAATATTCAGGTCTGAGATGATCTGAGATGATCTGAGACGATCATTCCAGAATGTGGTACTTGTTCCTCTGCATGAATGCTTTAGTGCTTTAGTAGATTTAGAGCAGAGTTTAGTGTTTAGTGTTTAGGGTCGTTGTCTTGTTGAAGTATCCAGCCCCGGCGCTTTAACTTTAACTTCAACTTTCTCACTTGATTTTTTAAACATTGTTCTGAAGAATCTGCTGATATTGATTGGAATCCATGCGATCCCCAACTTTAACAAGATTCCCAGTGCTACTAAAATGGCTGTATATGGAGTTATTCTGAAGGAAGAATAAATTTACACTGTTTTATAAGCTCCACACAGACTACTTTTGTCAGTGATAACCCATGAAAAGATTTACTTAAATATCTGCAGAAACGTGAGGAGGGGGGTGTACTCACTTTTGTCATACACTGTAGCTTGTTTTAACATGGTAAATGCGCAGACTACAGTCCAATACGCTCACCTTTGATCAGCGAAAGGGCTAGCGCTTAGCAGGTAATGCTAATGCTGCTCCAGCAGTGCTAGCCGGAGTTAGCAGCAGGCTACAGGATGATAATAATCACCTCAGAACTGCGAAAAAGCTAGCGCTTAGCGTGCTTACCGTGCTTAGCGGCTAATGCTTATACTGCTCTAGCCCTGGTGCTAGAGAACTAAACTTAAACTCCTGTATAACTCTATACTTTACTGCTTCTTAAAACCTGACTGGTAAAAGTTATACATAAGGCGCACCAGATTAAAAGGCGCACTGATGATTTTTGGTAAAATTAAAAGATTGGGAAAAATATAATATGTACAGTACAGACCAAAAGTTTGTACACAGCTTCTCTTTTTCAATGCATTTTCTTTATTTTCATGACTATTTACATTGTAGATTCTCACTGAAGCATCAAAACTATGAATGAACACATGTGGAGTTTTATGTACTTAATAAAAAAAAAAGCTGAACCTTCACAGTCACCGGACCTGAACCCAATCCAGATTTGAGGTTTGGGGTGAGCTGGAGCTTCACAGAGTAAAGAAGGCAAAGGGGCAACAAGTGCTAATAAACAAACACCTCTGGGAACTCCTTCCTTCCTTCAAGACTGTTGGAAAACGTTTCATTTCAGGTGGCCACCTCTTAAAGAAGCTCATTGAGAGAATGAGAATGGCAAGAGTGTGCAAAGCAGTAATCAGAGCAAAGGGGGACTATTTTGAAGAAACTAGAAAGAAAAATTATATATACATATATTGGTACCACTTTAAAATAAGACTACCTTTATAAAGGGTTTATAAATGGTTTACAATTAGTTTATTAAGGGTTACTACTTGGGTTGTAAATGCTTTAAAAATCATTAATAATCAGTTATAACACATACGTAGAAAAGGCAACAATGACCTGTTGTTTGTTAAACAGTGAACTCACAGCCATCTATACTGTTGCTCTTTCTACGTATGTGTTATAACTGATTATTAATGATTTTTAAAGCATTTACAACCCAAGTAGTAACCCTTAATAAACTAATTGTAAACCATTTATAAACCCTTTATAAAGGTAGTCTTATTTTAAAGTGGTACCCATATTTTTTTAGTTATTTCACCTTTTTTTATTAAGTACATAAAACTCCACATGTGTTCATTCATAGTTTTGATGCTTCAGTGAGAATCTACAATGTAAATAGTCATGACAATAAAAATTAAAAAAATGCATTAAAAAAGAGAAGGTGTGTCTTTGATACTGTATATCGCAACCTATATGCATGTCAGTCAGCACATCCTCTTTTTCAGTAAGTTCTTGTGGTGCTGTTGTGGTGCAGAGCTGACCATGACGGTGTCTGACTGCACTTCTGCATACAGTAAAATAGGTCATGCACTGTATTAAAATGCAGGGGACGGAAACAGAACAGAAATGCATGTTGGAAATGACAGATTTGGGAGAAATTCGTTTCTTTTCTTAACAATGTCCCCAGGCAGCGTCCCCTGGAAGAATCCTTCTGACAGGAGTTTCTGTAAGCCGCTGCTTGATGAAAGCTGCAAGGGCTTAATGGCCCATAAACTACTTCTGCTGGCACCTTCATGCTGTGCTTCTGTACAGACTCTGTAAGCCTTCACTGCTGAATAAATGGGGCCGGGGCGATTGTTAAAGACGTCAGTGGAGTGCGGGGAGTACAAAATTACAAGACAATTCCCAGCCAGCAGATAAAAATCTCACCCTGATGATTTTTATACATGTTTTTAAAGGAGGACTGCAGGTGAGAACATGGGAAAACTCTTTCTTTAACTCTTTAACTCGTCCTTCTCTGTTAATAATATTTTTATATGAATTTTTTTTGCGATAATCAGTGGTTTGTTTCATACAGATAATTTATTTTTTATTTTTTTTTTAAAACGTGAGATATTATAATAAATGGCCAAATCTGAACAAAAACCACAAAAACAAAACAAAACCAAAACAAGTTTACGATGTAGACAATTTAGGGCTGTCAATTTTAAAGCATTAACACTTAAAATAATTTTAACAATTAATTTGGAATCAGTAATAAGTTTTTTTTTTTTTTTTTTACGCCATTAATTACACCACCAAGTTTGACCCCAACTTTCGTCATACTTTGCCCCGTTCAATTGGCAGATTTGTTTCTGAAGTGGTTCACTTGTGGTGAGAACGTGATCTGGTCTTGATCTGACCCAGCTATCAAATATACTTCTTTTTATTTGAGCAAAAACTGCTGATAAGGTGCAGTTTAATCTGTGATATTAGCCAGATAATATACATACTGCTATAAACAAATGCTATCTCTGCTGCTCCATGCTGTTTACACACTAAGCCATGCCACTGTGTGCTGCACATCCCATTAAAAACACTGTGTTTAAATGCAGCTTCACACATATGTGCTGGAACACAGAATCGTCTCACTATATTTACTTTCTTATTCCTGCGTCAGACAATGTGCTTGTGTGGCTCATTGTTGAGCATTTTGGTGCGTTTAGGTTTTTATGCCTGTGTGAAACCAAACCAAACAGAGGAAGAAACGCTCCAAATAAACAAACTCATCTATTTATCTATTTTTAAAATGTAAGGAGTAGAAAGTACAGAAAGTCCAGCATGAAAAAGTAAGGAGTAAAAGCAAAAGGACATCTGAAAAATAATTACTCCAGTAAAGTATTTGTACTTTATTACATTATACCTCTGACTATTGAAAAACAGGTTTAAGTTATGCTTGACCTGTTCACTCATCAAAAACCTCAAAAACTATAATATACTGATATATACTGAAAATATAAAAAAAAACCTTTAAAAATTCCACCAACAACCATCTATATAGTGAAAGGTAATAGGTTGTTTGCCCTCAAACTACAAATCATATGTTTGGTTATCACACCATTCCATAACATATTTTATTTTTTATGTATTTATATATGTCTGTATTTATGTTTTCTTTAATATAATGTCACGTCATATCTACGTCCAATACAATGAGGCGTAATTATACATGCAAGAAAATGGAAAGAATATATTTGGCTGTTTATATTCTTACTATATTCTTACATTCTTGTTGCAAACTTACTTTTTATTGGTTGCATTGTGCAGTTAGACCAAGCCAATATCTAAATTTAAGTTTGCTATATGCACAAGCATTCCCAAGCTTCCAAAAACTATATTTTTCCTTTGAATAATATAATTCATGCCATAGAGTAGCAGTTCCTAAACTGTGGTACTGGTACTATTGGTGGTACAGTAGATGACCTCATAAAAAAAATTAAATTGCATTAAAATATTAAGTACTGTAATCTGTAAAGTTTCCACCTGTAATTTTCCTAATATTACATTTATTCACATCAGTTTTTGCCTTAGAATAATAGCCAAATAAACTAGTAAACACTGTAGTTCACTGCCTGGTAGTTTTCCTCTGTCTAAATCCTTCTGAAATGTCCTTCTTAGTAGGAATTCTGTATTAACCAGAAACAATAATCAATCAAACAGCTTACCCAATCATACTAACTTACAGACTGTACAGCAGCCAAGCTCCACACAACAGAAGAGTTAAGAACAATTGGTGAAAGATATGATATTTGTATTATGTGTGGATTATACGTCTAGATTACTGTGTATAAGCTAAATAAATAAGCATGTGTGTGGTAGCTACATGTGTTCCTGTGAAATGGCGTTTATGTGGTACTTGGAAGTTCCAGTTTGGTCATTGGTGATGCGTGATATAAAATGGTCTAAAAAGTGAAAAAAAAAAAAAAACACTGCCATAGAGCATTAAATAAGATACAGATACAGTGACTCAAACATGCATGTTGAGCAGAATTTTAAAGGGTTAAAACTGTGAACCCATGCTTTAAAATAAATAAATAAATAAATAAATAAATAGTCACTCACTCGTTACCATGAAAGCTTTTTTATTGATCAGAGATGTAAAATACGTTTTGCCTTTTCATAGATAATTATCGGGGAGCATTTAATTTTTATTATTATTATTATTATTATTATTTTTATTAGATGTGGCTTTTTAATCAAATTGAAGGAAAAAAATAAAAAAACGGTATCATGTGTGAAAAGTACTGTGTGTACTGCGTGTCATGATTATAAGTGATATTACTTGTGCTTTCTTTTGGATGAGCAGTTTTAAAAAAAAGGTGTGTAGAACTCGATTAGGCCATATCCTACCCAATGTATTTGCATATAATCTCCTCATATTTGATATTTTATAATATCATACTAGTTTTATATCATATCGTATATTGAATAATATAATAATGAAGAGGGATTTTTTTGTTCTTTTAAATGGGTGTTCAAAGTGAAAAAAAAAAAAAATTAAAAATCGTCTGGAGCAACATATTATATATTTTGGACCAACAAAACAAACTTGAGGGAGGAAAACGACGACGATTCTTCCCCAGAAACTTTATGAACAATAAAAGTGACTTTACAATACATCTCCAAAAACCAGCTGGTTAAGGTAACGGATGGTCTCAGGTAGTTCAGAGATATATATATATTTTTTTAACAGTTTCTGAAAAGCAGTCATTTTTCATCATCGGAGTAATAAAATATCATTTGTAAGAATCCAAGCGGATGGACCCAGCTCAGCACATCATGGCTGTTTTAGAAAGTTCGCAAGTCTTTGTGGTCCTTGATCCTTTTCAGTACAATTCAGAGTTCAAGAGCGTTAGGAAAATTCTTTAAAAGTCTTCAACAGCACAAATCTTAAGTCTTTAGATCATTATTGGACTGATGGAGGACTTCACAGTGACGCCTCCGTCAGTACTCCGTCAGTACATCCAGAGTTCTGGCTCTGGAACTCCTATTTGACGTCCATCACTATTCCAATGGAACTCCAATGGAACTCCAATGATTCCATCATAGTTCTTTCTGTCCGTTCTCTCAGTATAGGGACTCTGGATTGGACGATGGTCTGGCATGGTCTGTATTTTAAAAGCGATAGATGTTAAAGTAAAGGATGGCTGACGATAGTATGTGGAAAAGCGAGAGCTGGGATTGGACGGGAGCTTTGGAACAGGGCTTGGCACTAGGGTCATTCATCTGTTGGTGCTTTCTTTTTGCCCTTGTTTGCCATTGATATTAGGGCTGCACGATATATCATTTAGGCAAGTAAAAACAAACACGTCATGTTGCAATGTTCTGATTCCTGACACAAGAAATACAGGTGTTGGACAATGAAACTGAAACACCTGGTTTTAGACCACAATAATTGATTGTGGTGACGGACAGTTCTGGTGGAAACAGGAGAGTTGAGATTCACATTGAATTCTGTCGTGATTTGATCAGCCGCGGTTTTATATTTTTTGGATACAATCCGGGTTAGCACCCAAACATCCCTTTCAGACAGCTTCCTCTTACAGCGTCCACAGTTAATCCTGTTGGATGTGGTTGGTCCTTCTTGGTGGTATGCTGACATTACCCTGGATACCGTGGCTCTTGATGCATCACAAAGACCTGCTGTCTTGGTCACAGATGCTCCAGCAAGACGTGCACCAACAATTTGTCCTCTTTTGAACTCTGGTATGTCTCCCATAATGTTATAGTGTGCATTGCAATATTTAGAGCAGAACTGTGCTCTTACCCTGCTAATTGAACCTTCACACTCTGCTCTTACTGGTGCAATGTGCAATTAATAAAGATTGACCACCAGGCTGCTCCAATTTAGCCATGGAAACTCCCACACTAAAAATGACGACAGGTGTTTTAGTTTCATTGTCCAACCCCTGTAGATACTCAGCGTTCTGAGTGAGCAGCGACGCCTCCGGCGTAAACACGAGCAAAGGTATTCCCAGTTACAGCCGGAATCACGCTTTTAATCCCAGAAAAACGTTCTTATTTACCTTTTAAAAGGATATTTAAATGCTTGATTATTGTTGTTTTGCTGTTTTCCTCGGGTTTTGAGTGCTTGGCTGACTCTAAAGCGCTGACTCCGCTTTCGGTCGGTCTGGATTAGAGCTTAGGGTCAGGTCGGGTTCCAGAAAATAGTCTGAGACATAGGCATCTGTTTTTTAATGCTATTTTTGTTTTATATAAAGCTCTGGCAAGATAACCAAGTATATAACCAAGTAACCAAGGTTATTAACGTTAACCAAACCGAAAGAAATGATGAAAACTGAAAGTGAAAAACATTTTTATCAACTGAAACAAATAAAAACTGTATTTTTTTTTAACTAACTGGAACTATATTGTGTGTTTATAAAACGTATTAAAACTAACTGAAATTGCAGATAGAATACCCTTCGTTTTCTGGGAGTAGCTCATATATACACCTGTACACCCCAATCGAGAGGGTCAACTGATAAAAATCTCTGATAAAAGCTCTCTGAAGAACTAAAACTAAGCACTTTTGATTTGCAGTGCTGTGTTTAGCTGTTCTTAGACATTTGTCTTAAATAATAGGTCTATGCTTCTTCAGTGTTGCAATGTTATTTAACGTCTTTCATTCTGAACAGGTTTTGCTCATTCAAACAGCCGGAAAACAGACAGTTTATGGGCTGGATGGCGATGTCAATATAATTTTTTTTTATATCGTGCAGCCCTAATTGATATGCTATGAAATGTGCCGAAGATCAGCAACAGCCCACCAGGCGTTGGAACAGACCGATGTTACGTGAAGTTCTGAAGGCACTTGGCAGTTTGCGTTGCAGACAGCAGCTCCGTGTTCTCATCTGAACAGCGTCCTACGGTGAAAGGTCTTGTGCTATCTTTCCGCACCTCGAGAAAATACGACTCGGCTTCAGACGGGCACAGTTTCAGAATTCGGTGGGCCTCCCATGCAAGAGTTAAGGGTTGACATTCAAGCGGTCCCTGCACCTCTGTTAAACGTGTTTTAATGTTTTAAAGAAGAAGTCCTTCTAAAACGAAAAGGCCAACTCAATGAATCTTAAAGACGTAAGGTAAGGAAGTGTTCGGCTTGTCAGATACTGTATGCAATAAATTAAAATGATATTAGCGAGATACTCGCTGATATCAGCAGTGATGATGAAAATATAACGATAGCAATAGAAACTATGCGGTGGAAACTAGATTATGACTAGATTATGGCCTTATGTAGCCTCTTTTGCTGCTTTCTTCTGCTACTGCCATGATATGGGAGATTTAAAAAAAGAAGAAAAAGAGCAATAAAAGAGAGAACAGAGCATTTTTAAACTTTTAAACTTTTAAGCTTTTTTAAGAGGAAATGCTGTTGAATATTCCATATTCTTTTAAAAACTTAAAAGACTTGCTTATTATTATTATTATTATTATTATTATTATATTTTTATAAGGGGCTCTTTGTCTTCCACTTGCGTAATATATACAGTATATTTCGCATATAATATGATCTTCAAGATGTGAGAACGCTGCGAGAAAAAAAAAACTGAACATAATCATAAACCCTTCTGGAAAATATGTGTCTTTGTGCTTTGAGAAGATTCACCTGGTCAGAACATTGCTATCAAAGAATCTAAGTATCCAGGTATCCAGGTATCCAGGTATTTAGCATTCACGCATCAACAACTTTAACAGGCTTCTGAATCCTGGAAAAAGACCCTCCCTGGCCTCCTGTAACGCACTGATTGTTGATTGGTTAACTGGTGGTCGACTCCCTCCCGTGCTCCATCTGGATCCTGCGCAGATCTCTGTCTCTCTCTATCAGACGGGATGAATCTTTGGTAGTTGTAGTCGGACAGTCCCTGTCTGCCAGAAGCCCCTAGGAGTGCCAGAGCCGGATTTCACCTCTCGAGGACACGGTCACCTCCGATGGCTGACCGAGGCCAAGAGCACGGACAGACACAACTGCCATATATGTTTCGCTGTGGGAGGAGCCAGAGACCTTAGATCTAGAACAAACACACAACAACACACAGACAATTTCAAGAATCAGAAGAATTATATTATATTATATTATATTTACTACAAACTACATCACAGCATTACATGCAGTATACAGGATACAGAAGCAGTCAATAGAATAGAGACATGTTTTTTTTTTTTTTCTATGATTGTATGTAATTGTATGTAAATTTTATATTAAAGCTATACAGGACATTAAAGCTACAGGTGCTTCTCAATAAGAGAACATTTTAAATATCAGTGAAATGTTACTTTATTTCAGTAATTCAGTCCAAAATGTGAAACTTATATCGTCGCTGTCAAATTAAAAACACACACATCTCCAAAACAGCAACTTTACAGGAGAGAGAAAAAACCTTGTAAAGCAGGGGTGTCCAAACTACGGCCCGCGGGCCATTTGCGGCCCGTTTCCTTTTTTGGAGCGACCCGCGAGGTATTTTAGAAATAGAATGAAAGTTGACCCGCTGTTAAGCAGGTTTTTATTATGTGAGATTCAAAGTTTGAACGCTAGGTGTCAGAAACGGGCCAAAGAGTCTAAAAGCGAAGAGAGTGCACATTTCTAGCACAGAAAAACGGGCCAAAGAGTCTAAAAGTTGCCGTAATTAAGGAGTTTAATATTAAGAGACATCATGAAATGAAACATCAATTTGAAAAATCTTAGTTTACACAACACTGTTAAAAATTGATAAAGTAAGTCAAGAAAAATGTTGTGTAAATGAAATAATCAGGAAAATGTATTATTTAAAGTGGTATATTTCATTATTTGTTTTATTACAGAGTCTGTGACCCATGACTTCAAATATATTTCTCCTTCTGGCCCCCAACAAAAAAGTTTGGACACCCCTGTTGTAAACTTTCAATTGTAGTCAATGTAAAAGGAGTTTATTTCAGGTAATTTTAAAAAGTTTCTATTGGTCCGTTTATCAAGAAATATTTGCACAGTCTAAGAGACAATTTGTCTGTTTAAATTATGTAATAAACTAAAAATCGAGAAAAATGGAGATAAGTGTTTTTTTCATTGGACAGCGACGATATGCATGCTGCACATGAATCTGTTCTTTAACCACAAGGTTTTAGCGACGCAAGGTTTGCAGTGCTGTTAGCCAATCAGCGGCGATATGTTTGCATGTATAATTATTATTCACAAGCAAGAGCCGAAATCCTGTCTTTCTTCAGAGACCACTAATTCAGTGAACTAAAGCAGGACTAAATAGAAACACCGGAGCACCTTTTATATATATATATATAGATATTGAAGGCCCATTTTTAACCATATATTTTGTGAATAGCTAGTGGCCACTAGGGGTGGGCAATATTATATCGTATACAATATATTGTGACACAGAAATATCATGATATTAAAAAACTATATTGTGATAATAGGGCTGTTCTGTTTTAACAGTAGTCTATTATTTACTGTGAAGCTTTAAGTGTATTTATTGTATAATTGTTTTAGTTTGCAGTTTATATGCATGCACTAAATATTCTGCAATATTATTTTTGCTGCATTATATTATTTTATGCTATATTATTTATTTTGCCACATTATGATTATACTGTTATACTATTATACTATAGTCCTGAAATGAATTAATTATTTTTCTGTTTTCCTATATCGCCTAGTATATCGCTATCGCAAAAATCCTGAAACCCTGAAATATCGTGATATTATTTTAGAGCCATATCGCCCACCCCTAATAGCCACTAGCAATAAAGCAGCCAGAGCAGACCCCTTCCACTGCATCACATCATAGTAAATATTTCATACTCAGTATTGATTACGTTTTATAACATTAATGTAAGAGGAGTCTGATAGTCTGTGCTTCTATTTATAAATCAATACCCGAGACATTTATTTCATGACCGTTCATCATACTCACTGCTATTGGGAGGGGGGTCTCGACACTCGCCCTCCTCTATGGTCACATCGTCTATGGCAATATCCCCCTCGATTCCAGAGCCACGGACCCCCTCCAGAACCATCTGACACAGAGACAGAGAATATGATCTGGTTACATCACCTCTTTTTAAACTTAAAACTTATTTTTACAAACCACATTTTTCAGTCTAATAATAAGTGCAGTGCATTGCTAAGCGAGTGGGTCCAGTAAAAGCCTGTTTAAAACAGTATACAGATTTTGTGGAAGATGATATATATATATATATATATATATATATATATATATATATATATATATATATATATATATATATACATTCATACATTTTTCAGTCATGCTCAGATATTCAGCACTCCTGCAGCTCCTAACTGCACCCAGTAAAAATCTGGTTGTTGAATCGCTGGTGAAATTATGCGCATATACAATGGAATAAAACAATGGAACAATGGAAAAAAACAGATTTATTCTGTTTTTGCAATTTGTCATACTTACATTTTATTTATTTTTTTTTAAATGATCAAACTAACTTTAATAACAGACAAATAAAACCTGAGTAAATTTAAAAAGCACTTTTTAAATGACAATTTCGATTTAATTTATTAAAAGAACACGGATTGACATGATAAAGAAAACAATAACTACATTTAATCATTTTAAAATATCAGTAAATAAAAGATTTAAAAAATAGTTACAAATATAATATTAATAATAAAAATATTAATAATAATAATAATAATAATAATACGTATTAAAAAATAAAAATGAAGATTAAATGATACAATTTATGATTAAATTAAGCTAAAACTAACTTACACAGTACAATAAAAATACAAATAATAAATGAATAAAATAAATTATAACAATACAACAAATATATTGTAATAATAGTGGTAAAAGAAACTAATCAAAATAAGTTAAAAAGCAATAATACAAAACTATTAAAAAACAAATAAATCTAATAATAGAAATAAAAATATGTACTACATATGTTTATATAGTTTGTATTATGTATTAGTGTAGTGTATTGCATTGTATTTTTTTTATGCATTATTATATCTACATGTATCTACAAGGTTCATACACTTTTTAACCAATAAATGTCCATGATTTTTTTCATGACTTTTCCATGCTGTCAAGGTTTTTTTTTAAAACATCAGTGCAGACACGGACAATAAAACCAACAATCAACTAAAACTATAATTAAAATTGATTATAGTAGGTCTAAAATGAATCTGGCGCACAATCTTTAATAATAAAATGTGTGTCTATTGTGTAGTTAGGGCTAAATTACTGAGTTAACTCTGAGCTGACGTATTTTTTTGGCTTGAAATAGATTTTCTCCATCTATAAACAGAAACACAAAGATTTGTAAATAGAGCAAATTTCCATGACTTTTCCAAAACTTTCAGGGTATTTTCATTTTTCCAAAACTTATCCAGACCTGGAAATTGCTATTTTCAAATTACATTATTTTTTTTTAGGTTTTTCATGACCGTATGAACCCTGTATCTAGTAATAATAGTGATACACTGTAAACTCAGAAGTTGTTTGAACTCAAATAAATTAAGTCTGTTTTACATACAAATGGAGATTTCTAAACAATACTCAACTATTTTGAGTTAGTTGAACATTTGTGAGCACATATACTGTACTATTCAAACTGAGACCTTTGAGTTGAACCAACTGTGCTCTCAGTACTTTTAATTCTTTACTGTTTTCTTTCATCTACTTTTCTATGAGTATTTAAAAAATAGTTGAATGAAATTAGAAAGAAGACTAAAAACAAGTTCAGGAAAATATTAATTTTAAATATATATGCATATGTATTTTTTTTAAGTTCACTGTACTTAAAAAAATTATATTACATGAACTTAAATGTATTAGGTAATTAGTTACAACAAAAGTTTTGCATTTAGTCGACTTATCGGGTTTTACACAAAAAAAAACAACAACTTACATTTACAGGCTATTTAAAGTAGAAACAACTCAAGTAAACTGTGTAGATTTAACTATGATTTGAGTACACTTAAATAGCGAGCATAAAGTGAACTTAACTTGAAAATACCAGTTATAATTGCTAAACTTTTTCAAGGCAACCGGTTTCCTCTTTTTTATTTAAGTAAGATGAACTTATCACATTTTACAGTGTAGTAATAAACATTAATTCTAGGATTCCATGTTTTTTTTTTTTTTTATTACCGATTCCCACTATGGAGACAAATTACAGGCATAACCTCCAGCAACACAGAAAGCTTTCAGAATACTGTATATAACCCAATAAAATACAGGCAGCAGCGAGCAGTGTGTGTGTGTGTATATGTGTGTGTGTGTGTGTGTGTGTATGTGTGTGTGTGCTTTTTCTCACCTGGAATGAGGAAGTGGGGTGGATGTTGACTCTGGCTTGCCTCCAGCGGTCCCCCTGGTTTCCACTGAGGGTCCACACAGAGCTGTCCTGACCTGTCTGACTCTTCTGCCTCAAGTACACATTCAGGGCACCTTTTGATTGAAGGAACAACAAAACAGTATAAAACACTATCAGAGCTGCTAATGCTAATGGTCCTCACTTATTCCTGTTCCAGGTATGCTTTGCTAGGAGTGCTTTGATATTCCAGCCATGCTTTTATTATAGTGTTCTTTTTCCTTGCAAAAGAGAAGACAGTGAGTCGAACACTTAAGACACAGAGAAGAATAGTGCAGTCATGCTGGGATAAGTGGCCCTAGAGAAAAACATGCTTCAAGCAGGAATGGAACATGAAAAAGAAAAAAAGAAAAAAACAGGAAAAGCTCTCTCGTTTCTCTCTCTCTTTTTTTTTTTTTTTGCTTTGCCATCCAAATGCATGCTTTTTGCAGCCCCTCTTTGTGCAGGCTATCACTCAGTGAGGTGATTCTGCTTTTGTTTCCTATGTGTTTTTTTTGTGGACATAAGGTAAAAAAATGTTAGCATAAAAATTATGGGAGATGGGAGTGGCTACTCGATTTACACCCTGCCATCACCTCCAAAAATGTGATAAATATTATAACCTTCCAAATGAATGCTATTTGCAGCAATTCTTTATGCAGGCTATCACTCAATGAGCCTGAAATTTGAGCACGGTGATTCTGCTTTAGTTTCCTATGGTTTTTTGCTCCATTTTTTTCCGAAATTTGTGGACGTAAGGTAAAAAAAAAATGTCAGCATAAAGATGACAGGAGATGGGAGTGGCTACTCGATTTACACCCTGCCATCACCTCCAAAAATGTGATTAAAAATATAGGCTATAGCCTATGCTGCATAATCACAAACTTAAAGCCTAAAGCTGCGAGAAATGCTGCGTTTCTGAACGTTAAAAAGATAAAAAAAAAAAAACAGGAAAAGCTCTCTTGTTTTTTTTTTTTTTTTTGCTTTGCCATCAACAAAAATAATGCATGCTATTTGCAGCAATACTTTATGCAGATTATCACCGCATGGTGATTCTGTTTTTGTTTCCTATTTTTTTTTGCTGGATTTTTTGGAAATTTGTGGACGTAAGGTAAAAAAATGTCAGCATAAAAATGACGGGAGATGGGAGTGGCTACTCGATTTACACCCTACCATCACCTTCAAAAATGTGATTAAAAATATTATAACCTTCTCTTGTATAAATAATGTGGTAACTGTTAGTTGGAAAATTAGAAGCTACATGCTCATAACTTGTGCGTAAGATATAGGCTACGCTACATAATCAACAACCTTAAAGCCTAAATCTGCAAAAAATGCTGCGTTTCTGTACATTAAAAAGAAAGGAAAAGCGGTACCACTTTAAAATAAGACTACCTTTATAAAGGGTTTATAAATGATTTACAATTAGTTTATTAATGGTTACTAATTAGGTTATAAATGCCTTAAAATCATTAATAATCAGTTATAACACATACATAGAAAGGGCAACAATGACCTGTTGTTTGTCAAATAGTGAACCCACAGCCATCTATATTGTTGCCCTTTCTACGTATGTGTTATAACTGATTATTAATGATTTTTAAGGCATTTACAACCTAATTAGTAACCATTAATAAACTAATTGTAAACCATTTATAAACCCTTAACGTGGTACCGAAAAAAGCTTTTTGCTTTTTTTTGCTTCTCTTTTTATTTGTAGCAATTCTTTTTGCAGGCTATCACTCAATAAGCCTGAAATTTGAGCATGATGATTTTGCTTTTTTTCTATGTTTTTTTGCTGATTTTTTTATCTAGATAGAAGATCCCGCTTGGTTTTGGGTTCTTGAGATCTTCAGAGCCACTGCTGGAAAAGGCCAGGGAGGACAGACCCTAGTGAGGCTGAATTAGCCTGACACGTCCAATTCTGAGGGCAGACAGCTTTGCGAACCAGAAAATTGCAGTTACAAGCTTGTCTGTGAGGCCAGGGAGGCCAACACAATCCCTGAAGTGCAAGAGCATGTCCAGCATGAGCAGAGCATGAAAAAGACCTCAGTGTATCTGGACATCTGGAATTGGGGTGCGGGGAACAGTGATATACAGTGTTTTAAATTATTGCTGCAGATTCAGCACAGGATCAGTCCCTGTCTTAGGCCTATTTATTTTATTAGGAAGTATTTTTACTACAGGACAACAGAAAAAAAAATACAGTGGCTTGAAAAGTATTTATACCTCTTTACTTTTTAACATGTTGTCAAAAACTTAAAGGTCAGCTAAAATCCACTTTTTTTTGTTCTTTGTGAAATAGAAAAGGTCTCTCAAATGTGTATATGCATGCTGCATATCGTCGCTGTCCAATGAAAAACACTTCTCTCTATTTTTGTCAATTTTTAGTTTACTACATAATTTGAACAGACAAACTGTCCCTCACACTGTGCCAAAATTTCTTGATGAACAGACCAATAGAAACTCTTCAAAATGACCTGAAATAAACTCTTCTTACATTGACTTCCATTGAAAGTTTAGAAGGTTTTTTCTCTCTCCTGTAAAGTTGCTGCTAAAAAATGTTAGATGGGAGCGGCTACTCGATTTACACACTGCCATATCCTTCAAAAATGTGATTAAAAAACAATTTTATAACCTCCTGTTGTAGTAATAATGTACAAACTGTTAGTCAGAAAATTAGAAGCTACATATTCATAACTTGTACGTAGGTTATAGGCAACCCTGCCTAAAGCTGTGAGAAATGCTGCGTCTCTGAGGAGTCCTTTAACTTGTCTTCTATAGAGATTTGAGGTTTATCATCTGAGGTTCACCACAGACTTGAAAAGGCTCGAGGTATCTGTGCCATGTGGAACTACACTGAACCTAACGCCTCCGTGCACTGCTCTGTACTTCAGGAAAGCCGCAAAAACTCCTTTTCCACGCTATTTGATGAAATATTTACCCACATTTCCATTCACACGGGATTGGTTTAACCTGAGGTCATGTTTACGGCTCGTTTTACAGAAGGTATAAAGCTTCAGAATCTTTACTGACGCAAGACGGCGCAATCTGGTAAAAAAAAAATGTATTGGCATGAAACACTCTGGTAGGAGTATGGGCATTTATACCAGAGTCCAAACCAAGGTTTATGGTCCGTATTTTTTGGACTATAAGGTACAGTTAAAATCCTTTAATTTTCCCAAAAATCATCAGTGCGCCTTACGTATGAATTTTTCCCATTAGGTTGTAAGGAGCAGTAAAGCTACGCCGATGAATTACAGAGTATAAGGGAGTTAACACTGCTAACTGTGACTGGGTAGCGCTGCTAACCGTGGCTGGCTATGCTGCTAACCGGTGCTGGCTAGCGCTGCTAACCGTGGCTGGCTTTGCTGCTAACCACGGCTAAGTAGTGCTGCTATCCGGGGCTGGCTATGCTGCTAACTGTGACTAGCTAGTGCTGCTAACCGTGTCTCAGTAGCACTGCTAACCAGGGCTGAGTAGCACGACTAATTGGGGCTGAGTAGCACTGCTAACCATGGCTGGCTAGTGCTGCTAACCGTGGCTGAGTAGCACTGCTAAGTGTGTCTGAGTAGCATTACTAAACAGGACTGAGTAGCAATGCTAACTATGGCTGAGTAGCACTGCTAACCGTGTCTGAGTAGCACTGCTAACTGTGTCTGAGTAGCACTACTAAACGGGGCTGAGTAGCAATGCTAACTATGGCTGAGTAGCACTGCTAACCACGGCTGGCTAGTGCTGCTAACCGTAGCTAAATAGCACTGCTAACTGGGGCTGGCTAATGCTACTAACCGTGGCTGACTAGTGCTGCTAACCGGGGATAAGTAGCACTGCTAACTGGGGCTGTCTAACACTGCTAACCGAGGCTGGCTATGCTGCTAACTGTGACTAGCTAGTGCTGCTAGCCACAGCTGGCTATGCTGCTAAGAGCTAGCGCTTAGCGCAGTTAGCGGCTAATGCTAATACTGCTCCAGCAGTGCTAGCCGGGGTTAGCAGCAGGAAACAGGCCGATAATACTCACCTCTAAACGACAAAAGAGCTAGCGCTTAGCACAGTTAGCGGCTAATGCTAATACTGCCCCAGTCTTAAAATTGGAGAAACCTCACAGGAGCTCCTGTATAACGCTGTAGTTCAGTGGAGTGGCTTCACTGCTCCTTAATACCTGACTGATAGAATTCATACATAAGTTTCACCGGATTATAAGGAGCACTGACGATTTTTGTTTGCACTATAAGGATTTTAAGTGCGCCTTATAGTGCGAAAAATACAGCAAATCTCCAATTATTCACAGAAGTGTTTTGGGCGTAACATGAAATTTACCTAGCAGCTCTGACTCTGACTTTGGCAGATTGCTATTTTAATGGTGAAGTGCTTCTGCGTTTCTCAGTAGCAGAAACTGACCTGCTTGTTCACGCTGGGAAGGGGTGCTAGCGGTTAATTTTCACGAGCAGCAATCTTATTTTATTCTGTATTCTGTTTATTGTTGTTGTAAAAGTTGGGTTTGTGCACTGCTGGGCGTCCATGTGTGTGTAATGAGTGGGGGTGTACGAACACTGGGTCAGCAACACACCAGAAATGTACCTGAACACAACAGAGTTACAGACCACCAGGCATAATGGTGTAAAAATATTCATAGGCTCCATTGCTATTTCAGTGGTGCAGGTGGAAGGTGTGAAAGTAGATGGTTGGTGGGGTGTAAGATAGCAATGAGCATTGCTATTTTTTTTTTTTTGCAAAAAATTTTACTTTTTACTTAAAACCCAAATTTATATTAATCAGCAAACACATACAGTAACAGTCCGTTATTTATACCTTACCTATGTGTTTCCCGTACATGTGGTAGTAGAAGCTAAGGCAGTAGGTTGGATTAGTGGCCACATTCCCGTAGGGATTTTTTGGAGCAACGTTGAACAATGGAGTCAACAGTCGAGCCTTGTCTCCTTCCTGACGAGGTCTTGAAGTTTCTATGTACATGTAATAACCTACACAAAGCAAACAAACAAACAATCCAGGGTTTATCAGGTGTCTCTTAAAAATTACAGTCTTATTCTAATATGAATAATTAATACAGGCAATTTTTTTGTACTGAAGAATTTGATCACTTCTTGCCGTCTAACACTAATAACACTATTTAGTTTTAAAATGAATAAATGAGGGCTCCGAGGGGTCAAGCGGGTTAAGCGCTGCCACTATGATCGGGAGATCGCCGGCTCATTTAAGGGAACAGCAATGTTATTTTATTTGGTATTCTGTTCATTGTTCAGGTAAAAGTTGGTTTTGTGCACTGCTGCCTCTCGGGGAAAATGCGTTCAGATCAGTCAGTGGAGCACCTGTGTTGTTTTCCATTAACATTACTAACATTAATCAAGCTAACGTTAGCTGGCTAAGTGTTGGGGAGATACTGTTCTCTGTCCTCTTCATTAAAAGTAAGTTACATGTTATGTAACTACAGACTTTAATAAAAAAAAAACTTCATTTTCTTAGACAAACAATCATTTCAATCAAGGGAGGTCTCTCCTTGAAAAAACATAAGAAAACAATGTGAATGAATGTGAATGTTTCCTATAATATAAATATATTAGTAATTTTTAGTTTAATATAGGTTTGTAAAACTATCAAAATACACTGCAAAATATGTCTAAATTGGGTTCTAAATGTTTAGCTGTCCTCACCAGTAGGAAGTACAAATGGAGGATATGGCAAAAAAAAATCATTGTGACTAATCGACTAATCTAACAAATAATCAGCAGATTAGGCAACTAATAAAATAGTCATTAGTTGCAGCCCTAGACGGAGTGTAAGATAGCAATAAGCATTGCGACGTGCTTTGCACAGGGTGTAAGATAGAACCCGTAGTCTGCAAAACCTCTTTTACCTCTTTTACTGACACTTAATTTCCATCCACATAGTGTGTCTACAATAACAATTAATTGCAGCAGCATGATTTCATCACAGTACACTGCATTTGATTAACTAAATCTACAATCTACTTTAGCTTTAAAAAAGACTCAGGTTTTTCTTTTGCAACTGGCTGACAGACTACAGTTGACCTAAATTGCTATTGACTCTCTATTCACTGATGACATGATGTCTCGAATAAAAGCAGAACACAGATATACGTTCAAGAAAGCAAATTACTGTAAGATACTGATCATTTCTTCTTTCTTATTTTCTGATTCTATAGAATATATAAACTGAATGGTCAGATCCAGTAATACAAGTTTGCTGCACTCCTGCTCTGGATCCATTGGGGCAGCTGCTGCTGAACCTAATCATATTATACTTGTGTAAAGCCTACACATCTGGTACAGCACTATTTACTCAGGATCAGTGCAGAAATCTCCAGATGTCTAAGATGTTTTCTAGATTTATTGCTCTTTTTATTGCTTTATTACTTTATGACTTGTGTGTATGTGTGTTTACCTTGCTTGGATCCACTGCGGTCACTGCTGGGTCCGGTGTTGGGAGTGTACTTGGTGTCCCTGGTGGCGGCGCTGTGTCTCGTCCAGTCAAATTCCTCGGCCTTGTCTTGGGTGAACATACATATGGCTTCTTCCTCAAAGTTGCAATGGAATTTACCTATGGCAAGGATACATTCTTAATTTATTATTTTGTTATAACATAATCAACATAATCTGTTGAGTTAATGGAACATACAAAACCAGTTAAATGTTTGAACTAGGGCTGCTCGATATTGAAAAAAATTGACATTTCATTGTTTTTGTTTTTGACAAAACCCTCCACCCCCACCCATGCGCTGTCTCACTTTAGAGATCCGGACCAACCGAGAGCTGAGGAAAACAGCTAAACTAAGCTAAATGACCTTTTAAAGGGTAAAAGAAAGCATTTTTCTGTTATCAAAAGTGTGATTTCAGCTGTAACTGGAAATATCAGTGCAAAACTGTGATGAAATGAGGTGCACAGCTTTCGACAGGCTGTCAGCTGCTGCGTTTATAAGCACGTGCCCAACCATGTGGAGGCCATGCGGTTAACTCGTGTTTATGCCTGCTCCCCCTCCCCCTCCTGCTTCTCGGGCAGCAGCAGGCTGTCACTTACACAGACACAGGGACAGCTCTGTGTATCTACTTCTTGTGTCAAGAATCAAAACATTGCAACAATGACGTGTTTGATTCAATTGCCTTAGGTGACATTGTACGTCCTGCGATGTGACTATTGTGCATGTGCACATTGCGATGACGATGCTTAAACGGCATATGGTGCAGCCCTAGTTTGGACACACCTTAAAATCAGGGTGTTTTTTTTTTCATTATTTTAAAAAAAATATATAAACCAAGCTTCTGCATTGTAGATTATGACAAAAGTCATCCAAACTATGAAGAAAAATACATAGAACTATTTAGTAAATAAAAAAGTGTCGAACAATTTAAAATATGCTTGAAAACCCTCCAATGTGGTGAAATTAAAACCAATTCTGTAAAGAAGAGTGGACCAAAATTCTTTCACAGAGATGTGAAAAAGTAAGTTACCGCATTTTACACACTATAAGGCGCACCGGATTATAAAGCACACTATCAATAAACATCTATTTTCATACATTAGGCACACTGGATTATAAGGCGCATTATGCAACACTAGTAAGGAGCAGAGGTGTCACCCTGTTTTCCTTCTAATTTAACAGATCTTCCCACGAGGGACCTGTAAAGCAACGCTAAGCTACGTTAACAAAACTGTAATTCTTTAAAAAACATTATCTCTTAAAGTCAAACGTGTGCTGTTTGTAATACTACACTTACTTTCTCTCTTAAAAAATGTTTATTTAGGTGAGTAAAGCGCTTCTGTTTACTTCCACTAAGGCTGGGTGTAGCAGCATTAGCATTATCAGGAGGAACGCTAAGTGTTCTGGTAAGTCAGGGTGACATTAGCTAGCAGTTCGTCCCACGTAGCTTGTTTTAAGACAGTAAACTTGCAGAGTACAGGCAATTATACTCCCTCTGAATGGTGAAAGAGCTAGCACTTAGCGCGGTAAGCGGGTAATGCTAATGCTGCTTCACCAGTGCTTTCCAGGGTTAGCAGCAGGCTACAGTCCAATAATACTCACCTCTGAACAAAAGGCAAAAGAGCTAGCACTTAGCGCGGTTAGCAGCTAATGCTAATACTGCTGGAGAACTGAATTAAAACTCCTGTATAATGCTGTACTTCAGTGGAGTGGCTTAACTGCTCCTTAATACCTGACTGGTAAAATTCATACATAAGACACACAGATTTTAAGATGCACTGATGCTTTTTGGGAAGATTAAAGGATTTTAAATGTGCGTTATAGTGCGGAAATACAGTTTGGAGATTGTCTGGTTGTAGCTGGAAAGCCTGATCATTACAGAAGACCAGATATTGATCACTGGAGAGGAGAATGACGACACAAATACTCTCTGCTACTCTGTGTTTCTCATCAACAAGAAAAAAACAGTGCCCACTACAGCATCAGCACTGCTTTATAGCACCTATTTTTCTTAATAACATGTCAAATTTCAGAGATAAAAACATGTTTAAGGTATGATTAAACTGGGTTAGAGACGGCAAGACAGGTTTAAAAGATACTTACTCCAGTGAGGGTTTACAGGAGCTGTAAATCAGAAGAAAAAAAGAGTTTAGGAACGATGAGATTGGAGCTGTGGGTGGGCTACAGTCAATAGCTCATTATTACTCTATAATAAAAGATAGTGTGGGAAATATAGGACAATGTTGTTTGTGCCCAGAGTGTAATTTGAAAAAGAGAATGGTTTAAGGATCATTGCCTTTTATCACACAGCAAAATAGAGTGGGAGAAGATTGGGGGAGAGTGGAGGAGCTGATGAACAACAGAAAGAAGAGTGGGGATTGGGTAGAGCAGAGAGTGCAAGAGTGAGACGGAGATAAGAAGGTTGGTGGAGAAGAGAAGAGCTGAGGGTCTGTTCGGGTGAACAGTGATCAGACCTAAATCTCTTAATTTAATTTAAAAGCTGTGAATCTGGAGGTTTGCTAAAAGAGTATGTTGCACAAAATATATACAGCTCTGGAAAAACAATAAGAGACCACTTAAAATGACGAATTTATTTGATTTTACTAAATTGAAAACCTCTGGAATATAATCAAGAGGAAAATGAATGATCACAAGCCATCAAACCAAGCTAAAATGCTATATTTGTATTTTTGCAGCAGGAATAAAGCAGCATACAGTTATCCAAAAGCAGTGTGTAAAACTGGTGGAGGAGAACATGATGCCAAGATGCATGATGAAAACTGTGATTAAAAACCACCAGGGTTATTCCACCAAATATTGATTTCTGAACTCTTAAAACTCCTAAAACTTTATAAATATGAACTTGTTTTCTTTGCATTATTTGAGGTCTGAAAGCTCTGCAGCTTTTTTGTTATTTCAGTCATTTCTCATTTTCTGTAAATAAATGCTCTAAATGACAATATTTTTATTTGGAATTTGGGAGAAATGTTGTCTGTAGTTTATAAAATAAAACAACAATATTCATTTCACTCAACCAAAAACCTATAAATAGCAAAATCTGAGAAACTGATTCAGAAACTGAAGTGGTCTCTTAATTTTTTCCAGAACTATATATTCGTATTTTTATTATTATTTTATTTGTGTCAACTGGTGTTTAAGAGTCTTCTTTAAGCTTATGGCACATAGAACAGCTTGGACAGCTGGGAATCTGAATCTTAACATGTGGGAGCATCTCTAAAATGCTGAGCAGAGCTCTGAGCACCTGAATAAATACCTGAACAGATCTTTGCCTGGAGAAATTGCAATTGGAGAGTCACATGCTGTGATCAGACTCATATGATAAGATGACACTAGTGGTTCATTACATTGAAAAGGTACTTTATGTCAGTAATTCAGTTCAAAATGTGAAACTCATATATTATATAGATGTATTACACACAGAGTGATCTATTTTAAGCATTTATTTCTTTCATTGTTGATGATTATGAAGCTTACAGCCAATAAAAAACAAAAAATCTGTGTCTCAAAAAATCAGTATTTTATATAAGACCAATTGGTACTTTTGGCAGTGTGGGCAGTGTGCCAAGTCCTGTTGGAAAATGAAATCCACATCTCTATAAAAGCTGTCAGTAGCAGAGGGAAGCTGTAAGATATGAAGTGCTGTAAGATTTTGTGGGAAAACAAAACTGCACTGACTTTAGACTTGATAATAAAACACAGTGGATCAACACCAGCAGATGACAGACATGACTCTCCAAACCATCACTGATTGGTGGGAACTTCACACTAGACCTCGAGCAGATTGGACTGTGTGTTTCTCCACTCTTCCTCCAGACTCTGCTCCCTTGATTTACTTTAAATGAAATGTAAAATTAACTGATGATCAGTGATGGTTTGGTGGGACATGTGCAACATCTGCTGGTGTTTACCAGTGTAAAATCATCATTAAAACAGTGTAAGTTGGTGCACCATTAGCAAATTCACTGTGTATCTATATATATATATATATATATATATATATATATATATATATATATATATATATATATATATATATTTAAGACAAGACGACCATATTCACCAAACTTGTGTTGGACACAGACGGAATGTGGCTTTCCATGCAGTGAACACACACAGAAACACACACACAGTGATATAGTGAGCACACATGCCCAGAGTGGTGAGGGTTAAGGGCCTTGCTGTCCTTAATAACTCAGCGTTCTACACTGACTTGCAAAAGTATTTATACCCTTGATCTTTTTCACATTTTGTCTCATTATAACCACAAAACTAAATGTAGATTTGAAGTGATAGACCAACACATAATTGTGAATAAAACATGCAAAAGTATTTATATACTAAGTATTTATCAATACTTAGTAGATCCACCTTTCACTGTAATTACAGCTGAACTAGAGATGTTTGTTTTGTAAAGAAGAATAAGCCAAAATACCTTCAACCAGAAGATTCAACTAGACTCTCATTAGAATCTATAGGAAGCGTTTAGAGGCTGTTATTTCTGCAAAAGGAGGATCTACTAAATATTGATGATTTTTCTATTGGAAAGCCCAAATTTATGCACCTGCCTAATTTAGTTTAAAGAATTATTGAACACTTTCTGTAAATCCTATAAACTTAATTTCCCTTCTCAAATATCACTGTGTTCATCTGCTATATGATAAATGTAACTGAAATTGCTGATCTGAAAAAATAATGATTTATAAAGGAAAATCATAAAAATGTTCAGGGGTGCCCAAACTCACCTTCCCCACTTTCATACCACTGACACTGACATGGATTTTAATTTGATTAAAATATTCGTTTCACTTCACAAGTATGTGCTACTGTGTGTTAGTCTATCACTTAAAATCTCAACAAAACAGTGGTTGTAAGGTGACAAAATGTGAAAAAGCAAAAAGGGTATGAATACTTTTGCAAGTCAGTCTAAACACTGAGCCATCACTTTCAATCCACTGTCTATTCAACTCAATGCATATTTATAGATGGACAAATGGATAGAAGGATGGATGCTTAGATGAATGAAATGAACTCGGCAATATGAATATGGCAACCTGATATTTCATATAGTTCTAGCCTTTTTTATTGTCAGTTTTATTGTTAAACTAACTTTAGACCAAACAGACAAAGCAAGATACACTACCACTAAAAAAAACTCTCCTGTTTCCACCAGAACTGTCCGTCACCACAAAAAAATTATTGTGGTCTAAAACCATCATTTTCATTGACCTAATAACCTAATAAATTTAATAAAGGTCTGTTTCTCTGTTTGTAGAGAAGCAGAAACTCAACACAACAGAGGATCTGGCCGCTGTGTGTCAAACAGCTCAAGCTGCTTCTGGTTCCAGCTTTTCCAATGTGCTTTAAAAAGTTCTTAAAATGCTTCATTTTAATTGTTCATCACATCTTTTCCCCGTCCGTGTCACAATCAAGCGTCTAATTACACATCAGAGGTTACAATTCCCCATCTGTAAACCACCCAGCTGTTTCTAAATGGAGTAAGGAGGAGAAGACTGCCTGGCTGAGCCAAACAGATGTTGCATATTTGGAAACATGCGCTACATTACCACATACTCTAATTGATAAGCTCCCTCTCTCTCTCTCTCTCTCTCTCTCTTTCTTCATTTTCCCCTCATTCACAACCTCGCTCCCCCTCTCTGCCTTAAATGCGATCTCGTTCTCTTGCCGGATGTGGGGGAGCAATTACTGTATATGAGTATGTGAGTTATGCAGAAGCACTAAGGTAACATCGTTAAATACAGAGTTAGAACAGTACCAGTGCTTGCGTGTGTATATATATATATATATATATATATATATATATAGATATATATATATATATATATATATACATATATATATATAGTTGCACACCGACATTATACTGCACTCACAAAGAATGAAGAATTTTATTCACCCATATACTCAATTATGACTATGTAAATCATTCTGCCACTTTCTTATGCAACACAATAGGTTGCTGTAGGAGTTATAGGAGTATAAATATGAAAATTAGAGGTGCAAATGTGTAGAATGATCAAGGACAGCACTAAAGGATACACAGGATAGGGCTGCAACTAATGATTATTTTGGTAGCCGATTAATCGTTTAGTCAGCGATTATTTATGCGATGTCCCTAATCTCCAAAAACGATAGAAACAGCTTCTGTCCCCAGCACTTTTTTTAATGCAGTATTAGTAGAATATAGTAGAAAATAACAATTAGTAGACAATGATATTTGTTGTTTACAAATTCCAATAATCGACATCGTCGATTATATCGACTAATAGTTGCAGCCCTAACACAGGATAAAGTGTTATCAGCACCTAGGAGGTGTCGGCACGTAGGCGTAATACTACACACTGCATTCGGGGTACTGCACAGAGTTTACTGTGGCTGGGCATGCTCACCCACATGCCAGAACAATAACCAGCCAGGATAGGCTAAGCTAAGTTAATGCTAAGCTAAAGCAAGCAAAGCTAACCTAACCACAGTCCAGCAGGCGCAGGACTAACCAACTAACCAACACCACCTAGGAAAAGAGGCTAAAATGAACATGTGTCGCATAGGCCGGATGTCACTCCCTGAGACACAAGAAGAAAGTAAAAATGCACTGTTGTGTTTGGGGTATAAGACAAGCCTGTGATTAGGGCAGAGCATAGCAAACCTAGTTTTAGCCTGTTAGCCTATTAGCTTGTTAGCTCGCTAGCCTGTTGTTATTTTGGTGTGGTTGAGGCCAACATTTACTGGGTCACTGCATCACTGGATGTAACACTAGTAGAAACATTATTACTTTCTATTTATTAGTAAAAATATTAGTAATAAATAAGAACTGCTGCTTTTTTTTCCAGAATATTACCCTCTGTGTAACTCTGTGCCCTATCCAGGCTACTGGAGGTTTTTGGTAAATAACAACATTTAGTTTTATTATTTTTTTTTATTTAACATATTATATTACATTTGTTAGGTGATACATTTTAATTAATAATTTAAATTATTTAAATTATTTAAAATTGCCCTATTCAGGCTACTGGAGGTACTTGCTGAATAATGAAATCCTGTTTCAGTTTAAATTGATTCTTTGTTTAATTATTTATTTCTTTAATCAATTTTAATGAATTTTAGTGACAAATGACACTTTTGCTGTCTTTCAGATGAAACACACACTTAACATTTGGTTAGGAATAAGTGTATTTTGTTTGTATTAACAAACATTTAGAATACAAGCACTTTAACACTACTACAATACAAGAATACAAGAAACACTACTATTGTTTTTTTAATAGTAGAAAATAATAATAAATAAGGAACTGCTGTTTTTTTCAGAATATTACCCTCTGTGTAACTCTGTGCCCTATCCAGGCTACTGGAGGTTTTTGGAAAATAACAACACTTTTTTTATTTAATATATGATATTTGTCATAACATTTGTTAGGTAATACATTTAAATATATAACAATTTTAATGAGTTTGAATTAGTCAGCGGGCATATGTCAATAAAAAAAAAACTAAAAAAAAAAAAGCTTTCCTCATAATGCAAAGATTTTTTTTTTTTTTTTTATCAAAAAGACAAACAAACAAACAAAAAAACTAAATTATTAACAAGTGCCCTATTCAGGCTACTGGAGGTAATCCAGGGAATTATAAATATAATTCACATATCTTTTAACAAATAATTTACAAGCTTATTTAGTTTGCTGGTGTTTTGTGAATGCGGCTCTCAGAACGCAGAGACGAGTTAGTGTCTGTTCTGTTTTGAGAAATATACTGTAACAGCAGAGAGACAGGAAGCAGGAAAACATGTGTATCTGTGCACTTCTCACCTACATCAACCTGTTGAAGTTCAGATGGGACCAAAATAGCCTTTGAAACGGAGGCCTCCCCAAGACGAAGCAGCACAGCGAAAAAAGTCAATAGAAAAATCGATAGTACTGCACTGTACAAAAACTGTATACGCACGCCAGGGAAACGGGAGCACAGCCTGTGACTCCTCACACACTATCAAAGCCTCTAAGCTTTCGGCTGCACACAGAGGTCTCTCTCACTCAAGACTTAAAGTGTTTTGATCGTCTCCATCTGGACCTTGGAATTCTCAGAATGGTAGGAAAACAGTTCTGTAGTTTTATGTCCATTTCCCGCTGTTTTAGTCTGTATTTTACTCTTCACTGGTTTGTGAGTCACACTAGTCAAACTGTCTGATTCTGTATCAGCATTATACACACTCAAATATACGCAAGCAAAAATAAAATTACTTCAATTTGAATTTGAAAGCAATTAAGTTTCTACGTTTTTAAGTAATGGGGAATGAAAACTTGAGTTATCATAAATTAAAACATCAAGTAATTACAACTAAAGGGGAAGTTGATTTATTTGTAAGTTAGCCCAGGGGGGGAATCACTACACACTGATGGTGAGTGTTAGTCAGAAACTCTTGGACACACCCAGTATGCAAATAGATTGTGACAGAAGCAGAGGTGGAAAAAGTACTAAAAAAATTGTAATTAAGTAACGCACCAATTTATTTATTTATTTTTAATTCAGACAATTGTTTTTTTCCCAGCATTTTATTCTTTACACGGTAACGGGGAGTTTTATAATGTAGCGAAGTTAATTACTTGTGTCAAAATCTACTTGAGCAAAAGTAAAATTACCTATTCTAAAAACTACTTGAACTAAAAATGACAAACTACTCATAAAATCTACTCAATTACAGTAACGTGAGTAAATGTAATTAGTTACTTTCCACCTCTAGAAAGAAGCCAATGGAAAAGAAGCTGCCCATGGCAACAGACTAAACTGTTTTAGACTGTGTTTTAGACTGTATTTGACTCTTCACTAGTCAAACTGTCTGTTTCTGTATCGGCATTATACACACTCAAATATACGCAAGCAAATATAAAATTACTTCAATTTGAATTCGAAATCAATTAAGTTTCCACAGCAGAGTGGAAAAAAAGCCCAAGGCACTGGCATCACATCTGCACTACTCAACCAAAAGATTCCATATGTATTTTCCACTGTTTACTCCCAGTATTTAATTATAATCATAATCATAATTCCCAACACAGAAGCAGATCTGCTTCACCTACAGTCATATTGTATAAAACTTTAAAAAATAATGTCGTTAATGTTGTGACATTTTGTTGATTTTCTAGCTGACCTCATTCTTTCAGCACATACTGTTGCTGAACCTAAACCTGCTGAACCAGTCACACACATACAGTGGTGCTTCAAAGTTTGAGAACCTTCGAGAATTTTCTAAAGTTCTGCATAAACTTGATCCTAAACTTTACCACAAGTCTTGAAAGTATCAAAGACAAAAACTGTTTAAAAGTATCAAAAACTGCAATAAAACGTTTCCAGTTACTGTTAATTTTTTTCATTTTTTTCCCCATTTTCTGCACAATTTACACGGCCAATTACCCAAACCACTCACTAGGACTCCCCCTACCACTAGTGATGCCCCAACACACCAGGAGGGTGAAGACTAACACATGCTTCCTTTGATGCAGCATTACCAAGTAGCATCACAGCGCTAATGTTTGGAGGAAAGCACAGCAAATCGGTTCCTATACATCAGCTCACAGACGCAGCCTTGTGCTGATCGACATCACCCACTGGAGTGATGAGGGTAAAGAGCACCATCTACCCACCCAGAGAGAGCCAAGCCAATTGTGCTCTCTCGGAGCTCCGGCAGCCGATGGCAAGCTGCATGAACAGGATTCGAACTGGCGATCTCCTGATAATAGTGGCAATGCTAGCCTATTTGAGTTTTACCAAAGGAGGATGACAAGCATTCAAACAAACCACAAGATTTTTTTTAGACCTGCTATAATTTACAGCTTTTTGCTTTAGCTTTAGCGTGGGATAGCAAGGTGATCTTGTTTAGGTTTCAGCCTCATGGAAGCTGCATTTCCTTCCCCATAGAGCTTTACGCTTAAAGATTGCATTTTCACTCTCATTCTGTCAATAAAAAACCCTGCTGAAAGTATTGCGGATTACTGCTGAAGTCCTGTGTTGAACTGGAGGATAAGGAACGTGTGGAAAGTCAAGCTTTCTTATTCCATTTCCTCTGAGATTTATTTGAGCAGGAATGCTATTACTGAGGGAGTTTGACTTTCCGGATTTGGTGAATTATACACAGGAAAACTGGAAGTCAAGTTAAAAAAAAAAATCTTTTGTTGCAATTGATAACCTATGACTTATTTGTAGTTAAATCTTAATTAACGATTATATTTGCAGCAAACAAATTTTTAAATATCTAATCATAACTTATATATTTTATATACAACATTTACAAAAATATTTGTATTTGTGCATATTACATTCGTTTTAGTAAGCTTTAATTGAATACAAATACAAAAACAAAAAGTTTTAGTTTATTTTGGGCTTAAGATACTAAACATTGTATTTTGAAAAAAAGTGAGGTTAACTCACCATAAATCTATAATCCTATATAAATAAAAGGCAATATTAATCAGAATTTTTGATCTGGCAGAAATTTAGAAATGATAAAATTCAACATTCATGCAATTTATACAATATTATGTATTGAAGGGCCCTATTTTAGTGATCTATAGCACACAAGTGAATTGAACATCATGCCGCGTAATTTAGGTGGGTGTGTCACTGTGCCTTTGGTATTTTGAGGGCACAAAAAGAAAGTTTGCTTGTGTGGCTCAAAATACACAAAAGGCATAAACTTAAATTCTCTTAAATAATCATGAGTGATTTTGGGTGTAACATGAAATAAACCAATCAGTGTATCAGATGCCATTCGCTTTAAGAGGCAGGTGAGCTCTGACTTTGGCACGTTAGTATCTTAACAGTGCAGCACTTTTGCGTGTCTCAGCAGAGGACTGTAAAGGTGCGGCAGCAACATTACATACATAAAGAGCTGGAGCAGAAATGGTGCAGAAGTAGTGTGATCTGCATCTAGCCTGATTTGATATTTATGCTATAGTTGTTGAGAGTTTACACATCATCAGATTCATCAGATTTATCAGATTCCGCCCAAAACTGTGTTGAAAAAAGTGCACTATAGGACTCTTTGTATAGATTTTGTTCCTAATGTCATTTCCCCCCCTTACATTACTTTTACTTTTATACTTTAAGTAGTTTTAAAACCAGTACTTTTACACTTTTACTTGAGTAAAAAGCTTAAATTGATCATTTTTACACCTTTGTTTAAGACGTGCATTGATTGCTACACCAATACTGTTTATAAATTAACAGTATGGTCTGGATCATAGACTGTGTATAGCTGGATAGAGCATCGTCTCTTAAAAGTGAAGCCACCACAGGTCGGGCGCCCCCTGCTGTTCGGTTGCAGAAAGCTGTGTAACTCCACCCATTACCATAGGTTTCAATGGCAAAACAGAACAACTTTCAATCACGTTTTTTTAATATACTGTAATTCTACCTCCTTTATTTAAATGTAGCAGCTAGTGTAACCTCTGCTTATATTGTAATTTTTTTATATCTAGACATAATTCATTTTTAAACAGTTATTCAGCTCTATTCAAAAAGGTGTGGTTATTGTAAAAGGGCTGGGTTACACCTAGCCGGGGTGGGAGTGAGACCAATGACTGTATGGGCGGGACCATAGACTGTGTATAGCTCTGTGGAGGCAGCCCTCAGGGGCGGGGTTATTTAAATGAGTAGGCTGTCTCTCTCCACAGTCTTTCTTCCTCCTCTGGTCTCTACTGCGCTCTAGAGACTCGGGTTTCAGGATCGCCAACATGGCGGAAGATTTTGGCTTCATTTTCATTGACTGACTGCTTACTAACTGCATCAGTTAGCAGTATCACTGATCCTCTTAGCCCCTCTGTTCTATAGTAAAGGAACATCAGCACAAGCTGGCTGGAGGCTTTCCAAAGCCATTTCCAAACACTCAGCCATTCCCAAAACTCGTGTGCTGGGTAACCGCACCTTGAAACGATGCAACATGGCACCGTGCCTCCATTCTTCTCATTTGCTTCACCATTTGTCTTGCACAGGTTAAACGTGTACTGGCGCTGGGGTCACTGTAAATCTTATTTAGCCTTTGCTGCTCATCCTTTCCCCACAGGTTGTAAATGATCTGCTTTGAGAAATGCTTTCTGCCATCAATAAACTAAAACTGCAACAGAGGAACTGCAATAGCGCAATTCCTGAATAAACTGTATGTCCATAAACTGTACAATGAAATGTGAAAAGTATAAAACTGGGTGTTTATAGTTCAGAATTGACCTTTTTAAATCCAGATTAGTTACATTCGAATTATTTAGCATACAGAGTTGGAGGGGTAGGAATCACAGGGCACCTCATGAGTTTTAGGTCATATAATACATTTTTGTAGCATAATATTGGTTTTAATTTAATTGTAATAATGAAAAATCCTGTGTGGCATTTAGAGAACATAACAGATTTAATTTTTATGTAGTTTATAAGGGTCCTATTTAAGTGATCTGTAGTCCACCGGTCATTTTGCGCTTTGCGCTAATTGATTTAGGGGCGTGTCCTGTGTCTCCTGTATTATTGGTATCATGAGGTCGCAAAACATATGCCTTGTGCAGCTCGAAACAGGCAAAAAACATGAACTAATTATCTTAATTAATCATGGGTGTGGTTAATTTTGGGCGTAGAATGAAATAAATCAATCAGTGGGACCAAATAAACCATCAGCAGTATATTCCCATAGTTAGTAATATTGTGTTGTTGTTCAGTGTTTTATGGTTAAATTCTTCTTAACAAGCATAAAAAAGATGGCTAGTAGTTTGTCTCAGTAGCTAGATAGCTTATCTAACTTTCCCGTTCCACCTTAAATGGTGCAACATACGGCAGGAGCTGCAGCATTTAAGGCGGAAAAAATAAAAAATAAAAAACAAGAAGCTAATCAAAGCTAATTTCAGCTCCCCATCACAGAGAAATTAAGGAATGGACAAAAATAATTAATTTCTGCACCATTTCTCCCCTTTTCTGAAGACATACAATAAAATACGCCCTAATATTAACTAGTTAACCAGCAGCAGCTAGGTACCTTGGTGCTTGTTGAAGGGTTGTCCCAATTCTTAAAGGGAGGATTTCACCCCTTTCTCTTGTAGCTCTGTTCTAAGGAGTAGGGTTACACTCAAAAACAAGGGGTAGGGATAAGTGGTAGAACCAAGGGGTGAAATGGGATTGGGCCCTATTTTTTATTTGCAACTTAATGACTTGTTTCCACCTTTACCACCCAAATTGAACACTAATTTCAAGTGGGATCAAATGCTCTCTAAAAAGAAGCTAAAATCAATACTGCGATTTTGTGTTAAATGAACTCTGTTATTTTATATAAATACAAAAGCCCATATCAATTACAAATCTTGCAAAACACGATTTACATGCACTTCTGCGCTATTCTAATTTTTTTTACAAGACTCTTTCTGTCAGCCAACAAGGTACTTTTCCTGACAAAAACATCCAATTAAAATGTGTTATGTCTGAGCTACAAAGAGGACGGCTTTGATGGGAAAGCTCCACAAGTGAAAGGTACACCATCATTACCGATAGCCCTTTCATTTCATCTTGCTGGTGAAATGACTTTCACATTGATTGGGGAATGAAGCAGGAGAGGTTATGTGCTCCAGCTCCTTCATTTTTCCCCGAGCCTCAGCACCATTACCTGACACAAAACCCCGCCAGAGCCACGGGGGCTCCATATGAACTTCAATCAGGAGCAGCTCGCCGAGCTACAAGAATAAGATGATTTCAGGAAGACCTGAATCTGCAGGAGCTGTGGACGGTTTAAGTTACATCCTTTGCTACATTTTCATTACAGTGACCTGAATTGCTTCTCTTGCCAACTGAAGGCTGTACGGGATTGTGTGTCTCTAAAACACAGGCGGGTGAGCGTGCTCAGAGAAAATGTACTGTATGCAGTGGTAAGCTAATACTGAGCCGTGCTGCAGCTTTAAATTGTTTCATACAATTTTAACATACAATGAAATAGCTATTAAAAGCAACTGAACCGTCTACACCTAACCCTAATCTAACTCTGTTCTTTTTTTTTAATCTTTTGATGATATTAGGTACTGAAGAGGGCAGGGCTGTCACACCTAGCCACCGTTCCACTGTCCTGAGATCAGCCTCTCCGGAATTCTGAGACTCCGCCCTCACTCACCTGATGCATATTGGCTAATTGCACTTGTGTATGTGTATATATATTGGGACTCTAGCTCAGTTTCTCTGCGAGATATTGCCACTCTGTGTCTTTATTGAGCGTTATTCATCCTGTGTTTTGGTTTTCTGGATTTTATGACTATTTGCCTGTTTTTTCGACTCTGATTTTGCCTCGTGATTTTTGATATTAAAGCGTCTCTGCATTTGCATCCCATTACCTGGTCTGCGTGTTACAGAATATCTCGCCACCTATGGATGCAGCGGAGAGCCGAGATCTGCCGGAGGTTGTAGCTGAACAAGGCCGGGCTGTACAACACATTCAGCAGCAGCTAACTCAACTAGGTTCTGCGTTTGAGAACCTCACACAACGCTTAGAGGTTCTGTTTACCAACCAGCCAGCTCCGGGTCCAGCCCAGCAACCAGTCCTACAGCCAGCTCAACCCCAAGCTATCCCACCACCACCGCCTCTACCCACTGCCCAAGCTCCATTAAAAGTTGCCTTGCCAGATAAGTACTGTGGGGACCCAGAGGGTTGTGAAGGGTTTTTACTGCAGTGTAACATTTATTTCGCTCAGCAACTTCCACCCGGCCCCACTGATCACGCCAAAGTTATGTTTATAACATCACTGCTCACTGGTAAAGCGCTAAAATGGGTCACTGCACTCTGGTCACAGAATCCCACGGTCAGTAATAACTACGAAAAGTTTTTATCGCAGTTTAGAACTGTGTTTGGGCTTCCCAAAGGTGGGAGGGAGGTGGGAGAACAGCTGCTAGAACTCAAACAAAGCCGCGGCACGGTAGCTGAATATGCTCTTACCTTCCGCACTTTAGCTGCAGAGAGCGGATGGAATGAGAGGTCTCTCATTACTGCTTTCCGAAGGGGACTTTCGGCTGATATCCAAAGAGAATTAGCGTGTAGAGACGACGCGCTACCTCTAGATGACCTTATCAAAATGGCGACCCGGCTGGATGTTTTGCTGCGGAGTCGTCATCGCGCGTCACGTGACTCCCAGTCGCCCCGAGTCCAAAGCCCCGTTCCATTGGTGGAGGAGGAGCCCATGCAACTGGGTCACGCCCACCTCAGCGCTGCTGAGCGCCAGCGCCGAATCAAAGACAGACTTTGCCTTTATTGTGGAGAGCCGGGGCATATGCGAGGAAGCTGTCCCATTCGTCCTCGTTCAAAGCCAGGCTACGTCACCCAGCGCACGAGTCCCGATTCGTGCGCTGACGCGGTGAGTATGCCTGACCCTCCTGTCTCTGTTAAAATGTTCACTGTTCCAGTGACTTTGCATTACCTTAATCAGCCTTTTTCTTTTTCAGCACTCGTGGACTCCGGGGCAGCGGGGAACTTCATTGACCAAGCCGTAGTCCAGGAGATGAATCTCCCTATCCAGAAATTGGACACTCCACGAAAGATCCATGCCATCAACGAACAACCTATAGGGGATGGTATTGTCACACACATTACTGAGCCTCTTAAATTGACAATTGGATCCATCCACAATGAAGTTATGTCTTTTCATGTACTGAATATATCCTCTCACCCAATTGTTCTGGGATTGCCTTGGCTCACTAAACATGATCCTGATATATCATGGAAAGGACAGGAAATAGCTCGCTGGTCTAAGGACTGTTTAACACGGTGTATTCCCATGATTGTAGCATCTACTTCTATTGAAAGTCCTACCAGTCCAGTTTCATCTGAGATCCCAGAGGAGTATTCAGATCTTATTTTAGTTTTTAGTAAAAAGAAGGCAACTGAACTTCCTCCTCACAGACCCTGGGATTGCGCTATTAATTTGGAGGAAGGGAAAATTCCTCCTAGGTCGCATATCTATCCTCTTTCGGTCACTGAAACCAAAGCCATGGAGGAATACATAAAGGAGGCTTTAGACCAGGGCTTTATTAGACCATCCACTTCTCCTGCCTCAGCTGGATTCTTTTTTATAGAGAAAAAAGATGGAGGTCTCCGACCCTGTATAGATTACAGGGGATTAAATGCTATTACCACCAAGTTTCGTTATCCTTTACCTTTGGTACCATCAGCACTTGAGCAACTCCGTGGAGCTCACTACTTCACAAAGTTAGACCTAAGAAGTGCATACAACTTGGTCAGAATTAAGGAGGGGGATGAATGGAAGACAGCATTTTCCACAAACTCTGGGCATTACGAATATCTAGTTATGAGCTATGGTCTCGTAAATGCACCTTCAGTATTCCAGTCATTTATTAATGAGGTACTTAGAGATATGCTGGGTAAATTTGTCATAGCTTACCTGGATGATATTTTAATTTATTCAGTTTCCCTACCAGAGCACGTCCAACATGTCAGACAAGTGTTAAAGAGATTATTGCAACATGATCTCTACGTCAAAGCAGAAAAATGCCAGTTTCACCAAACTCAAGTCTCCTTCCTTGGTTACATCATCAGCCCAGAAGGCGTGAACATGGATGAAAAAAAGGTGGAAGCTGTGAGTAACTGGAAAAAGCCTAATAACTGTAAGGAACTACAACGCTTTCTTGGATTTGCAAACTTCTACAGGAGGTTTATTCGGAACTTTAGCTCTGTGGCAGCACCACTTACCTCTCTATTGAAAGGAGGGGTGAAGAGATTGACCTGGACCGAGGAAGCAAGCTCTGCTTTCCAGGACTTGAAAGTAAGATTCACCTCTGCACCCATGCTGAAACACCCTGACCCTACATTACCATTTGTTGTGGAAGTTGATGCATCTGACTCTGGTGTAGGGGCGGTACTCTCTCAGCAGCATGGTAAGCCTCCAAAGTTGTTTCCATGTGCTTTCTTTTCTAAGAAATTGTCTCCCACAGAACACAACTATGACGTGGGCAATCGGGAACTGCTTGCCATCAAACTGGCTCTGGAAGAATGGCGCCATTGGCTGGAGGGGTCTCATCATTCCTTCACTGTATACACGGATCACCGGAATCTTGAGTATCTCCGAACAGCAAAGAGACTGAATTCACGACAAGCAAGGTGGGCACTATTTTTCTCACGTTTCAACTTTGTAATCACTTACAGACCTGGATCTCGGAATGGTAAAGCAGACGCTCTATCACGACAATTTGAAAATGAAAAAATGTCTGAAGAACCCCAAACAATCCTGGACCCAGCATGCATCCTTGCGCCCATACAATGGAGTATTGATGAAGATATAAGGCAAGCTTCCTCATCTGAACCTACTCCTGCTAACTGCCCTAACAATTGTGTCTTTGTACCACAGGTTTGTAGGGATCGTCTCATAAAATGGGCACATACATCACTTGCCACTGGGCATCCAGGTACAGCCCGCACAACCCATCTACTGTCTCAACGCTATTGGTGGCCCAACATGGAGAAAGACATCCATTCCTATGTCCAGTCATGCTCACTGTGTGCCCAAACTAAGTCCCCTAGATCTCTCCCAACGGGTAAGCTCGAACCACTCCCTATCCCTCTTCGGCCTTGGTCTCATTTATCCATTGATTACATAACTGATCTACCACAGTCACAGGGATTTACTACCATTCTGGTAATAATTGATAGATTCTCCAAAGCCTGCAAGTTAGTACCCTTCGCTTCTGTGCCCACAGCGTTTCTCACAGCAGAAGCTCTGTTCACACATGTATTTCGAAATTTTGGAATTCCAGAGGATATAGTATCTGATCGGGGTCCTCAATTCACATCTAGAGTGTGGAAGGCGTTCATGGACAAATTGGGTGTCACAATCAGTCTCACGTCAGGTCAACACCCCCAAGCAAATGGCCAAGTTGAACGTCTCAACCAAGAGATTGGAAGACTCCTTAGACACTATTGCCATGATCAACAGGGGGAATGGGCACGTTTTCTGCCATGGGCAGAATATGCTCAGAATTCACTTCTAAATGCATCTACTGGCATAACACCTTTTCAGTGTTTTCTAGGTTTCCAACCTCCATTGTTCCCCTGGAATGCGGAAAGAACTGAAGCCCCAGCAGTAAATGACTGGTTTGAGCGAAGTGAAAGAGCTTGGGAGCACACGCATACTCGTCTTGGTTTGGCTGTGAGACGTCAGAAGATGCAAGCCGACCGCCGTAGAGGTGAAACTCTTAGTTTCAATCCAGGTGATAGGGTCTGGCTTTCCACAAAAGATCTCAACCTTCGTCTTCCCTGTAAGAAGTTGAGCCCCCGTTATGTCGGACCCTTCAAAGTGTTGAGAAGGATCAATCAGGTGACTTACAGATTGCAATTACCTCGTCATTATCGACTCTCACCCAGTTTTCATGTTTCCCTTCTTAGGCCGGTGATTCCTGGTCCACTGGATGATGCCTCCCCTCGTCATCCTCCTCCATTGGACATAGATGGGGATCTTGCCTACCGGGTCAACACCATTCTGGATTCGCGTCTCAGGGGGGGGCACATCCAATATCTGGTGGACTGGGAGGGGTACGGCCCTGAGGAGCGCTGCTGGGTGCCGGCTGTGGACATTCTAGACCCCTCACTCATCACGGACTTTCATCTTCGTAGGCCGGAACGCCCAGCTCCAAGACCTCGGGGTCGTCCCCCCGGCCGAGCATCTGGCACGCCAGGAGTCGCGCGTCGGGAGGGGGGTTCTGTCACACCTAGCCACCGTTCCACTGTCCTGAGATCAGCCTCTCCGGAATTCTGAGACTCCGCCCTCACTCACCTGATGCATATTGGCTAATTGCACTTGTGTATGTGTATATATATTGGGACTCTAGCTCAGTTTCTCTGCGAGATATTGCCACTCTGTGTCTTTATTGAGCGTTATTCATCCTGTGTTTTGGTTTTCTGGATTTTATGACTATTTGCCTGTTTTTTCGACTCTGATTTTGCCTCGTGATTTTTGATATTAAAGCGTCTCTGCATTTGCATCCCATTACCTGGTCTGCGTGTTACAAGGGCATCCAAAGTCTTTGCAATTTTACATTAAGTAACAATTTTATTACAGTTTTTGCACATAAAAAACTCCATAAAAACTCCATAGAATAAAAAACTTGGCCTATCTTTGCTTCTGAGAGACTCTGTAAAATGAGATAATGTTTTTTTATAAAATGGTAAAATGTTTCACAAGCCCTATTAGTTTCTCAAGGAGACAGTGAGTCTGTGAAAAATATTTCACACTTCTACTCAGAAATAAAACTCCTGTGATTTTTTTTTTTTTTGCTTTCTCTGTCACATGACACTGTGTTCAGTAGCTCCTCCATTTCCACTCGCTTTTGTGTTTGTGTGGCAGTGGAAAAATAGCTGTTTTGTTAAATAAGAGGAGATGAAACTCAGAGAAGTGGATCTGGACAGAACTAAAATTACCGAAGGACCACGGAGTTCAGAGAAAAACAGTAGATAGATAGAACATGTGAGAAAAAGACGTACATGTTCATTCCGGACGGGAATAAAATCACAAAAGACACCCATAAAAGAGAAAATTACCCCAGAACCACCTGAGAAACTAATCCCGTCCGGATAGGGCTATTTTTAGCATCTAATTCTGTGTTCTAAAAGATTTCTTAATCATTCATCTACATTTTACACAGTGTCCCACCAATTTAGCAATTGAGAATTGTGCATGGTTATTTTATATGTGAATATCATCATATTGTGACAGATTAAGTTTGTTATAAATTATGTTCCACACAAGTAAAAATATGTAATCATACAGTGAGGTTCAAATGTAATCGGACAGTGACATGATTTATGTAATCCTGCCTGTGTACACTAGCTTAATGAATCTGAACTGAAGTGGTGTGGCAGAAATGCACCTATTCAGCTTTAATTCAAGGGGTTTAACAAAAGCACTGCAATAAGCATTCTGGAATTACAAGCATTTTTACAGAGTCACATCATTTTCTCAGGTTCAGAAGTAATTGGAAAATTGACTGATAAGCAGTTTCATGGCCGGTTGTGCCTGGTTCCCTCATTAATTCATTACAAATGAAGAAGATAAAAGGTCTGGAGTTTATTCCAAGCATTGGATTTGCATTTGTTAGCTGTTCAGTGGAACTCTTATTATGAGAGCCAAAAAGATGTAGATGAATGTGAGGGAGGCCGACCTGATCACTGAGAGCAGAAACTACACACTAAGAAAAGTAAGCACAGGTTTGTACTTAAAAGAGTACAAAGCTTGTCTCTGGAGCTGTACCTTATACTGAGGTACAAAAAAGTACCTTTCAGTGAAAGTCCTTTTTTGTACCCATGGTTTTTGTGCCGGTAAAGATTATAAACATTATAAACATCATATCATCAACTAAATATGGCTCAAATAAAAATGTGCAATTAAAATATGTATTGTTTATTAGAACAGAAATACAGAATACTGAATGTACCCTTTGGCTGGTTAAATGGTACAAATTTGTACTTATTGCTGTTAGAAATTACTTTGTACTTCAGTGGGAACAAATCTGACCCTGTAAAGACCAATATTGTACCTTTGAGGGTACAATTATAAAGAATGTACCTTTGAGTACAAAAAAGTACTCATATCTTACCTCTGTTTTTTAGAGTGTACAGAAGCTTCGTTAAAAGAAGGAATACACACTTTACCAGCTCAGACACACCAACAGGCCTAGAAGAACAGGGATTACAACCAGATGACTGCAGAAGAAAATTGCCAGTGGTGTGCAGAGAAGGGGTGACAATAAGTGCATGCAAATAATTACATAATTTTTAAATCAGGAAATATATATATTATAGTTATTGTAAGTGTATGGACTTATTTTATAAATTAACTAAAATAAAAAACAGCAACTAATTCAAAGCATTAGTCTGTGTTTTTCAGTTGCTACAGGACTCTTATATGACTGACAGCTGTACTGACCAATCAAAGCTTTTTAAAATGGCTTCTGCTCACGTGTCTGCGTGGACCCTTCTCCTGATTTTGAGAAGGGTGTAGTAATGAGTCATAGGACAATCTAACCAATCAGATTCATGGTTTTCACTCTGGGGGCGGGGCCATGGTTCTCCATTGATTTGCAGAAGGGGTACCCACTATATTCACTGCATGCCACTGCATAAAAAAATTGCTGAATTCTTTATTTAATGTAGGAAAGCCTTTTCACAATATCAATACAAGTATTTTCGATAGCGATATCGATAGCGATATCGATAACGATACTGATGCGATACTGAAACTCAACTTCACAAAACAAACAAAAATAATCCACACAGACTACTACACAAAAAAAAAAAAGTACCACAAGTCTGGACAGTAGAGTATGAGTGCATCCATCCATTTCTCACAGAAATAAAGCTGTTACATTACAGCTTTTCTATCACTCAGAGGACGGGTTCAGACACAGTGGTGGGGTCAGGTGAGTTGGGGTACTTTACCTGAATCACTTCTGGTTTCTTAGCAGATAAAAATAAAAGCACAAAACACAAACCAGCCAAGGTCAGTGTCCAGCTTTCTAATCCCCCCTCAACCTAATGAGATAATGCTGGTTCCCACATGGGTCTCATCTAGTCCCACATGTAGCATATTTTTCACACTATAAAAGACACTGGATTATAAGACGCATTATGCAACACTAGTAAGGAACAGGGGTGTCACCATGTTTTCCTTCTAATTCAGATAGGCTAAGTTTTGTAAACAAAACTGTAATTCTTAAAAAAACATTTTATTTTAAAGTCAAACGAGTGCTGGACTTTAATCTACACAGATTTCTCTCCTCAAAACTGTTTATTTAGGTGAGTAAAGCGCTTCTGTTTATTTACAGTAAGCTTAGATTTGCAGTTTTGCACTAAGACTAGCCGCAGTTTGGGGCTAATTCTGCCCAACAGCACTACACTGAGGAATCCCTGAGTGTTCTGGTAAGCCAGGGTGCTATTAGCTAGCTGATATACTTACCTCTGAACAGTGAAAGAGCTAGTGCTTAGCGCGGTTAGTGTGTAATGCTAATGCTGCTTCTGCAGTGCTAGCTGGGGTTAGCAGCAGACTATACGCTGATAATTTTCACCTCTGAACGTCAAAAGAGCTAGCTTAACATGGCTAGCAAGTAATGCTAATACTGCTCCAGTCTTGGTGAACTAATCTGAAATTCCTGTATAATACTGGAATTTAATACTAATAAAATGTATACATAAGGCGCACTGATCATTTTTGGGAAAATTACTGTATTTTTTGGACTATAAGGTGCACTTAAAATACTTTAATTTTCCCAAAAATCTTCAGTGCTCCTTATAAATCAGTGTGTCTTATATATTAATTTTACCAGTCAGGTATAATAAGGAGCAGTAAAGCCACTCTGCTGAAGTACAGAGTTACACATGAGTTTTAGCATTAGCTGCTAAGTGCTAGGCATTCAGTAATTTAGAGGTGAGTATTATCAGCCTGTAGTCTGCTGCTAACCATGGCTAGCACTGCTGGAGGAGCATTAGCATTATCCGCTAAGTTCTGGCCATTTGGCCTCTCAGAGGTGAGTATTATTGGCCTGAAGTCTGAATGTATACTGTGTTAAAACTGGCTAATATCGCCCTGGTTTACTGAAACACTCAGGGTTCTTCCGTGTAGCACTGTCGGGTGGCAGTTAGGCTTAATTAGCGGTTAGCTGCTAATGCTAATGCTCCAGCTTAAGTGAAAATCTGGTAATTTAAGCTTACTGTACGTTAACTCACACAAATAAACAGTTTTCAGGAGAGAAATCTGTGTAGATTAACATCCAGCGTTTGTTAGATGCAGACAAAAACCTTTCTGGGACCTATAGTTGAGCTGCCCATCCAGACCCCACACCATATTATATATGTTTTATTTTATTATTTTTATTGTTTGGTATGTTGTGTGATCCTTTTTCCTCACTACCTTTCCTCACTTTCCTCACTTTACTTCTGTAAAGCTGATTTGAGACACATACTATAGTTTATACACATAAATAAATCTGATTACATGTATATAATGTGGGCTGTTGTATGCTTTTTAATCTTTTCTGGATACATGCAGAGTACTGGCTGCACCAGGGCACTATTCATTAAATTATTAAACATAGCAACATAGCCGTTCCTTTACACAAAACAGCTGAAGCACTATTAATCCAGCAGAGGTCTCTATTACATCAAAAACAGGGAAATTAATTAAAATAGGCGTTCATAAATGGTTCAGCTTCCTGCATAACTAGCAATACTGCATCATCACTGATTTAAGAACCTTTTTTTTTTTACAGTGGTTAATATCATTAGCTCCTCAGTAAAGCATGATTTTAGCCTTAAATACAATACCAAAAACTTAAATTGCATACAAAATCATGGAGAATGAAGCCATTTTAGTTAATGCTGACATATTATATTATTTTATATATGTAAGAGTCTAATGTGTTATAGAAACAGGTATGAATGATAACAAAGAGACACAATTAAAACTTTTATTTTAACTTAAATACTATGGATTTACTGTGATTTTTTTAAAGAACATGTGAGATGAAGAAAATTACATCTCTAAAGGTTTTTTTTTAATTACATATATTAATTTTGCAATTAGGTCAATGTGCAATACACTATGATTAATAATAAAATGTATTTTAAAGTTATTTGTGTGTGCACATTTATATATGTCATTTCCTGGAGACGAAAATATTCCACATTTAGCTCTGGAGGAAATTAAGAGACCACTTCAGTTTCTGAATCAGTTTTTTCTGATTTTGCCTTTTATAGGTTTATGTTTGAGTAACATATATATATATATAACTCACAGTTAATTACAGTTTTCATGCATCTTGGCATCATGTTCTCCTCCACCAGTCTTACACACTGCTTTTGGATAACTTTATGCTGCTTTACTCCTGGTGCAAAAATTCAAGCAGTTCAGTTTGGTGGTTTGATGGCTTGTGATCATCCATCATCCTCTTGATTATATTCCATAGGTTTTCAATTTGGTAAAATCAAAGAAACTCATCATTTTAAGTGGTATATTATTTTTTCCAGAGCTGTATTTATACTAAATCTACAATTACAGACCACTGTATATTTATTAATGAACATGCTGTGATGGACATGTTCTGATACACTCTTCTACAATTTAATGCAGTTTGTAACAAAGATGTAGCAACACTTCTTTCAATCTTTTATGTCATTTTATTAGGGCTTTACAGGAGAGCAATTTATTTGATCGCATGCCATCTGTGGCCAGGGTGTGTAGAGTCTGCTGCACAATTGTGGGAAGCATGACCACTTCACGCTTTTATCCATTATTTTCATGACATTATTTGCTCTGGATTGATGTGTTACATGCGCTTGCACATCATATGTGCAGGAAATTATGTTTAAATCTGTAGTTATGTTTAAATGAGTGATAACCCAGGGACACAACTAAAATGTGTGTTTTAACTTAAATACTATGGATTTATTGTGAATTTGATTTAAAGTCACACAACAATAAAAAAAAAATTATAATTATATTTCATGGTAAAGTATATAGTTAGAGAGTGGGGACAGGTAACAAATCCTATTTTTTTATTGTTCTAAGTAGTTTTTATTAATGTTTTAATTACATATCTTACTTTTGCAATTAGGTCACACATTATAATACACATTATATATACAAAAATATGAAAAACAGCATTTTTTTTTTGGCTGTGAGGAGCAAATGCACTTCATATCTGTAGTTTTGGTTACAGGGCAAAAACAATACTTTGATGCCAAACGGTCATGGTAATGCCAAGACGATTAAAGAGATGTTTTTTGCTGTGGGCGGGGAGAAGGCCTCATCATCATTCAGAGTGAATCATCATTCAGAGTTACGACTCTTTTAATTTGTAAAAAACTGCACTGGATCTTTTTAAAACAACCTTAAAATCAGCAATAAATAAAATTTATAATAACAAATATTTAATATACACTCATCAAATTGAGATTGTTGTTATACTTCTGTCCTGTCTTGTCCATTTTCTGTCCTGTCTCTGTTTGTCAGAGTATTGCTTTGTTTCTGTCTTATCTCCTCTTATGTCCCTTGTCCCTTTTGTTACCCAGCCCTGTTGTTATCTACTCCAGTTGTTCCTTGTCTGTCTCTGAGTAGGAGTAGACCCTTTGTTTTAGTGTTCTTTTGGCCCAATCCCATTTTATAGGTTGCCCTGTTTTTCTTTCACTATTGTATGAATCTGTCTCTAGTTTTTTCAGGTTTTTCAGGACAATCATGACTACAATACATAATGCAGAGAGTATGAGTGTATGAGTGTGGAATGAGATGTCTGATTGAAGAGAGTCTGATCAAAGCAGCAAGTACAAGTTCACAGTTCTGGAAGTTTATTATCAGTTTATTAACTATGATGTGAAATATAGTTTAGGAAGTCCTATATAAATAAGTAAATATATAAAACACATGTTTCTGACGTACGTTATGAGGTTCGTCACTCACCACTGTAGCGAATAATCCTTTCAGCTGAATCTCCCTCTCCGAAGCGAGTGATTGGAGTAAGGCGCACCTGGTAGGCCTCGGGTTTGACCAGCTCGGTCAGGTTGTAGGTAATAAGATCTCCTCTCTGGATGTTGCCTTCCATCGGGATCTCCTGCTCCCACCATCTCTGCTGCCCTGTCTGAGAGAGAAAACAAATTAAGAGTCCCGCCATAAACCGTGTTTTACCTCAGAGTTTACCAAATAAAAGGCAAACTTTACTTTATCAAAGGCAAAGTGTAATTAATAGCAGGGTCTCAAGGCATAAGTGTCACATCACGTTTTACCCATGGTTACTGGCATGGAGGGGGCGTATGGAGTGAATTTTGTGGCAAAAGTTTCACGTAAAAAAATTCAATTGCTGTCAAAATTTTGAAAATCAAAAGGACAAATTGTATGTTGCAAATTCAAAAGAGAAAATATATAGCAAATAAAATATTTTTAAATATACTTGGTCACTTTATTATTTTTTGCAGTTATTTGAAAATTATTTCAGTTTGGATTTTGCCAGTCGTTGCTTTATTTTTGTGAATTTTCGGTGAGTTTTTTTTACTTCTGAGTTTTGGCACACTTTTCACGGGTGGGCGGGGCTTAGAAAAAGGCGTTCCCCTTTGATCTCCATTAAACTCCATTGGTCATGTCACCCCGCTGCTCATTGAGCTCCACTGGCTACCAGTTGATGCTCGCATCAAATTCAAAACTCTTACAATCGCCTACAAGGTGATGACAGAAGAGCTCCTTCCTACCTGCACTCACTCCTGAAGACTTACTCTACCTCCCGGCCGCTGCGCTCCTCCAATGAACGTCGCCTCGCTTTGCCAAACAAACACTCACACAAAGCAATCCAGACTGTTCTCATACAGAGTTCCCCAATGGTGGAACAAACTACCTTCCAGTACCAGATCAGGAGAATCTCTCGCTATCTTTAGTAAACTCCTGAAGACTGAGCTCTTCAAAGAGCACTTACTCTCCTAACACCTCTAACTAACTACCTTCTTCTACCAGATCAGGAGAATCTCTCGCTATCTTTAATAATAAACTCCTGAAGACTGAGCTCTTCAAAGAGCACTTACTCTCCTAACACCTCTAACTAACTACCTTCTTCTACCAGATCAGGAGAATCTCTCACTATCTTTAATAAACTCCTGAAGACAGAGCTCCTCAAAGAGCACTTACTCTCCTAACACCTCTAACTAACTACCTTCTTCTACCAGATCAGGAGAATCTCTCGCTATCTTTAATAATAAACTCCTGAAGACTGAGCTCTTCAAAGAGCACTTACTCTCCTAACACCTCTAAATAACTACCTTCTACTACCAGATCAGGAGAATCTCTCGCTATCTTTAATAAACTCCTGAAGACAGAGCTCCTCAAAGAGCACTTACTCTCCTAACACCTCTAACACACTAACTACTTCTAACCCCATTTCCTTCCTCCCCTCCTTCACTTCTCTATCCCTTTATTTCCCTTCGACCTCCTTTAAGCCCTGTCTAAAAATGGGTTATCTTAATTCCTATTACTTTTGTACTTCATTATTGTAAGTCGCTTTGGACAAAAGCGTCTGCCAAATGAAATGTAATGTAATGTAATGTAATATTACATACAGTATGTTAGGCCAAGGGCTAATAAACATTGCTTCATTTGTAAATTTGAAACTAAACAAATTTTCTACTCATATCTTGAGTTTAATTCATTTTCTTTTACATTTTACATTTTACATTTTAAAAAAGAGTAGCACTTTTTAAAAGAAATGTAACATAAGAAAGGTAAATGGCAAATATTAACCATGTAAGCTGTTTATATTGCTTGCAGTTTAGGTGAAGCGAGCATGTGTAAAGCATTTTAATGTAAAATTGCTTAATTTTGCTGAATTAAATACAAGTAACAAAGTAAACGAGTAACAAAAATATGAACACCACACAAGGGTTAAGTCATAAATGTAAAAAAAAGTTACGACAGAGAAAATGACAGAAATCACGTCTGGTCTATCCTATGCTCTGCTGCTCTACTCAGTCATTTGCTATTGTTGCGCTTACCACTGCATTTTTGGTTTATAACAAAGACGAGGACAATCAGTTTGGCATGCCTAATGTTTTGGCTAATATTACGTCTGTAGCTGATTTATTCAGATTTTCAGCTTGAGATGTTTTCTGTTTTCCTGGCATCATCCTTAAGCTGAGAGACAACAGCAGCAGCCTCCAGATGCAAATGCCTCCACGTCCAGAATCAAATCTAATCTTTTGTTAGCTGTCCTCCGCACGGGCTAATGATGTACTGATACACAACTGCCTGCCAATGGAGCAGCCAATTGCTCAATTACTTTCAGTCCTCTGAAATGGCCGGACAGTGGCTAAAAGGGGCTGTGAATCCATACCCTGGAATTAAAGCTGGCAGGCTGCACTTTAACATCAGTCATTGTTTCACACAAAGAACCGAAGCAAAACAGCACATTTGGACTGAACTCTACATTATTGTGACAGCAGCTGTGTTATGAAGTTCAGAATGGATGAGTTTCTGTCTAATTTACCAAAGTTTAAAACTAGAAAGACCCTTTATCGTACTCCCTGCACAATGTTCATTCCTATCTTACACCCAGTCAACAGTACATTTTCATGCCTTGCACCCACGCCGTTAAAATAACATCAGAGTTTAGGACTAAATCTACTCTAATAGGCTTGGTGTTCAGGCAGAACAAACAGGAGCTCCACTGACTGAAATAAACCTAGACAACAGCCAATCATAGTTCACAGAGTTCATTCCTATAGGTTACCTCAACAATAATAGAACAGAATAAAGAATAAAATAACATAACTGTTCCCGTAAATGAGCTGCTGGTGTATCTTCACAGTGTGAACACACATGTATCAGCATAAAATTCCTTAAATTGTTCATTAAACTGTAGTGTGAAACCAAAACTAACCGAAGGACCAAATGACACAATGTAACTAAAACCTGAACGTTGGTCGGAACGTTGGTAAAGACTTTTATGTGTGAAAACATCTAATTTTATTATTTTATTCAATTTATTAGTTTCAAATTAGTGCTGTATTGCTCTCGATTTAAAATAAAGAAAACCAAACTTCATTGTTTTTAGATTTTACAGGTAGTTACTGAGGGAATTCTATCAGAAATCAATATCCAGCTCAAGGCAGGAGCTTCTAAAGCTCTTCAGAATTTCTGTTCTGTTCTGAGTCAGACTGAACAAATTGAACCGCCCGCACTTAAACAAACCCGCCCACTCAGCCAGCTCTCTAACTTTTACTGTTGCGGTAGACAGGCCATAAAATTACACATATTACAAACATTGCATTTAGCTTTGATTACTACATTTCTTCTCTGTGGCATCATTTCCATAAGCATTGATAGTATTGATGATGGGAGATTTGGAGCACTGCACAAAGTTGTACAGCGGTGTGAAAAAGTTTGGGCAACACAGATAATGTTCATGATTTTCCTTTATAAATCATTGGTTTTTCGCATCAGCAATTTCAGTTAACCCTTATGTGGTGTTCGGGTCTGTGGGACCCGTTTTCAGATACTAAAAAAAAAATTTTTCTAACTCAAACTCATTGGCATTGGCTCATTTTTTGTGAAAAACATATATCAAAACACATTTTCGATAAACACACACTGTACACCCCCCCCCCCCTACACATTTATATTACATACAGTATGTTTGGCCAAGGGCTAATAAACATTGCTTCATTTGTAAATTTTAAACTAAACAAATTTTCTACTCATATCTTGAGTTTAATTCATTTTCTTTTACATTTTATTAAAAAACTAATAAAAAAAAGACTTTTTAAGCACTTTTTAAAAGAAATGTAACATAAGAAAGGTAAAGGGCAAATATTAACCATGTAAGCTGTTTATATTGCTTGCAATTTAGGTGAAGCAAGCATGTGTAAAGCATTTTAATGTAGAATTGCTTAATTTTGCTGAATTAAATACAAGTAACAAAGTAAACGAGAAACAAAAATATGAACACCACACAAGGGTTAAACATATCATATGGCAGAGGAACACAGTGATATTTGAGAAGTAAAATGAAGTTTATAGGATTTACAGAATGTGTGCAATAATTATTAAACAAATTTAATGAATACAGTTGTGCACCCTTGTCATTTTATTGATTGGAATATCTTTAGCACTAATTATTGGAACCAAAAATGTGTTTGGTAAGCTCATTGACCCTTGACCTACATTCACAGGTGAACCCTGAGAATTATGAGAAAGGGTTAAGGAGCTAATTGCAAGTTTTTCTCCCCTTTTCTCATCTTCTCTGAAGAGCGGCAACATGGGAGCCTCAAAATAAAACTCTCAAATGACCTGAAAACAACGATTGTTCAACATCATGGTTTAGACGAAGGATATAAAAAGCTCAAATCTCAGAGATTTCAGCTGCAGTTTCCACTGTGAGGAACAGAGTGAGGAAATGGAAGAACCACAGACACAGTTCTAGTTAAAGACCTGAAGCTGCAGAACAAGAAAAATCTCAGATAATCAGAGGAGAAGGATGGTGAGAACAGTCATAGTCAACCCATGGCTTAATTTTACTTAGAAATTGAAACACCAAAGATATTGTTCTAGGCTACACTGACTCATAAGAAATAAGGGAAAAGAAATGTCACCTACAGCCTTTCTTGAGAGGGGGTGCTTTTCCTGGCGGGGGTGCTGAAATCGGCACTATAGTAGTGCTAAAATCTGCTCCCCCGCCATGAAAAGCACCCCTTCTCGACAATGCATATGCACCAAAAGAGGGGGTGCTTTTCATCGCGGGGTGCAGATTTCGGCGCGCTTTCAAAATAAAAGTGTATTTTAAAACAATTTCTGATTTTTCTGCTGAATCATTTTTTGGGGGGCATATACAACTATTTCTGACATTATCCCCCTGGTTCCTTCCCCAATGATTATTCATCTGAGCAATAATGACAGTATACTATTTCCAATTGCAAAATGCTGAACAATTAATTTTTTTATGTACTTAATCCACTGTAAATCTGCATGCCTAATTACAATGAAACCAGATTAATGCATCCATTTATTGAACTGTCTGACATGAACAACTAGTGCTGAACTTTACATAATCACCCATGTGCAGAGCAGAGGTGAACTTTACCAACAAAGCAGCCAGTTACTGCACATGAGTTAACGCTGAGCAATTAGCCAAGACACTGAACAAGCACAACTACACATTATGGAGCGTACAGTAAGACGTATAAAGCGGCAGATTGAATTTGACAGTGTGTTTTAGTATTCTGACCTTTCAATTAACTTTTAAATGCAGGGGGACAAAGTTAAATCATTTCAGAATAAAGTGTGAAAGAGGGAACGAGTCGTTTCTTCTGAGTGCAGCTTAAAGGGAAGCATGTTGAGCTTAAATTGGTTTTGGTTGATGCTGTCTATAACCATCACAGCTGATGAGAGGCCATATCTAATTAAACTGCAGCACCAACAATTCCAGTCTGGACTCCTCAGAGGAACCGAGCTGAATAAAGATCCTGGCAGTAAAAAAACTACGGTCGCTCGATAATCACATGGAGAGAGTCTGAAATCAGCTCAATGCAGCCGAATTCTTCAAACAATATTTTGTTCCAGAAATTACTGTAATAAATATTGTTGGCATTTTAAGACCATTAAATGTCCCTAATATAATAATAACATAATATAATAACAAAGGAATTGCACCTATTTAAAGACATGAGACCATGGTGTGCAGCCCCGGTCTGTCCCAGCTGGCCCGCATTGAACCGGCATAAAGAAACTTACTGAGGCAAAACAAACCTAAGAGACACTAAAGTTAAGCAACTAGAGCCGCACTGGGTTGTTACTATGCTTCTTTAAGTTTGTTTTGGGTGTTGTTGGAGGGCATTTTTCCTAATAAAGGATATATGAAATATGTCTCACAGTCACAATATATGTAAGTGCATTTTGTAAGTACAATCACATTGGACAATATCACGATTATTAAAATGATGGTCATTTATTGAACGATAAGTCGATAATGTCAACATTCAGTGTTCCAAACAATTTGCGATGATAGATACACTGGATAACTTAAATGCAGTTTATTTTAAGAGATTTTAAGTGATAGACCAATACAAAGTAGCACATTATTGTGAAGTGGAAATGTAAAAAATATACATGATTTTCACAATTTTTATCATATTATACTTAACAAGTATGTATCTACCAGCTTTGTGCATCTAGGGGCTCAGCCAGGTTGGACCACATCAATGAATTAATCTAAACCAATATTTACATAATCTCAAAGATTCTTTAAAAATAATGTATTACATGTCGTCCATGTGTTGAGACAGTGAGACTTGGTCTTCTTACAAAATAAATCTTTGAGATTATGTAAATATTGGAATGTAAGTTTCATCTAAAAGTATATAAATTTTAGGAATTATAATATATTATGTATCAGAAATGATTTGAGTAATATTGTATAAATGAAGTAATTGTAATTAGGTAATATTGTATGCAGAAATTAGGTAAAGTTTCCTAAAAGAAAGGATTGACTGGAGCTCAGTTTACTTATTTCCTTACACTTATTTATTTACATTTAAATCTTGAAAGTTGAAGTTGAGTTGAAGTTGCTTAAATTTATATGAAATTAAATTTATAAAAAAACAAAAATGCAGAACGTTTAACAAAAGAACAGCCAACATTTGAATGTAAGGAGTAAATTACCTGCTACTACAGACATACTTAAGCCTGATTTAATCTAGAATTAGAGAATTAGATAATTAGATAATTAGATTAGATTAACTGCTAATACAAGCTTAGCTTATGATGTTGCCTTGTAAAAATTCGGCGAGCTGATAGATAGATACACAGCGCCGGGGAAACAGTGCTGCTGTAACGGTTGTTGATCTTGGCCACACTGATTTTTTTTTTTTTTTCCCAGCGGGCTTTGCTGAGTGGTAAGCTTACACAGGCCCCTGTAGTGGTTGGACCGGCAACTGTGGCTCTCGCGCGAAATGAGAGATAAGCGCCCGAGTCCGTGAAGAGAGAGGAAGAGGAGGAAAAAGCGAGGCGGCCGAGGCTCAGTGGAGTTGCTGGTTTTCATCAGGGCTTTGCTCACGTCTGGTAATAAGATTTCCATCTCAAGATCCAATTACTCTTTATTGCTTCTGTGCAGTTTCTAATTCCATGCCTACAGATCTTACAGCGAGTAGTAGATTTGTGAAAGGGTGCATCTGAGAAAAGAAGGAACTTTATCTCATTCTTTTAAAACAAAAAATAAAAAAAACACAAACTGTAACTTTAATGCGGAAACTTTTCATGAAAAAGGTCTTCATACAAAGAGATAATATAAGATATAAGACGCACCGAAGATAACATGGCTAACAGCGGCGTAAGATCTCGCTCACGAAAAGATGCAAGAAGAAGAAGACAAAAAACTCAATTAACCCCACTTGTCCAAGCCGACAGACTCTCAGTCACAGTTACCGTTCCCCAGATGAATGGCGAGGCACCTGAAGTCAAGAGTGTTTTACATCAACACAAAACCAATATAAAACAAAAGGAAGTATTTAATACAATAGAGCAGGGGTCTGCAATGTCATTACATGGAGGGGTTGGGGGGGGTTGGTGCAAAATGAAGTGTAATGGGATGTAGTGCTACAGACTAGCAGCTCTCCAGCCCAGAGGGTTGTTGAACCCAATTGCAGAACAAGCAGGTAAACCCAAGAAGTAAGAAAATAAATAAATAAACACAACGCTCCTCACGCGGGACAAAACCCGTGTCGTCAGGGTGGCGGTCCAATACACCCTCATAAGGAGATAGGGAGCCCGAGAACAAGCAGAAAAGCGAAAAAAATGGGCGAAAACTAAAGTCACGCCGAGTGCAACAGACAGACAGGGTAGGAATGTAAACAAAAGCTCACCAGAGAAGCATTTTATTTATTTATTTATTTATTTTTCATTATCGTTCATCATACTTTAAACAACCTCACAGATCAGATCTTACATGCTTGTGGGCCACAATACAAATTAATATTAATATAACTTAATATTCGGTACAGAAAAACTTTTGTTTGCAAATACAGAGGTCAGACGTTTCCTGTAGTTCTTGCCAATGTTTGCACACACTGCAGCAGGAATTTGTTCTGAGCTATTGCTGGGCAACACTGAGTTTCAGCCCCCTTCAAAGAGTTTCTATTGGGTTCGGGCCTGGAGACTGGCTATAGGCCACTCCAGCACCATGAAATGCTTCTTCCAGAGCATTCTTCACTCCTTGCTGGAAGACCCAATGCTCTTACTGAGGGTAGAAGGTTGCTGGCCAAAATCTTTTTTTCTTTTTAAATACGATGCAGAAAAGCACCCCCAAAGTATGATGTGCCCAGCTATCCAGATCAGGAGAATCTTTCACTATCTTTAATAAGCTCCTAAAGAAAGAGCTCTTCAAAGAGCACTTACTCTCCTAACACCTCTAAATAACTACCTTCTACTACCAGATCAGGAGAATCTCTCGCTATCTTTAATAAACTCCTGAAGACAGAGCTCTTCAAAGAGCACTTACTCTCCTAACACCTCTAACTAACTACCTTCTACTACCAGATCAGGAGAATCTCTCACTATCTTTAATAATAAACTCCTGAAGACAGAGCTCTTCAAAGAGCACTTACTCTCCTAACACCTCTAAATAACTACCTTCTACTACCAGATCAGGAGAATCTCTCGCTATCTTTAATAAACTCCTGAAGACAGAGCTCTTCAAAGAGCGCTTACTCTCCTAACACCTCTAACTAACTACCTTCTACTACCAGATCAGGAGAATCTCTCACTATCTTTAATAATAAACTCCTGAAGACAGAGCTCTTCAAAGAGCACTTACTCTCCTAACACCTCTAAATAACTACCTTCTACTACCAGATCAGGAGAATCTCTCACTATCTTTAATAAACTCCTGAAGACAGAGCTCTTCAAAGAGCACTTACTCTCCTAACACCTCTAAATAACTACCTTCTACTACCAGATCAGGAGAATCTCTCACTATCTTTAATAAACTCCTGAAGACAGAGCTCTTCAAAGAGCACTTACTCTCCTAACACCTCTAACTAACTACCAACTTCTAAACTCATCTTCCCTACTTCTTCCTCTCTTTCCGTCCTCTATTCCACTGTTCCTCTTTGGCCTTCTTTTAGGCCCTGTCTAAATGTAATGTAAATGTAATGAAAAATACTGAATTTACTGTATTTACTAAAAAAATTTACTACACATAATATTTCTGCCTTAAAATCAAACAGAAATCAATTACTAACTTATTTTTTAATAAATGACTGCAGATTTCAGCTACAGCTCTGTGCTACGTCTACAGTATTTGACGTGCACTGAGGAAAAGCTGCGGAGCTTATTTGTGTCACATCACAACATGCGACACCACCCTCATTTGTTTCCATTATGCCAGAAGACACAAGGACAAAAGATGATTTCAATGCCACATGTGGAGGAGTTGGCAGCATCCACAGCGGAGAAAAAAGCCGGAGTTTCACTTTCTGAACAGGCTCTGCGCCAGCAGCATGCTGTAAGGTCACACTTGTGAGACGAGCATTATCATATTTGTATAAAGCAATTTGCATCAATTCCTCATTATCATAGTCCAAGAATGAATTTGACCACATTATAGCGTAACTTACGAAGCAGTGGCTTCTCTGATGTGTTCGCCAGCATAGCGTCCAACAAGCTCCAAACTCCTCCTCCAATCCCCTTTCTCCAAAGCCCGGCCTGCCGCAGACTGTCGGAGGATTTTGATTATGACTCCAATTGAGCATAAATATGACACACGACTGGGGGAACTCATCTGGCTTTAAGCTTTAGAGGCGTTCAGAACAATGTGAAAAATCCTGACATTTCCGTTCCTCTCCAGCTGACCTTTATTCAAATACCAGGATGTGAGAGATGGATGCAGGTTCTTCCTTTCCTTTGGTCAAGGAGGCTGGAAGACATGCCCCTTAAAAAATTGAGGTTAATTACAAACACAGGAGGCTTGGTTAACCTCAGATGCAGCGCTGACCCTGTAATCCAGCTCTGGATGCAAGAAAATAAACCCCATTAAAAGATATCAGCTTGGACGAAATTGGGATCCGCAGACCGAGTGCCCAGATAAACACAGCTCTTTTTTTCCGTAACCCTCCTCCTGAATGCTCATGCGGTGTAGAGTTGGGTGGTTTAATGGTAAAAGCATATAGTGCAGTATTTTAAAACGATGCCGGCATCGACAGTATATGGCTTTATATTGGCGATCAGATAACTTAAGCGTTAAGATGCGCATCATGATACAGGGGTTACGATTCAATATATACTATATACATATTAGGGCTGCATGATATTGGATGTTCTTTTTTCGACGATATATATCGCGATATTAAACAATGCAGAGCCCATGACGTCACCAGCCCCACTCCCACCCGTGCGCTGTATTGCGTCCTGACCAATCAGGAGCTGAGTCATTGCTTTAGAGTCGGCCGATCACTAAAAACCTGTTTTCGGGCCTTTAATCAGGCATTTAAATGGATTTTTAAAAGGTAAATAAGAGTGTTTTTCTGGAATTAAAAGCGTGCATTAAAAGCAGCTGTAACTGGAAATATCTGCGCAAAACTGTGTTGGACTAAGGTGCACAGCTTTCGACCCGTGCCCACGTTTACAAGCACCAGCCCAACCATGTAAATGCAGTCGTGCTTCTCAGGCAGCAGCAGCCTGTCACTCACACAGACACAGAGACAGCACTGTGTATCTACTTCTTGTGTCAAGAATCAAAGCATTGCAACATGACGTGTTTGATTTAATTGCCTTAATTATGTATAATTTTTTGTTATTTTTGTATTAAAACACGTATAACAGACATGTATAATAGTTTAGTAGTCACATTTTTTCATCATTTATTTATTATTAGTTTTAGTCTTTAGTTTTTGTTGACGAAAACTAAAAGCATCTTAGTCGAATTTTAGTCGAATTAATTTGAACCAAACCAAAAGTATGTATTATGTATTTTTATGGTTTTAGTATTTTAGTATCGTAGCAATGTGTGTTTGCTAATTTGTTCGTAACTCATTCGTGCTGGAGTTATTGCTAACTTGCACGTGAAGTGCATTAATGCGGTTAATTACCGCTTTAAATGCTGTATGAGTTGTTCCTCATGGCTCAAGTTGAAAAAATAAAAACGCTTGTGACAATATAACCGAAACACTTTGGTTAAAGATAAAATCTTTAGAGAAATTACAGATAAAGCCAGAAAGAGGTGAGTACTGTTTCCTACACCTTTCTTCAAAAGACTCTTGGAAACTGGAGAAAACTGCACAGGAAGAGTTTGGTCTGGCTGACCTGTAGGTTAATAATCTTTCTAGTGTCACTGGAACCTTCTGGGCAGGCAAGACGGTGCACAAAAATAGGATATAGTTCTAGCAGGGTTTTAGCAGGATCTGGCAACTAAGTTCTACAGCATTGCTAGAGGCTGAAGGCTGAAAGAGGGTTCATCAGAAGTAAATGAGCCAAAGTACAGATAGATAGATAGATAGATAGATAGATAGATAGATAGATAGATAGATAGATAGATAGATAGATAGATAGATAGATAGGTAGGAAGATAGGTAGGAAGATAGATAGATAGATAGATAGATAGATAGATAGATAGATAGATAGATAGATAGATAGATAGATAGATAGATAGGTAAGGTAGGAAGATAGATAGATAGATAGATAGATAGATAGATAGATAGATAGATAGATAGATAGATAGATAGATAGATAGATAGATAGATAGGAAGATCAGGGATCAGCAGATACGACAAATACTAAACATAAACAAATACTGTATTTCAATTAAGTTTAAATCAATAGTGCCCAGTAGTGAGTGCAACAATGCTAAGCTAACGGCTAACGGCTAACACCAGCCAAACTGCAAATAATATCACTATGTCCCTGGAAGCTGCTGGGCATTAGCAAAAGCGTGCAGACTTTTACCCACTGAAACAAATATAGAGGAAAAAGTTCCCACCCTCACGCTCTCACTCTGCTCTCACTTAAGTACACTACACCACCCATCCCCCCGCCCCCCCCCCCCACCCAGACTTTCGCTCAGCCCTTTTGTATTCTGCAGTGTAATATATGTTGCCAGTCGGAGGTAAAATGCTTTGTTGCCATGGCAACCAGGCCCACTTTTCATTCATGACATCATTCAGCAAATCTTGTTGTATAAAAAGGGAGAGAGAGTGTGAGAGAACGAGAGAGAGAGAGAGAGAGAAAGAGAGAGAAAGAGAGAGAGCAGGGACAGCGATATCACCAGAAAGAACAGAATGAGTGCTGAATTGCTCTCGTGTAAAATCTAGCCTAAGCCATTTTTTCGAAGCACATGGAAACACCAAGGACGTTTCCGTGCAGGCGAGAGGAGATGATTTATTCTCTGTAAGTAACGGGATCATTTGAATTCGATCCAAGACATCTATGAGTAAATCCTTCGCTCCACAATTTTCAAAGCAGCGATTAAACCCGACCCAATCCCTGCTAGAAGAGAACTGTGCTCCTATAATTAGGCAGAATGAACAGGAGGTTGATTTGATGGATTAATAAACAAACATTACTGGCACACACTTTTCTTTGCCAGCAGGACCTTGCATGATGTTTAAAACCTCAACACTCTTCCCAACAAACATAGGTTTCTGGTTTTACACAGTAAGATCCCACAGGCTTAGGTGTTTGGGACAGAGTGTGGGTTGTGGGTGGATGATATGGTGAACAAAATGTAATATTGCTGCACTGGAGTTTAGGAATACATCTACATTGATAGCTTTCTGAGGTAAATTTAAGAAGAACTGCACTGTGTAAGTGTAACATGTATGGTTAGAAAAGCCTTCTCTGGTGAATTCATGACAAACTGCACTGCTAAAATAAATATATGGCTAGAATAACACTGCTGAGGTACATTTATGACAAACTTCATTGCTTAAGTAAATGTATGGTTAGAATAGCACTGCTGAGGTACATTTATGACAAACTTCATTGCTTAAGTAAATGTATGGTTAGAATAGCACTGCTGTGGTTTATTTGTTTCAAAATTAATGGCAGAAGCATTTCTGGAGAAGGGATAAAATACTGTGTTTAATGGCACCCGCTTTTGTTCTTCTGGTCACGTCACGCGTCTTTACGTGCTTACGTCACACGTACAGCCTCTAAAAGAGGATCCACCTCAGTTTTACTGAACGTGAGCGGCTGGTGGAGCAATGGAGACTTCAGAAGAGGAAACTCAGAGATTAGTAGCTCATTCGCTAATAGTAAAACCAAGCTGTGTAGTTAAAGTGAAGTTTCTGACAGAGTGCTCTCTCTCTGACTGAACATAACCTGGAATCAGATTTATCCGCTCTGAAAGGAGACACATAACACCCCCCTAATTCAAAATTATTCATTTGCATACTCAGTGCAATTACCCATTCTCACCAGAGAGGGCCCTCAATCCCAAAACCTACGATAATCAGCTTCAAGTAAGTATATGGTTAGAATAGCACTGCTGAGGTACATTTATGACAAACTGCACTGCTTAAGCAAACAAGGCATTAATAACTTTAAGAGTGCACAAGAAGATTTTTAAAAAACACTGTTTACATCCCATATTTTACCTTTACCTTAGGATGGTGACGCTCAGAGATTAGGTTAAACTACTTTTTAATAAACTTCTTGTGCACTTTGATTTATCTATTATCTTTTTAATTTAATCTATTTCTAATTTGGGAGAAATGTACCTAGAAAAAGCTAAAGTTTTTTTTTTTTCAGAGCTGTAAATTTAATATTTAATGCTTGGCTAAACGTAGGATTAAATATACCATTTTGGAGAAGTAATCAAAGCACTGGGCATCTCTCTGCTATACATTTTTGGATTTATTTTTGATTGGATCTTTTTGGATAGGCTCTTTTATTTGGATTTTGCTGTAAACTGTGTTTGTTTTAAATCAGAAGACAAACTATAAATTAGCTGAGGTGCTTTATGTTAAAGTTACAGTGGATTATAAAACTTTGACACTACAAAAGAAACTCATGTAACTCATTTCTTTCGCAATTAATCTTATCTTAAATAAATTATTTTCAGCTGTATGGAAGAGTTTTGCTTCTGCTGTCACCTTCCCCATAGCTGGCAGGTTCTTACACAGGATTAATGTGGAATCTATACACGTCAGTGCGACACACACACACACCCACACGCAGGATAATACACACTTTTCATACACACCGCCCGTTCCTGCAAGCAGTGCGGCTCCACACATGACTGATTTCATTATAATGTCCAATAAGGCGCAGAGCCCGGGATTGGTTTGTAAGTAGGGTATTATGACAGTGATAGGCCGCATGCAGGCCTGAGGACGACTCAGCTACAGATGCCTCATCTGGTGGGATGTAAATAGCATCTTTTGAGGCGACGGTCATGCAGCACTGCTGTACGTCACTTTGCATTAGTCTAAAGGGCAGTTCAATGACAGTAAAAGCACTGCTGTACATGTTCCCTGTGCCCCTAACACATGCTACACTGCTGTGAACAGAACGAGGTATTAACAGTGTATTAATGTCTACAACAATACTTAACCCTTTGAACTCTAGGCTGTTTTGGTGTGTTTAGTCTTATAACAGTAATTATATCAGACAGACACATGCCCTGATCTCTTTTACTCCAGAAGACATACGGCTGCTCAAAAATATAATCATTTAAAGTGTAAAAGGAAGCAGAATTGTTCTATTTTCCTGGAACTGATCATGTTTTGCTCCAAAATATTTTTGAATGTATAAACTTTAAATATATTCACACCTAAGATATATTTTTCGAAAATGGTTAGATTAGAGTGTTTATGAGATATATTTGAAAGCATAAGAATATTGATGATTTGAGTTAATTTTATGGCTTATTATTTATTACTTTGACAAAATACATAAAGAAACAGCATCAGGCGGACTTTTATTCATTTTTTCTTGATAATCAATAATCACACCTCTAGGATACATGTAGAAAAAAAACTAAAAACCTGACATTCAGAGCAGCCTTTACCTTTCAGTATTTTGATCAGGACACACAAAGAAAACTACAATATATACAAAAATGTAAACTTTTTATTTTAAAAAAGTGGTAAATTACACAGTGATAGCAAGATAATCGCGTCTATGTTTGTACATTTTGTACACAGGATCCCCACAATATATTCCAAATCAATTCCAAATAAATATATTGTAATTCAGAGCATTAATTTGCAGAAAATTAGAAATGGCTGAAATAACAAAAAAAGATGCAGAGCTTTACGACCTCAAATAATGCAAAGAAAACAAACAAGTTCATATTCATAAAGTTTTAAGAGTTCAGAAATCAATATTTGGTGGAATAACCCTGGTTGGTTTTTAATCACAGTTTTTTTCATGCATCTTGGCATCATGTTCTCCTCCACCAGTCTTACACACTGCTTTTGATAGATAACTTTATGCTGATTTACTCCTGGTGCAAAAAAATCAAGCAGTTCAGTTTTCAGTTTGATGGCTTGTCATCATCTTCCTCTTGATTATATTTCAGAGGTTTTCAATTTGGTAAAATTAAAAGAAACCCATCATTTTTAAGTGGTTTTTATAGGAGCTGTTTATATGTATCTAACTTGTGCTATAGAACACCTGAGAAATACTTCTTTGACTTCTTTGATTTCTACTTAAATATTTTGAGTAGTTCAGGTCCATTTCTAGTGTACTTTCAGGATCCATTTCATGTTTAGAAACACTGTTCTAGAGGGTTGTGTGTGTATTGTGTTCTCTGTGTTTTTCTTTCAGAGAGATAAAGAGGTAGAGTGTGAATGAGCGAGTCTCAGTGAGGCGGTGGTTAAATCATCAGAGAGGGGAAATTAGAGGAATAAACACTATGGGGTGAGAAACCAGAGAGACCTGAGGAAGCTGCAGTGAAGACGGAGTGATTAGATAAGAGCCCCCCGCTGAGAACGCTACAGAATCAGTGGCGTAGAAAAGGGCACCCAGGGGCTCGGAGTGGGCAGAGGACTGCCCTGCCTTCCAGACTTCAACACCCTCCTCTCCACCTCTCTAAACCCCCCACTCTGCCTCCTCTCCACCTCTCTAAACCCCTCTCACTCTGCCTCCTCTCCACCTCTCTAAACCCCCCCACTCTGCCTCCTCTCCACCTCTCTAAACCCCTCTCACTCTGCCTCCTCTCCACCTCTCTAAACCCCCCCACTCTGCCTCCTCTCCACCTCTCTAAACCCCCCACTCTGCCTCCTCTCCACCTCTCTAAACCCCCCACTCTGCCTCCTCTCCACCTCTCTAAACCCCCCCACTCTGCCTCCTCTCCACCTCTCTAAACCCCCCACTCTGCCTCCTCTCCACCTCTCTAAACCCTCTCACTCTGCCTCCTCTCCACCTCTCTAAACCCTCTCACTCTGCCTCCTCTCCACCTCTCTAAACCCCCCACTCTGCCTCCTCTCCACCTCTCTAAACCCTCTCACTCTGCCTCCTCTCCACCTCTCTAAACCCCCCCACTTTACCTCCTCCCCACCTCTCTAAACCCCCCCACTCTGCCTCCTCTCCACCTCTCTAAACCCCCCCACTTTACCTCCTCCCCACCTCTCTAAACCCTCTCACTCTGCCTCCTCTCCACCTCTCTAAACCCCCCCACTCTGCCTCCTCTCCACCTCTCTAAACCCCCCACTCTGCCTCCTCTCCACCTCTCTAAACCCCCCACTCTGCCTCCTCTCCACCTCTCTAAACCCCCCACTCTGCCTCCTCTCCACCTCTCTAAACCCTCTCACTCTACCTCCTCTCCACCTCTCTAAACCCCCCCACTTTACCTCCTCCCCACCTCTCTAAACCCCCCCACTTTACCTCCTCCCCACCTCTCTAAACCCCCCCACTCTACCTCCTCTCTCACAAAGCATCAATGATGACTTAACCTCTTAATATTGAGGCTAAAAAACATTTATTTATCAGTGCTTTTACTTTATTATTATTGTATCAAAGCCTAGATGCGGAGTAATAAAAAATAGTACAGGCCTCTATTATATCAAGTCTAGTAATAATAAACACATATTTTATGGTCTATTTTTGTACATAAGGTGCATTATACGACACTAGTAAGGAACAGGGGTGTCACCATTTTCCCCTTCTTGTTCAGCAGGTCTCACACTGGGTGGTGGTGGTGTAACTAGGTTAAGTAAAGCTAAGCTTAGTAAACAAACTGTAATTCTTAAAAAATAAAAAGTTTAATTCTTTAACAAGTGCTGGATGTTAATCTACACAGATTTCTCTCTTGAAAGCTGTTTATTTGGGTGAGTAAAGCCCTTCCATTCATTTAAAGTAAGCATAGATTTCCAGCTTTTCACTAAGGCTGGGTGCAGCAGCAATAGCATTAGCATTAATAAGTGCTAGCCACCTGTCAGTGCTACACTAACCCTGAGAGTTCTGGTAAGCCAAGGTGCTAACAGCTAGCAAGTTCGTCCCACGTAGCTTGTTTTAACACGGTAAATAAGCAGACTAAAGTCCGATATACTCACCTCAAAAATGGCGAAAGAGCTAGCGCCTAGTGCGGTTAGCAGCTAATGCTAATAATGCTGGAGAACTAAACTAAAACTCCTGTATAAGGCTGTACTTCAGTGGAGTGGCTTTACTGCTCCTTAATACCTGACTGGTAAAATTTATACATAAGAAGCACCGGATTATAGGTGCACTGATGCTTTTTGGGAAAAATAAAGGATTTTAAGTGTGCATTATAGTGTGAAAAATACGGTAATATTAGCATGTCAAGTCTAGATGGAGAAAAATGAGTACATGCCTCCATTACCTCAAGACTAGACACAGAAAAACTAGTATGTTTCTATTATGTCAAGACTAGGCAGAAAAACAAATACATGCCTCAATTACATCAAGTCTAGATGCAGAAAAAATAGTAGGTGCCTCCATTATGTCAAGACTAGACCCAAAAAAAAATGAACACACCTCCATTCCATCAAAGCTAGATGCAGAAAAAATAGTACATGCCTCTAGAGCACATGTGTCAAACACAAGGCCCGCGGGCCAAATGTGGCCCGCCACGTCTTTTTATGTGGCCCGCGAGAGCTTGTAAAATCTTAGTGTCTATAATAAATAGGTCAGAAGCGTTCTTTGACCAAAAAATACATTTCCCACAATGCTTGTCGATTGTATTACCCGCAAAGTTACGGCTTACTGCCACTACACGGCAGTGTAGTCATTGATGTGGAAACCCTGCCGGAGGGAAGGTGTAACTTCGCGGGTGGAATTGGAATGTTTATCCCATAATATCCAGAAAAAGAAAAGTTGATGCAGACGGACGGCTGTGCTTCAAGGCGAAAGACCGGTATGCATTTTGTGTTACTGACCAAAATAAACGCTTTTTAGAAGAGATATAAATTATGTGTAAATATTTATAAGACAATAGCTGATAAAATCTGTTTTAATGAGGTTAATAAACATCACTGTGACATGGCTAGTCGCAGTTTCACCTCAGCAAAGGACGAGGAGGTGAATCACTTATCTAACCAGCCTTTACTGATTTCTGCCCCCAATAACCCTTTCAATAACCTCCAATAGTCTCCAGTAGCCTTCAACAGTCTAACCTTGCAGCCGTGGTGTGTCCACTAAACTCCGTAGTTATAAACATCCTGAGGTTAGCAGCGCGATAACTGACCTGTTTATAATGTATCCGAGCAGTGACTCCGGGATGGCTGCTCTAAACTGCTGCTGTTAGCTGCTTGGGCTGAAATATGAACTGTAGAGAGCTGTATTATCCGGTTAGTGGGGTTATTTTATTTCATACACAGAAGAACTTACAAATTTTAAAAACGCTCCAGACTGGCTCAGCTGAGTCCTGTAGCCCGTGGCTGGGCTGTAGCTCTGACTCAGTAAAGACTGTGGGCTTGTGCTGCTGCAGCTCCCACTAGTGGTTGGATGAGGAAATGCTAAATCTGTCACAGCTCACAATTTTTGATTTTATATTTATTAAGCCTCTTTTCAGTATCAAACGTTTTGATCAAAGTTAATATAACTTGTATTTTATGTCATTTCTATTCACTTGTATAGTTTGGTTCTTGATTGATGGAGTTTTTGGATTTCATAACAGGATTTATGTTAATAGAGCAACAAGCAAACATTTTTTCCATGCAACTGTAATATTTGATTGAATAAATAATATATTGAGAGTTATTTAACATTAAGGAGTAATTACATTCATTTACATATATTACATTTGGTTACATTTTCTTATATTTATAAGTTACATCTGGCCCTCGGAGGACAGCCAATATGCCAATGTGGCCCTCGGCCAAAATGAGTTTGACACCCCTGCTCTAGAGTAATATTCAAAACTCAGACACAGCTTAAAACGTATCTGTTTGGTTTAGTTTAGATAACCAACATTCCCCCTTAGATAAAGACTGCCAGTTCAAGGGGTCTCCGTGTCTATATTACCTTCTGGCTCACTCTTTTGTCTTTTAGTTATGCTGTTCTTGTCAGATTTGCTGGAGTTGCTAGCCTCACTCTACACACAGACATAATTCAAATAGGAACTAATGTTTTAGTTTTAGTCCTACTAAAACTACTATGGAGAAGTTAAAATTGCACAAAGACAAAGTCTAGCAATAAATAATAGGAATAAAATGAATACGCTCATAGTGAGAAATGTGTATCTATACTTACTGAAGGGTTCTTAGAGCTTTAAGTGCTTTTAACTGGAGTGGTAGTTTTAATGTAATTAGCTATAGCATATCTGAGTATTTGAAGTATCTACTCTCACACAGCTGCTCACCTGGGGATTTGATAGGCTGGGTAAAAAAAAGGGGAGTGCAGATGAACCGGTGCCCTGCTGGGGCCAAACACGGAAACCGAGATCAATGAGAGCGCTCCCACGTCCCTCTCAGAGCTCCTCACGGCACTGCTGCAACAGTCCGGAGATATGATGACACCATTACAGTATCACTGCAATTCAAAGGAGGTGGAGAGCTTTCTTGAAATGCGGAAAGACGAGGCAGATCTGCGATATCTGACAACCTGTCAGACCCTGTACCCCCTTATACCCCCAAAATACCCCCCCTCTGACCCTTCTACTGACCAGAGAGCCAAGTTACCACACATTATTCACCTATTGTATAAAAGACTGTGTGCTTGAGAAGGAGTAAATGGGGTGGATCTATCTGCACGCTGCACTTGTTGCTTTCAGGACCTAAATGAGAGCTACACTGTTCTCTTTATTACTTTGGCTTTTTCTCAGTATGGAGTACACAGGTTTGGACTCCTGTAATTGGCCAGAACAATAATTTTGGTAATTTTGACTCGCGAGTGCATACTCCAGAGGATGGGAGGACCCAGGACTTTTATTCTGTAATTAGAACAGCTGCGTACTTGATAAAGACATCAACCTCTTTTATTTTATCACACAGCAGTATTATTTAGAAAAACAAATAACATATTTCTGCACTATAAAGGGCACTTAAAATCCTTTACTTTTCACAAAAATAGTTAGTGCGCCTTATAATCCGATGCTCCTTATGTATAAATTTTACTAGTCAGGATGTAAAGAGGAGTAAAGCCACTCTGGAGCAGTACTAGCATTATGCGCTAACTAGCTTTTTGGCTGTTCAGAGGTCAATATTATTGGCCTGTAACCTGCTGCTAACCCCGGCTAGCAGTGCTGGAGCAGCGTTAGCATTAGACACTAACCACGCTATATTGCCAGATGTCGCATTGTTGCCAGATTGGGTGGTTTTATGCTAAATTTCCAGTTGAGCTGAAATTGACTGGAGGAAACACTGTGTTTGACAGGGTTGTTAAGACTGTAAGAGTTAGAGCTAGTCTGAATAAGTTTTGTTTGTGTTATTACGTATACTCTAATATAAAGTCCAGCTAACTCCAATCAAGTGAAATATTTTTAATTATTATTATATTTTTTTATGTCCATTGTATTGGGGACAGTAATAAGAGCTCATTTTTGCGATTGTATGCAATTTAGAGTTTATTTTAATGTTTGTGACATAAAAAGGTCAGTATCAAATATAAAATAAAAATGTTGTGGCTTCTGAGTGTTTCCACTCTCTAATGCCTGAGCTGCCGTTTTTTTTAAGTGATGTGGGCGGGGCTAAACTACTGTTTCATTGGCTGGTTGATGCTCTTTTTTGATGCACAGCGGTTAGTCGCAATTAGTGTTATGTGCAACACAACATTAGAAAAAAAGGAAATACGTGATGTCTATTGTAAAAGTCTTAAAATTACATTTTTGATTGACGACCTCTGTAGCTTTATTTGACCAAAAAAACTTCACAGACACGCCCACATGCGGCGAGCCGAGACATCCGGCAGGGCAACATGCAATGAATAAAACTGCTGTAAACCCAGAGACTATACAGTCCACAAGAGTATCCCCAACACCTATTATGTTTACGATGGAAACCTAATTTGGAATTTGAAGAACTGGATCTCGCCAAAAATGCTCTTTCATCTGTTCACACTCAAATGAAATGAGCTTATATAAAAACCAATTACATCTTCTAATTGGATTTTAGAGACAAAGGGAAAACAACAACAATGAGCGCTTTGAATACGGGAAGAACAATGCGTGCATTTCCACACCTACCGCCCCAAGAACACTAAACAACCACAAGATTTACTTTTCTTCCTGTTTCCTCATAAACGGAGCCAAAGTCCCAGTTTTGTTTTCATATTCTGGAGATTTTCCGACACGTGGATTTCTGAGCTTTGTGAGCGAACCCTTTTACATGCCTGTAACTCTAAACAGGTTTGGCTGAATTCTGCAGCTCGATAAAGAGGATTCTCTCTAGGATTTTCTGTCCCTTTGTCACCGCAGTCTGGAAGCCGAAGACAGTGCATAAGCATTATAATAAAGGAGATTTAATCCACATTAATGCAAACTATAAAATCCCCTTAATGAAAGATGAATTAGGTATAAAATATTAAAAGGTGCATTATAACAATCTATAAATATAAGTCACTAACTCGGGCCAGCAGTCGTGTTGTTGTACACGCATAAATTACTGAAGCTGGAGCTGCGGGCCTTTCAGAACTTGTTAGAAGGGACTATTACGCCCCCAAGCACGAATCTGGAGCTCATATATTAAGCCAAACATGGGGTCAGTGAAAGAGTAGACGGTGTGAGCACTCAGAATTAAGCCTAAAGACTGAATGAGACAGTAAAGCAGAGTTTAACACTTTTTTCTTTTCTTTTTTTAAATCAGGCTAGCTATATGGTCGCCCTTGATTAATTGTGCACGATAAATAGGAATGAGTGATTAATCAAATCAGTAGTGCTGTTACACTGCAACAGCTGCTCACGGGGGCAAGAGACTGAAGAGTACTGAATATACTGTAGCTCACATTAAAAAAAGTTATAATAAAATTATAATAAAAGATTATAAGGCACAATATCAATAAACGTATAATTTCGGTGGTCTATTTTCATACAAAAGGTGCACCAGATTATAAGGTGCATTTTAAGCAACACTAGTAAGGAATAGGGGTGTCTGGGGAGAGCGCACAAGCAAACAAAACTGTAATTCTTAAAAAAAAAAAAACATTTTTAAAAATGTAGTTCTGGGTTATTTTGGGACCTCCTGGATGAGTTGTTCATGCCCTTTTGGAGTAATTTTGGCAGGCTGGTCACTCCTGGGAAGGTTCACCAGTGTTCCATGTTTTCTCCATTTGTTAATAATAATAGCTCTCATTGTGGTTCACTGGAGTCCTGTTTATTTGGGTGATTAAAAAGCTTCGGTTTATTTGCAGAAAGCTTAGTTTCCCAATAGTTTCAATAGCTGCGGTTAGCAGTGCTTAGCTTAGGGCTAAACTGAGGAACCCTGAGTGTTGAGGTAAGCCAAGGCGATATTAGCTAGTGGTTCTTCCCATGTAGCTTGTTTTAACATAATAAACAGGCAGACTACAGTCTGATAAACCCAACTTTGAATGGCGAAAGAGCTAGTGCTGCAGTTAGCGGCTAATGCTAATACTGCTCCAGCTTTGGTGCTGGAGAAACTTCACTGAAACTCCTGTATAACTCTGTGCTTCAGCAGAGTGTCTTTACTACTCTTTACAATCTGCCTGGTAAAATTCATACATAAGACGCACTGACTATTTTGGGGGAAAATAAAGGATTTTAAGCGTGAATTATAGTGCGAAAAATAAGTTATTTGTTCGAATAAATATGCTAAAATACACCCTTTTATACACTGTAAGCAAAGTAGATACTGCATAATTGTTTGGCTAAGATTTACACAAAATGTATTGGGGGAAATACAACTTACAAACAGCAACACTTTAAGTAATAAAGTAGAGTTATGTTTTATAATTAAAGGTACTAAAGCTGTACCCTTATGAGTGCCACCTTAAAGACATATATACAGTATATATATAACATAAAAAACAAGTATTTATTTAATTCTTTCTTTACTGGAGACTCCCAGCAGTGATCTGCTGCTCCGTGCTCAGCATGTTCTCAGCGTGGGAGCTAAATGTGTGTGAAGTTATAGCTCTGCTACCATATTTCTCTCATGATAAACATGTAAACAAACACATGTAGTGGAACAGAAGTATGATATTATAATAAAGTGCAGTAAAGCAGCTTTTAAATCAGGTCTATGAGTGAATACTAACAATCCTAAAACACCTGGTTTTAGAGCACAATAATTTATTGTGGTGACGGTCAGTTCTGGTGGAAACAGGAGAGTTGAGGTGCACAGTGGTTTTATGTTTTTTGGATACAATCCGGGTTAGCACCCGAACATCCCTTTCAGACAGCTTCCTCTTACAGCGTCCACAGTTAATCCTGTTGGATGTGGTTTTGTCCTTCTTGGTGGTATGCTGACCTGGATTACCCTGGATACCAGTCGTGGCTCTTGATGCATCACAAAGACTTGCTGTCTTGGTCACAGATGCTCCAGCAAGACGTGCAGCAACAATTTGTCCTCTTTTGAACTCTGGTATGTCACCCATAATGTTATAGTGTGCATTGCAATATTTTGAGCAGAACTATGATCTTACCCTGCTAATTGAACCTTCACACTCTTACTGCTCTTACTGGTGCAATAATGTGCAATTAATGAAGATTGAACACCAGGCTGCTCCAATTTAGCCATGAAACCTAAAATCCCACACTAAAATGATGACAGGTGTTTCAGTTTCATTGTCCGACCCCTGTATTTGCAGAATATTGAGATTTCAGCAGTAGGTGTAAGTGAGCCAGTGCTGAGTGACAGTGTATTAACACACTGCAGTGCAGGCGAGAGAAATGAACGCAGGCACAGTTCATGGCCTTGAGAGGTGTTGAGGCATGTGATGCGACGACATCATTACAAAGCAGCTCAACTCAACACTACATGCGTCTTCATGACTAATGCAGGAGCGCATTCATTCACTGTGTAGCCGAGGGGCATGTGGCCTACAATCACGGCACATCTCATGTACTTCAGCACATGCATCACAAATCACAGCATCATAGCTCCGCCTCTGGGGGAGAAACACCAATGTGACTTAAAGTGGTAAATGAAAGGTCTTCCACGAGATTAAATATGATGGAATTTATTTGGGGGGGATTTTTTTTGTACGAAATGTTTACAAACTAAATTATAATATATTCATGTTTGTTAATCGCCCGTGCAGCACTGGTGACGTCACGAGGTTGGTTGGTTGAAGAGCCCAGGTACATAGCTAGAGGTCACAGAGGTTAAGGAAAAGAGCTTGTTGTTTGTCGAGATTATGGATGAAGACGAAGCTGAACGGGGTTTTAATCAGATTCCTAGAAACCCAATGTCTTATGCCAGGGGTGTCCAAACTACGGCCCGCGGGCCATTTGCAGCCTGTTTCCTTTTTTGGAGCGGCCAGCGAGGTATTTTAGAAATAGAATGAAAGTTGGCCTGCTGTTAAGCAGATTTTTATAATGTGAGATTCAAAGTTTGAACGCTAGGTGTCAGAAACGGGCTAAAGAGTCTAAAAGTGGAGAGGGTGCGCATTTCTAGCGCAGAAAAACAGGCCAAAGAGTCTAAAAGCAGAGAGAGTGCGCATTTCTAGCGCTGAAAAACGGGCCAAAGAGTCTAAAAGCGGACAGAATGCGCATTTCTAGCGCAGAAAAACGGGCCAAAGAGTCTAAAAGCAGAGAGAGTGCGCATTTCTAGCGCAGAAAAACGGGCCAAAGAGTCTAAAAGCGGAGAGAGTGCGCATTTCTAGTGCAAAAAAACGGGCCAAAGAGTCTAAAAGCGGAGAGAGCGCGCATTTCTAGCACAGAAAAACGGGCCAAAGAGTCTAAAAGCTGAGAGGGTGCGCATTTCTAGTGCAGAAAAACGGGCCAAAGAGTCTAAAAGCGGAGAGGGTGCGCATTTCTAGTGCAGAAAAACGGGCCAAAGAGTCTAAAAGCGGAAAATGTTAAAACACGCTGATTCATTTTTTTCACCTGGTATTTTTGCACCCCCAACTTTCAGCGCTGGTACAAGATGGCGCTACACTTACATAAAAAATAAAATTTTGATTGCTTACTATTTTAATCCAACTGTTAAACTGATAAGATTTGTTATGAATTTATGTGAATTATACCAAATACTTTAAGTGTTTCACGTCTACTTTAAATCAATGAAGTTTAATTCAGTATATATTAATTATAAAGTTTGCAGCCGTCTGAACAACGCTAAGCGTGAGATATATTATATTTTTACTCTGTGACTTTTTATTTAACGCACCCAAATATGAAGTGAAGTGAGGATTTTTTTGGGGGGGGATCAGATGATCAGAACACACCCATCTACCAGCGGCTGCTGACAGCAGTCTACGCCACGGCGTTCACACACTCCAAACAGAGATTTCTGACATGCCAGAAAATAATCGGAACAGCAAGCGCCGGAGCGGCTTTCATCCGCCCACTCTACAAGACTGCTGGCATGAGCGAGATCTGAGCTTTCTCTCCAGCTGAAGAGGAGCCTGTGAAGGCTGGCACAGGGTAAACTCTGTGTGGCGCAGGTTTAGGCTTTGAAAACTCAACACAGTGCAAGTTTGGGAACAGTGTGCTGAAGCTAGTATGGTTATTAGATGCGTTTTAGATGCAAACAAACCTCCAAAAACGTGCTATTCTCGTATTTCTATCAGAAAGTTTCAGACTTTAGAAACTGGTTTTAAACACAGTGTTCCACAGTGTCTAGTCTTTAAACACATACGTGCTCTAAACACTTATTCAACTACAAATGGATCATTGAAATATGAAGATTTTTTACCAGATTTATTATTCTTCAATTACCAGATTTATTTATTATTCAATACTACAAATGTGTTGTAAGCCACTGTAAGTGTAATTGTAGGTAAATATTTTAGTAAATATGTCCCCTTTAATTAATGGTATTAATTAATAGTAGTTGCAATATTTTGAAACGGTCTATACAGATTAGCCCTACATTGGAAAACTGTACCTCCTAGCTACGCTACACACTAAGAAAAGTAAGTACAGATTTGTACTTAAAAGAGTACAAAGCTTGTCTCTGGGGCTGTACCTTATATTGAGGTACAAAAAAGTACCTTTCAGTGAAAGTCCTTTTTTGTACCCATGGTTTTTGTGCCGGTAAAGATTATAAACATTATTATCAACTAAATATGGATCAAAAACTTGATGATACAAAATTGTCTGGCTTTCAAATAAAAAATGTGGAATTTAAATATATATTGTTTATTAGTACAGTGATGCAGAATACTGAATGTACCCTTTAAACGGTTAAATGGTACAAATTTGTACTTACTGCTGTTAGAAATTACTTTGTACTTCAGAGGGAACAAATCTGACCCTGTAAAGACCAATATTGTACCTTTGAGGGTACAATTATAAAAAGTGTACCTTTGAGTACAAAAAAGTACTCATATCTTACCTCTGTTTTTTAGAGTGTAGGTGTTAACAGCCAGTGCTAAGCTGTGCTATGACGGAGTGGTAGCACAGTTCATATAAAAGGTAGAGCAGGCCAGTAACCCTTGTTTATGAATGAGTGAATGTGTTACCACTGTAATAACAGCTCTTAACGCTGGGATGCATTTAACGAGTCTGGTCCGCGCTCATATTGCCGGGCTAATAGAGAGCTAACAGTTTATTCACTGGGGGCTCTGCAACCTCACCAGACCTCTAGAGAAGCTGTAGCTGCTTCAGGCACTGTAGCGCTGCCTAATATGTTTAGTTTGCAGTCTCTCCCCCAGCTAATCACACCACACAGACTTCACACCCTCTCCCTCCTCGCGAGGAGAACACACACGCCCTGGAAATGTCACCCAGACCAAAACGCCGTGAAGAAGCGCCTCCATACACACGCAGCAGCGGCGGCAGCAGCAGCACGGCTCGGGAACACTCCGCCGGCTACGCAGCCGACAGGTGACCGGCCAAGACTACATGATGGATGAGAGCAGTTGGGGAGAAGCGAAGCAGCTACAAACGCCACTGTTTAGCACAGACTGCAGTTTATTAACGGAGAGAGGAGGTGACTAGCAGCCACTCCAGGCATATAACACAATGTGTGCACACACTCTCACACACTCTCACACACTCACACACACAAGATCACCTTTGATCTTTATTACAGGCAATTAAAATCCTTTAATTTTGCCACTATTATATGTCAGTGTGCCTTGTTATCCAGAGCATCTTATTAATAAATTTAACATCTCAGGATTAAGGAGCAGTAAAGCCACTTCACTGAAGTGCAGCGTTATAAAGTTAGTTCTCTAGCACAGAGACTGGAGCAATATTAGCATTAGCCGCTAACCATGCTAAGCGCTAACTCTTTAGCCGTTCAAAGCAGAGTGTTATAAGCCTGTAGCCTGCTGCTAACCCTGGCTAGCACTGCTGGAGCAGCATTTACATTAGCCGCTAAACGCTAGCTCTTTGGTCTTTTAAATGTGAGTATTATTGGCCTGTAGCCTGCTGCTAACCCTGGCTAGCACTGCTGGAGCAACATTGGCATTACCCGCTATCCGAGCTAAGCGCTAGCTCTTTGACAATTCAGAGGTGAGTATTATCGGCTACGCGGCCGACAGGTGACCGGCCAAGACTACATGATGGATGAGAGCAGTTGGGGAGAAGCGAAGCAGCTACAAACGCCACTGTTTAGCACAGACTGCAGTTTATTAAGGGAGAGAGGAGGTGACTAGCAGCCACTCCAGGCATATAACACAATGTGTGCACACACACACTCTCACACACACTCACACACACACTCTCACACACACTCTCACACTCTCACACCGAGCTAACCTGTGAGTAGCAGTCTTGATTCTCCTGTAAACCTTATCTTATTATAGCAGTTCTCTCCCTCTGGACACAGCTGTTAATTAGTTTTCTGCCCCTACTCTTGTTTTGGACTCTTTGGCTTCCCTTACTCTCTCTTTCTCTCTCTCTCTCTCTCTCTCTCTCTCTCTCTTTCACTAAACACACACACATATACACGAACACACCACACTCGTGTGTAGTGTGCAGTAAAAAAAAGTATTTCATTCCAAAGTGGACTTGCTGGTGTGCTTCAGGTAATTGTCCTGCTGCAGAACCCAAGCACGCCTGAGCTTAACCCTTTGAACTCTAGGCTGTTTTGGTGTGTTTTTTCTCCATTTTTGTTTTCAGTTCCTCTTTCAGGTCTTATAACAGATTAATTATATCAGACAGACACATGCCCTGATCGCTTTTACTCCAGAAGACATACGGCTGCTCAAAAATATAATCATTTAAAATGAAAAAAAAAAAGGAAGCAGAATTGTTATATTTTCCTGGAACTGATCATGTTTTGGTACATTTTTTTTTACACATTTTTGAAAGTATAGATTTTAAATATATTCACACCTTAGATATCTTTTTTTAAAAATGGTTAAAAACTAGAGTGTTTATAAGTTAAAGGAAGCATAAAAATATTGATGATTTGAGTTCATTACATGGCTTATTAATTATTACTTTGATAAAATACATGGAGAAACAGCATCAGGAGGAGTTATTTTTTCTTCTTGATAATCAATAATCACACCTCTAGGATACATGTAGATTAAATTACTATAAACCTGACACTCAGAGCAGCCTATGCCTTTCAGTATTTTGATCAGAACACACAAAGAAAACTACAATATATACAAAAAAAAACTTTTTTGTCTAAATAAATAAACATGGAGCAGCGTTAGCATTACCGCTGGCGGTTAGTCACTTAGTGCGCCTTATATTTCAGTGTGCCTTATAATGCAAAAAATACAGTATAAACAGACCAGGTGTAAGCAATCAGAAGCTGGGGGAGCATGAACGGCATAGCATCACGTGATCAGCAGTGTCAGAAAAGTCCGGTGTGGGTGCATGCTGGGAATTGGAGTCTTTGTTTCAAAGTCTCACAGTTAATCAGTCCAAAAACAAAGTTTTAGCTTTCTACGTTGTAAATAAATAAATTTGTTTCAATCATTTAATTTGGATCAAATTTTTTCTGTCCGGACTGGCTGTAGAAACTTTCAACTGGGATTCCTGTCGTCGTTTTTTTTTTTTTTTTAATCTATTTAATCTATTCTCTACTCCTCTATCCCATTATTTCCCTCTGACCTCCTTAAGGCCCTATCTATGATGCTTTATTTTTAACTTCTATTATTTTTGTACTTAACCTCTTCTATTATTTGCACTTCATTATTGTAAGTCGCTTTGGACAAAAGCGTCTGCCAAATGTAATGTAATGTAATGTAATGTAATGTATTGAGTGTCATGTCGTCATGTGACTATAAGATGGCTTGGGCAGTATTTCCATATAAGGCCATATGGTGTCTTCATATGAGTTTAACATTATAGCTTTACTACCATCTGAATGACTCAAGGCAGAAAGAAGAATCAACGTGATTTTAGTTTTTTATATAAATGTTCTTAGATGTGTAAGATTGATAAACTGCTCCGTCTACACAGAAACAGGAAAGTGTATGTCTCGAACACTGCGACTATATTTCCTGAATGTACTTGTGTACTTTACGTTGACTTTGAGCACCAGTGGGCGGCGGCCCACTAGCAATGAGGGACCTGACAAGGAATAAATCACCCTGCATGATGTCATTATAAACGGCCACGCACTCCTCGCTCCGGCTGAGCCGTGAAAATGTGAAGGAGATGGTGGCAGAGCAGCACGACAGAGCAGCACGCAGTAAGTGCTAACCGCCAGCCGCTCCGCTCGGCGAGGGAACGCACCGAGAAGCAGAGCGCTACGGCAAGCCGGAGAACGCTAAAGCCCTTCCGCAAATATTAGCCCTGCCAAATAAATACGACCTCTGCTCCACAGACGTGAACAAAACCAACAGTTTCTGCTTCAACAAGAGACATAAACACGTTTTATTAGGAGCAACATTCCTCACTTATACCTTAATCTTTCCATTACAAAGTGCAGGTAGAAATGATGGTGGAAAAATAGTGGAAAAACCCTGGAAAAAAAGACATTTCTATACATTTTTACTCATTTAATTTCCTGAGACCTGAACTTTTGCTTGGTGTGCATTTTTTATAACATTTGAATTTGAAATGTAATGTCTTTATATAAGAACGCAGAGTTTGAAAAGATCAAGTCATTTTACTACATGCTATAAACATGTTAATCTAAAAATAGCTATTGTCTAGAATTGTCTAATAAAGTTTTATTGGCAGAAATATAAAAAAATATTTGCACAGTTTTAAATAAACCAAATATTAGGATATAGAAAAATAGAACTATTTAGAATTAATATGCATTATCGTCTAACGTTCATGCAATAATGACAATTAAATATATTGGCTAAATTTAATCATTTTCACTTGCAAAGCTCATTTTTTTGAGACACAGCCTGAATTATTATAATATTAATCCTGAAATCACTCTTAACAAATCAACTGCAAAAGAATGAAATAACTTCAAGCACAAGATCAAAAGATTAATGCAAATTAAAGACAGTATTTGTTTAATTATCTCACTGGAACAAATAAAACAAAATGTAATCTGTAATAATCACATTTTCAACTGAACTGATATTAAAATATTCCTTTATCAGTATTTATCTTTTTTCTGTAATGGTATTTGGCACCAGTCAACTACTCATCAAAATGTAATACATTTAATAACACATAAAAGCTCTAATCTAATCTAATCTATGCATCATTTAAATGCATGACAAATGCTTAAAGAGGATGTGTGTGAGAGTCTGTAAAGAAAAGTATAGTTGATTTAAGTGTGCAGATTCTGTAAAATGTCTGAATAAAAAAAGTCTAAACTTGCCTTCTAGTCAGAAATATAGAATAATTATCAATATCTTCATTTCCAAGTGACGGTACCACTTTAAAATAAGGCTACCTCTATAAAGGGTTTATAAATGGTTTACAATTAGTTTATTAATGGTTACTAATAAGGTTGTAAATGCCTTAAAAATCATTAATAATCAGTTATAACAGACATGTAGAAGGGGCAAAAATAAATGGCTGTGAGTTCACTATTTGGCAAACAACAGGTCATTGTTGCCCTTTCTACACTGTCTACGTGTTCTAACCGATTAAAAAAAGGATACTTTTAAAATATATAATTAAATGCACTTTTCTTTTTCTGTTACAAGCCTATATACATTTTCATCTGTTTCATAAATACAAACATAACGTGCGTTTTATTTTTTTTATTTCAGTGATGAACATGAAGGTAATTTGATTGCTATTTTGTTTTTCTTTAAGAAGGACCAAACAAATAAGCAATAATTGATTGTGGTGACGGACAGTTCTGGTGGAAACTGGAGAGTTGAGTTGCACACTGAATTCTGTCATGATTTGATCAGCCGTGGTTTTAGGTTTTTTTGATACAACCCGGGTTAGCACCCGAACATCCCTTTCAGCTTCCTCTTACAGCGTCCACAGTTAATCCTGTTGGATGTGGTTGGTTCTTCTTGGTGGTATCTCGCTGACATTACCCTGGATACCGTGGCTCTTGATGCATCACAAAGACTTGCTGTTTTGGTCACAGATGCGCCAGCAAGACGTGCACCAACAATTTGTCCTCTTTTGAACTCTGGTGTGTCACCCATAATGTTATAGTGTGCATTGCAATATTTTGAGCAGAACTGTGCTCTTACCCTGCTAATTGAACCTTCGTACTCTTACTGCTCTTACTGGTGTAGTAATGTGCAATTAATGAAGATTGAACACCAGGCTGCTCCAATTTAGCCATGAAAAAGCCAGACTAACCTGTTTGATACCGAGCCGATAGGCCATGATCCGGTCCACTGAATTGGGATTCATCTGTGTCCACTGGAGTTTGAAGCCGTAGACGCTGGGCTTGTTCTGCCAGAGGGCGCTGTACGTGTCGTAGTAAAACTCCGGAGCGAAGGCCTTCCCTGAAACAAACCCAACATCACGTAAGTCTTTACTTACAGCAGAAAAAACACTTTAAACGGGGCACGGAAAATGTCTTTTTTATGTCCCGGCCACTCAGACCTGACGCTCTCGTCGTGTTCCTGCCTGTCCTTGTGCACTTTTTTTACGCCCGTACCCAGAACTATTTCTGTTTAAGTACTGCAGCTCCGCTCTGACAGCCGTGAAGCACAACTGTGGGCTAATGAAATCCGTCCTTGAATCATTATGTCAGCTCAACTTGTAAACACGCATTGTGAGTCACTGCACTGGAGCATCAGACAGATAAGCGCAAACCAGAATAGAAGTGTTTTAAATGAAAAGTGCATTTGGGATTTGAAAACCTATTTAATTATTCTGATTTCTTTTTCTCAGACAATGCAGCATCTCTACTGTCACACAGTGGATCCAAGGGTCATTATTTAATAAATATGAACTGAATAAATAAATTGGTGGTTTGTGTTTTGGATTAGAGAGAGAAAGAGGAAAGGAGGGTGATACAAACTCTGAAAAATGGATAGAGAGACTAAAATGAGAGATGGGGAACATCTGAAAGAGTGAGAGCCATTTCATACACCCTGCTCTTTGCTATCTTACACCCCATCAACAGACTATTTTCATGTCTTGCACCCCCGCCATTAAATGTCTTAACGCCAATGAGCGTGGTGGTCTGGAAGTGAGGTAAATTTTTGGTGTGTTTCTATCTTGGTGGCGGGGAACACAGGTGTGCCACTGACTGAATAAAACCCTGACAACAGTCAACAATCAGCAGCGCAATCATGTCTAGATCATCGTGTGCACTGCGCACCCCAAGCTTAATACAACATACCATCACTACTTTACCACAGCAAAAAAAATAAAAACTAAAAAAAAAGACCAGAGCCTTCAGCAATCAACTATAAAATAAAATAAAATAAAATATGCCTAAACATGTGCACAGTAACTATAAGTTATTATTATTCATATATATATTTTTCTGACACTTTTAAGGATTTATATTTAGTTATATATATTTAAATATATTTAGTCTGCGAATTTGACATATGCTCATTCTCACTCAAATGCTGCAGCTTTGGAAATTAAAAAAGAAAACAAAAAAAAAAAACACTTTGACCGTATGTCTGTATGTAAGGCTTTATAATGTGTTTTTTATTAAAAAACTAATAAAAAAAAGAGTAGCACTTTTTGAAAGAAATGTAACATAAGAAAGGTAAAGGGCAAATATTAACCATGTAAGCTGTTTATATTGCTTGCAATTTCAATGTAAAATTGCTTAATTTTGCTAAATTAAATACAAGTAACAAAGTAAACGAGTAACAAAAATATGAACACCACACAAGAGTTAAGAAGTGTTACGACAATTGAAAAAAAAAAAAGCCGTTACATTCTGGATTTACCATAGACGTCTTTTGAACGATCAGCGCGGACATCAAAATTACGTTTTTTTTAAGTGTCTCTGCTTTTAGTGGGATGAGTTTCAAAAGAGAAAAGAGAGAGATGAGTTCACAATTCAAAGTGAACGTCCAAACCTCTCCAAACCAGAAAAAAAATCAAGTTCTGTCCATTTCCTGTCAAACCCAAACCCAGCAGGTGGTCTGAAATCATGGTTCTAAAAAGCACACTCATTAACGGCAGCATAGAAAAAGGGTGGAGCTCCTCCGTCTCTGCAGAACTCCAGCAGCGTGAAGCATTTGAAGTGAAAGTGACCATTTCAGCAGAGAAAACTTCTTTGTGGAGCTTTGCGTAGACGTCCGCGAGGGGCGGGATTGTGCTGATGTCAGCAGGACGGGTATTAGAGCTGTCACTAGAGCTTATTCTATCCGCGGCTTATTAAGAGGGAAAAATCTACAGGCAGTGCTAATGGGCCCGCCGAGTTTACTCTCTTTAATGCTCTGGGATATATTTTGGTCTCCGCCGGGAATTGCGCCTTCGCCGAAGATGCATTTGCCGAGGTGAGCAACATCACACTGCTCCTAAATCAGCTAAGTGGAAAACAAAACCCTGCCCAAGTCAGCTGACAGCCAGTTTAGCTTGATCCTTCAAGGTCAAAAAGACTTTGAGGCTCCTGCTTGATTACTTTTTTGAATGTCAGCCAAAGCTTATTACCGAGACACACTGGCACAAAGACAGCGCACGGACTCCAGGGTTCCACTGCAGTGCCTATGTGTACTGTGTCCTTAAAAAAGTAGTGAATCTGGTTATGTTCTCACAGTTAGTTTGCAATTATTTGACACATTAAAGTGACAGTATGCAAGAATTGGCATTTTAAAATATATACAGTACCTCTCTAAGACCTAGTCTTAGAGTCTCTGTAAAACACCAAATCCACCGGAGATCCTATATAAACCTATAGTTACACACAGAGGTTGGTAGTCCAGGTCCAGAAGTTGATGTGGACACAGGGCTTTTCCTGATCGGCTCGTTTTTCTGCACATTTCCATGTTTCACAGTTTCAGTCGATTTTAGCGAAAGGACATCTTTAAAAAAAGTGCTTTTTTATATTTACTCAGGTTATCATTGTCTGAAATTAAAGTTTGTTTGATAATCTGAAAAATGTAAGTATGACAAAAATGCAAAAACAAGAGTTAAAATACTTTTTAACATAACTGTACGTGTCCTAAACTGAAATTAGAAGTTTACCTCACTGAAAGACTTGAGTACCTGAGATGGAATCATGCCGCTCATTGAACACGTATTGGGGTTGTCACTGCTGGGAGTCCATCTTGGCTTAAATTAAAGCCCAGTGCATGAATATTTCATGTCTGTCTCCTTAGAGATGTGCAGCTGTCAACCTGACGAGCAGAGGATCTGACGCAGCACTACTGTACGAGAGGAACACTCCCAGAACCAGAGGGCTACTGTAACCAACAGCTTCTTCTCTCGAACTCACTTCACCTCTATACCAGGAGCAGTGCTTACAGCTTCCTGTGAAAGATCTTCACATCAGGAATTAACCAGCATTATGGAGGAAGCACAAGATACAATAATCTGAGATACAGAACCAGGACACAACTTAAATTCTGTGTTTTTTCATTATTATTTAAACAAACTGTTAAAATCTGCATTGTAGATGCATTGTAAAGTCATACAAACTGTAAAGAAAACATATTTATGCCAGTTTTGCACATCTTGGCTGGATTTTCTACGAGGAGTCACCTGTAATTCAGGTTTTCAGTTAACAGCTGTGCCGAACTCATCAAGAGTTAATAACTTCAATTTAATGTGTTTGAGAGCATCAGCTGTAAAGCTGGGAAGATGTAGAGCGACCTTTGACGGATAAAGCTGTATCGGTGATGAATAAATGAATAAATAAATGAATGAATGAATGAATGAATGAATGAATGAATGAATGAATGATTTGTACGAAAAAATTGCCTTCAGCACATCCTACTAAAACACATGAAATAAGGGGGTTAGAAAGGGAGTGGTGCTGAGAGAGAGAGAAATGGAGAGAGATGGAGAGAGATGGAGAGAGAGAGAGATAGATGGGAGGGAGAGATGGAGAGAGAGAGTCCAGATCTAGTGGGATTCTCTAGATGAAGGAGTCTTTTATTGGATGAGCTAGTGAATAAGAGAAAGAGAGAGAAAAAAAGAGATAGAGTAGTCTAGTAGGATTGCGCATAGATGGAAGAAGGTTTTATTGGATGGGCTAGTGAATGAGTGAGAGAGAGAGAGAGAGAGAGAGAGAGAGAGAGAGAGAGAGAGAGAGAGAGAGCAGATCTAGTAGGATTGTCTAGATGGAGTGCTTTATTGGATGGGCTAGTGAATAAGAGAGACTGAGAGAAAGAGTGAAAGAAAGAGAGAGAGAGACCATCTAGTAGGATTGCCTAGATAGAGGACAGTTTTATTGGATGGGCTAGTGAATAAGAGAGTGTAAAAGAAAGAGAGATGGAGAGAGAGCGAGAGAAAGAGAGAGGTTGAGAGTCTAGATCTAGTGGGATTCTCTAGATGGAAGAGTGCTTTATTGGATGGGCTAGTGAATAAGAGAGAGAGAGAGAGAGAGATGGAGAGAGAGAGTCCAGATATAGAGGGATTCTCTAGATGGAGGAGTGTTTTATTGTATGAGCTAGTGAATAAGAGAAAGAGAGAGAAAAAAGAGAGAGAGAAAAAAGAGAGAGAGAGCAGATCTAGTAGGATTGTCTAGATGGAAGAGTGCTTTATTGGATGGGCTAGTGAATAAGAGAGAGAGAAAGAGTGAAAGAAAGAGAGAGAGAGAGACCATATCTAGTAGAATTGCCTAGCTAGTGAATAAGAGACAGCGAGAGAGAAAGAGAGAAAGAGAGAGGATTGTCTAGGTGGAGAAGTGTTTTATTGGATGGGCTAGTGAATAAGAGAGAGCGTGTGAGAGAAAGAGAGATGGAGAGAGAGAGAGAGAGAGAGAGAGAGAGACAGAGAGAGAGAGAGAGAGAGAGAGAGAGAGAGAGAAAGGTAGAGAGTCTAGATCTAGTAGGATTGCCTGGATTGAGGAGTGTTTTATTGGATGGGCTAGTGAATAAGAGAGAGAGAGAGAGAAAGAGAGAGAGAGAGAGAAAGAGAGAAAGAGATGGAGAGATGGAGAGAGAGAGACAGGGAGCGGGAAGGATATGAGTGATATAATCCTCTTTTATGCCTGCTGAGCAGAGCAGGAAATTGTCAATGCAAATTAAATGATTAGGGGTGAAACATCTCCAAGAATAACCTCTGCATCAGAAAGCAGGTAGCTCATTTCTTCCCACATACTCCTCTGGTCCAGGATGCCTCATCAACCAGCTGGGATTTGAGTCATGAATATTCAGCAGTGATAGTAGGGCGTAGGGAAAAGCGAGAGAGAGAGAGAGAGAGAGAGAGAGAGGGAGCAGCAGCAGCTCTCGTGTCTAAAGCGAAAAAGCCCTGGTACAGTACCAGCTGTGTGCTCGCACCACTTACGAAGTGGCACCAAATCAAAGACAAATCACTCCCTGATCTGAAGCAACTGCTCAGGATGACACGGCAAATGAGTTTTATCTGTGCCAGAGTCTGGCTGCATGCCAGCCACCCCTTAGCATGGCGGCATCGAGAAACACTGCACATAAAATGAGGACAGCCCAACTGGGTAAAACTGGAAAACAAGCGTAAAACTCAAAATCTGCTGAAACATTATTAAATAACAAATAAACAAATAAATAATACATTTCAGCAGCTTTTAATGCACAGTTATCTTATATTTCATGAACTAACATGTGGTCCCCTATTTTTGGCCGCCCCCTATTATCGGCCAGTTCCGCCTGTTGCACAGTTTCCTTTCCCTCTCTTCCAATAGCGTTAAGAAAATTCAAAATACATCACCTCCCGCTTTAGACGAACACTTACACATTATTCTTACCCAAAAATCCCATCAGAAAACATTATTTTAGTATCGCTAACAACAGTGGAAATCTCTGCGTAAAAAAAAAAAAACTGTGTAGAACGGCTATTTTTCTTGATTTTTTTTATGTTATACACTACTTAGGGAGCCTAATTTAAAGTCAACAAGGGTTTCGCCATGTTTACCTGATGAAATCAGAGTTTATATGCACACACAAGATAAATGCAGTGTCATAATACACCACCGGGAGCCGCTGGATCCCATAGACACAGTGCAGAAACGCTAAGCCATGTCTCCAATAGGCGGCGCAGACAAATACGTGGTCCCACAAATAAATAAATAAGCCCACAAAAAAATACAAATTATTACACACATTACCAGCCACCAATATCAGGTTAAGAGTTGTTATTATTAAAATGAAAGCTCAAGTGTATATATTTTTCAGTTCATATCGAGTACTTTAAGCTGAATGTAATGTTAAAGTGCCTCCACAGACTGAAATGCCATTCAGAGACGCAGAGAACTTAAGAGAAGTACAGAATCCATAAAAAGATCTGTACTGACAGCTATTATGCTCATCAGAAAGGCAAACCAAACATCTCTTAATGAACGAAAGAATATATTGCTGAAATGGAAGCAGTGGTTCACCATTCTACTGTGCAACATTGCTCCAGAGTACTGTACAAAAGTCACAGACCACCAATTACTAAGGCACACTATCAATAAACGTCCAATTCAGGATTTCTTGCCGCTGGGTGGCGAGAGACCTGTAAAGCTAAGCTAAGTTAATAAATAAAACTATAATTTCTTTTAACTCAAACAAGCACTGGATGCTAATCTACACAGATTTCTCTCCTGAAAACTGTTTATTTGGGTGAGTAAAGCGCTTCTGTTTATTTACAGTAAGCTTAGATTTCCAGATTTACACTAAGGCTGGGTGCAGCATCGTTAGCATTAGCATCTAACGTCTAGCCATAGCACTACTCTAGGAAGGAGCTAGTGCTTAGCATGGTTATTGGCTAATGCTAATGCTGCTCCAGCAGTACTAGCCGGCTGTAGCCTGCTGCTAACCCCGGGTAGCACTGCTGGAGCAGTATTAGCATTAGCTGTTAACCATGCTAAGCACTAGCTCCTCTTTAGAGTAGTGCTATCGCTACTACATGGAACGAACCATTAACATTGCCCTGGCTTACTGGAACACTCAGGGTTAGTGGTGTCAGTGGATAGATAGATAGATAGATAGATAGATAGATAGATAGATAGATAGATAGATAGATAGATAGATAGATAGATAGATAGATAGATAGATAGATAGATAGATAGATAGATAGATAGATAGATAGATAGATAGATAGATAGATAGATAGATGTGAAAATGTGAATACCCAATCATGAGTAAGGTATACTTTAATGTAAGCGAGGTTGGGGAAGTGTTAATATAAATAATTAAGTTGTTGAATAATGTCCAAGTGGTGTGCCTGGATTAAACTCAGTCGTCAGCAGCATCCCGTCCCCGATGGGAGGAGTTAAAGAGTCTGATGGCTCTGGGGATGAAGGATTTTCTGAGTCTGTCTGTTGTGCAGCTCTGTGACAGCAGTCTGCCACTGAACACACTCCTCTGCTTCATGATGGTGGTGTGAAGTGGGTGACTATCATTGTTCATGATAGAAAGCAGTTTATCCAAAGTCCTTCTCTCAGCTATTGTAACCAGAGAGTCCAGCTCCATTCCAACCACTGCCCCGGCCCTCCTGACCAGCTTGTCCAGCCGTGATGCATCTCTCCTCTTCATGTTGCCTCCCCAGCACACCACAGCGTAGAAGAGAATGCTGGCCACGATTGATTGGTAGAACATCTGCAGAAGCTCCTTACAGATGTTAAAGGACCGCAGTCTCCTCAAGAAATAGAGCCGGCTCTGTCCCTTCCTGTACAGGGTGTCTGTATTTGTTGACCAATCCAGTTTGTTGTCCAGCTGCAGACCAAGGTACTTGTAGGTCTTTACTGTCTCCACATCAACCCCCTCGATGGAGACTGGCTGCAAGGGTGGTCCAGACCTACGGAAGTCCACCACCATCTCCTTGGTCTTGGAGACATGCAATGTTCGCTTGCATGTCTGGATCCCAGACATGCAAGCGAACATTAGGTATTATTCACTTTAATCAATTCGGTGGGAAATGTATAACATTCACAAGGAACTAATTTAAGCTAAAATGAGTGAACTCTTACCAGTGACCAGGAATGTGCAGCGTCCTGCACCAGCCTCGTTAGTGATGTCGCAGGTGTATGCACCGTAGCCCTCGCGGTTCAGCGCTCTCACGTGGTACTCTGTCTCGTCGCGAGTGTCGAACTGCCCCACCGTCAGCAGCCGGGTGCCCAGTTTCCACTCGTACTTCAGCACGCGGGACGGGTGCGCGCGCAGCACCCTGCAGCTCAGGCTGAAGGCCCGGCCCAGACCCTGCCGAATCTCGGTGTACACGGGTTCCACTGCAGGAGGATCTGCAGGAACACAAGAACACATCACACACGTTCATTAATTAACATTTAGCAAAAAATTATTTAGCATTTAGCATTAAATGCTTAACATGTGTTTACAAGGCAAATATTTTACTCCACACAGATCGGGCCTAAAATTGGGCTAAATATAGCATCATATCAATGTCAAAAGTCGAGGGAATCGTGTGCGCGCTGTACAGAATTATCGCTCTCGAGCTTTATTTTTCTGACAGTTTTGGGGGGCGGGATTAGGGTCATCTGCCTCAGCGAATTTTATTGGTCGATATCTCCAGGGTTTGTGACGAACTGCCTACTACAAACAGCTGGAGGAGGGCGGAGAGTTAGCTAGCTAGCTATGCTAACATCCAAACAACTGGCTCTCTGGCGCTGTTTACAGGGGTTCAGCGCCTGGAGCGACTATCATATCCATATTCATTAATCATTATCGAGGAAAAATGTTTTTTATCACGATAAATGATATATGTTTCAAGCTCATCCAGCACTTTATCTTTTTCAGATTGATAGATGTCAGTCACTTTAATTTATTGCTCCCTTGCTCCCCTGTGTGTTCCTCCTATGTCTCTGCCTCAGTCTTTAGTGTTTTTACCTGTGTTCCTTCTGTAACTCCGCCCACACGTTACCTATCCCCAGGTGTTTCCTGTTTTCTGTTCCTGTTTTCTGCGTGTATTTATAGCTTAAATATAGTTATATTTATAATGTCGATTCTTGTACATGTTTGACGTCTGTTAGGTTGCTTTGTTTCTTGGTTTTCTGTCGGAAATCTATTACATGTTTTGAGTTTAGTTTTGGTTTGTTCTTTGTTTTCTTTGTTAATAAAATCTCGCACTAACATCTGCATCCTTACTTCCCTGCTGCCACCCTGACAGTTTGAGATCTTTTAGTTGCTCAACTTTGTCAGACAAACCATATTTTACCATATTTTACCATATTTTTTTTAATTATAAGATGCATTTAAAATACTTTAATTTTCCCCAAAAGTCATCAGTGCGCCTTATAATCCGGTGCACCTTATCTTTGAATTTTATCAGTCAGGTATTAAGGAGCAGTAAAGCCACTCCACTGAAGTACAGAGTTTAGTTCTGCAGTTCTCTGATATTGGAGCAGTATTAGCATTAGCTGCTAACTGCAGCGCTAGCTCTTTTGTCATTCAGAAGTGAGTACATCAGACTGTAGTCTGTGTGTTTACTGTGTTAAAATAAAATACGTGGGACAAACCACTAGCTAAAATCACACTGGCTTACCAGTGTAGCACTGTCGGACGGTGTTTACTAGCACTAAGCATTGCTAACTGCAGCTAGCACAGCTGCTAACCAGGATAAAATATTGGAAATTTAAGCTTACTGTAAATAAATGGATGGGCGTTACCCAAATAAACAGTTGTTGTTTTTTTTTTTTTAAGAATTACAGTTTTGTTTGCTTAGGTAACACACTTGTTCCTTACTATTGTCGCTCAAAATGCACCTTACGATTCGGTGCACCTTATAGTCCATAAAATATGGTAAATGGTATCTTGGTTCTTCAGGTCTGGCAGTAATCAGGTCTGGTTGGGACTAGTAAATTCTCCCTTAATAAATGAAATTATGATTTAAAAACTCTTATCTAGTCTGATATTAAAACGTGTTTGTTAATCTGAAAAATCTAAGTATGAAAAAATCTGTAAGCAAATGGTGTTAAATATGAATAATATGATGAGTCAGGAGCGCTTGGTTTGTGCCACCTTCCAGTTTCTGCTTCAGTTTCAGCAGCTGTCTCTGAGCAGATGTTTGATGTTGCTTCCTGAGAAGCTGCTGAGCTCTGCTTTTTTACAGATTAGTAGTGTGTACTGTATCTCTCTCACTGATTTTTCTCATACGCCTGCAAGTCCAACCTAACTTGGAGGCATCAGTGGATTTTATAATAGCTTTCTGATCTCTTTAGCCTTTTATTGCATCCCTTAATTTGCTCATTTGTCAAAGAGTCAAAAAATTCTTGCAGTAGCTCTGAGATTTGGACTCCAATGAAAGGTTTAGACTTAATTTTTCATTATTTTCTTTTTTCCTTATTTTTGTTTCCTTTAAAGTGAATTCTGGACATAAGGGTGATTATATATCTAATTAAGTAGTGACCAACATCGTATTTTTATCTTATTTATACTGAGGAGTAGTGCTGGGCAGTATACCGGTTCATACGATATACCGAAGAAGACTTTTAAACTGCTATGGATTTTTCCCATACCACCATACCACTAGAGGCGCTGCAGAGCGCTGTGCATTAGCACACAGTGCAGAACAGCGCCGCTGAAGAAGCACACAGCTCGCTAAATAACACTAGCCAGTTAGCATAACAAGCTAACCGTGGAGTTAACCATAGAATGGATGTGAATACTGTCTATATATTTTAATACTTTAAATGTATGAATACTGTAGCTTGAAGGATAATATTAATGCACACTAAACTGAACTTATTTGTTTACTAGAGAAAGAAGGGAACTGTGGCTGATTTTAATACTGTACTGCCTCAGAAAAAAAACATTATAAATTAATATTAAACGTGTTTCTGAATTATGTAATAGAGCTTTTGAAAAAATATTAAGTTTTTAGGTCGATTTATAGTGTTTATAGAACAATTTAAAAAGGAAACCGTGTTAAAGTTGTTGGAATATCTTTTTTTAAGCTCTATTGTTTATACTCTTCAGCTGTTTCTAGTAATAATTTCTTAATTTTTTTATATATTGTGTTTTTTTAATCTTGTGGGACAAAGTAAACCTAATAGCAATCAAAGCCTTAATTTAAAGCCTTAATGTTTGATATTATACATACACTGGAACGTGGCGAGTCGCTTGTGTCGCCCAGCGTTTGTCGTTTGTGGGCGTGTCAAGCTCAACGCGTGCGTGTATATCATGCTCCAGCCTCCGACAAGAATTTATTAAATTTATTAAACGTGTGTTTGTTTTAAATATGTATTTGTTTAGCTAAATTAAGATCACTAAAATGGTTAAAAATAAATTGATTTTATAAGACATGGGAAATTTTATATATATAAGTTATACATTCCGGTCAATTTTATTTCAGCTTGAAAAATTTATATATTTCAGAGGGAAAATATGGTATAAATATGTGGCCATATGGTATAAATCACTTGAATATGAATAATATTGTAATAATATAATAATGGCCGTGATGATTTACCTGCGCTGGAAACGCAGCCGTTCGTTCCCACAGATGGACGTGGGTCCACCCCATTCAACAGAATGAACAGTAAAAGAAACCAAAAATTCAGAGAGCAGAAGCTTGAGGACCTCGGACCACCTTGTGTGTGATTGGTCCAAAGAAAAGCTAGAAGCCAATCAGATTACAATGTCGCTTCACCGCATCATAAATAATTTGCATAAAGTTGAGAAAATTTCAACTACGTGTCGCTTGTCGCTCTACCGCTTTGTTGCTTCTCGTCTCTTGCGGCAACAAATTGCGCCCTGCCATAGAAAAAAATGATCGCCTGTCGAGTTGTCGCTTTCCAGTGTGAACGTGGGGTAAGTCACAATCATAAATAAAAGCTGAGTCATGAAAAAATACAATAATATAAAATAAAAATATTGTGAAACTTAAAAAATCTTAAAAAATACTGTGATATACATTTCGGGTCACACCACCCTGAAACCGTGAATTTCCTCTACCGTTACACCCCTAATACCACCAAATTATGGTGGACTTAAATGCTTATGAGAAACATCTGAGAAAAAATTAAAGGGATACTGTACTGTACACTGAAAATCTGGAAAAAAAAAAGAAACTCAGCAGCTTCTCAGGAAGCAACATCAAACATCTGCTCAGAGACAGCTGCTGAAACTGAAGCAGAAAAACTGGAAGGTGGCACAAACCAAGTGCTCTTGACTCATTCTGCATGTAAAAGATTTGGGCAGTGAATCATGAAGGGGTCGACACACACTAACACACACACACACACACACACTCATCTGAGCGTGCAAAGAGAGAAACTGCGGGCCCTAGAGTCCTCTGTTTGCTGAGAGATAATCTGATGTCCTCACAAGGGTACTTCTGTTGACACGTTTGCAGTTTTTCCGTCTAATTCAGAGAAAAGCTGAGAGGATGTGCTGGATACTGTACTGCACTGCACTTCTCCCCAGCTCCACTGAGACTTCTCTCTCTCTCTCTCTCTCTCTCTCTCTCTCTCTCTCTCTCTCTCTCTCTCTCTCTCTCTTTCCTTCTCTCTATCAGTGTTCTTTCCTCTTTTTTTTCTTTCTTTCATGAAAAAAAAAAAAACTCAATTCACAAATTCTATAAACGCTTCTTTACAGTGTGTTCCAATAAGCTTTCAACTCACGACTGCCACTCAAGACTGTATAGCACGATCATACCTGAAGACACTTCAGGTATCTTCATTATAAGGTGCTTCTTTTATGTTGTGTCTTCTTTTAGAATGAAAACTAAGGCTGCAAACATTAAAGCATTAAAGCATTAAAGCATGCGATTAATTTGAAATCAGTAATGCGTTATTTATATATATATTTTTTTTTTAACACAATCTGGTCTCAATCCAACCCAGCTAGCAAATATACTTATATAATTTTAATTAAGCTAAACTGCTGCTAAGATGCAGTTTAATAATATACTGCTATGAACAAACGCTGTATTTGCTGCTCCATGCTGTTTACACACTAAGAGCGCAGTGATGTGCAGCGTTCACTGCTCGCATCTGTTTTCTGTGTTAATGCAGCGTTTTTTATTATCTTGCTACCGTGCCAGACAGCTCTGACCAATCAGAGGAGACAACATTGCTTGCTTGCATGGTTTATTTGTGCGCATTTTGGTGCGTTTAAGTTTATATACCTGTGTGAAACCAAACAAACTCATCAACTGATCCAAACCATGGAAACAGACTACAGGTGTGAAAACGCTCTTTAATACTCAGCAAATTAAGTTCTAATAAAGTTCAGAAATCCTTACAATCAAACTGAGATTTTTACAATAAAGTAAAAAATAAAAGTATCTAATTGATCAAACATTCTTTATCCCAGTGCATTGATTTTATCTTCCCTCAAAACATACAAGTATATACAAGTATTTAAATCGACACCACTTAAAGGACACATATGGAACTTACATTCCGTAATTCCATATGTGTCCCTTAATTGTTTTCTATATGTGATAAAACACAGTGGATCAACACCAGCAGATGACAGACATGATTCTCCAAACCATCACTGATTGGTGGAAACTTCACACTAGACCTCGAGCAGTTTGGACTATGTGTCTCTCCACTCTTCCTCCAGACTCTGCTCCCTTGATTTACTTTAAATGAAATGTAAAATTTACTGATGATCAGTGATGGTTTGGAGAGACATGTCTGTCATCTGCTGGTGTTGATCCACTGTGTTTTATTATCAAGTCTAAAGTCAGTGCAGTTTTGTTTTCCCACAAAATCTTACAGCACTTCATGCTTCCCTCTGACAGCTTTTATGGAGATGAGGATTTCATTTTTCAGCAGGACTTGGCACACTGCCCACACTGCCAAAAGCACCAATTGATCTTACTGTATATAATATTTTTTTTTTTCTGAGACACTGATTATTGAGTTTTTATTGGCTGTAAGCCATAATCATCAACAATAAAATAAATAAACACTTAAAATAGATCACTCTGTGTTTAATACATCTATATAATATACATGTTTCACATTTTGAACTGAATTACTGAAATAAAGTAACTTTACAATGATATTCACATTTTTTAAGATGCACTTTTTTTATCCAGAGTTGCTTGAAGACAACTCTGCTGTCTACTGTGGGTGGTAATGCCTACTACGACGTATTCCCCATACTCACGTGACACTATGGTTAATAAAATATTAAGAAAATTAAGAAATGTCCCATTCACCTGTCCCCCACTATCAACCCCTCACTCCAGCTCTCCATCAGCATGCTGCACCTGATCAACCTTACACACAAGATAATACCTCACAACTTATACAGATGTGAGCGTTCGCAAGATGTTTCATGAGGCAACTATTCATGACCAATTTGCATACTCCTATCCCATGACTTTCGGCATGTCACAATTCAGAGCATCATCATTCTCACAGCCCTGTTAAAACAGAAAAGCTTTCTGCATCTCCCTGTGAAACATAATGAGGACCTGCAGAATGAACCTCAAACATTTAACAGCCTGTAAAATCACAGCTTTCTGCTAATTACTGCAACTTTTCTCTATTATATTCTCCAGTATATTTCACTATTAAAACGCAAAACAAGGCTTATGTACTTAAAGCATAGATACTCTGAGGCTGTAAAAGAAAGAAATGGCTCTATTCATGTTTATGGCACTACTGAGTACGTCTGCCAAAAGTGTCCCAATCATGAAATTCAAACATGATTTTGAGGGCTCTTATAATTCCCATAATGCATCATAATTTATAGTAAAATACTGTAGTCTACTACATGAGCTAAATTTGGAACAAAATACATTGCGAGTCTCACTACTAAGCAACCGACAGCAGAACATATAGAGCCGATGGTAAGCTTTGGGCAGCCCTGATCATTTTCATGATTTCTTTTTTTTTATAAATTATTCATTGGTTGTTGGGATCAGTGATTTAGTTAAATATATCATATAGCAGATGAATACAGTGATATTAAAAAAAGTAAAATAAAGTTTATAGAATTCACAGAAAGTGTGCAATAATTCTTTAAACTAAATTAGACAGAAAAATGACATCAATATTTAGTAGATCCTCTTTTTGCAGAAATAACAGCCTCTTAACTCTTCCTACAGCTTCCAATGAGAGTCTGGTTGAATGAATCTTCTGGTTGAAGGTGTTTTGGACCATTCTTCTTTGCAAATCATCTCCAGTTCAGTCAGGTTTGATTCAGGTTTCTGATCATAAACAGCCCACTTTAAATCACACCACAGATTTTTAATCTAAATGTAAAATATTCAGGTCTGGGGACTGAGATCTACGGATATTTTAAATATGTAATACAGTCTGGTAATTACAAATTATTTTATCTAAATTATTATTTAGAGAGGATAAATGACCTCAAAAAATACCTACCATAAATAAGAATAAACTTAAACTCACTAAACAAAGTAACTATTTATTTGCTCTTTCCAACAGCAGGTTACTTATTTAGAACGAGTACGAGTACTACATTTCTTAAAATAAGTTTATTTAAATTATTTTCCCAATTTTTCCCAATATACCATTGTCCCACCTAATTAGCAGCAAGGCAGCTGTATATCCTCTATCACTAGTGATGTCACAACACCAGGGGAGTGAAGACTAAAGCACATGCCTCCTCCGATACATGTGAAGTCAGACTCCGCCTCTTTTTAAACTGCTGCTAAAGCAGCATTGCCAAGTAGCATCACAGTGTGTTCAGAGAAAAAGTGCAGCGACTCGGTTCTGATACATCAGCTCACAGACGCAGCCTTGTGCTGATCCACATCACCCTAGGAGTGATGAGAGGAAAGAACGCCTTCTACTGTACCCACCCAGAGAGAGCAAGACCAACTGTGCTCTCTCAGGGCTCTGGCAGCTGATGGCAAGCTGCATGACCAGGATTCGAACCAGCAAATTTCCTTGCCTCCAAACCAAGGTTTTGAAAAACGTTGGTTTCAGCTATATTAGCCTAGCCGAGAATAGCCATGTTTTCAGAACTGTGATTTTTTACAGAATCCTACTATGTTATCTTCCTCTATGATTCCTCTCTATTTCTTTTCACAAACATGTTTACTTATGTTGGTTTAGCTTCGAAAAAATTACGTACCAGGTTCACAGTCTCGCTTACATTTAATAAACTTGCATTGTTCTGCAACAATTTGACTTTTTTAAGTTATTTTTTTAGTTATTTTCCATTTTCATTGTTTATCTGTTGCGGTTGGCTGATACTGACACTCACACAGGCGATGAGTTCTGCTCTTTAATATTCTTCTTTATACAGTTTTGACTGGCTAATACTAATGTTGTGTTGCTAATGCATTAAAAAAAGACACTGGTGCACTGAGAGCAGCGACACGTGACCTTATGAGTAAGACTTACTGTGACCCACATTCTGTGTGGCACATAATTAGTCCCTTTGCTGCTGAGTTTTCTGAATCTGGCCCAAAGATTTTACACTGTAAAACTCACTTCATACACTCTCACTTCCTCTCAGTGTAGGAGATAAATCTCTCTGGAAAACATTAGCCTTTTTTCATATTGGCATTTTCAGAACAAGAGTAAAAACAGTTTTAACTGATTTTTCTCTCTTTAATTGTTATTACGTATCAATGCGCCCACACTTTACTATCTAACCTAAATAAAACCACACACTACAGGATAATCTGCGAGGATCATCGTTTACCATCAGCCTGAAATCTGGAGACTTCTTGCAATTATTGGGAAGAGCCAAACAACGTCTAGCACAAGGGTAACTTCCTGTGTTTATGAATAAATGTTGTTCAGGAGATCACTGGTTCAAATCCCAGTCATGCAGCTTGCCATCAGCTGCTGGAGCCTGAGAGAGAACAATTGGCCTTGCTCTCTCTCTCTGGGTGGGTACAGTAAATGGAGCTCTTTCCCCTCGCCACTCCAAAGGGTGATGTGGATCAGCACGAGGCTGCGTCTGGGAGCTGTTGTATCAGAACAGAGTTGCTGTGCTTTCCTCCGAGCGTTTGCATTGTGATGCTTCTCGGCAATGCTACAGCATCTGCAGCAGTTCAAAAAGAGGCGGAGTCTGACTTCACATGTATCGGAGGAGGCATGTGTTGCTAGTCTTCACCCTCCTGGTGTGTTGGGGGATCACAAGTGATAGGGGGAGTCCTAATAAATGTACATTATGGAGAAAATGGGATAAAATTTTGAAATAAAATAAAAAATATATATATTGCACATGAAACGCTTTTAATAACTGACGATCTCAGCTTCTTTTATCTTTTTTTTTTTTTTTTTTTTCAAAGCGATTGAGTTTAAATCACCACACACACACAACAAACTGATGAACCAAAAACCATGCAACCAATTAAAATTCTGCTATCGAACTTCTAATCCCTGATAATCCACCACGGAGTCGCGACCCCGGGAAGATCAGTGATGTGATATTTGCTCTGCTGAACACAAACAAGAACAAGGAGCTGCTACTGTTCTGGTTAATTACAGCCACAACTGTTCTATTCAAGCCTAAACAAGATAGAATGGGCTATAGATCTACAGTATACAGATATACAGTAAATTTCATACCTTAAAAGTGTATTTTAATAATTGAAAAATGTTCTGCATTGTAGATTAATACTAAAATCATCCAAACTATAAAGAAAAATGCGGGTTTATTTAGTAAATAAAAAAGTGCTAAAAAAAACAGAATAAACAGCTCTGGAAAAAAATAAAAGATCTCTTAAAAATGACGAGTTTCTTTGATTTTGCCAAATTGAAAACCTCTGGAATATAATCAAGAGGAAGATGGATGATCACAAGCCATCAAACCACCAAACTGAACTGCTTGAATTTTTGCACCAGGAGTAAAGCAGCATAAAGTTATCCAAAAGCAGTGTGTAAGACTGGTGGAGGAGAACATGATGCCAAGATGCATGAAAACTGATTAAAAACCAGGATTATTCCACCAAATATTGATTTCTGAACTCTTGAAACTTTATGAATATGAACTTGTTGTTTTCTTTGCATTATTTGAGGTCTGAAAGCTCTGCCACTTTTATTTTTATTTGTTATTTCAGACATTTCTCATTTTCTGCTAATAAATTCTCTAAATGACAATATTTTTATTTGGAATTCGGGAGAAATGTTGTCTGTAATTTATAGAATACAACAAAAATGTTAATTTTACTTAAACTTATACCTATAAACAGCAAAATCAGAGAAACCAATACAGAAACTGAGGTGGTCTCTTTATTTCTTCAGAGCTGTATATTAATTACTTGAATCTCTTGCCTCTTAATATGTTTGAAAGCATCAGTTGTGTTGTAAATACAGTAAATAGCCTATTTAAGTAATATTCTAATCTCATCCATATTATGGCAAGAACTACTCAATTGAGTAAAGAAAAAAATACTTTAAGAAATATCTATAAAAGGTTAAAACTCATGATTTGAAAGTATCCTCAAGTGCAGTCGCAAAAATCTTTAAAAACATTATAATGAAACTGGCACTCATTCGGGTCGCCCCAGAAAAGGAAGACCAAGAGTTCCTCTGTTGCACAGGATAAATTCATCGGAGTTATCAGCCTCAGAAACAGTAAGCTAAGATAAGAGCCACATAAATGCTTCACATTTCTGAGAATTTTAGTTTGTTTAACACTTTTTTCAAGTTACTACATGATTCCTTGTGCATGTTCCTTTATATTCTGGATTACTTCAGTACTAATTTATTGAATTTAGAGAAAAAGACTAGAAGGAATCAGGATGCTGAGAGAAACTAAAGACATAAAGAGATAATGAAGTGGTCTAGGGGGCATTATGTATCAGAGAGAAAGCAAGACTCCTTTAAACAGTATTTTTTTATGTATTTTTTTGTTTCTAAATGACAAAAAGTGCCCCCACGCTGCGAGTGGATTATGGGCTGTACAATACAATATCTCTTACAGCCGAGGTCAACAGTTCATTCTCCGCATTGACTGTACACAGGCAATGAGGCACGGCCGAGCCCGCCGCATTTTGTCATTCTGAATTTCACGCCTGAGTTTCCCAAACTGAACCAATCCCGGCTGCCATGTAGCCAGTGGATGAGGGTTTGATAGACTAGTCACGGAGGTTATCACGCTCTCGCGCTGACAGGGAGCAAGCAACATTTCGTATTTGCAAATCGATTTTTAGCAATGTGAGAAGGAGGGGGCGCAGGGAGGTGGTTTGCTGTGCTGGAATTGATTTGGGTATGCCTCTCCGAAAAGAGGAAAAAGAACAACTCTATACAAGTTTGCAAGCAGAAGGTGAAGGACAGACTAAAATAGAGATGAAACGAAAGAATCGGCATTAGAAGACGCTAAAGCCCTTTCGTGAATATTCATAATTATCTGAAAAACACTTATGATAATCATACGTCCTGCATAACTGCACAAAAATAGATTTAAACAGCTTCAGAAATTAAGACACCAATGACCTTCCCAATGTGTGAAGAGTGTGAACATGTTTTAGAACACAATCCAGAGGAGCTCAGTTCAGATTTATTTGTACCACAAGTTGAATTCTGCGTTAGTAACTATGTTGTTGGTGTTTTGAGAAAGTACAGTAAGTGTATGGAGGACAGCATACAGACCAATGGCTGGAAATGTCCAGTATAAACACACCTTCTTTAATGCATCACTTATATCATACCCTTTTCTGCATTGTAGATTAACACTAAAGTCAATGCTGTGAAGAAAAATATTTGGAATTATTTGGAAAACAAGAAAGTGTTAAACAAACCAGAATATATTCTATATAATATAAGATTTGCTTGGTTTTATCTTTATGCTTCATGAGCTTTATGAGTAAATTCATCTGGAATGGCTTTCAACTTGTTTTAATGTTTTCCTTATTGTAGATTTGTCAACAAAAATGTTAGCATGTGCCAGAGATTTCTGTAAGTCTTTAGCTGACACTCTAGGATTCTTCCTCGCCTCATTGATCATTCTGTGCTGTGCTCTTGCAGTCATCTTTACAGGACTTTACCACACCTAGGGAGAGCAGCAACAGTGCTGAACTTTCTCCATTTGTAGAGCGTCGGCTTACCGTGGGCACGTGAACATCAAGGCTTTTAGAGATACTTTTGTAACCCTTTCCAGCTTCATGCAATTCAACAATTCTTGAGCGTAGGTCTTTTGAGAGCTCTTTTGTGCAAGGCATGATTCACATCAAACAATACTTTTTAAGAACAGCAAACTCAAAACTGGTGTGTTTTTTTACAGGGCAGGGCAGCTTTAACCAACACATCCAATCTCATCACATCCTGGCTTCAATTAGCCTAGGGTTTCACATACCTTTTCCACCCTGCACTGTGAATGTTCACATACTTTTTAGATAGATAGATAGACAGACAGACAGACAGACAGACAGACAGACAGACAGACAGACAGACAGATAGATAGATAGATAGATAGATAGAAATGGCTTTTTAGTACTTGTTTTTTGGGATAAAAAAAATTAATTTTGATACCATTCTTTCAATAATAACAAAAAAAAACTTAATGTCAGTCCTGACGCTGTCAGTCTGTCTGCTCCGGACTCTGATCTGGCTACACAAAACTCAACTTCCCAGCATGCACTCATATCAGACTTCCATGACTCCACTGATCACGTGACACTACGGCGCTCCTGCTCTCCGAGCTTCTGATTGTTCTCTTCTTTGTTACCAACCCTTTGTATTACCATCTATCATGTTCCTACCTCGCCCAGTTTTTTGTACGTTTAGTTTCCGAACCATTTCTGTATTTTTGACTCTTTGACACTTTTTTTTCTCTCTCGTTTATCTGTTTTGGTGTTTCCCTGTATGACCCTGGCTTGCTTCACTATTCTCTCTGCTATGTTGTTTATTCTTGCGTGCACGGGGCACCTGCGCTGCCAAGATAGCAATGAACATTTGTTTGACTCCAAAGAAGATCAGCTGTCATTTTTTCAGTTCTGAACGCTCGCTTTGTATTTGAAATTACAATGAAATTACAGAGTGTTTCATCAACCTGCTTCGTTAACGCCTGACGTGCAGGTTATGTATTTTTCATTGTCCGACAAAACCCCCAAAGAGGGGACACGTCTGCGTGTCTGAAGTAGAGCAGCACTTGAGGAGATGTCTTCTTCCTGTCCCGTCAAATTATTGTCCCGCATTATTACATGTGTCAATTACACAGCTGAGATGACAACACTTCTGAGGGAGGACACACAAAAGACTGCTCGTTAAAAAAACGTGAGTGTGAAAACGTGTGACACATGCAATTATAACACACGAGACACAGCGATAAATCATATCAATACTCCAACAAGTCTCCAGAGGAACCCTCGGCGAAGTTCTGTGGCTTTTGTTAACTAGAGCAAGCCTGTAATGTTTCTGCTAAACTTGCTGCTCGAGCTCGGGGACCTGCTAAAGCCGGCCGTGAAGCATGAATGGGTGATGGCACTTTGAATTTCACTGAGGCTGAGGGTTTTTTTTTTCTTTTTCTTCTTCTTCTGCCCCCCATCTTTCCTGATCCTCCTCTCCTCTCCCATCTTCATAAATGAATACTAGTGGGGATAAATTAACTCGCTGCTAATTAGGCTGGCAGCCAGCTTTGAATGCCATGCTTAGCGAACAGCGAGCGTGGAACACTGGCACTGTGTCATCTGAGCCGGCTTTGGAGGAGAGGAATATTCCTCTATTCTCCAGCGCTCATCCCTATTTCCACTCCGTTAACCAGGAATGCCAGCTTTATCGCGACCAACGTCCACATCACTCATTCACTTGGCGATGCGCCGCGTATTTGCATATTATTCGTGCTTTAGCTCTGAATAAGTATTCATGCTCCTCACAAACTCAAAAAACTCCAAAACTCCTAAAAGTCCTAAAATCTCTTTATTGTTGAAGACGGAGGGAATATTAGCCTGCCTTAGAAAAATGTTCCTCAGATGTAAGAAGTCATTACTAGTGGTGTCAACTTCTTTTTTAAAAATTTATCCAGTAATTACATTAATCATTTGGATCTGCTAATCCTAAAATAACAGCATCAGTGAGTAAAGATTTCTAATTTCGTTTTGATAGGCAAAAAAAATATCAGTTTTCTTTGCTGAGAAGCACAGAAGTGCTGCACTGTTAAAATAGCAATCCACCAAAGTCAGAGCACACGTGGCTGTTAAAGAGAATGGCATGTAACATGTTGAACACATCAATGACTAAATAGGAATACTTTTCCCGTCATTATGATAGCAAAGACACACTGACCGACCAGTGCTCTGTTAAGGGCTCGCCTATAGATCGCTAAAATATGGCCCTTATACTTGTAATAGTTTTTTAAGATTTTATCCAGTAATTATATTAATCATTTGGCATGGTCTTTTCTTTGGAATTTTGTTAAAAACTAAACACTTAAAACTAAACAAGTCTTGATTTTTTTTTAACAATTTCTTTTGAATATTTGCTTTTTATGTGAGATAACTCTGTAACTATTAAAAGTATAAGGGCCCTATTTTAGCGATCTATAGGCGAGCCCTCAACAGCGCACCTGTGTGTCATTGTGTCTTTGCTATCGTAACGACGGGAAGAGTATTCTTATTTAGCCATCGATGTGTTTTGGGCGTAAAATACAATAAACCAATCAACATGCCACTTGCCACACATTTCCTTTAAGAGCCAGGTGTGCTCTGACTTTGGCGAATTGCTATTTTAACAGTGCAGCACTTCTGCGCTTCGAAGCAAAGCAAACTGACCTCTGTGAATATGTCCTCATGCTCCTCAAAAACTTCAAAAACTCCTAAAATCTCTTTATTCTTGAAGACGGGATGATAAAAAAATCAATAAGATTAACAAACATTTTAATATCAGACAAAGATAACCTGAGTAAATATAAAAACCAATCTAGCCCTGTTTAAAAAGTATTTGCCCCTAAATCTAATAACTTGGTTGTGTTACTCTTGGCGGCAACAACTGTAATCAAGCTGTGTGGAGGAATTTTGTTTCACTCTTCTTCACAGAATTGTTTTAATTTACACACTGGAAAAATTTCCAGCATAAACGTCCTGTTTAAGATCATCCACAGCATCTCAATCAGATTTTGACTCCTTCATTTATTTATTTATTTTTTTAAACACTCAGAGGTGGACCTGCTGGTGTGCTTCAGATCGTTGTCCTGCTGCAGAATCCAAGTACGCCTGAGCTTAAGATTTCAAACTGATGGCATTTTCTCCTTTAAGATTTTCTGGTTGAGTGCAGAAATAATGGTTCAGTTACAGCAAGTCCGGCAAAGCAGCCCCTGATAATTCATTAAGTGATGTCCGGAGGCAATTGGTTGCACTGGAGTTTTTTCAGGTGTTTCAGAGAATTAGTTATAGTATGTCACATTATTTGATTTAAATTTTGAAAACCGTGTATCATTTTCATCCCACTTTACAATTATGTTCTACATTGCGTTGTTCTATCAGTTAAAATCTTAAAAAAATAAATGTAGGCTTGTGGTTGTTAGGCGACAAAATATGACAGTTTAAAGTCAAGAGGTATAAATACTTTTGCAAGTCACAAAGCCTTAGAAATAATTTTGTAACCTTTTACAGACTCCAGGTTCTCTTAAAAGAGGCCAAAACTGGTAAATGTGTTAATTTCCCTTAAAAATACTTAAAAGTCAGTGTTTCCTGAATAATTGCGGGTGTTAATGTTGACATCACTAGTAATTACTTTATTTCTTTTAGAGAAAGAAAAGGAGAAATCAACAGTTGAGAAATCTGCAGCTTCTCTGAAGAAAGGGCGTCTGCAAACTGCAAAGGGAGAAAGGAGACTGAGAGAATGTTCAAGGAGGGCCATTAGTGTCAGGGTTTAACTGCAATTATCTCTTCATTAAACTATATTAGGTCATTAATAATCAGTAAGCTTTTTCGCCGCATTTCAGGGCAATTAAAGATGACTTTTGTCCAAGGGGTTAAGAGGCCTGTCTGTGAGGCGGTTTGAGAATCTTTGTCATTTGTCTTCTTCTTGTGAAAGTCCATCTCCAGAACTTAATCTCATGCTGGAATTAACATTCCGTGCACATCCCTATTTTTTTTTCCTCCGCTCTGATTTCTCCTCCACTTCTTCTTCTTCCCCTTTAGAAGCGCTGGCCAGGCTTTTTGTGGCCCCTGTGTAAAGGATTAGGGTTTCTGGTGTTAAAGGAAATGTCACGTCCTAAATGAGCGAGGCTTAGCTGTGGAAGCTCTGCGGGCTGAGCGACGCGAGCGAGAAAATGACGGCGCACGCTCAAGTGACCCTCCATCCTCCTCGTTCTGCCCCTTTTTCTTTCTACTCTCATCTGGACCGATATCAAACGGCAGGTGAGCGGCGACAAGTACATCAATTGACCTTTACAGCAGGCCAGAGTTTCTGCTGGTGCGTGATGAGGTTCTGATCCTCTCCTGGGGTCTCTCGGCGAGGGGACGCCGCTGCCTGGGCTCTCCTGGGTTGATCCGACTGAAGCAATGTGTGCTTTAATAGTGAGGCTGTGGAGGTGAGCTTCTTTCTTATATATATATATATATATATATATATATATATATATATATATTTTTTTTTTTTTTTTTTGAGTTAGAACACGACTAGACAATAAACCCAATTAACCCCTTTGGCTGGTGAAGGTTGGATGGATGGATGGATGTTGTGCGGGACGTTCTCCACGTGAACGTTCGCCACGAGGCAGAAGATAATTGGGTTCAAGTGTCTTATCTGAGAGCACTCAATTAAGCCAGTGCTCGTCCTGAACTCCAGATGCTTGTCTTTGTCTCACAGTTCTAAATCAGCACTCTCGGGTCTCGGCTTGAAGCAACTCGCTTATCGATGGTCACATTTCACACCTCTGGTCTCGCAGAGAGAAAAGTGGCAAGTCTGTATAATAGTGTATCTGTAATCTGTTTAATTAATATTATTATTAATATTATTGACAGTAGTGACGATCCATAGGACTCTTTCCTGTATTTCCTGTGGCTTTCTGATCCTTACACATAATCTTCCCCAGAAACTGTGGGGTGTGCCCCCCAATAGGGCGCAACAGAATCGCAGGGCGGAGGGGAGCGGGGCATACACTGAAAAAAATGATGAGTGAAATATTTCGCAACTTTCTTGTCAGGGAGAGCAGGCAGGAAGACGTGGTGGCGGACGTAATCGCAGGTAAGAAAATAGAAGTGTATTAAATAAACAACAAATATATGAATAGATAATTCAGCCTGTAATTTTCTCAGAGAAAGTCTAGAAACATCAGCACTCCAAAACTTGCTGGAGCCAACCATGTGGATGGAGGCCATGCGGTTACCTCGTGTTTACTGCCAAACCAGGCAAAATTTAGGCAGCAGCAGCCTGTCACTCACACAGACACAGAGACAGCGCTGTGTATCTATTTCCGGTGTTAATAAATTTAAAACATTACAACATGATTTGTTTGATTTCATTGCTTTAAGTGACATTGTATGTCCTGTGTTTTGACTACTGTGCATGCGCACATCATGCACGATGATGCTTAAATGATATATCATGCAGCTCTAGTTGTAAGGTTGTAAAGAGGTATACAGTGAATAAATAGCCTTATTTGAGTAGCTCTACAAGAACTACTCTTCTTTTTTTAATTTTATTTTTTTCCATTTTCTCCCCAATTTACACGGCCAATTACCCAACCCACTCATTAGGACTCCCCCTATCACTAGTGATGCCCCAACACACCAGGAGGGTGAAGACTAACACATGCTTCCTCCGATACATGTGAAGTCAGCCACCGCTTCTTATTGAGTAGCATCACAGCGCTAACGCTCGGAGGAAAGCTCAGCGACTCGGCTCCGGTACATCAGCTCACAGACGCCCTGTGCTGCGGGCATCACCATAGGAATGATGTGGGGAGTGAGCGCCATCTACCCACCCGGAGGGAGCAGGGCCAATTGTGCTCCCTCTGCCTTGATGGCAATAGAACTACTCTTCTAAGTAAAATACGAAAACTTTAAAAGTATCGTTAAAAACTTAAAAAAAAAGGTTATGATGGAACTGGCTCTCATCAGGACCTGATGGATCCATCCTAAAATGAGCAGAGGACGCTTCTCTCCGGACCCTTGACCTTGGATCTGGCTGTAGCCACAATTATTAATACCTCCCCCCAACTGATTAATTCTACATTTTTTATTTATAGCTCATCAGCCCAGGTGCCAATCTTTATTACTGTTATAATGTTGTCTGTGTTAATATTATTATGGAAACTTTTTTTTTTAATTCTACTTCTTCCACAATTTTTGGAAAATCGACACTCTTACAACTCCAAATTATTCGTACAGGAAGCGTACGAAAAAAAAAGAAAAAAATCAAGTGGCCATAATCACCCCCATTTAAAAACATTGAAAGGTGTCCAGGAAAATTATTCATCAGCTCTAGCGGACACAATTATCGAACTGTAAAGACCAAATTTGGCTAGCACTGCTGGGGCAGCATTAGCATTACATGCTAACTGCGCTATAGGCTAGCTCTTTGCCGATTCAGAGGTGAGTATATTGGAATGTAGCCTGCTGCTAACCCCGGCTGAAGCACTGCTGGAGTAGCATTAGCATTACCTGCTAACCACGCTGAGTGCTAACTCTTTTGCTGTTCATATGCGAGCATATTGGACAGGTAGTCTGCATGTTTACTGTGTTAAAACAAGCTACATACTAATGAACCGCTAGTTAATATCGCCCTGACTTACCGAAACTCCACTAGCAATTAGCCGCTAAAGCTAAAGCTCCAGCTTTAGGGGAAATTTGGAAATCTAAGCTTACTGTAAATAAACAGAAGTGCTTTACTCACCCAAATAAACTATTGTTTAGCAGAGAAATTTGTGTAGATAACATCCAGCGCTCGTTTGACTTGTCTGACTCGTCTAAAATGTTTTTTTGTTTTGTTTAAGAATTAGAGTTTTGATTGCTTAACTTAGAATTAGAAGGACAACATGGCGACACCCCTGTTCCTTACTAGTGTCGCATATAGTGCGCCTCATAATTCGGTGCGCCTTATGTATGTAAATAGGTCAGAAAATAGAGGTTTATTGATAGTGCGCCGTATAATCAGGTGCACCTTATAGTGAGACAAATATGGTAATTATAATATTTGTCGCTTGGGAGATTTGGAAGGAGTCGTCACTGTTGTTCACTATTCTATTTACTTCATTTTTATTTTAATAACAAAGTATTGTGTTTACCAAATAGGGGAATTATTTATTTATTAAGATATTAAAAATATTTTGCTTGGTAAAGTTTTCTGAAATGATCTTGGGTCAGTCTGACTGGTGTTTTCACTGGTGTTAGCAGCTCATTCAACCTCTTTCTGGCTGGATGCTTATTTGATCTGCTAGAAGAAAAAGTAAATTTATTTAAACAATGCTTCCCATCCCCAAAATGGGAAGAGAGGGCTAATTCGCTAGTTGCATGAGACGACGCTGCCTGTTTCCGGTCTACGACTGGTAGGCGGAGTCATTTCCGCTTTTCAGCGCCGGTCAGCAGACAGTATGGCTTTCTACACGCGATCTCTCCAGGACTTACCAAAAATAACTATAAATGATGTACAGCGCCCAGGAGTAAGAGAGAATATATATAAATATTATTTTTTATCTATTTTTAAGATATTCCCTGTGTCTAGACCCTCTGTAAGTTATAAATATGTATAATGTATACTGGCATCGGGATATATATATAGTTGTTTACTATTGTATATCCTAAGTTTCAAACAGTTCAGTGTGTGATTAACCCAGAACCCATTATTTATAATATATTATATATATATATATTATATTTATATTTTGTATATATATATTTTATATTTATATTATATATATATATATATATATTATTATATATATATATTATTTATAAATAATTATGTATATATAGATATAGATAGAGAGAGAGATAGATAAGTTCTACCCTGTGTCTAGACCCTCTGTAAGTTATACTGGCATCGGGAGATATATAGTTGTTTACTATTGTATATCCTTAGTTTCAAACAGTTCAGTGTGTGATTAACCCAGAAGTTCTCTAAAATTGTTTGTTAATGTTTAATATGCATTTATATTACATTAGTATTCAAACCGTAAAATATTTGTGTTCCCTCATTATCCCAATAATATGTAAACAACGTTTGTTTTACCTGAATCAATTTTGTATTTTTTTTTTGTATTCAAAACTGGCTCTGGATTCTTATGGGTCAATTTATTTATTTTTATTGAATAAGCTTGTAAATATGCCTTAAACTTTTCATGTGACCAACAGTAATGAATTTTATAAAAGAAAAACTGGCCCATTGCCTTCGTTATTGGAAATAAAGGCATGAAATAGTATTGTTGTTGAATTTAATTTATTTTATTTTATTATTAAAATATAACAGTTTGGTATGTTTCCCAGTGTCTCCAAATTTTTATAGAGGATCCTTTAATTATAAAAATAACACAGTCAGTTTTTTTTGTTTTGTGTTTTTCGTTTCTCCTTAACTTTAAAAACACTCATGGTCGCTTTCACTCTGTACTCCTGCCGGCAGTTCTCCCCACAACAACTCCAACCGGAAACTAGTATACCTACCACTCACTACCCGGAAGTTAGGTGGCGCCATCTTGTGCACAGAGCCAATTCCAGTTCAGTGGTGCAATCAGTGTGATAAAGTGGCTCAGCTTTGGTCCCTCTCCCGAGTGGTTTCCTGCCCGGGGCGCAGGCGGTGATGCAGCTAAATTCTCAGAATGATGAATTTATAGAAAATGCGTATGTTTTTATAATGTGCTTAAAGAATGAGAGAAGGGGGGGGGGGGGGGGGTGGATTTGCTGCATTCACATGCTAGCATTATTATATTCCTTGAATTCTTTTTTTTATATTTTGTCACCTTACTACCCCAATTTTAAAGGGGTTATATATAAATTGGAATTGAAAGCTGCAGGAAGGTACAGGGGTTGGACAATGAAACTGAAACACCTGGTTTTAGAGCACAATAATTGATTGTGGTGACGGACAGTTCTGGTGGAAACAGGAGAGTTGAGGTGCACATTGAATTCTGCCGTGATTTGATCAGCCGTGGTTTCATGTTTTTTTGGATACAATCCGGTTTAGCAACCAAACATTTCTTTCAGACATCTTCCTCTTACAGCGTCCACAGTTAATCCTGTTGGATGTGGTTGGTCCTTCTTGGTGGTAGGCTGACATTACCCTGGATACCGTGCCTCTTGATGCATCACAAAGACTTGCTGTCTTGGTCACAGATGCTCCAGCAAGACGTGCACCAACAATTTGTCCTCTTTTGAACTCTGGTACGTCACCCATAATGTTGTGTGCATTGCAATATTTTGATCAAAACTGTGCTCTTACCCTGCTAATTGAACCTTCACACTCTGCTCTTACTGGTGACATGAAACCTCCCACACTAAAATGACGACAGGTCTTTCAGTTTCATTGTCCAACCCCTGTAACTGCTCTACATGAGATCTACGTATTTCTTTTCCTTTCTCTTCCTGCTCTGTGTTTTTATCCCTCATCACTCTCTCACTCTTCCTCTCAACCAGCTTTCTCCATGTCCTCTCCCTCCGTCACTCCCTCCCTCCCTCCGTTTCTCTCCTCCCCCGCAGCTCCACTGCTTGCAGCAGGAAGCGCTCAGCTGTCACATACATGAGCAGACATTATCCACCGGCATACATCTGAGCCTTTCACCGAGTAATGAGTGCAGCGTTAGGATTACCTCCGCACCCTCCTTCATTTTGCAATCACACCGGTTCTGTGATGAGGTGATGAGGTGGGGAGGTGGGGGAGGAGGGGTGGCGAGCTGAAGAGAGGAGAGAAGAGGCGGCAGGGTCTTTATCACAGAGGAACGGGATGACATAAGTAAACAGAGTGGCAGAGAGAGAATGAGTCATCAAATACAGTTACACATTCTGAGAATCTCCTCAGACTGAGGACATGATGAAAGGTGGCTATATATAAAAATGCATGTCCGTCCTTGCGTTTGCACGCCTGGAATTAATCTGGAAGCCTGGTAATGAGTTTTGCAAAGAATTGGAAGCGTGCAGTGCAAACACCTCTACAAACATTAGCAAATTATTCAGGAACTGAGGTAAAGTGTTGGAAAAGAAAACTCTGAATCTAGGAAATTGTGACACAAGTGAAGCAAAGAAAATATGTATAATCATTAAACAGAAATCATAAACAAATCAAATTCAAACTGGGGCAGAGTTCCAAATATTACAATGCTAAAAAAAAAAAAAAAATCACATCCGGGAATGCTGAATCCATTCTGCACAGTGCAGAACATTCATTAACAAAATAAACTAGATTGCAGTGCTGATTTGTGGCTGGTTGCTATGTTGTTGCTAAGCAGTTGCTAAAGTGTTGTTATGGTATCCGTGGTAGTAGCTATGGTGGTTGCTAAGGTGTTGCTAACCAGTTGCTAATATGCGATTTATAAATAACGACACACATCTGCTTTACTTGAATAGTGTGTTCTCTTCTCTTTCCCATGTTTAAGAGTGAATACGAGAAATAGGCCTCTGTGTAACGCCATATTTCTACCCCAGGAAAACAGGAAGTGATGAATTACTAATTGAAGGTTCCTAGATACTTTGATCCACTTTATAAACTACAGTAGAAATGACATAAATCGTTCAAATATATATTAAATATATATATATTTTTTTCAGTTGAACTCATTTTAAGTTTTTAACACATTTAACTATGGGTACTAATAATTATGCAGGGCGGCGTATGACTTCTCAGATATATTTGGTCAGATAATTTGTCAAAAAAAATGTGTACATTCCTTTTAAAAATATTACATAATGTTGCTTTGATGAAAGTCTGTTCATCAGTCCATTACCAAGACTTGAGACTTGACTTGGACTCCTGTTTTAAGACTTGACTCGGACTCGTGCCCAAAGACTTGAGACTTGACTCGGACTTGAGACTTGACTCGTACTCGTGCCCAATGACTTGAGACTTGACTTGGACCCCTGACTTGACACGGACTCGTGATCAAAGATTTGAGACTTGACTCAGACTCATGACCAAAGATTTGAGACTTGACTTGGACTTGTGATCAAAGACTTGAGACTTGACTCAGACTCCTGTTTTGAGACTTGACTCGGACTCGTGCCCAAAGACTTGAGACTTGACTTGGACTCGTGCCCAAAAACAAAAAGACTTGACTCGGACTCGTGCCCAAAGACTTGAGACTTGACTCGGACTCGTGCCCAAAGACTTGAGACTTGACTCGGACTCGTGCCCAAAGACTTGTGAACATCTCTGGCCTATACAGAATCATTAGGTGCGAAGCACGAATACCCCTAAGAGTGAGAGCCACACAGAAGCATTCATTCACAACCTCACACCCAGCATAGCCTGCATAGCCTAACACCTGGAGGAACCTCACACTGACACGAGGAGAACACAATCAGCTCCACACACAACGCTGGTGAGGATCAAGCCCACAGCCTCAGGCTCCCGGAGCTGCGTGACACAAATACTACCTGCGGCGCCGCCGTGCGCCTCCCACTGATTTATACCACCGTTATATTTTATGCACTGGATGTAATTTTGTAAAGGATGTAAAGTTCAGAAAGATTTGATTTCAACTCTCTGGATTTTCTGCCTCTGCAGTTAAAATAATAAAAACTAAATCAGTGACTCCCATGATTGCAAGATCTTTAACAACAACATTACTCACGCTGTGAATAAAAATGCAGGAAAAAAAACACACAAAAGCAGAACACGAGACGTTTGTGCGAGTCAGCGTGGTCCCATGCTGAAAAATGTGTGCTCTCAGAGATAAGAGTTTTGGCAAGAAAGGAAATCTTGTTGTGAAAGTGCAGATGTGTTTTGCATATTTTTAAAAAGGACGACTCTGTCTGATCCGAGATGCAACGGAACTTTCTCAGTCGTCTCAGTGCCCCTTACAGATTTCTTTCGCTTTTGCTTTTTTTGTTATACTTGCACTTTTTTCAGATTCATATTATAAACAATATAAAACAAATATAAATATCAGACAAAGATAAGATGATTTAATACAGTGTTATGAAAAAGTTTGGGCACCCCTGATAATCTTTTGAAAATCATTTAATGATTTTCCTTCATAAATCATTGGTTGATAGGATCAGCAACTCTTTTTTTGTGTGTGTTTATATGTGTTTAAATAGGATCTCCGGTGGATTTTGCATTTTACGGACTAGTTCAGTATAGGCTGAACTGCACTCAGCAGGTCATTACTAAACATGTTGTAAAGTAACATAGTACATTGTAATGACTGTTATAAGTGTAATTAAAATAAATGTCTTTATTTTAAAACGTTTTAACTGCTGTCCGTCTCGCTGCCTCCTGGTGTCACAGTGCTGTGAGCCAATCAGAGGCGATATGTTTGCATATATTAATATTTACAAGAGCAAGAGACACAATTCTATCGTTCCTCTCCCCATCCCACTCCTCCACCAGACTAAAACAGTGTTATATAGGATCACTGGAGCACTTTTTTTTTTACAAAATCAGCTCAGATAGCATTTCATTCATTTTAAAATGAACGCTCACATTTCATTATCGTCAGACCATACCTGTCAAGTCTCCCGTTTTGGCCGGGAAACTACCGTATTTTACTCTTCTTTCCCGCCGTCCTCCCGTATTAGTATTTTCCCGTAAATTTCCTGTATTATATTCAAATTTAAAAAACTTTATTATTAAGGAGACAGGGCACTGGCCGATCTGTGTCTCTTAACCAATCGTGGTGCCGGTTCAAGGAGAAAGTCCCGCCTTTCAGGAGAAACAGCCAATCAGCTTGCTGGTTTCGCGGAGCGCAGAGGCATATCAGATTCTGATAATCTAATTGTAGTCTGTAAGTGGTTCACATGTGGTTATTTTAGATTTCTTTTAAACCTGTCTTAAAATGTAAGGAATACTAAATCTTCGTTGGGCTGGTGGGACGACTTTAATTTCAAATCTAATACTTAGACAGGTATGCGTCAGAATGCTGGCGAAACCTTGGAAAATAAGTGCTGATCTCCCCGATCGGCAGAACTGCGGCATAGAGTCGATCTGATCAGCACCACTTAGGAGTCTTTAACGAGCTCACCTTGGATTCTTCACCCCGTTTGATTTCCCTCATCACCACAATTAAGAGATTACGTGCAACCGCAGGCCCCGCTCATTAATAACACGAGTAGGTGAAAAATGAGCGCGGGCGCTACGTGCTATAGGTTATTGTGTGATCAGCAAAGCGCCTCCTCGTTCCCACGGGTGCATCCAGAACTAGCTATTAACACCAGCACCCGTCACGACCCTCTCATGGACACTGCATCTGCATGTGACTGAATTAAAGCGCTCTTAAACACCTCACTCTTACCACGTAGCTACGCTATGGAATTCATTACGTTGCATTAACCTCTGCACCTGCGCTAATTGAATTCGCGAGTCTTAATGATGAGCAGAACTGGACAAAAAAAATGGAGATCTGCGACGAGCAGAGCTCGGCAAGGTTGTCTGTAATCATAACAAACGATGCTGCTGAACGCTTGCGACTTTCTCCCATCCCTAAAAGCTTCTGTTTTGTCGTACAGAAATCTTAAACACTGAACCAGTTCTGAGCAGAATGTCTCAACCCTTAGAACCCTACAGACGGATTTTACATCCAAAATCGCACCTTGTGTTCTCAGCTCAATTACTCAGGAATTCCTTCACACATAAACATAATCCATATATGGTTAGAAAGGGCGGAGCTTACTCTTTCTAAAAATAGTGATCACATCCCAGTGCGGTAAAGCTAATTCTACAAGAAACCCTTTGAGAAAAACACCTAAAAAAGTGAAAAATCTCCTTCCCCAACCAATATTACTGTATTTACCTTTAGTGCTTCAAACCCAATATTTATATGATGTTTCATATAAACCAAATAATATCAGTAAATATCAGACTCAAAAGTGTCCACAGACAGAAAAAGTGTGAAACTACCTGCTTTACTCAAACTAAAGCTAGGTATGGTGTGCGCACTACTTTATATAGTTTTTATTATTTTACTTGCACATTTAAACATGTAAACGTTTTATTTATTTAGACTAAAATGTTTACATTTTTGTATTTATATAGTTTTCTTTGTGTTTCCTGATTAAAATACTGAAAGGTATAGGCTGCTGTGAGTGTCAGGTTTTTAGTAATTTAATCTACATGAATCCTAGAGGTGTGATTATTGATTATCAAAAAAATAAACTCCGTCTAATGCTGTTTCTCCATGTATTTTATCAGAGTAATAATTAATAAGCCATGTAATGAACTATTATCATCAATATTCTTATGCTTTCATCTTATATACACTGTAGTCTAACCATTTTTGAAAATATATTATTCTAGGTGTGAATATATTTAAAGTCTGTACATTCAAAAATAAGTAAAAAAAAAAAAAAAAACAGGTGCTTGGTAAGATTTTGAGCAAAACATGATCAGTTCCAGGAAAATATAACAATTCTGCTTCCTTTTACACATTTTAAATGATTATATTTTTTTTGAGCAGCCGTATGTCTTCTGGAGTAAAAGAGATCAGGTCATGTGACTGTCTGATATAATTACTGTGTTATAAGACCTGAAAAGGAACAGCCTAGAGTTCAAAGGGTAAATTATTAGTTTTTGCATAAAGTGAAGTTCCTCCAGTGCCGTGAAGGACCGTGGGTACTCACACTGCACGATGAGCTCCACGACGGCCTCTCGGGGCTTGACGTTGAAGCCGTTGTACTGGCTGGTCTGGCAGCGGTAGGTACCGGTCATCTCGCGTGAGACGTTGACGATGCGCAGGATGCCGTCGTAGCTCTCCGTCTGCAGGTTGCCGTCGGGCATGGGCAGCTCCTTGTCTGCGTGAGACCAGAGGATGATGGGCTTGGGCTTGCCTGACACCAGGCACTGAAGCTCCACCGTGTCCCCCTCCTGCGTCACCAGCGGGGACTTTCCTCGGGGGACCGTCAGACTCGGGGGTACTGGGGGGGAAATGAGAAGAAAACAGTGTAGCATGTAAAAATCCATAGAGAGACAATATATATATACAACTTCAATAGGTATCTGTTTACTCAAAATCCTTTAATTTTCCCAAAAATCATTAGTGCGCCTTATAATCCGGTGCTCCTTATGTATGAATTTTACTAGTCAGGTATTAAGGAGCAGTAAATCCACTCCACTGAAGTACAGAGTTATACAGGAGTTACAGTGAAGTTTCTCCAGCACCGAGACTGGAGCAGCATTACCATTAGCCGCTAGGGTTGCCACCTTTCAGAAATTAAAATAAGGGACGCCCAACAAAAAAAAAAGATAATTACAAATATATGCATATATTTTTTGTTTCTATGGACATTTTTGGAAATAAAAAACAAATCACTTTGCATATTGGTTCAATACAGGACGCAACATTTAATTGTCATACAAAGGATGTTCTGTATTTTACAGGATGGGTGGCATCCTATTAGCCGCTAACCGTGCTAAGCGCTAGCTCTTTTGATGTTTAGAGTTGAGTATAATCACCCTGTGTCCTGCAGCTAACCCCAGCTAGCACTGTTGTTGGAGCAGTATTAGCATTAGCTACTAACCGTGCTAAGTGCTAGCTCTTTTGCTGGTCAGTACCCGCTGCTGAGAATATCAAAAGCTCCACGCTGTTAAGATACAAACGTGCCAAAGTCAGAGCTCACCTGGTTCTTAAAGAGGATGACAACTGGCACACTGATTGGTTTATTTCACATTACGCGCAACCACACCCATAATTAATTAAGATAATTAGTACATATTTTGCATTTTTTAATCCATGCAAGATGTATATATATATATATATATTTTTTTTTTTTTTGCCCTTATGATACCAAACACAGACCAAAATGCCCTAAATCAAGCTGCGCAATGTGCAATTGACTGGTGTGCTATAGATTGCTAAAAAAAAAAGGGGCCCCCTGTCCCTATAAGGGTTAATTGAATGCTCTAAATTGATCTGGTGTGTATGTGTAAAGTGTGTGGTATGTGTGGTAAAGTGTGTGTGTGTTTAAGTGTTAATGTGTGTATGACTGTGCCCAGATATGGATAGGCACTCTGTCCTGGGTAAATGCTGTAGTGCCCGATGCAATCCTCCAGGTGAACGGTGGTTGTTTCCGGTTGAGAGTACGCTGTGCGCTATTGGCTGCCGCTTCTCACTGGTGTGTGGATAAGTGTTAATGTGTAATGTGCTTGTGTGTAAAAGGTGTACATTGTAAAGCGTCCTTGGGTTTCTAGAAAGGCGCTATATATAAGTTGAACTTCATTCATTCATATATGTCTCCCCTGGAAATATAAAACCTCACACTAGCAATAGGATAATATATCTACTCTTACAAAAACATTCCCCTCAGATCTTTAGATACAAAAAGACCCACATAAAGCCATCAGCACATTAAACACACAGTAAAATAGGGCAAGCAAATATCACCCCTGCAGCTTCAAACAAAGCCTGAGGAACACCTGCTCCTCTAAAAATAGCCCCTGGCTCACTGCAGAGTCTTCCTCCAATAAGCAGAAGCCTTTAGTCTGTTTTTAAATGTAGAGCATCTGCACACCAACTGCTCCAAAGCCAAGTGGCAAGATTAATTCCCTGCCTGGATGTTTTTATTAGTGTTTTATTATGTGACTTCCATGTGAAGCAACAACTTCTTTAGTACTGCACTAGACAAGCTGTATAAACACTACTAACACTAGTACTAAGGGTGTAACGGTACGTGCATTCTTTACAAACCATCACGGTATGGAGGTCACGGTTTTGCTCGCTTCACAAGTTCACGCAGAATAAACAGGTGAACTAGTCTACAGGAGACTTGTGGAACCAATGAACGTAATGCGGAACTAATGTTCGCTGCAGTGTTGCACCCGGAAAGTGTAGCTGTAGCACTGTTGCTATTAGAAATTCGCTACACTGAAAAAAATAAATCTGAGTGTTAGTAAATGAAACGTAATTAAATCTGTGTTATTAACAACAAAAAAATATGTTTCTACTGTCATGGTTTGACCCAGGCAGAGAGACGTGGAGGCGGACGTATGTGCAGGTATGGCGAGAAATTTATTAAATAAGTAAATAAAACAAATAAACAAAGAACAGCGAAACAAACCAAAACAAACTAGGGAGACTAGAGAACATAAATAAAACAAACAAGAGATAATAAGAATAACTAAACAGGGAGTATATAAATATATAAGGAAAAAGACTAATAAAACTAGATAAACAAAACAGAACTGTACAAAACAAGAATTACACAAGAAGATAAACAAAGAACAAGGGACTCGGGCTAAGGCTATGAAAACACAGAGAACAGAGAAACGCAGAGGGACAGACAACGGGGGACAGTGCAAAGACCGACCAGGACAAGTGACAGAGGAAGTCTATTTAACTAAACAGGAAACACACTGGGAGTGGAAACACCTGGGGAAGGGGTGGAGCTACAAATGAGACATGAGGTAATGGAAAATCACAGGCAGAACACAGGGGCACGGGTCACGTGGGACAACACAGGGACGAGGACAGACAGGAAACAGGGTCAGGCGTGACATCTACCTTTACATGAATATATCTAGTTTTTAATTACTCCACATTTGTTCAAAATACAAGACATTGTGTATTTTCTCCTTAATATAATTAATTTTTGTAATCCCAACCAATCTTTTTCGGTACATCTGCACAACAAACAAAAATCTTGTTATATATTTACTAGGGTTTTAGTCACTACCTGTGTCAATGCTCTTTCTACAGTGTTGGTTCATGCAGCTTCCGTATAGGCTCCTGGTACCATGTATTTGCATATTGGGTGTGGCCTTTCCCTTACTTACCATCTTCGTGTTGTCAAAGCTACCTTATCCTGGGCGTGCAGTAAATATACATTTTTTTCAGTGTACTGACTTAAACCCTGTCCGGACAGGATTAGTTTCTAAAGGGGGGGAACGTCTGTGAAACATATTTTCACACTTCTACTCAATGCTAAAACTCTTGAATCCGGACTGCATTTGAAAAAAAAACAGCAGGACCAGTAAGTTTTTTAGGTTTTCTCGGTCACATGACATCGTGTTCAGTAGCTCCTCCATTTTTCTCCATCACACGCTGTTGTGTTTTTATGTGGATCTCCGTGGAACGTGCGCCCAAAGTGTAATTACGAAGCGTGGCGGTGCACTGAAAAAAATTATGCGTAAAATTTACTTTGAAAACGTTTCGCAACTTTCTGCATTTGCTTTTTTTAAGTAAATTTAATTTCAGATAAATTTAAGTAACTTCAAATGTTACATTCAGTCAATCCTTTCTTTTAGTAAACTTTACTTAATTTCTGTATATGATACCTATTTACAATTACAATAGTACCTAATTACAATTACAATAGTACCTAATTACATTTACAATATTACCTAATTACAATTACTTATGATACATAATATAATTCCTGAAATGAAAATATTTTTTAGTTAAAACACACATATTACTCTGTCTCAACACATGGATGGCATGTAATACATTTTTGGACGGCATGTAATACATTGTTTTTAGTATACTGTGTATTATGTATTACATGCCGTCCAAAAATGTATTACATGCCATCCATGTGTTGAGAAAGTGTAATATGTGTGTTTTAACTAAAACATATTTACATTTCAGGAATTATAATATATTATGTTTCACAAATTATTTAAAGCTCACCTTCCGTCGTTTTTTCTTTCATTTTAAAATGTCTAGTTGTGGTCTCTAGTATGAATGAATGACATGTGAGCCGTTTTTGTAAAAAAAAAAGTGCTCAGGTGTCTCTGTATAGCTCTTTTTTAATGGACTGTTTTAGGGGTGTGTCCAAAATGACCGGATTCCAGCTTTACTCATGAATATTCATACATGCAAACAGCATGCAAATATCTCTCCTCTGATTGGCTAGGAGCACTGCGACGCCCCTCCGCCGCTCTGCCGCTCACTGCCTCCCACCTCCTAACTGATGAGCGGTGATGTTGCGTCGCTTCAGCTCCGCCTCTGGGAGTTTCTCGAGCCAAGGTGGGCTGGTCTGTGAGTTTCTGCCTACGTAGGCAGAAAGATCATTCAAAAGTTTTTCGGAGGGGGGGAGGGGGGATTTCTTTGCTTAGCTCCTGCAGACAATGGGGGCTGCAAAACAGTTTAATGTGCAGGTGTACACATTCAACTCGGAGAGACCTACTGTATTCCACAAAAAACAAGAAAAATCGGATTTTCGCGGAAGGTGAGCTTTAAGGAATATTGTATGAATGAAGTAATTGTAATTAGGTAATACTGTCTGCAGAAATGAAGTAAAGTTTACTAAAAGAAAGGATTGACTGAAGTTAGGTCACTTATTTACTCTATGTAAAGAGTTAAAAGTGTGTCGCTGGGGCTGTACCTTATATTGAGGTACAAAAAAGTACCTTTTAGTGAAAGTCCTTTTTTGTACCCATATTTTTGTGCCAGTAAAGATTATAAATATTATAAACATTATCATAAACTAAATATGTGTCAAGAACTTGGTGATCCAAAATTGTCTGGCTTTCAAATTAAAAATGTGCAATTAAAATATATATTGTATAAAATATATAATGTACCCTTTGGCTGCAGGTTAAATGGTACAAATTTGTACTTGTTGCTGTTTGGAATGACTTTGTACTTCAGAGGGAACAAATCTGACCCTGCAAAGACCAATCATGTACCTTTGAGGATACAATTATAAAGAGTGTACCTTTGAGTACAAAAAAGTACTCATATCGTACCTCTGTTTTTTTTTTTTGAGTAAACCATTACACCCCTAAAGCAGACTCTACCATAGAACCACATGATCCCAATGGGGTTTTTGGGCAGTTTTGGATCATTTGCATCTCAATCGGTTCCAAACGCAAAAAACACATATGTTTATAAGCATCAAGCATCTCAACCGTCCTGTCAATCCTGTTCTCCACCACTAAGCGCAGTTATGTGGGGAAAGATCACTGCCAAAATAAAACTATAATGAATCTCATAATTACCGCCTTCATTTGTGCAGAAATACATATCGGCAAACTTCTGCTGTAAAACTGCAATATTCCACAAACCATTAACTTCCAGATCCACTGCAATTATTTCTCATTTTCAGAGTGAAGCGTGGATGATTGCAAATTAATAACAATTTAGTATTAATAAAGCCATATTACAGGATATCCGCCGAGTTGACTGGATTTCCACAGTCCTGATCTACTGAAGAGGAGATAGAACTGAACACAGAACTCAGAACAGAACTCAGAGCTCTTAAAAAGTTACTTGATTTGTTTAAATATAAATATGGAGGAAGAATGAAATGAAGCCAATCTAAAGAGAGAATGATCTACAGAGAGTTTAGAGTGAGTCATCCTGTTACACGAGCGAGAGTGCTCTCTGCTCCTCACTTAATACATCCTGACCTAATGTATTCGAAAGAAGAGCAGGATGCTGATAGGTCGTTTACTCCAAGATAAAGATCACTGTTAATTCTGATCTATTATGATATGAGTTAGTTAAAGGAGAACTCTGGTGTAAAATGGACTTTTGTTGTAGTAAAACATGATAAAAAGTACTTACCTTTAATAAACAGCGTTCTGAGATCCAGAAATTTTAACAGTTTGTCTAAACACCCTTCAGACTGGGTGATACGGGGCATAATTTCCTCCAAAAATCACTTTTTACATCATTATCCAGCTCAAAGTAGCTCCACACCTCCTTACTAGAATCCAGAGAGACCTGACATTTAAAATGAGGCGTTAATAACTTAAAAAGTGCACAAGAAGCTAATTAAAAAACAATGTTTACATCCCACAATGCTAGCTAGCTTCAGCTCAGAGCACCGCCATCACTGTACTGATAATGACATACACATACACTGAAAGAAATGATGCGTAAAATTTACTCAAAAAAAGTTTTGCAACTTTTTGTATTTGCTTTTTTTTAAGTAAATTTAATTTCAGATAAATGTAAGTAGTTTCAAGACCTAAATGTTACATAGAGTAAATAAGCGAACTAAACTACAGTCAATCCTTTCTTTTATTAAACTTTACTTAATTTCTGCCTACAATATTACCTAATTACAATTCATTAATTTATCCAATATTACCATATATAATTTTTGTTTAGTTAGTTAAGTTAAAACACACATTCAAATATTTACATAATCTTAAAGATGAATTTTGTATACCAAATCTAATTACATGTCATCCATGTGTTGAGACAGTGTAATATGTGTTTTTTAACAAAAAATATTTAAATTTCAGGAATTATAATATATTATGTATCATAAAATATTTGAGTGTTATTGTATAAATTAAGTAATTGTAATTAGGTAATATTGTATGCAGAAATTAAGTAAGGTTTTATAAAAAAAAGGATTTTTTTCAGCAAAAATAAATGAAGTAAAGTTTACTAAAAGAAAGAATTGACTGAAGTTCAGTTCACTTATTTACTCTATGTAACATTTAAGTCTTGAAACCGAGTTGAAGTTACTTAAATTTACATGAAATTAAATTTGCTTAAAAAAAAGCAAATACAGAAAGTTGCGAAATCTTTTTTAAAGTAAATTTTACGCATCATTTTTTTCAATGTATATACAAAGACTCTGCATAGCGTAGCAGCCGGCACCAGGAGGCCGGCTATGCGGAGTCTATGTATATATATGTCTGTCATTATCAGTACAGTAATGGTGGCGCTCAGAGCTGAATGGGCTAGCATTGTAGGATGTAAACAGTTGTTTTTAATAAGCTTCTTGTGCACTTTTTAAGCGCAATTAATGCCTCGTTTTAAATGTCAGAGCTCTCCAGATTCTAGCAAGGAGGTGTGGAGCTACTTGGAGCTATTGAAAAATATCTGGATCTCTGAACGCTGTGGGAGAACGGAGGTGTGCTATTCATCAAAGGTAAGAACTTTTTATCATGTTTTACTACAATGGTGTAAAAGTCCATTTTACACAGAGTTCTCCTTTAAAGAAACAAGGAAAAACACACTATAAAAAGACTAATGCATAACAGTGGCAGTTACTACTTAATTTTATCATACTCTAATGCATATCTGCTGTACGGGTTCTTTAGGTTTGTGCTGGAGCACAGAGAAAAACGCAGTTAACAAGTAACAGATCTCGTTGTTCTCAAGGCTTTTAGGGCTCAGAAGCTCCATAAAATATAGATCAGCTGCCTCTGAGCAGAACCAGTGTTTTAAAATTAATATCTGCTCTTGCTGCAATCCTGCAATCCTAACATAACAGTCCTAAAAAAATATATCACAAAAAACAGTAATTTATGGAGTTAAGATAGAATGTCATGATTTTGTATTCCATCCCTTAAATATGCAGGTTAAAATAGAATTTAATAATAAAACAATAAGATGTAAAAAGGGAAATATTATACCTATTTTTACACAAGTTAGAATAATTCTATGTGCTATACAAAACAAAGCATATTCATACATTTCTTTGCACAAAAAAAATCACTCTCACATAAAGATAAAGATCTCTTCCAGTCTCTTTCAGAATGAGACGTTTAAGGGCTCTGTCACTTTTATGCAAATAAGCTGTTACTGGCCACTCCTGTTCACCACTGTTCAGTTTCTTATCTTATATAATGATACTTCCACTCTAGATTACTCTAGACCCCGGGTATCTGTGTTTGTTTTGGCCCCGAGGTGGCCAGCATGTACACAAAAGCGAGCGAGCGGTGCTGCAGCATGGAAGCTAGTAAGCAGGGCTGGTTCAGATAAAACTCAGCTGCTACACAGCTTAAAAAGCCTCAGCATGTCTCAAAAAAAGCTCAGTGACCAAAGAAGGAATATAACAAGAGTAATTATTGGCAGTGAGTTTGAAAGTTGGAGACTTAGAGCTTAAAAAGACTTAAAGACAGACGCAGAGCTGCTACTTTTCTCCTGCACAGGTAAGCTAACTGGCTAGCTAATTCAGCTAGGTAATTTATCACCACCACTAGGCTAGCTTACTAGAGACTGGTGTTTAAATTAATTTTAAAAAATTGAGAGTTCACATTCATATCAGTGATCTGTGTGCTACTGCGATACCAACGCAGAGGATATCTGAAAGAGATAGTTAGCTTAGCAAGGTTAGCTAAAGTGATCTGAACTGTGCTGGATAACAGTCATGCTACACATTCTTACGTAAACTGAACTCAAAAACAACGGAGGAGCAGCTGTGTCCCATCTGATTAATACCTCGGCAGTGATGAGTACTCCAAAATATACGCCACAAACTGATAGTTATTCTCTACAGTGACTCAGTTTATCTTTGAATATGATTATATATTGATTATATGTTGAGAAGGCTCTCTGTGTTGTTTTAAAATTGGACTGCTGTAGCTATTTCACACGATTGCTCTCATTTCCTACTGAATGCTGTGTTACGCATGTGTTTAAGCAGTATTTATAATTCTAAGTGGTCCAGCGGGGTAAGCGGTTCGAATCCTGTTCATGTAGCTTGCCATCAGCTACCGGAGCCCTGAGAGAGCACAATTGGCCTTGCTCTCTTTCTGGGTGGGTACAGTAGACGGCGCTCTTTCCCCTCATCACTCCTAGGGTGATGTAGATCAACACAAGGCTGCGTCTGTGAGCTGATGCATCAGAACCGAGTTAAGTCGCTGCACTTTTCTCTAAACGTTAGCGCTGTGATGCTACTCGGTGATACTGCATCAGCAGCAGTTCAAAAAGAGGCGGAGTCTGACTTCACATGTGTCGGAGGAGGCATGTGCTAGTCTTCACCCTCCTGATAGAGAGAGTCCTAATGAGTGGATTGGGTAATTGGTTGTGTAAATTGGGGAGAAAATGGGAAAAAACAGTACTTACTGTTACTGAATAATATTAACTTAATAATAATCTGCACTTACACATATATATGTAGCACATATATATATATATATATATATATATATATATATATATATATATATATAATATGAAATTGGCATTGTTTATAGAGTTAAGAATTGTGTTGCACACATTGTATTCAAAATGTGTTACAAATATTGGGAAAAAATCGAATCGTAAATTGAATTGAATCATGAGCAAATTTGAGCATCGATTTACTCCTATTGTTTATTCTTTAGAAAAATAAATACTTTTCTTAATTCACATCTGTTTAAAATATTGAAAAAAAAAATGTTAGAAAATTTTAATCGTAAACTCAGTATCGCAAATTAAATCGAGTGTATCGTTACATTCCTAATAGCTACTGTACTGTACAGTCTTGCAGAATGCAATCTTTGTTGCAGGTTATGCTTTAATTTTATTAATATGCAATATGATAAAATCAATCAGGTGAGAATCATTAATCTGTGTTAATGCGAGGCATCATCTCTACTACTGGGACTTTATTAGCATTAATGCTAAACTGCTCCAGAGACATCAGAGACGCCGTGACTCACCGGTGGTGGACGAGATGTTGACATCTATGCTGATCTCAGGAATACCGCCATTCCTCAGAGACGCCACACACGTGTAGGTACCAAAATCAGTGAACTTCAGGTCAATGATGTCCAGGTTGGTGGTTCCCAAGGCAACATCTGGGTCCGTCTGGGTGATGACCATGCGCTCAGAGCTGCGCAGCGGACGGCCGTTTTTCAGCCAGCTGAACATCAGCTCCTCGGCGGGCGTGGCCTCCACCTGACAGGAGATCTTCACCTCCCGGCCGATCTGAATGTTGTCGTCATTGTGGTAAGGGTCGGGCGTGATCCAGAAGCGACCTTTCCTCAGAGCTGGAACAAGACGGAAAAAAAAAGGACAGTAGAAAGTGAGATCATCAGATCATCAGATCATCATCACACACAGGCTTCTGACTAAGCGTCTGTTTTAGGTTCAGTCTCTGAGATTCTCACTCTCTATAAGGGAAACCAGCCTGAGGTGGATTACTCAGTGAGCTGATTCAGGTACAGCTTGATGTGCAACAAATGTGACATATGACAGCAAGATGCACCAACCTTTTAACCATAGTGGCAACAAATACAATCCGTCACAGTTGGTGCGTTTTTAGTTAATATACAGCTTAAAAAAGCTCTGATTTTGCTATTTATAGGTTCATGTTTGAGTAAAATGAACATTGTTGATTTATTCTATAAACTACAGACAACATTTCTCCCAAAATCTTAAATAGAAATATTGTCATTTAAAGCTTTTATTTGCAGAAAATGAGAAAAAGATGCAGAGCTTTCAGACCTCACATAGTGCAAAGAAAAAAAACATGTTCATATTCATATATGTTTTAAGAGTGCAGAAATCAATATTTGGTGGAATAACCCTGCTTTTTAATCACAGTTTGTAATCATGCATCTTGGCATCATGTTCTCCTCCACCAGTCTTACACACTGCTTTTGGATAACTTTATGCTGCTTTACTCCTGGTGCAAAAATTCAAGCAGTTCAGTTTGGTGGTTTGATGGCTTGTGATCATCCATCTTCCTCTTGATTATATTCCAGAGGTTTTCAATTCGGTAAAATCAAAGTAACTCATCCTTTTTAAGTGGTCTCTTATTTTATTTTTATCCAGAGCTGTACATAATATATATACTGGCCAGGCCAAAAAAAAAGTCACCACCTGGATTTACAGTAACATTAACTAAAAAGATAGGCAAAATCCAACCATTGGATTTTTAGTGCAGAATTATGATTATGTTTTAGCTAGAAGCAAGTTATTTAACCCTAACTGATGCAGTGAGTAGCTTCTCATTTGTTAAACAATGAGAATTATGTTAAAAGACACATCCTGTGGTCGTGGAAAAGATGTTAATCTGCTTCAGAAAAGTGAAATTATTGGCATCACACGCATCAAACACAGAAAACTTCATCTAAAGAACTATCTAGTGCATTAATACAAAGTGAAAAAATACTCAGCACTGAAGCTGAGTTCAGAGCAGTCCTATATACCTGGTGCACCAGGTGCTATTATTCAGGTGAATTACTTCCTAAAGGTGTCACATGATCGAGAGAGTCACTGAACAGTGCATTCTGGGTAGTGTGGTCTTGTAGCTCGAGATCTGAGTGTGGGAGAGATAGGTGTGTTTTCAGCACCAGACGTGACACGATCACTCATTTGGTGAAATCAAATCTAGAAAAATAACACTAGAACTATGGAATATGTTCAAAGAGCCTCTAAACCCCTTGATATTTTTTTCCATTAATTAATAGCTGAAATGTGCTCCTTTAAAGTAATAAAACATAAAACAAGTCCTGCTTAAAAAAAATGATAAAAATCGCTTTTATTGTGGTAATTTTTGCCTCGGCAGCGCCCTCTCAGGTTCACCTGTGCTATAGGCGAGGATGATGTTTCTGTGTACTTTGGTATGCACATATCACAATGTTTAAATCAACCATCTGCGTCTCACTGCTGTCAGAGGCACACTGCTGCTGCTGCTGCAGCTGAGCCAATCAGCTCTCACTCCTGCCCCGCCTCTAAACCCATACATCACCCAGTGCCCCTTTCAAACAGTTTTAAATCAACTACTGATGATTCCACATTGAATTTTAGGTATTTATATGTTCTTGGAAATCAGCAGACAGTGCTGATGGCTGCTCACTACCTCTCCCCAAACAGCGCCAAGAAGAACAGTCTGAATCCAGGCCAAGACTGAGCTGAGCTGAGCTGAGCTGAGCTGAGCTGAGTGCTACGTTCTCTTCTTATCTTTATGAGGACAGTAATTACAGCTTTAACAGCAGAAAGAGGACCATTGTACACTAAACTATTAGTAAAGCTGCACATTTATCTGTTTTATTTACAGCTTTTATTGCGTGCCCTTTAGCAGTGCTGATAACGAAATTTCGGAGGGAAAACATTTAGTCACAAATTTCTTCACTAGCTTTAAAAACCTCTCTAAAAGACTTTGATTTACTGCATTTTAGGACCCTCTTTTAGCGATCTATTGCACTAGGTAATTGCGCTTTGCGCAGCTGAATTTAGGTGGGCGTGTCCTGTGTCTTTGGTATTGTGAGGGCGCTTTGCGTGCCTGCGTCATTTTAGAGCACTGGACGAGATTTTAATGAATAAAATTTATATATTTAATATTTTAATAAATTTGCCCTGGTGATAAGAAACAAATGCTAACGTATAGCTTTATGTTTCTGTGTATTTCAAATGTTTTAAGTTTTATATAATTGACGGGCAGCACCACACGCCAGGGTGACAATATGCTTTAATTACCAGAAATAAAAGTGAATCTCAGTTAAATAAATTTATGTTCAGTCAAAGTTCTTTTATCTTTTATTTTTTTTATTTTAAAAATCCAGCTACTGAGTGAGAATAAGCATCTGTTAAAATTCTTAAACAGCAGAATGCCTGTGTCTGCTATATTTTAAGTTACAGATATTTAGTTTGTGTACTTAACATAAATATAAATCCTTATAACTGACAGAAATAAATATAAATAATAATAATCTATAGTTACTGTGCTGATTTTTAAGTATATTTTATTTTTATAGTTGATTGCGGAAGGCTCTGAGTAAGGTGTATTTTTCTGTGGTGAGGAAGTGATGGTATGGGGTATTTTGGAGCGCAGGGCGCAGGGTGATCGTGATTTAGCTCTGGCTGCGCGACTGACTGTTGAATTTAGACGTCCTTTCAGTGGATCAATCGCGCAATTCTTTTTTCCGCAGACAAGATAGAAACACGCCACAAATGTATCTGAACATACGTCATTATATATTCCAAAAGCCCATTGCTATTTTAAGGAAGGGTGCGCATGGCTTAAAAATGCACTGTTGACGGGGTGTACGATGGCAACGCACCACGCTACACGCCTTGCGTAGGGTGTACGATAGGGCCCTTAGTGTAAAATGCTGAGATAAAGCATTTTTACTACATCATAAAACATTGAAACACAACATGTTCTTGTCTGTAATTGAAAACATTCGCATCAAACCGCAGAGCAGCTATGGAACTATTTTTGTCGTTGTGTTTAAATCAAAATCTTTCAATAAACAGCAGTAATGGAACTGGTATAATACACGCAATAATACACTCGAGGTGTGTATAATGTGCTATAATGTGTAATATTGGCACTGCTGTGCAGATCTACTCTATACTCGGCCTTTAGCCTCATGCATACGGCCGCATTACAGCAGTGCCAATATGACATTTTATAGCACAAACCTCGAGTGTATTACTGCTCAATTAACTGATGATTTTCATGCATTTTTTGGTTCCCACCATTGCTTCGGACTTCACTAGCTTGAAAAACCTCTTTAGAAGACTGATTGATTTACTGCATTTACTGCGTTTTAGTGTAAAACGCTGAGTTAAAGTGTCTGTAATTGAAGACGTTCTCATCAAACCATTGGGTAACTTGAGGTATTAAAAGAATCCATCCTGGGTTCTGCTGGGTCTGCAGACACAGAGCTAATTAAGTCAGCCATTTCACTCCGCCATTGCAAATTCTGCTAGCGTCCCTGAATCTTAAAATAGAGCCTCCCAGTGTCTCCACAAATAACGTGTGAAAATAAACTGAGAAGCCCTCAGGGCAGGGACTTGAAGAATACGACTGCAGCAGAAATCCAGGGCCGAGCGCTCAGAGAGTCACGCAGAGAGTCACGCACGCGCCGTGTTCGGAGAAAAGCCGTAATCCAGAGCTCTAATCTGATGTACAGTGCAGATATGCACACATGCTACAGCATAGCAGCACATATCTTCCACACACTGCTTTACTCAGCAGGCCTTTCAGCCTGGCTTACGTCTTACCATAGAGTCTTTTGTTGATGGACTTTAGGAACACCTTTCTCTCCGCTAATAAGATTTAACACTTCCCACCTTGCAAACCCACATCAAGGAATAGCCTCAGACTATTTAGTTAAACAACATAATCTTCTTAACATGCTAAGCTGGGGCTACATTCTGCGATTTTTGCCCCGATTTCAGCCCTGTTCTCAGTCTGGTTGAGATATATATATATATATATATATATACAGGGGTTGGACAATGAAACTGAAACACCTGTCATCATTTTAGTGTGGGAGGTTTCATGGCTTCATTAAATGCACATTGCACCAGTAATAGCAGTAATAGTATGGAGGTTCAATTAGCAGGGTAAGAGCACAGTTCTGCTCTAAATATTGCAATGCACACTATAACATTATGGGGGACATACCAGAGTTCAAAAGAGGACAAATTGTTGGTGCACGTCTTGCTGGAGCATCTGTGACCAAAACAGCAAGTCTTTGTGATGCATCAAGAGCCACGGTATCCAGGGTAATGTCAGCGAGATACCACCAAGAAGAACCAACCACATCCAACAGGATTAACTGTGGACGCTGTAAGAAGAAGCTGTCTGAAAGGGATGTTCGGGTGCTAACCCGGATTGTATCCAAAAAAACTTTATTTATCTCTACCAAAAATATCTGAGAAATAATTTCTTGGATTAAAAACTTTTGTACAGATTTCTCTGTATTTTGTGTCAAAATAGTTATATTTTAATATAACTATTGCCAGCGCGCAGAGGGAGCAAAATTGCTCTTTGCTCTCTTTGAGTGGGTACAGTAGATGGCGCTCTCTTCCCACATCACTTCAACGGATGATGTCGATCAGCACAAGGCTGCATCTGTGAGCTGATGTATCAGAACCGAGTCGTTGCGCTTTTCTCTGAGCGTTAGCACTGTGATGCTATTCGGCAATGCTACAGCATCAGCAGCAAATCAAAAAGAGGCGAAGGTCTGACTTCACGTGTATCGGAGGAGGCATGTGCGGTCTTCACCCTCCTGGTGTTGGTGTGAGTCCTAATGAGTGGGTTGGGTAATTGGCCTTGTAAATTGGGGAGAAAATGAGATAAAAATTACAAATAAAAATATAAAAACAAAAAAAATGGGACATTGTTTTCTCTGCTGAGATGTGTTGGACACATCCAGGTAGCCAAAGTAAGAGAGCACATGTCTCTTAAAGAAAATGGCAATTTTTTACAGTCTATTCATTTATTTGCAAGTACTTCAGACACTTAATTTATGAGTTTATGAATTTATAAGTTCCAAACTGGACTCTTTAGAGACTGATACTGTAAAACTACTGCTAAACAACTGTTATGAACGAAGGCCGACCATTTCAACCATACAAAAAAAATAAAATAAAGAAAAAGCAGAAACAGTATACAGGGTCAGACAGCTTGACTGTAAGCACAGGTGCATCACAAGGCTGCATGCTTTTCTTCACTCCACTGTCTGCACACCCACGCCTGCTCTCGCAGATACCCAGCCAAAACGCTTTATACACTGTATATACACACAAAGACATGCCAATAGCTGCAGTCTCCTACAAAAGTACTGGAACAGAGATGCCAATCCTTTCATTTCTGTGTCTTGATTTTGGGTCAATGAAACTGAAACACCTGGTTTTAGACCACAATAATTTATAATCCCGACGGACAGTTCTGGTGGAAACAGGAGAGTTGAGGTGCACATTGAATTCTGGTTTTATGTTTTTTGGATACAATCCGGGTTAGCACCCGAACATCCCTTTCAGACAGCTTCCTCTTACAGCGTCCACAGTTAATCCTGTTGGATGTGGTTGGTCCTTCTTGGTGGTATGCTGACATTACCCTGGATACCATGGCTCTTGATGCATCACAAAGACTTGCTGTCTTGGTCACAGATGCTCCAGCAAGACGTGCACCAACAGTTTGTCCTCTTTTGAACTCTGGTATGTCACCTATAATGTTGTGTGCATTGCAATATTTAGAGCAGAACTGTGCTCTTACCCTGCTAATTGAACCTTCACAATCTCACTGCTCTTACTGGTGCAATAATGTGCAATTAATGAAGTTTGGCCACCAGGCTGCTCCAATTTAGCAATGATGAAACCTCCCACACTAAAATGACGACAGGTGTTTCAGTTTCATTGTCCAACACTTGTAGGTTTGACATTGAAATAAGAATATAGCCCTTTCTAGACTAAATTAGTTTCTCAGGGGTTCCTGGGATATTTTTATTCCCGTCCAGAACAACCATGTATGTGTTTTTCTCACATCTGATGTCCTCTAAGAAAATTACAGGCTGAATTATTTACTGTTTTTGGCTGAACTCTGTGGTCCTAGCTACTAGTCTGTAGAGCTCCATCCCATTTCACTTCATTTTACAAAACAGAATTTTTTTTTGTGGCTTAGTCTGGCCCGTGGCCAAACTTAATTTCCCACCCCTACCTTAGGTAATAATATTGTTGACCCTCCATTGCTTGCAGCATAACCAGCAAGCTGATTGGTTCCTTTTTGTTGAAGGGAAAGACTTATTTGTAAACTGAGCCACGCTGACCCTTACGAGAACTCCCATTCATATTTCAAACCGTGACCAGTTTCCTCATATATAAAACATGTCTGCTGGTACGAACCGCTGCTTCTCTACCACTTCAAGCCTGGACTCTTCTGGAGTTCCGTCCACGCTGGAGAAATAAATCTACAAGGTCTCCACTGACCCCAGCTACTCAAGACACCATTTGTTCTAAAAACGCCTCTCTGAAAACCACTTTAAATCGATCAATAACACAACCAGCAGTCAGCCAAACAGCACCTCTCTCAGCGTCTCGGCTTAAACAAGTGACCCAAATCGACCAGTTCATCATCACACTCGATGCCAATCCCCGGCTGAAGCCAACAATTCACAATTTACGTCTCGTTACCCCACACTTTAAAATTGCCTGTCAAACACATTAAGTATTTATGTACTGAGCTACATTTTAGTATTCCTTTAAAAACTTATTTTTCACAACTTTTATAGTAGAACCATAAATCACCAATACTAGAGTCGATTTTAATATCCCAATTACCATCAATATCAGCTGATGTAATCGAGTGAGGCTTATGGCTTACCAAAAAAAAAAAAAATCTTTTTGCTGATGCATTTTATGAGCATTTCTCTCTCTCATTCCATCAGAATTTAAAATCATCCACCTTTCAATAAGTCTATATTAGTATATATTAGTTTCAATCTATAACATTTTGTAATTACTGTATATCATGATTAATCCCACATTGTCCCTTTCTTAAGACTAAGATTTTATTAATGGGTAGATTAGCAAAATCAAATAATATTTACACAACCACTCATCCCTCTTTTACCATGATCATTTTCTAGTACTAGACTATGGGAACTACCGTAGACCATAGAGATCAACGTGCTTCGCAATGCTCTCACTCCATTAAAATAGCATCAGAGTTTATGAATGAATTTACACTGATAGGTGTGGTGGTCTGGAAGTGAGGTGTGTTTTAGTGGTGCGCCACTGACTGAAATGAACCATGACAACAGTCAATCAACAGAGTTCATTCCTATAGGTGCTGCCAGCGCTGTACACACCCGCTCGTGTGTACACACACACACACACACACACGGACGCACTGCAGAGCTTCAACCTGACTTTTAACTGAACTATAATCAGAATAAAGAATAAAATAACATTACTGTTCTATTTGTTCAGAGTTCATTTGTAACATATTTGTAGTAATTTTGACTTACTTTTTTCTCTCTCACAACTTTGTTCCTTTACAGCTTCAAAAACATGTATTATGCAAATTAGGCAAAGACGTCATTTAGCGACTTGTAGGACAGCCAATAGCTACTTTCCTTACTGAGGAGTTGGCAATACTTGGCACTATTTATCGCAGTTAATCACAGAATTTTGTCGTGATCAATCTAATAAAATGTTTTACTTGAATGCCACAAAAATAACCAATGCTGCATTCTAAAATAAGGAACTCATGCCAGCTGTTAAACACAGAGAGGTAGTTGTGCAATGGTTCAGGTCTGCTCTGCAGTCTTGGGTCTAGGACTGCTTGGTATTTTGCAGGATATTTGTCTTGCCACCAGAAGTGGGTCATGTAGGAAGAAACAAGCATAAAAAACGTACTTTACAAGTAACTTTACAAAAACAAAAGAAAAAAATCAAATTTAGAGCATCTAGTGAAATCGTAGTTTTGTAATTGCCTTTTCTTTGAACACTGAATAAAATCCTGCAAAAAGATGTTTAATATTCTGTATTTGGCCTTTGGGCAGAAGTTTTATTTTGGAGTTTTTTGTTCCATTTCAGTTTCGGACATAAAAAATTGAACAGCATATTTATGTGGGACCTCAATGTGATTTAATATATTGGTGAGGCCTTATTTCACTCATTACTGAACTGATAGAAGTTACAATAATTAAAATCAAGGAGCAGCAAAAGCCGCTCCGCTGAGATATTAGCCTTAACTGCTAACTGCACTAAGCACTATCAGCCTTTAGTCTGCAGCTAACACTGGCCAGCACTGCTGGAGCAGCATTAGCATTAGCTGCTAACTGCGCCATGTGCTGGTTCTTTTGCCAACCAGCAGTGAGACTTGCTGAATTGCTTATTTCACTGCTTATTTCACTCATTACTGAACTAGAAGTTATAATAATAAAAAATCTGGTTATGTGTCTATAGGCCAGTTCAGGAAATTAGCCTAAAGGACCGTGTTCTTCGATAAGCAGCACAAAACCCAGCAAGATCTCTTCCACTTACACGCCTCATATTAAAAAGGCAGATAAGAGTGATTGTGATGCTGCCTGATATCGTTATATCATTAAAGGTGAACACAGGGCGCCGAGTGGTCCAGCGGTCTAATGCGCTGCCACTAAGAGCGGGAGGTCGTAGGTTCGAACCCCTGCTCATGCAGCTTTGCCATCAAGCTGCCGGTGCTCAGAGGGAGCAAAATTGGCTCTGCTCCCTCTGGGGTGGGTAGATGGTGCTCTCTCCCCATCACACTTAAGGTGGCGCTGGGCGGCACGAGGCGCCTGTGAGCGGATGAATCGGAACCTAGCCGCTGTGCTTTCCTCCGAGCGCGCTGGCTGCTCAGGCAATGATTCATCAGCAGCAGCTCGAAAAAAGGGGTGATTGACTTCACACATGTCGGAGGAGGCGTGTGCTCGTCCGCATCCTCCAAGGGTCGCGGGCGTCACCGGTGATGGGGACGCACAAAGGGGTGGGACAATTGGATAACCAAATTGGGAGAAAATGGGGAAAAATCTGAAAAAAAAAAAAAAATTAACCTCTTAACACGCCCTGATATTATGATATTTAATATCTGTCTGTGTTTATGAATAGTTATAGGTTCATCCATAAATTGTTAATTTTATATGTCTGAAAATAAAAAAATAAAATAGAAAATCTGAAAAGCGCCTAAAAATGTTCCTGGTTTTTACCATATTCTGGCCATTACATGTTCAATTAAATAATTAACGTGTCTTAAATGAGTTGTGTAAAGGCTTCTAAGTGATATCAATTCATAGAATTGACTCTGAATTATTTAATATTGGAGTGATAAGCCTTCAAATGTGAGTATGTAATTTCAGGCGGAAATTGGTCAAAATAGGCTTGGAGCTTAAGAGGTTAAAGGTGAACATAATAAACAGCTGTGCTCTAGCAGGACTGTGTCCTGTGTGTTTCAGTCTGGCACAGCTTTTCACATTAGCAAAATTGCGAGTTAATCAATGCTGTAATTGAGCGGGGATAGCTGCACTCTCGTTGGATAACCCCCATAAAACTTGAGAGGTGTTCGGCAGCACGGCTCAGTCCCTCTCGCTCGGGTTTCTGGCATTATCAAGAGGAATTTCAGACGAGTCATTTTAACGCGAGGCGCTGTGTAATCTCTGCTGAAGACGCTCTGAGTCAGGTTGCTGCACGCCGACTGTTTGATGATAATTTCTTCTTAATCTCCACGCTGCAGCTAAGTCTCTGGAAGCCCGAACTTGTGCCTCAACTTTTAATGAGCTACAATAAAAAAAGAACACCTTGTGCTGCGGCTGAAGAAGCACACGCTGGAGTGCATTATCATGTTAAAGAATTTTTTATTTGAGAAAATACACAAAGTTTTGTTTGTTACAGTACTAAACTCAACCTGTAAAACTGCTGTAGATGTGTAAGATCCATACAGATTGCATGCATGGGGCACAACAGTGTCTTTGCTATCATAACGATGGGAAAAGTACACCATGTGTAGCTTAAGAAACGCAAAAGCCATGCACTAATTCTCTTAAATAATCACAGGTGTGGTTTGGGTGTAACACGGAATAAACCATACAGTGTGTCACTTGCCATTACCTTTAAGAGCCAGGTGCGCTCTGACTTGCAAATCTGGCGGATTGCTATTTTAACGTAGCAGTGCTTCTGCACATCTTAACAGAAAAAAATGAGTTGCTTGTTCACACTTTTTCACACATTTCAATTCAGTTCTCCAACAGTATTAGCATTAGCTGCTACCCGCACTAGCTCTTTTGCCGTTCAGAGGTGAGTATTATTAGCTTGTAGCCTGCTGCTAACCCCGGCTAGCACTGCTGGAGCAGCATTAGCATTAACCGCTAACCACGCTAAGCACTAGTGCCTGTCTATTCTGCGCTAGTGGTGATGGTAAATTACCTAGTTATGGTCAGCAACCTTACTGAAGCTCAGTGATTACCTGTTCATTATCACTAAAATTGTCCACCCTGTTGTTCAACTTGCCATGGCAGGGTGGATGCATGCATGATAGGAAATAATAAGTAAAAATATAAAGGGGTTAAGTTAAGAAAACATACAGGGGTTGGACAATGAAACTGAAACACCTGGTTTTAGACCACAATAATTTATTGTGGTGACGGACAGTTCTGGTGGAAACAGGAGAGTTGACATTAGAGGTGCACATTGAATTCTGCCGTGATTTGATCAGCCAGGTTTTATGTTTTTTTGGATACAATCTGGGTTAGCACCCGATCATCCCTTTCAGACAGTTTCCTCTTACAGCGTCCACAGTTAATCCTGTTGGATGTGGTTGGTGCTTCTTGGTGGTATGCTGACATTACCCTGGATACCGTGGCTCTTGATGCATCACAAAGACTTGCTGTCTTGGTCACAGATGCTCCAGCAAGACGTGCACCAACAATTTGTCCTCTTTTGAACTCTGGTATATCACAAGTAATGTTGTGTGCATTGCAATATTTTGAGCAGAACTGTGCTCTTACCCTGCTAATTAAACCTTCACACTCTTCACGCTCTTACTGGTGCAATAATGTGCAATTAATGAAGATTGAACACCAGGCTGCTCCAATTTAGCCATGAAACCTAAAATCCCACACTAAAATGACAGGTGTTTCAGTTTCATTGTCCAACCCCTGTAATTTCTGCGTAGTCTGAAGGGCTAAAAGGAAGAGCATTCTGATTATAACTCGTCTGCAAAATGTAAAACAAATAAAAGTGCTTTAACAGTTAATGTTACTTCTCAGACAGATTAAAATCTCTAAAACTTCTGCGTCGGTATTAAGTGGTATTAGTTTTGTCCTCGGCTCAGCAGCTGCCACTGCAACTTTTCCCTCGCAGCATTATATACGAATCCGTAATCCGTTTGACGTGCCTTTTAACCACATTTTTATGACATATTTGGGTAAGAAAAAAACACACACACAAGTGGAAACGGGGGTAAAACGTGATGTGAAAGCCCTGGGGTAGTGGATAAAGTGTGCTGTGCTAATGCATATTCCTTTAATTCCCTTTCTTACGTAACGATAAGCATCGCAATGGAGCTTTCGCTCGATCTTCTACCCTGCTGTGAACAGAGCCAACCACAGCAGACTGTCTCCTCCTGAAGCTCTGGAGTTTAGCATGAGCCTCTTCTTCTTTTACAGAGTCTCTCAAACTGCTTCTTCACACTGTTCAATGTTTTAAAATGAGTGAACCGCACAGTTTTAAACCCTGCAGAAGCTTAACTCACTGTTGAGTGAATGAAGTAAACATGTATATTCAATATATTCTGAATTATTGATGAATCACTACAGACACATGACATTTACTCTGTTCACGTCTTTGTAGAAAAAGCCAGTGCCACCAACACAGGCCAGGAATTGGACCTGGCTCAGATCCAGATCTCTGCAAAGCTTTTTGCGACAACACTCCGCTGTAAAACACAATATAAATAAATCTGAACAGAATTATAACATTTTTAAAAATCCCTTAAGTCTCTTATAAACACCCTGTAAAAGGCGCATTATGATGCTTATTGGAAATACGGGTGTAATAAAGCATCACAATGGAGAAAAATTGACAATATGCATTGTGGGAACATACAATTCCAAGTTTTGATTGATTATGAAATGTTATGCAGTTGCATCGATGTCGCAATCCTGTGTCGGTAAAAGAAACAGTGGGCGTAAGCAAAGGGTGAAAGAAGGATAAAGCCATTAACATAAGCGTTTTTTTTTTTCACAAAATTAGTTAGTTAGGTCTCGTCAGGTTTTGACATCAACCCGATTTTCATTTCCAACTCAAATTTTACATCTATATAACGTTGGAGCTTGACGTAATTTTTGAGTGATAACTGACTGATAACCAACCCTAATTCATCGTCTGCCCAACGTTGGATCTTGATGTCAACCTGACGTTGGGTTTTCACGTCAACCCGATTTTCATTTCCAACTAAAATATACCGTCTGGCCGACCTTTGAGTCCAACGTCTTTCTGACGTCAACGTGACGTCTTGTGCCTGCTGGGTTCACCAGTTGCTCCAATTGCCCGTTGCTCCAGTTTCCTCTTCAGGTGCTCATGCAGCGTCAGTAAAAAGTAGTTAGGAGTATTCAAATCAATAAAATGATAAGGGTGCCCATACTTTTGCACCGGTCAAATTTTGGTTTAATGCATAGTGCACATTTTCTGTTAGTACAATAAACCTCATTTCAATCCTGAAATATTACTGTGTCCATCAGTTATTAGACATATCAAACTGAAACGGCTGTTGCAAACACCCAAATATTTAGAACTAAAAATGATTTAGATTAATAGGGGTGCCCACAATTTTTCATATGACTGTATCGTATTGAATCATGTTCAGAGTGTATCGTTACACCCCTTTAAAGAAAGTTAGCAGGACAGATGGGCTTTTGGAGGACACATCTTAGTAGTGTGTCTGTTATGATTGCTCTAGAGGAAAGCACCCTGAGCAGGAGATGATATCTCCACTGTAAATAAGTAAAAAGGTGTGTTTCTGTAGCCGTTTCTGTGCAGAATCAGCAAATCCCCCTCCACCGCTGCCCCTCCCACTTTATAAATAACTTACAGAGTGTGCGACTCGGGCTTATTCTGCTGGATTCGCACAGCAGCTCCTGCAACGTGCTGCGTAATCTGCTGAAAAAGCTACTGACAGGACCTGATATGGAGCGATACAGGGCGCTGCGAGCTGAACTCCTGCGTTATTGATGGTGCTGCCCTGTAGGCGGTGTGTCAGGAAAGCCTTACTCAGAGCTGCACAGGACGTCTACTCCCACCCGGGTCCTGCTAACCGAGCCTTCGTTACGACGCTCCTCTCCCTCCCACAAACCTCTCCCTATCTTTAATAAACTCCTGAAGACAGGGCTCTTCAAAGAGCACTTACTCTCCTAACACCTCTAACTAACTACCTTCTACTACCAGATCAGGAGAATCTCTCACTATCTTTAATAAACTCCTGAAGACAGAGCTCTTCAAAGAGCACTTACTCTCCTAACACCTCTAACTAACTACCTTCTACTACCAGATCAGGAGAATCTCTCACTATCTTTAATAAACTATTGAAGACAGAGCTCTTCAAAGAGCACTTACTCTCCTAACACCTCTAACAAACCAAAACAAACTACTTCTAACCTCATTTCCTGCTCCCCCTCTTTTTCTTCTTTCTCCCACTATTTCCCCTTAATATCCTAAAATGTTTTGCTATAGATTTCTATATTCTTTATTGCGATTTGGATGAAAGCATCTGCTAAATGCAATGTAATGTAATGTAATATAACATATGTGAGGCAGGGTGTAAATAATACAACAACAAAGCAGATTTACGATAAGAATGCAGCACTGTCCAGATAGATCTTGTAGAAGTTTTATGGCCTACAGTGATAGGCATTCCAAAAAAAAATGCTATGGATTATTTATGTTAGCTTTAACTCATCCAGTAGTGCTGCTTCATAAAACCCATTGTTGATGCAACACCAAAAACAGGCTTCTGGCAACTTCTGCTCCTCTGAGGTTTTAGCCTAAATACAGGGCTGCTGTCAAACGTGTTCAAATTCAAAAGCATCACCACATCCACCACATACGCACGTATCCTAGCAACAACTCCAGCGCATACAAGTCAAATCTGAAGCTATAGAGAGAAAACAGCAGCGTTAAAAAAACGTCAGAATTAATCATAACGAGTTCTTAATATCTGTGAACACCTGAAGACCAAACTCCTCCAAACATTAAGGGGACCATATCTAAGTGAAAATGAAATTTTCATGAAATTTTTCTCCCTACAAATAATCATTTTTCACTCTTCCTGGAGCTCATCAACAGCTGGAAAAGACCGCTGGTCCTCAAAACTGTCCACTATTTAGTAGCTGCTGAGTGCTGCACTGCCCCTAGTGGTTTGGAGTGTACTGCATCTTGCGTACCTGTAATTTATGAACTAGCGCACAACCAAGGTTCCAAACAAATGCAGGACATGCAAGGCAGCCAATATGCGTACGTAAAAGTATATTGTATTTTTTTTTTGCATTATAAGGCACACTATCAATAAATATCTATTTTATGGTCTCTTTTTATACATAAAGCACACTGGATTATAAGGTGCATTATGCGACACTAGTAAGGAACAGGGGTGTCGCAATGTTTTCCTTTTAAAGTCAAACGAGTGCTGGATGTTAATCTACACAAAGATTTCTCTCCTGAAAACTGTTTATTTGGGTGAGTAAACCACTTCCGTTTATCTACAGTAAGCTTAGACTTTCAGCACGTGTACACCCCCACTCTTTATACACACACACACACACACAAGGACAGCAAACATGAACAATAAACAGAATACACACTGCATACTGCATACCCCTGCTAAGAAGCACAAAAGCGCTGCACTGTTAAAATAGCAATCCACCAAAGTCAGCAAGCACCTCCCTTTAAAGGTAATGAGAAGTGACAAACTGATTGGTTTAATTCATATCACGTCCATAACACACTCATGATTAATTAAGAAAATTAGTAAGTGACTTTTGCACGTTTTAAACTGCACAAGGCGTATTTTTTTTTTACATCTTCACAATAACAAACACACTAACACACCCTAAATTAAGTTTATCTTGTCAGCTCACCTATATATCTCTAAAAAAAAGTGTCCCATGGTGTTAATTTAACACTGGCAAAGTTGCTGTTGATCATCACCATTTATAATTACACATTTTCACACAAGAAGGTCTCAAATTTTCTGAATCCTCAAAAATGATGGACTATTGCTTTAATATGAACTGACAAAAGAAATATGTTTGTTCTGAAAACCTACATTATTCTAAATTTTGGGGCAAACAATGTATGTATGCTCATTGGGCTTACTCTCTCTCTCTCTTTCTATCTCTCTTTCTTCCTCTCATCAGGAGAGTTGAGGAATCAGCTGCATCATCTTGTCAGGCAGCCCGTGCTCTGTCCCCTGTGTCTCAGTGTTATAAAGCACAGTATTTCAGATGACCGCGGCGGCTCCTGCTGCAGCTGATCAGCAGTGTGCTGCCAGATTACCGCAGTTCACAATCCTCCACATGTAATATCGTTTTCTCCTCAATCCCTCGCTTTTTCCTGGCAAATGAGATTCCGCCATCTGTGCAGCAGGGAAGCCTCGTGGCTCATAAACTTGAACCACCAACCAACAGTCAGAACGGCTTATCTTATGAGAAGTGCACTCCATCAGCTGAGCTTTCACCAATACTATCTGATTAATCACACCACTGACTGGGGCCATTTATGAGGACCAGAGAAACTGATGTCAGATAGAACTTAGAAGGGACGTTTTGGGTAGTCTACCTTTTACAGCAAAAATATAGATGCAACAAATTTATGGAAACCAAAATTATTCACTGAAAATGGCAAATAAATGTAATTTTTCAGTGTCTGTCTAATGAAGTATGTATTTGATTTGTTTATTGCAGCATTGAGTTGAATAGCAGTTCTGAGGTAAATGTATGATAAGAATAGCAGTGTGGGCAAAATAATATTTTTAGAATAGCAGTTCTGACCTAAATGTATGAATAGAAAAGCACTTCTGAGCTACATTTATGATTAGATCATGACTTCTAAGGTAAACCTATGATGAGAACAGCAGTGCTAAGGTACATTTATTAGTAGCATAACTGCTGAGGTAAATGTATGAATAGAATAGCAGGGCTGAGGTGAATTTATAATTAGAATAGCAGTGCTGAGGTATATTTATGATAGGAATAGCAATGCTGAGGTACATTTATGATAGGACTAGCACTGCTGAGGTACATTTATGATTAGAATAGCACTGCTGAGGTACATTTATGAATAGAATAGTACTGCAGAGGTAAATTCATAAGTAAAATAGAAGTGCTACGGTGCATTTATGATTAAAACCGCAGTGCTGACATACATTTATGATTATAATAGCACTGCTGGGGTATATATATGATTAGAACAGCATCGCTGAGGTAAAATTATGATTAGAATAGCAGTACTGAAGTACATTTAAGATTATAATAGCACTGCTGAGGTACATTCATAATTACAATAGCATTGCTGAGGTACAGTATATTTATGATTAGAGCAGCAGTGCTGAGGTAAATTTATAATTTGAATAGCAGTTCTGAGGTATCTTTATTATGAGAATAGAAGTTCTGAGTTACTTTTATGATTAGAATAGCAGTGCTGAGCTAAATGTATTGTGCTTTGTTGGCATGTCTGCTGGTATATTAAAATTGAATGTGTTCAATATATATTTTTAAATAGTAGTTTGCACTTGTTTTTCTTTAAAAAGCAAGACAAAAACAATTAATTCAATGGTTTTAAAAAAGGGCAAGTTAATGAAAAGTCCGTTCTTTGCTAAATACATTTCAGATGAAAATTTTTATTTTTGGTGCAGTCTAATTTTCAGAAGAGTTAGTTTTTTTTTTTTTGTTATTTTTTGTACAGAAAGCATTTAGTTCTGACTAATTCCCCTTAAGAATCAGATGAAGGAGACGGGGTTGTATGCATTGATAATCGCCCTATGGTGTTAAAAAGCCTTTCGGGAGTTTTAAAGCGCACAAACAACTCTTATCTAAAAAAGCGCGCGAGAAAAAAGCATCGCATTACGCTCATCTAATGCGTCCACAGCGCTTCCAGTGACTCGTTTCATTACACGGCAAGAGAATGTTAATCTGAGGAGCCGAGGAGAAAATCGTGCCATCAGGGAGAAAACAGCAAAAGCATGTCAGAGGTCTGTGATGTGAGGGTTACGAAAAAGAAGAAAAGAAGGCAGGAATGAAAGAGTGTGAGGAAGGTGATGAAGACATTATTATATCTGCTGGACTGTAACTCTGAAGATTTCTCCGGGTTAATGCGAGCTTATTCCATGCATATTCAGTTAACTGCAGTACCAGTATTTACATATGTTTTCTTTGATATTTTCTAAAAAACATTCAGCTCCTAAAGGGATTGCGTGTTTTCATCTGCTTCAGCGTTCTGCTGTTTATAGAGGCTCTGATTACTGGAGATCAGTTCAGCACATAAAATAACGCAGGAAATGAGGAAACATGCCACTGATCTTCCGCGACAAACATTTCCACCACAATTAGCAGAGCAGTCCTTAAAGAATGTTGCCAAGACCACCACATTCAGACAGCTAGCTGGATGTGAGGGGAGAAATCTGAGCGCTCGAGCGACGCCCGGCTGTTTTGAGAGCAGCGCTGCAGAAGGATTAAGGGACGGTTGTGCAGAGATATGTTCAGAAGAAGCAGAAGAGTGAAACATATCTCTTTTTACTGACATTCCAAACACTTCAGCCCAAGCCTCTTACCCTCTTACCCGAGCTGACCTGAATATATTTTATATTCCGGACAGAAAGACTCTTTTGTGTTGAAAAAAAAAAGCCATTCTGGATCTCCCAACAAAAAAAAAAAGAAAAAAAAAAGCTTCACATAATAAAAGAAATGGAAATGGACCTCTCCATGTTCCTCCACAAACACAGCATTTTAAAAATACCAAGGTTTACAGAGTACAGCTCCCTTCAGACCAATTCAGTGTTAGTTTAATCTGGTTTCTTGCACCATTTTAAAAGTCATTTTAAAAAGCTTTTTAAGACCTTTTTAAGATCTCGATAAATAAATTATAATTTTATTTGGGAGAAAAAAAAAGTATTTTCAATGTTGTTCCATTGTGATGCAGAACAGAGCCAACATAACATATAACATAACTAGCTTGAGCTCTTTTGTAGCTTCCTGCTTCCTGCACATATGGAAAAAAAGAGGAAATGATCAATTAAATTGTAGTAATGATGTTTCTAATACTAACACTACCTCCAACACCATTGCTACTACTACTCAGAGGTGGAAAAAGTACTGAAAAATTGTAATGAAGTAAAAGTACCTTTACTTTGCTAAAATTCTACTCAAGTAAAAGTAAAAAACCCATCTAAAAATCTACTCGAGTAAAAGTAAAAAATATTCAATTTAAAATGTACTTTGAGTAAAAGTAACATAGTTACTTTTATTTATTTGATGTAAAAAAATAAAAACAAATCATGAATTAAATCGTTTTTAATGAACTATTATTCCACATAATAATTTGGACCTTTCAGGCAGTATTTGTTTAGACTACCATATAAAACATTTTCAAGAACAAGTGTTACAGGTGTCTATGATCCATTTTTTTCTTTACTGTTAAAAATGTATGGTAATATAGGTGATTATAAACTGTAATTTTATAGTCTGAATTATTTTTTAACTTGCCATTGCTCTGCTTTAACTGCTATTTACATGTTTTTTTAACATTTAAGCAGATTGTTTAATGATAAAAGTACTTACACCACATGCTTTCTCAGGTTTGATGTGGAAGTTTTGAAAGCTGAAAGCTCTTTTTAGCGGGGCACTGTTTGTATTGCATGAGGACGTTATTGCCTCGTTATTCCACACGCGAGCATCCGTGCCAATTTATTTTTTTTTCCCTATCATTATTTTTACTTAGTAATTCAGAGTTTTCCAATGAAGCGAAGTAAATTACTTGTGTCAAAATGAACTTGAATAAAAATAAAATTACTACTTTAAAAATAACAAATTACTCAATTACTAAATCTACTCAATTAAAGTAATGTGAGTAAATGTAATTCATTACTTTCCACCTCTGCTACTACTACTGATAATAATAATAATAATAATAATAATAATAATAATAATAATAATAATAATAATAAGTATCTTCTCTATAAATAATTGTGTGTCGATTCATTATTATCTGATTTGGCTACATCTTTAAAACATACCTGTCAAGTTTTGGACTTAAAAATAAGGGATTTTTTCCGCCGCCCCAACAGCCCAAACGAGGGGAAAAAAAAAAATTATATATATATATATATATATATATATATATATATATATATATATATATATATATATATTATTTTTTTTTATATATATTTTTTTTTATTTAATAGATTTAAAATTGAAATCGAAGGGTGCACAAATTTACAAAAAGGACATGGATCAGATATATTCCATAAGTAAATAATAGTCCTAAGGGGCCTACACAATTAATAATCTTTCATTAATACTTCTTTCTATCGTTCAGTCCACTCCTGATCAGTTCAGTTAATTTCAGCCCTCTCCACATTTTCTCTCTCTCTCCAGCTCAACCATCTCTTCTACCCCTTCTAAATAATACATTACATTACATTATAATACATTACCACAATACTTGAGATTTAAACAAATTCTAACAAACCCTAAAACTAGCCCTGAACTAATAGAGTTTGGAAATGATAGTTATTGGCTGATCAGGCACATCAGGGCAGGGCATTATATATATATATATATATATATATATATATATATATATATATATATATATATATATATGTAGATTTTTCTCAAACCCTGAATATCTATCTAGCTAATTCTAAAGTTAAGCTAACTGAGTCACAAGCTGTATTTTATTAAACACACAGTGGGTTTAATTTATGTTTTGATTCAGAGAAGAGTCTTTTTAACCAGCTATCAGAAACAATCTCATCACAGTTTACATTACCTTTCTTTTAGAAAAATCTCCGTATATCCAGATTAGTTTTAACGACAGCTGCTCCGACTAGCTGCCTGAACTCACAGCGAGGGGAGGGGCGGGGCTTCCCCCACACTAAACTGCGCTCCGCAAAACCAGCTAGCTGATTGGCTGTTTCTCCTGAAAGGCGGGACTTTCTCCTTGAACCGGCACCACGATTGGTTAAGAGACACACAGCGGTCAGTGCATTGTCGCCTGTGGCCTATATATTTTTTTATTTAGTATAATACGGGAAATTTACGGGAAAATACTAATACGGGAGGACGGCGGGAAAGAGGAGTAAAATACGGTAGTTTCCCGGCCAAAACGGGAGACTTGACAGGTATGCTTTAAAAGTGGTGCCTGACAACATAAAATTCCACAAAAAGAAACTTTGTAAAACGTGCAGATTTGGCCACAAGTAGCACTTAACATGGTATAAATAGCTAAATAACTTGTAGCTATTCTTATTTAGACCTTCCAGTTAGCTAGCTCACCGCTAACATTCGTATGTTTGCTAGCCCGCCTCTAAAGCTAGCACTCCCCTAACCTTAGTTCTATTCCCTGTAGTGTTATCTAGCTCGCCGCTTAAGTTGGTGTGTTAGCTAACTCACCGGTAAGGTCAGTGTGTTAGCTAGCTCCCCGCTAACCTTAGTTCTCTCCTCAGTAACGCGTCTAGCTCACCCCTAACGTCAGTATGCTAGCTAGCTCTCCGTTAACCTTATTTCTCTCCTTGTCAACGCATAACGCTAACGCTGGTATGTTAACTAGCTTCTTCCTCCTCCTCCTTTTCTTCCTCCTCCTGCAGCTCTGAGGGAGTTTTTCACTGGGGGTTCTGTATTCTGTATTTTCTATGTTTAATGTTTTGCCTGATTCTTTGTCCTGTAATCATTTTTCTGTAAAGCTGCTTTGTGCCAACACCAGTTGTAAAAAGCGCTATACAAATAAATTTGATTTGATTTGATTTGATTTAGCTCTCCGCTAACCATATTTCTCTCCTTGGTAACGTAGCTAGCTCACCACTAATGCTAGTATGCTAGCTAGCTCTCCACTAACCTTATTTCTCTCTTCGGTAACATAGCTAGCTCGCTGCTAACCTAAGCTAACTCTCAGCAAACCTGAAAAAATTCAAGAGGAAAGTATCCTCAAGTGCAGTCAAAAAAAGACCATCAAAAATGTTACGATGAAACTGGCACTCATCAGGGACACCCCAGAAAAGGAAGAGCAGGAGTTTCCCTTGTTGTACAGAATCAGTTCATTAGAGTTACCAGCCTCAGAAACCACAAGTTTACTACATGATTTATTATGAGTTCCTCCATAGTCTGGGTGATTTCAGTATTCCTTTACAATGATAGACAAAAATATAAAAATATAAAAAAAACAATGAATAGCACAGCAATCCCACACTTCCTTCTGGGTGCAAATATATTTTTTGATGATGAGTGTATTTTTTCTTATCCTCTCTCTTGGAAAATCAGCTCATGCAAATGCAGCCTGAGCTCTGTTTCATTCTGCGTCTCTGAGACAGCAGCCCGACAGCCAGAAAACACATTCACACTCAAACTAGTGCCTCCAGATGTGCAAACAGTCTTCTTCGCACGCTGGGGATGGTTCTTGAGAGGGGGTAACTATGAAATAAACTACAACAGCTGCTACAGTCCAGACTCCCACTGAGAGCAACACACTCCACATCTCCTTCTCTCCTGCATTCAAAGTTTTAAGAGTTCAGAAATCAGTGTTTGGTGGAATATCCCTGGTTTTTAATCACAGTGGTTTTTATGCATCTTGGCATCATGTTCTCCTCCACCAGTCTTACACACTGCTTTTGGATAACTTTATGCTGCTTTACTCCTGTTGCAAAAATTCAAGCAGTTCAGTTTGGTTTGATGGCTTGTGATCATCCATCTTCCTCTTGATTATATTCCAGAGGTTTTTAATTTGGTAAAATCAAAGAAAATCATATTTTTTAAGTGGACTCTGTATATCAGTGCAGTATTCCAACACGGCTGCTTTCATATAGGATATAGATGTTATACTATGGCCAGGTACAATGCCAGACTTGATCACCAGTCCCTGACTAAGGAGCACTGGATGCTCTTGGAAAAGGGATTTTTAAGAAAGATTTTTTAAATCATCTTAATTTTTAAATCATCTTAAATCATCTTTATGATAGATTATGAAATCATCCTTAAAATATCCTAAAATATCCATGTAGCGTTTTATCTGAAAGATTAGTCCCACAACTTCTACACACATTTTAACTTTTTAACGTGATTGATGCTAATAGGTCAAGGCATTAACAATCTTAATGACACAAAAACGTACATTTTAATATTAAGAACTTTTGGGGCTCTGAGTGTTCCAGCGGTTTAAAGCGCTGCCACTATGATCGGGAGCTCGCTGGTTAGAATCCTGTTTATGTAGCTTGCCATCAACTGCCGTAACCCTGAGAGAGCACAATTGGCCTTGCTCTCTCTGGGTGGGTACAGTAGATGACTCCTAGGGTGATGTTGATTGATCAGCACAAGGCTGCATCTGTGAGCTGATGTATTAGAACCGAGTTGCTCTGCTTTCCTCCGAGTGCACTGTGATGCTACTCAGCAGCAGTTCAAAAAGAGGCGGTGTCTGACTTCACATGTGTCGGTGGAGGCATGTGCTAGTCTTCATCCTCCTGGTGTTGGGGTATCACTAATGAAAGGTGGAGTCCTAATGAGTGGGATGGGTAATCGGCCTTATAAATTGGGGAGAAAATGGGATAAAAATAAAAAATGAAGCACTTTTCTCTAAAGAAAAAAACACTAAAATGACTCCTGGTATGAAATTGGTTGAACTGACCTCTGACTATGATGTTGGTGGACTTCTTGGCAGGGTTGCCCACGTTATTGCTGGCCACGCAGCTGTAGACCCCGGCCTCCTCAGTGCTGATGGCAGGGATGGTCAGCGTCCCACCGTTCAGGACGCTCTTCTTGGGAAGCCCCTCAGTGTTGCGCACCCACGACAGGACCGGGGTGGGCTCGCCTCCGGAGGTGATGCAGACCAGAGTCACAGTCTGTCCTGGGTTTGCCACAATGGGGTCTTCTACTAGCAGCTTAATGGTGGGAGACGCTGAAGGAGAAAGTTAGAGAAAACATTATTAAGAACGGTATATTTAGATTTAAACTTTGCTAAATTATAAAGTGGTAAAACCTTATTTTAAGGAACACAAATTAGGCGCTTATTAATGTCTTATTATTTGCTTAATAAAGCCTTAATTAGACATTTGCAATTGATTTATTCACTACTTATTATAAGGCTTTATTCTGTGTATTCAGTGTTATTGGTGCTTAATTAGAGGTCTGTTATGTGGAAATGATTAATAATGGCTGTATTAGATCTTATAGTGCACAATAAACAGTTATGTCAGCACCCTGTTAAGTAGATTAGATTATTAAGCATTAACTATTAGCTAATTCTACATGTTATTAGTGTGTAATTGGCCGCAGATTGATCTATGTGAGTTATGGCTGTGGCAAGGTTATGGCTGTGCTGGAGTTTATTATAAGAGTTAATAAGGGGTTAATAAGTCACTAATAGCACAAGAAATGTATCATATTCTAAAGTGAGGTTCTGTTCATCACTAATTAGACACTTAAAAAAGAACTGAATAAATATTTAATCAATCACAGACTCTTAATTAGGCTTTATTCTGTGTTATTAAGCACTAATAACACGTAATAACACAGAATAAAGCCTAATAATAAGTAGTGAATAAATAATTTACAAATGTCTAATTAAGGCTTTATTAAGCAAATAATAAGACATTAATAAGCACCTAATTTGTGTTCCTTAAAATAAAGTGTTACCTATAAAGTCATATAATCATGTTTAATTAACAACTTCATAACTGAATATACAGCAGCGTGAAAATGTATTTGCCCCTTATAGATTACGAAGTTTTAATATCAGACAAAGATAACCTGAGTAAATATATATAAAAAATATATATATTTAAATTTTAATTTAATTTATTAAGGGAAAACAAACTATTCAAACCAATCTAGCCCTTTGTGAAAAGTGTAAATTAACTATAATATACAACCTATTTATAACCTATAAATTACCTGTAATTTATCAGACTTTTCGAGATATAGATTTATTACGAAGTTTTAATATCAGACAAAGATGAGTAAATATAAACCTAAGTAAATATAAAAAGCATGTTTTAAATTATTTAAATTTTAATTTAACTTATTAAGAGAAACAAACTATTCAAACCAATCTAGCCCTTTGTGAAAAGTGTAAATTAACTATAATTTACAACCTATTAATAACCTATAAATTACCTGTGATTAATCACATTTTTTTGAAAGCTGAGTTAAATTTTGCTACTAACCACAACCAGGTCTAAATACTGCCAGACCTGTAGAATCAAAAAACTTAAGAAACTTATTAAAGTTTGTTTGATAATTGAAAAAATATCACAAAAATATTACAAAAATATTACAAAAAAAGCAAAAATAAAAGAAGTATGTTGGGGGAAAATACTTTTTTTACGCCACTGTACAAATAAGACAGGAGGGTTTAGAGATGACAGGGCGGGGCTAAGGTGGAGACAAGACCAAAAACAAAACAAAACAGAGCCATGTGAAGCACATGGGTAGGTAAACAAAACAAGAGAACGGAGGACAGGAGCAAGAAGGACCAAAAAAAGGAAAACATAAGACTTTCCTTATGATTTTCTTGTTTTTTCTATAGTCTTAACACAAGTTATAATCGAAGATGAGAGAAATCTTCCCACACGGTAATTTCCTTTCACTGTTTCATTCATTTTCATTCAATCAAACCTCAGCAGCCCAAACAAAACCTCCTAAATCCTCACACCCAGAAATCACACCACTCTCACCTTCTGTCTAGGTGTAGGAAGCTCTGCGGGAGGGCTGTTCTACATAACCCTGCCTTCAGAAACGTTTCTGAGCCACTGGTACGTGGCACATACAATCCAGTCTACCTCTAAATGCTGCTGCCACAAGTGCTGGCATGCTGTGAGGTAAGTGCCCTGAAGCTGGCAAAGCAATCAGTCAAGGAACTGAATCCATCATCCATCATCATCATCGGCACTATGCACGACCAGAGTGATGCACAGACAGAGAGAGAGAAATGAAAAAAAAAAAGAGCGAGAGAAAGAAACAGAGAGACAGAAAGACAGAGAGATAGCTGGAGGGGATTTCTTTAATAAATTAAATATCATTTAAAAAGTGCTTTTTATATTTATTCAGGTTATCTTTGTCTAATATTAAAGTTTATTTAATAATCTGAAAAATATAAGCAAAGCTACTTTTTACAGTGTGTATAAATTACCTAATATTGCAAGTTAATTAATTTAGTTAGTAATTACACTGCAGTGATTCTGCAATTCCTTGTTTTTGGTTCTTCCTGCTCCTGTCCTCTGTTCTCTCTGTAATCCCTCCTGTCTCATTTGTAACCCCGCCCCCTCGTTACTGTTACAGGTGTCCCTTGTCTTGCCTAAGTATAAATACCTCATGTGTTTCTTTAGATTGTTTGATTCTTTGTTTGTTCATTTCACTTCTTTGTTTGTTAAGACTTGGTTAGTAGGGGTGCAGGAAAAAAAACGATTCGAGCTCGAATCGCGTTTCTAACATTGAACGATTCAGAATCCGCGGTACAGTTAAAAAGCTCTGTGGTATATTTAAAAAGCTCCGCGGTACAGTTAAAAAGCTCCACGGGACAGTAGGTGAGTGTCGCGAGACAGCAGCAACAGGACAGGGAAAGTTTTTGCTCCTACTGCCTCTCCCTATTAGGCTACAGAGGGGCGTGTAGTGTCGTGTTACGGTGTTTGTTGTTGCACCGCTAAAGTATGGAGGATGAAGAAAAAAGAAATCCAACTGATTTGAAAGAATCAGAAAAAAATCTAATCGTGACACCAAGAATCTATTCTGAATTGAATTGTGGGATTCCCAAAGATTCATAGCCCTACTGGTTTGTCATGTGTTTTATAGTGTTTATTTCTTTTTCTCAGTTTTTGTTTTGTTTTTGTTTTTGTAACGTCTAAAAATAAAACCAACCTGCATTTGCATCCTGCTTCCAATGTGTTACATAAAGCACCACAAAGAACAAAGGAGCACATGGGGTATTTATACACAGGCACAGACAAGGGATGCCTGGAGAAGTAACGAGGGGGCGGGGTTTATAGATGACAGGGCGAGGCTAAGGCGGAGACAAGACCAAAAACAAAACAGAGCCACGTGAAGCACAGGGGGAGGTAAATAATAATCGGCACTATGCATGGCCAGAGTGATGCAGAGACAGAGAGAGATAGAGAGAAATGAAAAAAAAAGAGTGAGAGAGCGAGAGAAAGAAAGAAAGAATCAGAGAGACAGAGAGACAGCCGGAGGGGAAAGACTGCTGGCTCTGATCAGACTCTAATGGATTCCGTAAAGGTCAGGTCATCGCCAAAAGAGAAGGTGAAGCCCACCGGGGCCGATAAAGAGTGCAGGGAGCCGCAGGGGCGTTTACTTAAGAATATGGTTCTTCCAGGGACTGAATTAAATGCGGGGGCCGTGCTGAAAACAGCGGCCCACGGGACCCTTCTCCAGCAATCAACAGGCCAGGAGGTGAAAAAAAGATCTGGCAAGACTTCCAGTTTAACTGACTTACCGCGCTCTTCCACACCTGTTCCACTCACGGTCGATATCAGAGCAGTCGATAGCAGGTAGCATGAACCCGCTAGCTCAAGCAATTTAATCAGTTTAAACCAAAATAGACCAAGCAAGAAGAAACTGAACACTGAATAATAGTCTGAATCTGGAAATACATATCCTCTTAAGACCCGACGTCCACGTATGGGGACATTACATTTCTACTTCTCTGCAGCAACCGCTGACAACAGTATACTAAATTGATTAAAAACAAGGTTGCAGGAATCCCAGTCGAAAGTTTTTATAGTCAGTACAGATAGAAACAAAGGCCATATATAAATTCTAATCAAAGCTACAATGCTGTTTTTTTTTTTTTTTTGACTAATTGGGTTCTTCTGATCGCAAATGGCAAGAATAATGTTTAGCGTTGAAATAAACAACTGTCCCCATTTTTGCAAAAACGACTTCCTGTGCAAAGACAAAGTTTAGTAGTTCTACTTTTAGGTCCTGCTAATCCCGCTAAAAAAACTAAATCTTAGCAAGTGAAATTTTCTAAATTTAAGGCAATAAATATTATTTTCTTTTCTGGTAAGACTTTTTGTCTTACTAAGCATTGTGTGTAAGTGTTAGATCATTTTGCTTATTTTATGAATAATTACCTTAATAATTCTTACTTACAATTTGTACCTTATTTTAAGTTATTTGAACTCAAAATTAGCACAATCAAGCAGCAATTAAGTTATTCTGATTCTTGTGTCCAAAAACAGTGACTTTTTTGCTTGATTTAGGTGTTTCTTCACAAATTTTTAGACTTTGCCATTGCTTTTTGTAAGAAATCTTACTAAGAAAATTTTGCTTACCCCATTGGCAGATTTTTTTTGCTTAATATATATATATATATTTGTCTTAATTTGCATATATTTTGTCTAGTTTTTGCCAATGGATTTTTTGCAGTGCAAATAGCTAGAAGAATTTAAAAATTCAGACTAAAAAAATGCCTGGGATATATTATAAGGATATATTCACATTACTGTGAATTCCTTTGCAGTGTGTGGGGGTGAGCATCATCCTGCTTGAAAGCTCTTCCATTAGAAGCAAGACATGTGGTTGCAGGATGTCCTGCGCAACACACCTTTTTATCCCATTTTTTTAGTCGATGACAAAACCTCTGAAAAATAATAGGCATGCTAAATATCTGATCCAGTTGGCGACTGGGTGTCAGGACAGGGTTCGTATGGTCGTAAGGAAATGTGTTTTTGGAGAGCAGCTAAAACAATTGGGTAAATTTGGACCCCGTGTCACTGATCAGACATGTAATGTACCAGTCTCGACAACTGAAGGACTCCTGATTGCAGCACAATCCATATCGTACAGTGTAAACAGCACAACGGCTTGAAAATTCAAAAAGTAATTTAGTGTGAACCAGTCATTAATATCATCAGTACAGAGTTTAAAAACAATGGCTCTCCAGATATAAGCAGTTGTGGCAGTTGGGGGCCTCCTTCTCCTGCAATCAACAGACCAGGAGAAGTAAAAGATCTGGCAACCCATCCAGTTAAACAGACCTACCATGCTCTCAGACACCTGTTCCACTCACCATTAATAACAGTTTGTTTTTGTTGTACACCTCAGCTATCAGATCAACCACAAACTCGCTTTTTCAACCAATCAGAATAAACCAAAAAAGACCGACCATAAGGAACTGAACACTGAGCATAGTCTGAACATGAAATCTAAAATGATCAAAGCATTTACATTAATCTGGTATTGATATCGCTCTGCTTACCTGTTTTATTGGAGAGCTGAAAGAGTATGCTCTTGTCGGGGATGCCACACACGTTGCGGACGGAGGCAGTGCAGGTGTAGTTGGCGTAGTCCTGAGGTCGAAGGTTTTTAAGCTTGAGGATCTTTGTCTCCCCCTGCAGCTCGGGAAGAAACATGTGTGTAAAGCCCTCCAGCAAACAGCTTTCATTATTAAACATTTTATACAGAAGTTAGATCCGACCTCGCAATCTGATTGGTTGAGAAGTGTTCTAATACTAGCTAATGCTAAGCTAAATATATATATATATGTATATATATATACACACACAACATTTAAGTGTCATCACCTCCAGCAGCAGCAACAACATTTTTTATTTATTAATACACACTACATCAAAAACATAATAAAGACAAAAAACAGTAGTAATAAAAATAATAACAGTGCAGGGAAAGTACAAAAAAGCCAAAAAAAGTTCTGGTCAGTTCTGGTGGAAACAGGAGAGTTAAGGTGCACATTGAATTCTGCCGTGATTTGATCAGCCGTGGTTTTATGTTTTTTGGATACAACATCCCTTTCAGACAGCTTCCTCTTACAGCGTCCACAGTTAATCCTGTTGGATGTGGTTGGTCCTTCTTGGTGGTATCTCGCTGACATTACCCTGGATACAGTGGCTCTTGATGCATCACAAAGACTTGCTGTCTTGGTCAAAGATGCTCCAGCAAGACGTGCACCAACAATTTGTCCTTTTTTGAACTCTGGTATGTCTCCCATAATGTTATTGTGTGCATTGCAATATTTTGATCAAAACTGTGCTCTTATCCTGCTAATTTAACCTTCACACTCTTAATGCTCTTACTGGTGCAATAATGTGCAATTAATGAAGATTGACCACCAGGCTGCTCTAATTTAGCCATGAAACCTAAAATCCCACACTAAAATGATGACAGGTGTTTCAGTTTCATTGTCCGACCCCTGTATATAATATAATACGTAGTACACAGAGATATATCTAATAATGCACTATGCATGAGTAAAAAAATGCAGTTTAAAGTTTCCTTCCTCTCTTCCAGTTGCTGTTTTAATGAAGCAGGACAGCCACTATGCACTTTTCATGTTCACATTTCCACACAAGAGCGTGAAAAGGCCGGGTCTGGCAACATACAGAATTTCCTTTTGTCTAAAGCATATGGACTGATCTTGTACATTGGCTTCGTCCTTTGGGAATACAGAGAGTGGAACAAGTCCAATAAAGCTCTGCTTCCAGCGAATAATTACTGACATGAATGCGTTCTGGGTTTTTGAAATGCCACTCAGTGGCCGACCCCCCCGCAGTCAGCCACCGTCGCGGGGCCGCGTTTGGGAGCGGGCCTTTGTAAAGCTGTCAGAGCTGATGCGTTCCCCACTAGTCCGGAAAAAACTCCTGATGTCAAAATGCTTTTCAGTCTCTGCTTGGCTTGTTAGTGCTGCTGATGACTCTGAAGTGAAAGCAGAGGGGTTTGACTCCGGTCCCACAGAGCCTCTCCTGCAGGCAGGTGAAAGTCGCAGCGCAAATGACACAGTCAGAGAGACGGGAGAGCTTGTGATGTCTCACGAGGGAGAAAAGAGGACCACTCACTTGAAAGCCTGCCTGTGAACTTTGTGAAATGGTTTTAACATATTTGCAGGAGTAGCGGTACTCAAATACTAAAAATACTGTAATTTATTGACTATTGAGCACATCTAAATGTAAGCCGCATCTACTAATTTAAAATAAAAATAATAATTTGTACATATACAAGCTGCACCTGACTATAAGCCAATGTTATCCACGTTATAACAATATACAACCAGTGTGCTATCCTCTTCCTCACTCAGCAGTCCAGCCTTTTGAAACTCGTTGCTGAAAGTGGACTTTTTGAGCCGTCTCTACGCTGTCAGAATCCACTGTAGACTTGAGCAAAAGTTTCTTTTCGCATGTGTTCATTTTTGGTAAATTATTTCTCACCGCTTTTCATCCAAGCTTTTCACTCTGCTCAGAGATGTCCAGTTGCTGCAAATAGCTTGTTGTCCTGATGAGCCCTGGATTAATCTACACACTTATTTTGTTTAAAACAGCTTGTTTAGGTGAGTAAAGCCCTTTTGATAATTCACAAAAAGCTTGCTTTGATTGAATTGGCGTGTTTTAGCGGCATTAATTTTGTTGGCTCGTAAACCATAGAAACATATCATTGCTGTCGAAAGAAAAACGAATATAAAAAATACATTTTCTATTTTTAGTTTACTACATAATTTATACAAACAAGCTCTCCTTTACACTGTGTCAAAATGTCTTGATGGACGGACAAATACTTTAGATATTCTCCAAAATGACCTGAAATAAACTCTTTTTATATTGACTTCCATTAAAAGTTAAGAGGGTTTTATCTCTCTCCCGTACTTGTTTTTCATTGGACAGTGATGATATTTTAGCCGCAGTGTTCAAAGTGTGTGAAAAAAGAATCCTTTTACAGCTCGGAAATTACAGTACATTCAAAAAAATAAATAAATAAAAACAGGCCAGGTTTAAAAAACGCTCTCAGATATTTAGTTTAGAGCTTACAAACATTACATTTATAGAAAATCCATAAAGTCCACCGGCTAATCTTAGACATCAGTAGACTACTCTTAATGACTTCAGGCTTTCCCCACAGAGAACAAGACTGTAGAAATGTACTGAGTGTTTATTATCATTCTATTGGGACACAGCAAAACAAAACACACTAATCTGCTGTGATATGGAGCCAAATCAGGGACAAAAGTTTTGTCCATTTGAAAAAAAAACAATGAAACTGAAAGTTTAAGTATTAAGCTTGAACTTTGAAAAATACAAAAATATATTCGAAATAAATATAAGTGTATTAAATAATTTTTCAGCTTGTATATAATTTTGATTCAATTCGAAAATAGTTTTAAACAATTTTTGTTTTTTTAATTTTCACTTTTTTGTGTATTTTGATATTTGAGATCTTATATTTTTCAGGTGCAGTTTTTTTTCACAGTTTCGATTTTTTTTTTTTCAGGGTTCAAATCTTTTTTTTTTACTTTCAGATCTTAGTTTTCAGGTTTCAGACTTTTGGCCCTGATTTTGCGTGTGGGCGTGGTATCATAGGAAAGGGGCGTGGTATACGGTTGAGGACCTACTCCGGAGGACCCTGTCAATGTGCCTGCGTGGATTATATATGTCTGTACGTTCTCCCTTGCGCGATGGCGTCCACTCCTCATGGACAGCCTGCTGACTCCAGCACACAGGTAAGATATATTAGGTAACTTTAGTTATATTGAGCTGGTACACTACAGTTTATTAGGACACGTTTAGAGAGGATCTTGTAGGAGTTGGTCTTGTTTAAACTTTGAACATTAGCTAGGATTGATCCTTTTTGTTTAACTGAGTGGATGTCTATGGACATATCCAAAGAGCTCTCTAAATCTTTAGAAATAAGGGTGTATATTTATAAGAACTCAGACCCATTAGAAATTAGACATTCCACTGTCTGAAAAATAAATGTCCAACTAAAATTCAATCACCACAATATGGCCTAACCAAATGACCTTTAAATGAAAATGTAAAATAAAACTGCAATAAATCTAAAACCTGGCCATATCTTGCTCTACAGTACAGACTGGTTCTGTTCATGCCTTCTTCCTTGCTCTTGCTGTCCATGAGAGAGGTTCTGCGTGACCACATTTATGAGGCTCTGCGCAGCTGCAGCCACTGTCGAATTAACGTTATAGTCGACTTTCTGAAATACCAGTACCCAGCTCAATATAACTAAAGTTACCTAATATATCTTACCTGTGTGCTGGAGCCAGCAGGCTGTCCAGGAGGAGCGGACGCCATCGCACGAGGTAGAACGTACAGACATATATATAATCCATGCAGGCACATTGACAGGGTCCTCCGGAGTAGGTCCTCAACCGTATACCACGCCCCTTTCCTATGATACCACGCCCACACGCAAAATTAGGGCCAAAAGTCTGAAACCTGAAAACTAAGATCTGAAAGTAAAAAAAAAAGATTTGAACCCTGAAAAAAAAAAATCGAAACTGTAAAATAAAAATTGCACCTGAAAAATATAAGATCTCAAATATCAAAATACACAAAAAAGTGAAAATTAAAAAAACAAAAATTGTTTAAAACTATTTTCGAATTGAATCAAAATTATATACAAGCTGAAAAATTATTTAATACACTTATATTTATTTCGAATATATTTTTGTATTTTTCAAAGTTCAAGCTTAATACTTAAACTTTCAGTTTCAATTTTTTGTTTCAAATTGACAAAACTTTTGTCCCTGATGTGGCTCCATACTGTGAGGAATGTAGTAATTGAGAAATCTAATTATATAATTTAAAAAAACAACCGGAAAGAGATAAAAATAGTAAAGAGTAGTTTAACTGATCAATAACCAACGATGCAGGGCTTTTTAGAGATTTCCACAAGAAAAACACATCAACTAATATTTTTTTCAGAGGAATAAAACAGATTGGATGCAATTTTAATTGCAGTCAAGCATGATTTCCTTTAAAATTCTTAGTTATTAACATAAAAAGACCAAATTATATTACTGGGTCAACTACATGTATTTGACTCATGTAAAACATTTTATAAACACAACTTATTTGTTTTAGTTCGTCCTACATTGATGGGTTGTCAGCAAAACATACATTACACATTTCACAGAACTTAAAATAAAGTAATTAAAAATGTTGAGAGGATTATTTTTAAAACTTTGGTAAGATATGTAGTTTTACATATGCATAAGCAAAATAAATTATCTTAACGCAATATAACAAGTTATATATGGTGAAAATATGGCGAACATTATTATACAACAGTTAGTTCCGACCCTGCAATGTGATTGGCTGAGAGGCGTTTTATGAGTGACATTATCAGTCGGTAATGCACTGTAACAGAAGCTCTCCATGTATTACTTCGCCACATACAGGTAACCTAGCAACGATGCAGCGCTTACAAGCCAAACAGCACAGCAGCTACAAACAGAGTTTGTAGAGTTTGTTGTTTCAATAAATAGTAATTTTAGCACTCCATCTCATGTATTATTGCTTAATTAACATGTAAATTGCTGCACCACTGCAGATTAGTCCATAATGCAGAGGTGGAATGTAATGAATTACATTTACTCAAGTTACTGTAATTGAGTAGATATTATGAGTAATTTGTAATTTCTTAAGTAGTTTTTAAAGTAGGTAATTTTACTTTTACTCAAGTACATTTTGACACAAATAATTTACTATTGGAATTTTCTACATTGGAAAACTCCTGATTACTGAGTAAAAAATAAAATGCTGGGAAATAAAACAATTGTCTGAATAAAAAAAAACAGATTTTTAGATGGGTACTTTTACTTGTACTTGAGTAGAATTTTAGCAAAGTAAAGGTACTTTTACTTAATTACTATTATTTAGTACTTTTTCCACTTCTGCTGTAATGTAAATTGTAATTGATCTTTATATCTTTTTTAATTGTATCGAGTCATCGTGACAGCATTGATTGGTGAGAAGTTTTAAAGCTTACTTGTGTGAAGAAAGGCTCGTAGATCTCCACCCCTTTATCAGAGCCCTGCGACAGAAACTCCCGTCCTCGTCTCCAGCTGTACCGGACCGGTGGGTTAGAGTTAGCGGCACAGCGGAGGAAGACGGTCCTCTCGTAGTAGAACTGCTCCTTAGCTTCTCCCACACTTTGGTGCACCGTCACCACAGGATCATCTAGATCTGCAAGAAACAAATCATGCATATTTACCAATAATTGAAAAAAAAAAAACATCTGGAAGATTAATTGGACACTGAAATGCAGTGAAGCGGAGCTGAAGTGGCTTTAGTTCATGTAAACTGCAAAAAGCTGTAGAGTAGTAAATAAAAAAGGAAATCCATCACATTATATTAGTAAATCATTAAGTAATCATTATTTTTTGCATTATGAGGCGTAATTAAAACCCTTTAAATAATAAAGCCCGGCTAGCACTACTGGAGCAGCATTAGCATTCGCCACTAACCGCGCTAAGTGCTAGCTCTTTCACCGTTCAGAGGTGAGTATATCAGCCTGTAGCCTGCACGTTTACTGTGTTAAAACAAGCTGGGATGTGGGATGAACCGCTATCTAATATCGCCCTGGCTTACCTGAACACTCAGGGTTCCTCAGTGTAGCGCTGTCAGGCGGCATTAGCCGCTAACCGTGGATAGCCTTAGTGGAAATCTGTAAATCTAAGCTTACTGTAAATAAACAGCAGCACTTTACTCACCCAAATAAACAGTTTTGAGGAGAGAAATCAGAGCTTGTTTTTACTAAAAATGTTTTTTTTGTTTTTTTTTAAGAATTATAGTTTTGTTTACTTAACTTAACTTAACTGTAAGGGTCTAATTCTTATCATTTCCTGCTGAATTAAAAGGAATACATGGCAACACCACTGTTCCTTACTAGTGTCACACAATGCACCATATAATCCGGTGCGCCTTATGTATGAAAATAGACCTTTATTGATCGTGCGCCTTATAAGTCGATAAAGCGTCTTATAGTGCAAAAAATATGCTATTTTTTTTCCTTTGATGTTGTATCACACCAGACACAACATAAACATCTTCCAGCTTATAAATGACACACACCCCTTTTTTAAATATGCACTAAAACAAGTACTAAAACATTAGTATGGCTTTTTAATTTATTTGTACACAATCGGGGTGTGCCATATCATATCGTACGCGATAATATCGCCAACATTTTTGAATATCGTGAACGATATTATACTCTAAAAATATCGTGCCATCTCACCCACCCCCACTTATTACATCAGGGTACTACTTTTTTTTTACACTGTTTTCATTTTCCATTATATATCTACTAGAGACTGATTATATCAGTCCAGTGTCATTTATTTTACTTTAATCCTGGTTACATGGAGATATTTAGAGTGCATTATAAGTAATCATGACATTCTGGATCATTGACGTCTGTTACAAATCTGATCAAATTCTTGTATTTTTTTATATCTCAGGTAGGGGTGTGACATAAATCTAATGCAATAGTAAAATGAAATTGTCATTTTGTTGCAGTAGTGTATTCTTGAAAAAAAAAATATATATATATATCGCCAAGAGTATCGTTATCGCGATAATACCATGAAATATCGTGATATTATTATAGTGCCGTATCGCCCACCACTAGTACACAGGTTACAGGTTGATTATTGAATGGATGGATAGTATATTTGCTTCTTAGCCCTGGGGTCTTAGATTCAAGTCTCTATCTGGATGTTGATTCTGTTTTTTCCCACATCCAAAAACATTGTGATAAAGATGTTTTGGTTACTCTAAATTGCCTTGATGTGTGTAAATTTGTGTGGGTCTTTATGCCCAGATTGGATGGATTGGCAGTCTGTACTGGGTTAATTCCCAAGCGCTTGATTCAGTCCAGGTTGAAAGTACACTGTGTGTGATTGCGATTGGCTGCTGCTACTTAATGGTGTGTGTGTATGTGTGTGTTAGAGTGTTGGATAAATGCTACGTGTTTTGTGTGAGGATTGTGTGTAGTGTTGATTGTACAGTGTCCTTGGGTTTTATAAAGATGCTATATACAGTCCCTTTTAAAAGTATTGGAACAGTGAGGTCAATCCATGTATTTCTGCTGTAGACTGAAAACATTTGAATTTGACATTAAAAGATCAACTTCAATTTCAGCTTTAATTTCCAGGTATTTGTATTTGGATCTGATACACAGTTCACAAGATAGCAACTTCTACCTGAACCCACCCATTTTTAGTATGTGTTTTGTAGTGGCGTGTAGATAATATAGTTCAACAAAGATCACTCATTTGTATGTCTACAGTTCCCCAGAGCAGCCAAAACATTAAGTACACACAAAAACTCACCAGTCAGGTGGCCTATAATTTATTTTGAATTAGTTTCACATTGAAGGACAGCCTTTAAAAGTGCTTTTTAATATGATACGACACAATATCAGCCTGATTTACAGTCGCAATTGCATGATAGTTAGCTAACTACTGAACTATTCCAGCATGAGACGTAATTTATACTGTAAATGTAATTTAATTTAATTTAATAATTTATATATAATATATTATGTGTGCACACATTTTCTAAAAAAAAAATTGTGCTGGTTTTATTGAGTGTGTTTCTATATTTAAAAGTGAAATATATAGATCAAGGTCCTTCATAGCCTTCACACAGCAGTACGATGCAATCAGATTAACACATCTGAGGTAGTGAACACACACACACACACACACACACACACACACACACTCAGTGAGAACACACACACACAGGCAGAGATTAGGGAAGCCACCTCAGGGCCCAGAGAGTATTTAAGTGCTTTAGCTGTAAATGATGAGGCAGGAGAGCACTTCACTTGCTTTCTCCACCTCCCGCCTCCCCACTACCTGCCCGTCAAGGGGATCAAATTGCTGATGATGAAAACTGATTGCATGAAGCTCCTTATGTCTCTCGCCTGGAACCCTTTCCAGTGCACGCTTCACAACATGCAAAATACAGGGGTTGGACAATGAAACTGAAACACCTGGTTTTAGAGCACAGTAATTGATTGTGGTGACGGACAGTTCTGGTGGAAACAGGAGAGTTGAGGTGCACATTGAATTCTGCCGTGATTTGATCAGCCGTTGTTTTATGTTTTTTGGATACAATCCGGGTTAGCACCCGAACATCCCTTTCAGACAGCTTCCTCTTACAGCGCCCACAGTTAATCCTGTTGGATGTGGTTGGTCCTTCCTGGTGGTATCTCGCTGACATTACCCTGGATACCGTGGCTCTTGATGCATCACAAAGACTTGCTGTCTTGGTCACAGATGCTCCAGCAAGACGTGCACCAACAATTTGTCCTCTTTTGAACTCTGGTATGTCGCCCATAATGTTGTGTGCATTGCAGTATTTTGAGCAGAACTGTGCTCTTACCCTGCTAATTGAACCTTCACACTCTTCATGCTCTTACTGGTGCAATGTGCAATTAATGAAGATTGAACACCAGCCAGGCTGCTCCAATTTAACTATGGCCCTCCCACACTAAAATGATGACAGGTGTTTCAGTTTCATTGTCCAACCCCTGTAAATCATTACACTGTAGCTTTGGCTGTATGTTTAGGGTCATTGTCTTGCTGGAAGGTGAATCTCCTTCCCAGTCTCAAGTCTTTTACAGCCAGTTTCACAGTGGAGATGGAGTGTTCAGGATGATGAGCAGTATTAATTTTCTGCCACACATAGTGCTTTGTATTCAGGACAAAAAGTCCACATGTTTGCTGTGCAAACATCCCTTCTTCTGTCTTTCTTTCAACATTTGTTTTCTTCTTGCCACTCTTCCATTAAGGCTAGATTAGTGAAGTGCACGACTTATAGTTACATCTGTCCTGTCGACAGATTCTCCCACCTGAGCTGTGGATTTCTTCAGCTCCTCCAGAGTGACCATGGGACTCTTGGCTACTTCTCTGGTCAGTGCTCTCCTTGCTCCTTGATCTGTCAGTTTGGGTGGACCATGGCCATGTCTTGGTAGGTTTGCAGTTGTAGAATACTTTTTCTACAATACATTTTTGGATGATCAAACAGTGCTCCTTGGGATGCATAAAGCTTGGGTTATGTTTTTACTGGAGGTGAAAAAAAGAAATACTCTGGCATCTCTAAAGTTACGCCTCAAAATGCCACAAACATCTGTGTGTTTGATTTCTGGACAAAGACGAACTGATCATAAGCCTATTTGACTGTGTGACTGCTTTACTTGAAGCTCTACAGTATGTCACAACTCTAACCACTGTTGATTTGTGTCTTTCTTGCTGTTTTCAAAAAGACATCCAGCGCAAACGCAGTCATTTTCGTCTTCATCATAAAAAGAATAAACTCAATATGTCCTAGAAAACTTTTTTTTTTCAACAATTAAGCACCTCATAGAGGCTGAGTGACAAGCAAAAACTTTTTTGACAGCTTTTATAACGTTTCCAATAAAGAGACGCTTCTAAGAAAGTGCACTTTTAAACATGTCACAATAAATCTGAATAATTGGTGCAAAGTACTTTTTTTGAAGCTTTTGTGTGCTTCAAAAAGGTGAACTACACCACCTCGCCTTGCTTCTGTTCTTCTTTGTTCTTAAAACAAACACACACATAATAAGGTAAGCATGCAAAACTCTACATCAGCATTAAGACTGGTTTATACCTCTGAATCGAGTCAATGCAGAGTCTATGGCATGTTGTTGTGAACGTTTATGTGTCTGTATCGGGCTGAAGTTTAATGCAGTTATTTTAATGGGGAGTTGCACGTCAGGCAATGGCGTAGGGTAAGCGGCTAGAGACATGGTCAAGCCTCAAGTCTTTGTGGAGTGAGGCTTGGTCAAGTTCTAAGTCTCTGGGCAATGAGACTTGGTCAAGTCACAAGTCTTTGGTCACAAGTTATCGAATACATCTTTTTTTTAGCATTTTAAACTTTAAACTTTGAAGTTAGAAGCCTTTTAAACATTATCTACCTGTATCTCCAGGATCAGCTCACCAACCAATCAGCTCACAATAGCAGTAATGCTAGTGCTTTACAGTGTAAAACCTTTTACATTGTTTTCTGTAGATAAACTGAAATATACAGGCATGCTTTCTTTGCTTTTTTTTTGTAAAATACATTATTTTACTTTCTAAAATTAGAAAAAAATAGAAATACTCCCTCTGGTGCGCCAAGTGGTCCAGCGTGTGCTAGTCTTCACCCTCCTGTTGTGTTGGGGCATCACTAGTGATAGGGGGAGTCCTAATGAGTGGGTTGGGTAATTGGCCGTGTAAATTGGGGAGAAAATGGGAAAAATTTGAAATAAAATTACTCAAAAAAAAGAAATACTCCCTTTAGAGTTTAACTGTCATTTCATGTTATAACAGATGGAACAGAAAGTGGTCAGGCTCTCCATAAACAGCTCTGGTAATGCAGGAAGTGTGTTTTGGACCCATGGTTCCCTCTTTCTTCGTAATTCCATTGGCAGTGTGTAGCCGCTGCTCCTGACTCCCAGTCGTTGACTGGGTCAGATATGTAGCATGCAAAATATCAGCTTGACGAGCATCTTTTAGTAGTTCACACTATGCAACTGACTGACTGTGCCTCGGAGCACAATGAAAAACTCTTGATTCTACAGTAGATTTTGGCAGTAATCAGGCCTGGTTTTGGTTAGAAGAGAAATTGAACTTAACTTAAAACATTTAGTTAATGACAGTTAATTCATGGGGGGGGGGGGACAGACAGCCGGGGTGAAAGGACAGTCAGCCATGCTACAGCGCTCTGAAGCAGAGAGGCTAAAGTGTCTCGTAATGATGAGGGTATTGAACCTGCAGTCCTGCGATCAATATCCCAGTGTTCCAACCACTGAGACACTGCTGCCCTGATTCTGAGGCTCGAGACAGAAGCAGGGTTTTACTGTTGCAAGATTCTAATGCAATACTGCAATACTGTATTTAGCTGCAAGGCTGCATCATAAATGTGTGCATGTGTGGTTGACTAATGCTATTTTACACTGAGGATGTTTACATTCAGTCATATCTTATTTATATAATGATTTTAGAGGCATAAGAAAGGTCTTAAAATGACAATAGTAATTATTAGCATTTATCACAATTTCTAGGACAATATACATAATATATAGCATAAATTTATTATTATTATTATTATGTATATGTATGTTTTTGCATGCATGAAATGAATTTGGTTCTTTGTCTATGTCAATGTACTATAATATAGGGTCCCAAATGGTCCAGCGAACTTGTTCGGCACTGCTGCTATAAACGTGAGATCGCTAGTTCAAATCACAGTCATGCAGCTTGCCATCAGCTGCCGGAGCCCTGAGAGAGCACAATTAACCTCTTGCTCTCTCTGGGTGGGTACAGTACAGTAGATGGTGCTCTCTCTCTTTCCCCTCATCACTCCTAGGGTGATGTGGATCAGCACAAGGCTGCGTCTGTGAGCTGATGTATCAGAACCGAGTCGCTGCGCTTTTTCCTCCGAGCGTTAGCAATGTGATGCTACTTGGTAATGCTGCATCAGCAGCAGTTTAAAAAGAGGCTTAAAGAGTCTGACTTTAAGTGTATTGGAGGAGGCGTGTGCGCTAGTCTTCCCCCTTATGGTGTTGGGACATGGCTAGTGATGGGGGGGAGAGATAAAAAGTGAATGTTTATTGCTCAGTTTGTTCAAGGCTGGCTTTAGTTTCTCTGTAACATTGCGAAGTATTGTATAGGCTTAATGTTGAGTGGCAGTTTTTGTCTATTGGTTAGTTGCCCATGTCTGTTTTGGTTTATATTATGTTTGTTTTCCTGTTTACTCTACACGTTGTTGGCTCGGACACACTCTTTGATATAAAACTTTGCTGTTGTGCATCTGTGAGTATCTGGTTCGATCTTTTTGTGTATTAAAACATTCAGGCGCCGAGTGGTCCAGCGGGCAAAGTGCTGCCACTATATCCTGTTCATGCAGCTTGCCATCAGCTGCCAGAGCCCTGAGAGAGCACAATTGGCCTTGCTCTCTTTGGGTGGGTAGATGGGGCTATATTTCCTCATCACTCCTGCGCTTTCCTCCGAGTGTGTTTGGCCAATGGTATTTTACTCAGAGGGAGTTTACATTCAATCATAATCCCATTACTGCAGAAAAAGTGTTTATCAGTGAATTTGTCAGTAATCTGATCAATGTGTTTACGTGAACTTTGGTAATCAAATAATGGCAAAACTTCAAGGATATTTGAGTACTTGAGTGCAACCAGCCAAGAGAGTCTCACAGAATAAGATGTAACAAAAGTCACGTAAAAAACAAACTTCATTTTAACACATCGAGCTAAAACAATTCATATCAGTGGAACATAACTCAGGACTGCAAAAATGTACAATAACCTCTGACCGTTATTCTACATTGGTACCATTTTAAAGCATATCCCTCATTTACATTCTCCGTTTTCTCCCTTTCACAGCCTATTTAAAGACAAGCCTCTGATTTTAATTACCTCCACTTACCTGCAGCTCGACAATTTCCCCGCTGTCAGTTACGGCCTAACACTGATTCATTAAGCGCAGTGATGAGTCTGCGCAGCAGGTAAAATTAATACTGCCTCACAGAGCTAAAAGCCCACGCGCTCTCAAAACGATGACGTGTGAAATTACAACCAAACCTCATTCCTGCAGACTGCAGCTCCGCTCACAGCAGATCATTTTATAACCGCTCGATTAGACCGAGCTTAGAAAATGCGCTACACAAGCATTAGTGGAACATGCATGTAATGATTTATTACAGTCTAAATTTTACCTTCACTACTGATTAAAAGTGTAATTTATTCATTAATTACAAAGAGTCCTGAGAGGGCAAAGTTCTCCTGCATTTCCTCAGTTCTGTTTTTTATTATTAGAATCAGCTGACTGAGGATGAACATTATTAGATTCATTCTCTCACAGTAAATCTCTACATGAGGACTGTTTGAACATCTATACCTGGGGTGTCCCAACTACGGCTCGCGGGCCATTTGCGGGCCGTTTCCTTTTTTGGAGCGACCCGCGAGGTATTTTAGAAATAGAATGAAAGTTGGCCCGCTGTTAAGCAGGTTTTTATAATGTGAGAGTCAGAGTTTGAACACTAGGTGTCAGAAACCTGCCAAAGAGTCTAAAAGCGGAGAGGGTGCGCATTTGTAGCCCAAAAAAACGGGCCAAAGAGTCTAAAAGCGGAGAGGGTGCGCATTTCTAGTGCAGAAAATCCGGCCAAAGAGTCTAAAAGCGAAGAGGGTGCGCATTTCTAGCGCAGAAAATCTGGCCAAAGAGTCTAAAAGCGGAGATGGTGCGCATTTCTAGCGCAAAAAAACGGGCCAAAGAGTCTGAAAGAGGAGAGGGTGCGCATTTCTAGCGCAGAAAAAACGGGCCAAAGAGTCTAAAAGCAGAGAGGGTGCGCATTTCTAGCGCAGAAAATCCGGCCAAAGAGTCTAAAAGCGAAGAGGGTGCGCATTTCTAGCGCAGAAAATCCGGCCAAAGAGTCTAAAAGCGAAGAGAGTGCGTATTTCTAGCGCAGAAAATCCGGCCAAAGAGTCTAAAAGCGGAGAGGGTGCACATTTCTAGCGCAGAAAATCCGGCCAAAGAGTCTAAAAGCTGACTACTCCTGTACTACGATTACACAATGATAAAAATTTGTTTATACTGAGGTATTATTATAAATTCATATCTTTTTCCAGTAGGAAAGGTTTGTGTGGACGAGGGAGACTCAGAGGAGATTCTGCTGTAGATAATCTGATAGTGTGAGAGCACGAGTCAGTGCTAAATCTTCAGAGCGATTCCTCTACTGCGAGATGATCTGAGACCCAATCCGAGAGCGGACACGCTTCAGCCAATAGCAGCTTAACTCAAAACACAGCAAACCCTCGCCATGTGCCACAGACTGCAGAAACCGAGGCTACACTTATAGAGATCTGAGAAACACACAGTGTCTCTACAGTGTGTCCAATAGAAACTACCATAACTCAGAGACAGAGGCAGAAGCTGGACAGAGACTTATATTATATAAATATAATAAATATCATTTTTATTTATTGAATATAAGGTAATATGCACTCTTTTAACTTGTTAAACTTTTATTAAGTCCCCAAATTTAGAAACATCAAAAGCAATACATTTACAATAAAATGCAAAATTCGACATTATTATCCTATTTTTTATTAGTGTAATTGCATAAAAAAACAAATCCCTGTAACCTGTCCATTATACATATATAGCCAATTTATTTATTTTTAATATTATTGTTCATTTCAATGCAAGTAGATTGTATAGATCAGCCATTAAATCAGATAGACAATTAGGGATGAATCAAAATTATTATAAATAGCCTAAATTTATTTTTGTCTTGATTTTAATGCAATTTCAGTAAAACATGTACCTCATTATTGTTTATTATAAATGTATGTTTACAGTTCTATTATAATCACGAATTTTAATTTACTTCAGCAATGTAATTCCAGTCACACATTTACTAAATAGAGCATTGCCCTTCTGTTTTTTTAATCATGAATTTACGTCAGCAGTGCAATTCTAACAATTTACCTCGGATATTTCACAGGGGTAATTTAAGTAACTTTAAATTTTAAATGACACCACTAATATATATATATATACAATTGCATTTTACATTTCTTACATTCATTCTTTCATTGACATTTAAATATACACTATAAAAACAAATTGGATTACATTCATTAATTGACACCACTACAAATAGTATACAATTGCTTTTTTTTTTTTGCCACTTGCAACCAAATTATTTTGGTTGCCAAATGTTTGGCGCATCCCTTATATTCCCTAATATTATGACTGTACTGGTCTTCGGCTCTGAGGTTCACTTGGTGAAGTTTAAGTTAATGAGGATGTTTCTACATAATGACACCAATCTTAGAGCTGAGCTCCGGCTCTGAGTCATTCCACCTCATTATCCTCAATTCAACAGAACACTTAAACAGACCACTGCTTCTCAAAAACACAGCCCCATCAGGCTGTAGAGGAGCCAGCGCAGAGTTAACACTCTACGGGATGTGGAGTGGGCTTGTATGGCGTCACATTAATGTCAAAAGTCGGGGGCGCAAAAATACCAGGTGAAACAAAAATTAACCAGTGTGTTTTAACTTTTTGCGTATGCAAATTAACTTCTTATTAAGCTCAAACATGAAGCTCATGAGCAAAAAGAGGAGAATCATGTGTGTGCTGAACAGAATATCACTCTCGAGCTTCATTTTTCTCCTCTCTGGTGTATATTTTAATCTCGAATTCACAGTTCTCTTCACATGCTGTGTGAATTACCTGCGGCTGCTGTTTTTGTTCGAGTTTGGAAAGGGGTGGTTTTAACAGTTTGGGGGTGGGTTCAGGGTAATTTCCCTCAGCGAATGCTATTGGCTGATATTTCCAGGGTTTGTTGACGGAACACCTATTAACAACAGCTGGAGGAGGGCGGAGAAAGAAGGACAACAGCAGAGGGTCAGTCGCTCCGGACGCTACACGAGATAGCCGGTCACTCCGGGTACTAAACCCAGGCAGACAGGGCCGGAGGGTCAGTCACTCCGGACACTAAACCCGGGCTAACAGCACCAGAGATCAGGTTGTTTGGATGTTAGCATAGCCAGCTAGCTAACTCTCATGCTGTCCTTCTTTCCCCGCCCTCCTCTGGCTCATGGAGGTAGGCGGACCGTCAACAAACCCTGGAGATATTAGTCAATAGCAATCGCTGAGGGAGGCGACCCTGACCCTGCCCCCAAACTGTCAAAACCACCCCTTTTAAAATTTGAGCGCAGAAAACTCACTCGAGTGAAAACTGCAGCCACAGGTTGAAGCTCGAGAGTGATATTCTGTTCAGCGAGCACAGGATTCCCTCTTTTTGTATGTGAGTTTCACATTTGCTCTTGTGGGAAGTTAATTTACACTTGCAAAATGTGTACACTTTAAAACATGCTGGTATTTTTTTTTCACCTGGTATTTTTGCGCCACCCAACTTTTGACATTGCTGTGATGCCATAGGCTTGAATAACTGTATATGTGTGTGTGTTTCTGTGTGTGTGTTTGTGTGTTTGTGTGTGTGTTTTCGTGCTCTGGGCTGACAGTTGGTAGGCCTCGTTAACTCACAGTAGACGTCGACTCGGATGGATTTGATGGCGGGGGAGCCCAGGCCGTTTTCTGCTTTGCAGTAGTAGCGGCCGCCCTGGTGCCTCTGGATGCGGGATATGCGCAGGGTCTCGTTAAACACGCTGGAGTCCTGGAAGCGGTCGGACGCGCTGCCCGCCGTCTTCGTCCATCGTATCTAAAAGAGGGAGAGAGAAGCAGAAGAGGAGACATACGCTGATTAAGGGCTTCACGCCGAGAGGACGGTCAGCGGGCTGGAGGCAGGCGTGACGACAGAGAGGAAGTGAGGAACTCTGGTGTGTCATCAGAACAATTTCTTATGTAACTGTGAAAATGTTCCACACCTTCCTGCCAGACAGACAGATTTTAACACACCAGTGATAAAGATAAATAAATAAATAAATAAATAAATGTAAAAATAAAGAGTGTTGTTCTATGGGAGCACAAAAGCTAAATTATTATATATACTGTTCTATATACTGTCCTGCAAATAACGGCAATACATTATTTTATTTTTATTTTAAGACCATTTAACAACACTGATTTAATTGTAATATAAAAGCATAATAATGCAATTTCACTATTGATATTAATCTAGCTACATTTTACCACATTTTTATTTAATATTTATATTTCATAATGTTCTCCCCTTCGCTAAAAACTTTTAAGGGTAATTAAAAAAAAAAAAAAATTATAATTAGGGTAATTCTTGAGCAAAACCTGTTTGGGTCTGTCAGTGATTTGAGATTAGAGACTGGGATGGAGATTTACCTTCCAACAGGACAATGACCCAAAGCATACTGCTAAAGCAACACTCGAGTGATTTAAGGGGAAATGTATAAATGTATTAGAATGGCTTAGTCAAAATCCAGGGGTGAAAAGTTATACACACTGAAGTTTTCAGTTTTTTATATATATATAAATAAATATATATCAAATGTTCAAATGGTCTGTACATGAAATGATGCAAACCCCCAAATAATGCATTTAAATTCCAGGTTGTGAGGTAACAAAACAGGAAAAATGGAATAATGTGAGCCACTGTAGCAACGCACCCACCCCCGCAAAAAAACCCTATAGCATGTTTAACCGTTTATGTTAATGACCTACTCTTGTGTATGACTGTGCCCAGGTATTAATTAGCACTCTGTCCTGGGTAGTAATATCTGAAGTGTTGGATGCAATCCTCTAGGTGGACGGTGGTTGTTTCTGGTTGAGAGTACGCTGTGCGCTATTGGCTGCCACTTCTCACCGGTGTGTGGATGAGTGCTGAGTGTGAATGGTTGAAGTTGAACTTCATTCATTCATTAATGCACGTTACACACATGATGAAATTAAGAGAATTAAGGAAAAAAAGTATGGATATAATTTCATAACCATGGTTTTATATTATACTATCATTATAAATTAAAAGAATAAGTGAATAACATTGTTTATTGTAACATTTGTTTCTGAGACCAACTATTCTCCACCTTTCTGAACTAGCACAATTTGGTTTTGTCATATTTGGGTGTTTCTTTTTTTTTCTTTCTTTTTTTTTAAGTTTTTGTGCACATTTTCACATTTCGCAAAAAAACTGGACGGCTAGAAAATGAGAAACAGAGTAAAGGAGAGAAAGGAAATGAACAGAAGAAGAGTGCGACAGTGTCAGAGAGATAAAAAATGACAGAGCGAGATGTGTGTGTGTGTGTATGTGTGTATGTGTGTTTGTGTATTTGTTAGCGTGTGTGTGTGTTGCTCGCTGTGTGTACACTCGATCAGCCAACCAGCCAGACAAGTGGAGCAAATTGCCTATTCAGGCCTGGCTTGGCCTTCTGAGCCCTGAGTGAGACTTCCTGTGTGGGTGACCTACATTACAACAAAACCCTTCTTCATCATCCCCAACGCTGCAGACCTGCAGAGAGAGAGAGAGAGAGAGGAGAGGAGAGAGAGAGAGAGAGAGAGAGAGAGAGAGAGAGAGAGAGCAGCTCAGCTAAACAGCTCCCTTCTGCTGCCGGAGCGCAGGCATAACACGTCCACCCTCAGAGCCGTCAACCTTCACCCCACCCTAACCATTAACACATCTCTCCCTCTTTCTGTATGACTAATTACAGCCAGTGCAGCACGGAACCGGGGGGGGGGGGTGGGGGGGGGCAGATCCGTCTCTTTGTGGGCCTAACTCAGCATAGAGCTGGGCCATTCTCACGATTTCACGTAATTGCAATTTTACATACAGACATTTTATTTTTTTGTTATAAAATATCAGAAAATGCTCCTCATTTCTGAAGTGTTTATCCATCTTACTTTACCGCTTACCGCTCAATCCCAGGACTGAGCTCGTACCCAGAACAGTAATTGTGTTTAATTGTGAGGATTGTGATTAATTGTGGAAAACAACAATAATCTTGAATAATCTTCAAAGTTCCCTTTATGACTCATTTAGGGTGTTATTTTCAGTCATAAACCTGCATTATGAAGTATAATCCAGCATCCGTCAGTGTCCGGATGCTGGATACTGACCTTCTGTTCATCCCAGGAACTACGAGCCTTCACAACAATCTCTCTATCTCTTTCGAGAACTCACTGGTCACTCCATCGGCAGAAGCACGAAGCCATGGTGTAGTAATGGATGACCAGTTATCGTTCTCGAGCCATATTGCAAATCTGACTCGGTCATGCAGATTTCTCCTGTACAACATCCAAAGAATTCGACTGTTTCTGTCTCAGGAAGCCACTCAGGTGCTTGTGCAGTCTCTTGTCATCTCAAGACTTGACTACTGCAACCCTCTACTGGCTGGTCTTCCACTGAGAGCCACCAAACCACTACAATTAATTCAGAATGCTGCAGCACGACTCGTCTTCAATCTTCCGAAGTTCAGTCATGTGACTCCTTTGCTGCGTTCCCTCCACTGGCTTCCTGTTGCCGCCGGCATCCGATTCAAAACCCTGACGCTGGCCTACAAGGCAAAAAACGGACCAGCAGCTCCTTCATACTTGATGGCGATGGTCAAAGCCAGATCTGTACCAGGAGCTCTTAGAGCTTCCAGTACGGCTCGGCTCGAACCTCCATCACTCAAAACACACAGAAAACAGACATCCAGACTCTTCTCTGTGCTGGAGGACCAAGGTGGTGGAATGAACTTCCACTGGTTGTCAGAACAGCAGAGTCACTCGCCGTCTTCAAACGTCGACTGAAGACACATCTTTTTAAAGAGTTCCTAAACTAAAAAAAAAAACAAAAAAAAAAACAAACAAAAAAAGGTTCCTAGGGTTCTTAACATGATTAAGTTCTATGTATCTCTTGATCCTAGTCTACAAACTAGCTTTGGATATCTTAAGTAACTTTGAAGCACTGTTGTAAGTCGCTCTGGATAAGGGCGTCTGCTAAATACCGTAAATGTAAATGTAAATGTCCATGTGAGTTTCTCCGCATGATATGAACGCATGGGCTTGTTAACAATGCTTTGAATCATTGATTCACTTAATGAGTCGACTCAACCCAAAGCATCTGAACACCAAACACAAATTATATAAGGGGTGTCACGATTCTCTAAATCCTCGATTCGATTTTATTTCCCATTTTAGGGTCACAATTCGATTCGATTCTCGATTTTATTTTTAATTTATTTTTTTTTACAGCAGAGAGGCCTATGCCAGTTTTAGATTAGTTTATGGTCAGTCATTGGTTTGAGTCATCAAATTTACAATATCTTATTTCAAAAGGTGGGCTTGATATCATAAGTGATGCAAAGTGATACAAGTGATCTGTAATACACCACATTAGGCACTGATGGTCAAATTTAAATAATTGAATTAAGATATATATGTAATGCCATCTAGTGGCTTTTTTTTTGGTAGCAGCCGTGTGCACTATTAAAACAGCAATGTGCAACATAACAAAATAAATAATAAAAAATACAGGAACAGCCATGTACAAAATAATAGAACAATTAGAGCCTTAACAAACTGAACTCTATGCCCAGCCTCTTCATTTTTTCCACCAGCCGTACCAAAAACGTACTGAAATCGCACTGAAAACCTACCTAACCGAGGTGTGAACCGAACCGTTACATCTGTAACATATATATTTAATATATTTATTTATTTATTTATATTAGGTTTTTTTTTTTTTTTTTTAACAGGTAAACCTAGTTTTGAACCACTTCTTTGTGATTTTTAGTAGGGAGGAAAAAAATTTATTTACTCAAAAATCAGATTTTTTTGTGAAAGGCAGTAATCACCCAGCACTAACTCAGCCTGTGTGAGAACGTAGCGGGAGAAGGAAAGTCAGAGGCTACTTGGCGCCGTGTCTGGAGCCCGAAAGAGTCGTAACCTCTGAAACTGAAAGAATGAAATGCATTTCACGCCTTGCTGAGGACGAGGGGGGCCGGATTTGTTTACACGCATATTGGCTGTCAGTTAGGAATAACAGCGCACTGGAATTCTGGAGCTTAGATACGCCGGCTTTCTCCACAGGTCGTGAGAGGTGGCGGCCCTGGATCAGCCCGTGTGAGATTGTGCGAGCTTGTGCGAGATTGTGTGAGCTCGTGTGAATGTAGGTAAGCTGTGAATGACAGAACACAAACATGACTTTTTTATTCCTGAGGTGAAAATGAAACGTATACAAAGCAATACACACCCACAATTTATTCCTGGTTATGATTCGTTATGATTGAATGCAATAAAATAGCTTATGACACACGCTTTTGTATGATTAGGTGAGAATTACTAGATGCCCTGCAATATATGACAATATATCACAATGCTTAAGCCACAAGAAGAAGGTTATAATATTGATGTATTACACAGTAGGGGTGGGCGATATTGCCCTAAAATAATATCATGATATTTCATGGTATTTTCGCGATAACGATACTCTTGGCGATATGACAAAACACTGATTAAAAAAAAAATATTTAAAGAATACACTACTGCAACAAAATGAAAATTTTATTGTATTATTGCATACGATATGATATGACACTTCTCTAAGTGAGATAATAAAAAATACAAGAATTTAATCAGATTTGTAACAGAAGTCAATGATCCAGAATGTTATGATACTAATAATAATGCACTCCAAATATCTCCATATATCCAGGATTAACCTTACATTAATCCTGAATATATGTGTTCCGGGTCAATTTGACATGTTTTAAAGTTTGAAGATCTAGGAAAAATAGTTAAAAGTAATTTTTTTCAGTATGAAACTTCTTCTGCTTTCCTTAATTAATGTAATCAACATAGTATATGAGGTACTACTTTAAAATAAGACTACCTTTATGACATTATAAATGTTTTTTTTTTTACAATTAGTTTATTAATGGTTACTAGTTAGGTTGTAAATGCCTTAAAAATCATTAATAATCAGTTATAACACATATGTAGAAAGGGCAACAATGACCTGTTATTTGCCAAATAGTGAACCCAGAGCCGTCTATATTGTTGACCTTTCTATGTATGTGTTATAACTGATTATTAATGATTTTTAGGCATTTACAACCTAATTAGTAACCATTAATAAACTAATTGTAAACTATTTATAAACCCTTTATAAAGGTAGTCTTATTTTAAAGTGGTACCTTATATGAAAATGGTTCATTCCACATATTTGCAACCATTCACCCTCTACAAAAACTAAACAAAAACAAAATTGCAATACTATGTTTCAATGTTATGTAAAACTATTGTTTTATATGTTGGTCTTTGAAAAGTAATAAAGTAGTGAAACATTAAAAAAAAGTATTTTTTATGAAAAACAAGTGAATTATCCTAATTTAACACTTACCTGTTAGAGGTAAGGGACACCAATTGCACTAAATACTTATAGAATAATTAGTAATGGAGTATTAAAAATATATATTTACAAATGTAATGATTTTTTGGATAGGCTTCTTCTCCCCCGTTTCCCACCAGCCAGGTAACATTCACATCAAGTAAAATTGTACCGTTTGCCCTCTAAGCCCAACCTGAAATCAGTTTGTTGTGCAGTAAAATGTCTCATACAGCACCAAACTACTATGTATTTTATCAGTTGGTGGTGTGACATTTTTCCATTGAAAACTCACATTTAGAGAATGTTACAAATAAAAGTCACATTTCTTTCAACATGTGCGTGTAATTTTTTTTATAATGAAGTGTTCCATGTCTGTGCACGCCACTGCATTTAGATCAATTCCTTTATTTTTTTTAAACATGGTATATTCATAAGCATGTTACGCCCTCGCCAGGTTTCCCTCTGTTTCCCCTGTGTTTCCACTGTTATTTTCCATTACGTGTGTCTAATTTGTAACTCCGCCCCTTCCCAGGTGTTCTGTGTTTCATGTTGCTATAAATAGTCTCCCTTTGTTAATGTTTGTGTCGGTCTTTGCACCTTCCCCTGTTGTTTTGTCACGTCACGTTATTGCTTTCTCTACGTTTCATATTTACTGCCTCTTGTTTATTGTCTTTCACGTTATTTCTAGTCACGTTTATTTCCTGTTCGTTTCTTTGTTTATTTTGTATATATTTTCGTATTTATCCTTTGTATATATATCCCTAGCCTTGTTTGTACTTATCTGTTTAGCTTAGCTCTGTGTTGGTTTTCCCTGTTTGTTTATGTATATATATTTATTCGTTATTCCCCTGTTTGTTTATTTGTTTATTTGTTATTTAATAAAGTCTGTCTTACCCGCGTTTACGTCCGCCTCCCATCTGCTCGCGCGTTACAAAGCACTGTTGCTATTTACAGCCATTTAAATACCTATTTTTATTTAGTTATAGTGTTAAAAAATTAAATGCTGATACTTTATCACTATATTGTGATATGAGTTTTTAGTCATATCGTCCAGCCCTATAAAAAAACACCAACTGTGGCATTTCCCAATGAGAACACAGATAAACAACAGATGAAAGAAAAAGACCCACTGTTAGACGTTAGCGCGCAAATAAACAGCATGCAGAATATTTAGCTAATCCCACCACGTCCAGCTAAATTCAAATGTCAGCGCTCAAGAGCTGATAAGCTGCTCAACATGCAAACACTGCCTGAAGGTGCTCGGCCTTTGAAAACAAGCAGAACATTCTTTTTTAGCTGTTTTGTCTTTTTTCCTGACTGGAATAATGGGGAAAAAAGCCCTTTTCATGCTGTGAGGCAACATGAAGCACCGACTACTGTATTTATCAATTACGCTCACTGTTCCCTCTCAGCACAAGTCTAACAACAGGGCTGACTCAGAGCAAGAGGATGTAGAAAATTCAGAGAAAGTTCAAAACAAAACCAAATCACTGAAGATCACACAGTACATGGTGCCACTTTGCTTCTGAGTTTCCCTTTATAACAAATACGACAACTGAAAAACTCCCGAAAACTGAATTCAGAAGACGACAAATTTACGCTCAACTTTTTTCCAGTGAAGTTTATTATCAAACAGCTTAGTTTCTTGCACCATTATATGTAAATATCGCTATGCATTCAGCAAAATTACGAATAAGAATACAAAATAAAAATAAAATAAAATAAATCAAGCTGTTGTTTCACTAGACAATATTTGGTACCACTATAAAATAAGACTACCTTTATAAAGGGTTTATAAATGGTTTACAATTCATTTATTAATGGTTACTAACTAGGTTGTAAATGCCTTAAAAATCATTAATAATCAGTTATTAATAACACATACGTAGAAAGGGCAACAATGACCTGTTGTTTGCCGAATATTAAACCCGCAGCCATCTATATTGTTGCTCTTTCTACGTATGTGTTATAACTGATTATTATATATATATATATTATATATTTTTAAGGCATTTACAACCTAATTAGTAACCATTAATAAACTAATTGTAAACCATTTAAAAACCCTTTATAAAGGGTCTTGTTTTAAAGTTGCACCAAATATTCCTTACTATACATCACCATGTTCAGATATTAAACACAAAAAACTACTAACTGTATTATACTGTCTGGACAAAAAAAAAAACACCTCAATTTAACTAAGCAAAAACTGAAGGTACAAGCCTCCTGTTGGATAATTACTGCATGGGTGATTATGTTTTAACTGGCAACAAGTTCTAACCATATCTAACCAACTGATGCAGTGAGTAGCTTCTCATTTGTTAAATAACCATATGGAAAGACACATCCTGTGTTGGTCTGTTTCAGAAGTTCATAATTCTGCATCAGTGAAAGGTTTATTTCCTTTATTCACGCCTGGAATTTACTGTATTTCTCTTCCTTTGGTCGTAATAAGACAGCGAAACAACTCTCCAGCCACAGGAGGTGGGTGTCTCATGGCAGGGGAGCCAAAGGCAAGGCAACTGCCATCGGTAATCTGTACACTGTACAGTCTAACTGCAATACTAGAGCATTAATAAGTAGCAAGTTAGAAATGTAGCTAACTGATGATAATCACAGCAGCCCTGTAACAGATCATGAGTGGAAAATGCTCTTATACTACTCAAATACTACCCAAATTGTCTGCGCAAATTAACCCACCCTGCACACATGGACTATTCCAAACACAAAAACACAGCTGGTGTAGTATGTTTTGCCTTTTCCCTTTTATTTTCTTCTCACCTTTATCAACTAATTAACTGCATAAATGCATGTTTTATAGTCTTTTTTTAGCATGTAAACCATAGTTATTATATGGGATTAAAACAGCACTGATAAATTTAATGCTTTATAGTGTTTTAAATCCCAGAAAACTTGTTCACCACCCATCTTACACACACACACACAAACACACACACACACACAGAGTTGCAGCAAAAACAACCTCATTACTGAGCTTGCCTAAGCTTTAATATCCTCACTTAATTCTCTAAATGAAAAGAATGAACAGTGCCAGGATTCAGACGGCACTTTTGTCTAATACTCTTCCAGTACTTTAACCGTGCGTTTTAAGTTGTGAGCACGTGGCATACGGAATATCTGTACACTCACGCTTAAGTCGTCTGAAACAGGGGTGTCCAAACTTTTTTTGTTGGGGGCCAGAAGGAGAAATATATTTGAAGTCACGGGCCACAGACTCTGTAATAAAACAAATAATGAAATATACCACTTTAAATAATACATTTTCCTGATTATTTTTACACACCATTTTACTAGACTTACTATCTTTATCTTTGACAGTGTTGTGTAAACTAAGATTTTTTTCAATTTATTTTCATGATGTCTCTTAATATTGAACTCCTTAATTAGCCCCGTTTTTCTGCGCTAGAAATGCGCACTCTCTCCGCTTTTAGACTCTTTGGGCCGTTTTTCTGCGCTAGAAATGCGCACTCTCTCCGCTTTTAGACTCTTTGGGCCGTTTTTCTGCGCTAGAAATGCGCACTCTCTCCGCTTTTAGACTCTTTGGGCCGTTTTTCTGCACTAGAAATGCGCACTCTCTCCGCTTTTAGACTCTTTGGGCCGTTTTTCTGCGCTAGAAATGCGCACTCTCTCCGCTTTTAGACTCTTTGGGCCGTTTTTCTGCGCTAGAAATGCGCACTCTCTCCGCTTTTAGACTCTTTGGGCCGTTTTTCTGCGCTACAAATGCGCACCCTCTCCGCTTTTAGACTCTTTGGGCCGTTTTTCTGCGCTAGAAATGCGCACCCTCTCCGCTTTTAGACTCTTTGGGCCGTTTTTCTGCGCTAGAAATGCGCACTCTCTCCGCTTTTAGACTCTTTGGCCGTTTTTTGCGCTAGAAATGTGCACTCTCTTCGCTTTTAGACTCTTTGGCCCGTTCCTGACACCTAGCGTTCAAACTTTGAATCTCACATTATAAAAACCTGCTTAACAGCGGGCCAACTTTCATTCTATTTCTAAAATACCTCGCTGGCCGCTCCAAAAAAGGAAAGGGCAAACGTCCCGCAAACGTCCCGCGGGCCGTAGTTTGGACACCCCTGGTCTGAAACGTTAAACCTGGACGTGGATATAATACTATTAATACAAGCATGCCGATGTATAATTAAGGAGTTATTAAACTGCTGTAACATAAAGTGCTACATGTTCTAAATGCTAAATGCTGTACAGCGCACGTCTTTGTCTGAGCGCTCCCTCTGAGAAGCGTGAAGGTTGCCAGCTTACGGTGCCAGCAGTGAGTGGATCAGAGCCGTGAGTGTGAGCCAGGCCGCTGATGGGAGTTGTGATGTGACGCTCGGAACAGCACGTCAAAGGCGGGCGGCGAGTGTACATACGCAGCACTATTAATAGCCTCCAGCCTCCTCAGTCTGTCATAAAGCAGAGCTGGCCTCCACTTCCTCTGGCCCACTCGCTGCCTGTGCTAACGGCGCACAGGAAACGCAGGAGCAGAGGCACGGCGGCTACGTGCAGGTCCACCCGAGGGGAACATAAAAAAGAAAGCTCGACCCTGAGAGTCATATTTACTCTTCTGACTTCTGACATTTTTGTCAGGATTGTGTATTTATTTGTGTTTTTTTCTTTTTTATGAAACAAAAACGACCACTGGCGAACATACATCAAAAATATAAAAAGGTCATATTCTTTATTATTTTTAATACCTGGATCTAATACCAAAGCCTTTGCAGTCAACAACATCCCGAAGCCTAGAACCCACTAACATCAGCCAACATCACCCAACATCACCAAATCCTGAGTTTCCTTCATTGAAATGCACTGAAAAAAATGATGTGTAAAATAGGGGTGGGCAATATTATATCGTATACAATATATCGTGACACAAAAATATTGTGATATTAAAAATCCATATTGTGATAATAGAGATGTTCTGTCTTAAAAGTAGTCTATTATTTACTGTGAAGCTTTATATGGATTTTATTGTATAATTGTTTTAGTTTGCAGTTTATATGCATGCATTAAATATTCTGCCATATGTTTTTGCTGCATTATATTATTTTATGCTATATTATTTATTTTGCCACATTATGATTATGCTGTTATACTATTATACTACATTCCTGAAATTAATAAATTATTTTTCTGTTTTCCTATATCGCCAAGTATATCGCTATCGCAAAAATACCCTGAAATATCGTGATATTATTTTAGAGCCATATCGCCCACCCCTAGCGTAAAATTTACTTAAAAAAACTTTTGCAACTTTCTGCATTTGCTTTTTTTTGTAAGTAAATTTAATTTCATGTAAATTTAAGTAAGTATATTAGAAGATATAATTTTTTTTTCTGCAATTTCACCCAGTCCTACTACAGTATGTGTCGCTCTGATTTTAGTAATAAAAAAAGAACTGGGTTCTTAAACGTTGCTTTCTTAATGTTTTTGATTTATTTAATTGATCTGTACTGTAAAGCACTATCCATTCAGTTTTGCAACATGCCATGTTATAACACTCCCTGCACCATGTTTAACAGATAATATGTTAATGTTGGCTTTGGCTTTATCGTAAGTCAGTCCTTTATTTTATATCTGTCCAAAAATTGTGTTCCAAACCTGGTTGAAGCTGTAAGACATTTTTAATAAAAGTCTTTGCTGGCCTTCGTTTTCTCGGGTGTTAGCAGTGTTTTGATTCTTTAAGTCTGCTTTTACATTCATGGAGGCATCTCTGGATTGTAGACTCGTAGACACCGATACGCCTACCTCCTGGAGAGGGTTCTTGACTTGATTAGATGTTGTGAAGGGGTTCGTAAACCTCAGTTGTGTTTCAGAGTCTTCTGTGTCTTTAGCTGTTGAAAAGCTTGCCACCTTAATTCTTCATTATAAGAATGCACCTCTGTATTGATCACCGCTGATGTTTCTCTGTTCTTATCTTATTGATTAGTTTTGCATTAGCAGAGTTCATGATGAACGAGGAGTTTACAGGTCATGATTAAACTGTTTCTGACCGAACAGTCTGACTTCATAGAGACAGCAGTGAGATTTTCTTTCATCTAGTGATTTTGCGAATCTTTAACCCTTGTGTGGTGTTCGGGTCTGTTGGACCCGTTTTTGTTACTTGTTTACTTTGTTACTTGTATTTAATTCAGCAAAATTAAGCAATTTTACATTAAAATGCTTTACACATGCTCGCTTTACCTACATTAATATCAATATAAACAGCTTACATGGTTAATATTTGCCCTTTACTTTTCTTATGTTACATTTCTTTTAAAAAGTGCTACTCTTTTTTTATTAGTTTTTTAATAAAATGTAAAAGAAAATGAATTAAACTCAAGATATGAGTAGAAAATTTGTTTATTTTCAAATTTACAAATGAAGCAATGTTTATTAGCCCTTGGCCAAACGTACTGTGTGTAATATAAATGTGTGGGGGGGGGGGGGGGGTGTTTATCGAAAATGTGTTTTGATATATGTTTTTCACAAAAAATGAGCCAATGCCAATGAGTTTGAGTTAGAAAAAAGATTTTTTTTGTATCATTTGATGAAAAATGAAAACGGGTCCCACAGACCCGAACACCACACAGGGGTTAAACAGTCTAGTTGTGGTCTCTAGTATGAATGAAGCCATGTGAGAAAAAAGTGTTCAGGTGTTTTTATTTAGCCTTAAAAATGAAATAAACCAGGAATTATTTCATTGAAAATATGTACCATTTACATTTTAGAAACACATATAAAGCTCCAAGGTGGTTTATTTCACATTACGTCCAAAACACACCCATAATTAATTAATAGACCCACCGACACACCCTTAATCCAGCTACACGATCGTACGAATCGTCACCAATTGACTTGTGTGCTACAAATCACTAAAATAGGGCCCTTAGAAAGATGTCTGAATCACAGGGGGTAAGCTACACGTATCAGACGACCTCCATCTTTCTCCCAGGGTCGAGAGAAAGAGGGACTCGCTGTGATCTCTCTATACTGGCGCCATCATCAATAAACCATCTCAGATGACTCACTGTGCTTTCTTATAGCTGCAATATTAAAGCTTACATTAACTTATATCTTTCACAGAAATGGAATGGCTCATGAATTGGCAGCTGGGGAGAATTCTCAGTAGGAAGCATGTAGCTACATGGGTATGACATAATGATTTTTAAAGCCCAGGCCGTCAAATTAATTGCTAGGAAACGCTGTTCAACACGGTTAGTTATTATAGTCGGTTCATCTCCCTACCTAACTCTGAAAACTGTCAGTGATCCACGAGAGTGTTCCATTATTCTGTTATCAGCTAAAATTATGCTTTTATTTCAGAGACGATACCGCCAATACCACCAATACTGCTTCCGGCTTTATTTAAAGAAATGAAAGAAGCGTGGTCTCTGGCTGGCGTGCTCCATTCACATCAAAAAATGATCGGTTATGCTCACTTATATGGGTCTTTCCTGCACCAGGACTGTACTCCCGGTTGTTTCAGCTGCATTTCTGCTGATTGTCTATTTATGTGTTTTACCTACAGGGGTTGGACAGTGAAACTGAAACACCTGGTTTTAGAGCACAATAATTGATTGTGGTGACGGACAGTTCTGGTGGAAACAGGAGAGTTGAGGTGCACATTAAATTCTGCCGTGATTTGATCAGCCGTGGTTTTATGCTTTTTGGATACAATCCGGGTTAGCACCCGAACATCCCTTTCAGACAGCTTCCTCTTACAGTGTCCACAGTTAATCCTGTTGGATGTGGTTGGTTCTTCTTGGTGGTATCTCGCTGACATTACCCTGGATACCGTGGCTCTTGATGCATCACAAAGACTTGCTATCTTGGTCACAGATACTCCAGCAAGACGTGCACCAACAATTTGTCCTCTTTTGAACTCTGGTACGTCACCCATAACCGTAATATTGCTATATCACAATATGGACATTTTTACTGTTTTGAAAAAATCATGTATGATGCATTGTTTGCATCCCTAACTGGAATTATGGTTTACAAGTTGAAAGAACTCTGCATTTGCTACCTGGATGGACGTGGCAGTAAAGAGAAAGATATCAGTAGCTGCCACCAGATTCCTGACGAGGCAAGAGGTCAAAAACCCTCCAGTGCTTAAATAATAGCTAGAGGAAAATGTGGCGGCAGCAGATACTGAAGTTTCAGTTTGCACAGTAAAGCACATACAGTATGAAGCGCTAAATACTGATGATATCAGCAGAAAATGCTGGATCAGATATCAGATAACTAAGACTCAGATATCAGAGAATATAATAGAACGAATGTAATCCAATCCTGTATCAAATATAGCCTAAAACAATACATGCTGTGTATAGCTGTGCATTTCTTACTGTTGGGTTTGAACATAAAACAACAAAGAATATCCTCCTGTCACTAGTGATGCCCAAACACCAGGAGGGTGAAGACTAGCACATGCCTCCTCCGATACATGTGAAGTCAGACTCCGCCTCTTTTAGAACTGCTGCTGATGCAGAGAGCGCAGCGACTCAGTTCTGATACATCAGCTCACAGACGCAGCCTTATGCTGATCCACATCACCCTAGAAGTGATGAGGGGAAAGAAAGAGCGCCATCTACTGTACTGTACCCACCCAGAGAGAGCAAGGCCTACTGTGCTCTCTCAGGGCTCCGGCAGCCGATGGCAAGATGCATGACCAGGATTCGAACCAACAATCTGCAGTTCAGAGTTTTGGACTGTTGGACCACTTGGGGGCCAAAAAATACAGAATGTTTATTTAAAAAAAAATCTACTGCTACAGTAAATAATTAAATTCCCAGTCTACGTGTTAGATGTCGGAATAACACCAAATATTTTTCCTCTGATCCTGTTTTCCTCCACAGAGATGTGAAAGACCTGGTGCCAGTTATCAGTAAAGTTTGATTGCAGTTGTTGAGGCAAAGAGTGGCAAAACCATTAGGTTTAGGGGGCAAACACTTTTTCACACAGGTGTAGACTGTTTTAGTTTTTTTCCTTTAATAAATACATTTATCATTTAAAAAGTGCTTTTTATATTAACTCAGGTGATCTTTGTCTAATATTAAAGTTTGTGTGATAATCTGAAAAAATAATTAAACTAAAAAAGCAAAAACAGAAGGAATCTGTAGGGGGTAAATACTTTTTCACACCACTGTATGCTGCGCATCAAGGGGTTAAATGGGTGCATCTTATTAAATCATACTGACTAAACTACACCAGTAGAACAGAGCAGATAAACCACAGCGCTGTTAAAACTGTCAAGCCATTATGTTTCAAAGTGCAAATGAAGAAAGTCTGCAATTAGCTTAATTGGCTATTATGCGAGTTATGAATAAAGAGGTAATAACATTTGTATTAAATAAAAAGGATTATATCATCACAAGTCAAAATCCATTCCAGCAGCTGCTGTCAATCACACTGCTTTCACCTACCGAATTTAAACCAAAAATGGAGGAGCCTACAGTCAGTTATTATACACCCTATACATCATACACTCTATACTCCCAATTCTTAGAATAAAATGATGTTACCGTATTTTTCACACTATAAGGCGCACTATCAATTAATGTATTTTCTGATCTATTTTCATACACAAGGAACATCTCTTTCGGTACATAAAGCCTCTGAAAACGTTAATGCATTTTTATTTGAACACAGAATAATCATTGTAAAAAGTTTGCCACAAAGTTTCTGCTGTAATTCACTGTTTTTACAGATCCTGGTGATCAATAAGTGAAAACACACACAGCTGCTCTCTGCGAAATTGATTTATATATAAAAAGCATTAAAACTACCCTGAGATATTTAAATACAGTAAAACATTTAAATAAATCACACAGCACTATTTTTTTATTTCTGTCTTCCATCCAAACATACAGGAACGTACCAGCAATAAATTATTTTTTTTATTAAAGAAAAATATATTATTTATTATTTATATTTTAAATGGTGTCAATCGATGAAAAAAAAAATTAAATTAATGACAATAGAATTGTGTAGTTAATTACAATTAATCACACTTTTTTTATCCTTAAGACTAAGCTTTTAATAGCGGGTATTTAAATGCGAATAAAGAAAAAATCTGTGTTAGAAACACTAAGATTTATATTATTGGTGCCCTAAAGTCCTTTAGAAAATAATTGTATTAATCATAGCAAAATTCTGTAATTACATCATGGCTAAATCATCATTTAAATTAATTTTTTTAGAGGTGATTAAAGTGATATGCACCTGGCAGACTAGATCCTTTATTGCTGTATTATAATATCTCAGGGTAGATTTACTGTATTATAATATCTCAGGGTAGATTTGATGCTTTTTAAACTAGAATATTGTATTGTGCTAAGCTACTGAGTTTAACTCAGAGATTTAATGGAGAAAATAAATGCTAATGTAGCTCCATATTCCACACTCAACATATGTATAATAGAGAGAGAGAGAGAGAGAGAGAGAGAGAGCATTAACTTAATCTTAAATAAAAGCTAATCTACCTTCTGAACTCAACAGTAAGCGTTGCTGTGTTATACAGCTTCCAGACGGGCAGATTTTGTGACGTATTGAATAGTTCAAATAAGAAAATACTGTCCGAAGCTCTGCTTAAAAAAGCTGCCAGTGCTTAAACTCAGCATGTTTCCTGAATATCTGATGATGTATTCTTTTCATGATATGAGTTTCCACAGAAAATATAATCAATAATTCTCTCTTCAGTTTTTTAAGCCTTTAAATGTTTTTTTTTTTTTGTTTTGAAATGCAGACTTTTTTAAGACTTTTTAAGACTTTTTAAGACTTTTTAAGAAGTTGGAATTGCAAAGCTGACCCATTCATTGCATAATCAATCCCCTCAATCTACTGCATGCATGCTGTGTGCTGGAGCACTAAGTGCTACTCAGCAGGATGCTATCTGATGAGATTTTTGAGCGTTTTTATCAACAGTGGGAGATACAGGAGTTTTGAATTCTGACAGTGTTGGCAGTAGACTCCTGAGGGAATCGTGGTGTGCTTCTGCAATTCCGCATATCCAATGATTTCCCTCGTGGCCGTCACTTTCCCTCTAGTTGCGCGGTGGGACTACACTGCAAACGCTGCACTGATGCCAACATGAGAGCTGCAAAGAGCTTACTGTCTAAAAAGGCCTGTGGGCAATGGAACAGCAAACCCCCTGCAGGGCATGAGCTTAACAATTAGGAACACATAAGCGAAACAGAGAAAAGAGTGCACAGTAAAACAGAGAGTACTGCAGTAAGGTAGTGTGTACTTTTACAGGTATTTCACAAGATTTCATCACACCCTGTTGACGCGTGCACTTGTAATGAGAAATCGTTAATGTGAAGTTAATTAAGTGGAAAGGGTTTAAGTGTGAACACAAACCAGAGTTGAAATTACCGTTGCCAGTTTCATATATGTACAGAAGCTCATATATTTCTGGGGTATACAGTGACGGGTGACACAGTGGCTCAGTGGTTAGCATGTTCACTCTACAGCCCAGGGGTCATAGGTTCAAGTCCATATATGGGTGGAGCTTCTATGTTAACTCTCACTGTATCATTGTACTGAAACATAATAGCTGCTAACTGCATTAAGTGCTAGCTCTTTCACTGATCAGAGGTGAGTATTATCGGCCTGTAGCCTGCTGCTAACCCTGGCTAGCACTGTTGGATCAGCATTAGCATTAGGCGCTAACTAAGCTAGGTGCTTGTTCTTTCCCCAATCAGAGGTGAGTATTATCAGCCTGTAGTCTGCTGCTAACCCCGGCTAGCACTGCTGGAGCAGCATTAGCATTAGGCACTAACCACACTAAGTGCTAGATTTTTAGCAGATCAGAGGTGAGTATTTAACCATCTGTAGTCTGCTGCTAACCCTGGCTAGCACTGCTGGAGCAGCATTAGCATTAGGCACAAACTATGCTAGGTGCTAGCTCTTTCCCTGATCAGAGGTGAGTATTATCAGCCTGTAACCTTCTGCTAACCCTGGCTAGCAGTGCTGGAGCATCATTAGTATTAGGCACTAATCACACTAAGCTTTTTTGCTGATCCGAGGTGAGTATTATCGGCCTGTAGCCTGCTGCTAACCCCGGCTAGCAATGATGAAGCAGCATTAGCATTAGCAGCTAACCATGCTAAACTCTAGATATTTTTACAATAGTATTATCGACCTGTGTGCGGCAAGACCTGCTTGATTAGAAGGGAAACATGGCAAACACCCCTGTTCCTTACTAGTGTTGCATAATAAACCTTATAATCAAGTGCACCTTATGTATGAAAATAGACCAGAAAACAGACGTTTATTGATAGTGCGCCTTATAATCCAGTGCAAAAAATACGGTAGGTTTATTTATTTATCATAAATAAATGAACAATGAAGAAATAATTGTTCTAGTGTAAAACACACTAACCAATTCCACAGAACCAACCAATCACAACCATCTCAGGCACCAAGATCAGGCTCACCTGAGGTCGTGGATGCCCTGAGACCAGGCAGACCAGCTCCAGTGTCTCCCCCTCCCTGATGGTGTAGACCCTCTCAGTGTAGCGCTCTTCCTCTACGTTGCAGGCGTGGCCGGAGTGGATGATGCGAACGTTAGGAGGAGCTTCACATGTCGGAGGAGAGAAAGAAAAGAAGGAAACTGTAAGATTTCTGGGAAAGAGTATATTATTTGGTAAACATGTAACATAGAGCTGGGCGATTAATCGATTTTATCGATTAATTCTAATTTACAGTTAAGGACGATGTGTTTTTATAAAAATCGATTTTCTCTGAGTTTTAATTTTCACCACCGACGCTCCCCTGTGGGCCCCCGTACTTTAGACTGAGCTTAGCCCCGCCACTCTCTCCTGCGTGCACCCCCGCCTCTCGCGACCAAATTTATCTCTCCACCTTAAACAGAAGAGGACTGGGAGAAGTGCTACTCTCAAAGAAATGAATGCAGCAGCAGCAGCAGCAGCACAACATCCAAAGTAAAACAACCACTGTCCCTAAAACATCTTCCAACCGTGTACCAGGTTCTGTATGCACTACAGTTTATGATTTTTTTTCATATTCATTTTATAGAACACTGGTATTTATTTAAAAGCTTTTTTTTGCAATTGAAGCCCAATGGCCCTTTCTATTTGTTTTTTGAGGGTGGGTTTATTTATTTTTTAAGTTTGAGGGTGCATTAAGTCAGTATCTAATGTTTAGCTTTCTAAAAGTTACTAGATGTTCTCACTGTTTACAATAAAAACTAGTTTTTAACCATTTCTTTATCATCTTTAATTTGATTTTTAGTAGGGGAGAAAAAATTGATTTAAATCGAAAATGGAGCATCTGTGAACAAGACAGCAAGTCTTTGTGATGCATCAAGAGCCACGGTATCCAGGGTAATGTCAGCATACCACCAAGAAGGACCAACCACATCCAACAGGATTAACTGTGGACGCTGTAAGAGGAAGCTGTCTGCAAGGGATGAATTCAATGTGCACCTCAACTCTCCTGTTTCCACCAGAACTGTCTGTTGAGACAATAAATTATTGTGGTCTAAAACCAGGTGTTTCAGTTTCATTCTCCAACCCCTGTAGTTGATATAGTCACAATCCTTTGCACACAGTTAACATAAACTTCACGGGCAGCATTTAAAGGCTGCAAAAACTGTATTCTGGAAGTAAAACATAGGTAAGTGAAGCTGACACTGGCTGGAACTGAGACACTGAGAAGATCTGAAAAGGCACAAGAGGCTACTGCTGAACATTTGGCCAACAAATACAAACATCTCTGACAAGCATTATGTTGCAAGTCTCCAGTGAACACCAAGAAAAAAAAAGACAAAAATAAAAGTATTCCCTTCATGTGTGCCAGATGCCTGCTCTGTGCCCTGGCCTAGATTCACAGGCTCTATTTTTAGAGGAACAGTTCTCCCCTCGCCTCCTATGACTCTGCTAATGTCCTGCACTGTAATACCAAGACTTCCTGAGGCAGACACTACTCTGCAGGCCCCTGAAAGACGGTGCCAAAGGTGCTCGCTGGATTATTACTGCTTAATGAGGCTGGTTCTGGTGGTCTGTCAAGTCAATGATGGCATTTGGTGATACAAAAAAAAAGAAAGAAATAAGGATTTTTTTTTTCCATTGATGGAGATTCGGCCAACTGAATAAGAATGAAAGTGAAGTGATGGCTTCACTGTTCATGTAACTATCTACTGAAAAGTTCATTTTCAGGTTTTAGGTTATGTGGGAACAGCTATTATTGAAAAAAAATGAATTTAGATATGCATTTAGTGAATGTAGTATCTGAATTATATTGGTATCTGAAAGTTTAATCACTTAAATCAATATGTCATGACATACTTACGATAATCTGGAAGAGTGAAAAATGTATCTGTAATGTATAGCCTATTTGTTTATAACACTACCGTATTTTTTGCACTATAAGGCGTGCTTAAAACATTTTTGTATCAACAATGAATAGAATACAAAATAAAAATAACATTATGTTTCCGGTAAATTACCTGCTTGCACACCTTCAGAGTGAGAATAGGCAGGTCAGATTTCTCTGCTGAGAAGCGCAGAAGCTCTGCACTGTTAAAATACCAATCCGCCAAAGTCAGAGCAACACACCCATGATTAATTAAGACAATTAGTACACACCTTTTATGCATTTCAAACCATGTAAGGTGTACTTTTCCTGTCGTTACGATAGCAAAGATATACTGCCACGCCCCAAAAAGGCCTAAAGAGTACATCATGCAGAGCATTTAAATACTGGCACCAAAACTTCATTTTCAGGTTTTAAGTTATGGTTATGAATAGCTTTTATAGAAAAATGTACTGACATATGCAAATAGAGGCTTTAACATTTGACACAGAGGCACAGAATCTGAATTATATTGGTATCTGAAGAGTTTAATCATTTAAATCGATATGCCATGCTTACTGTACTCTGGAAGAGTGAAAAATTTATCTGTAATATATACCCTATTTCTTTATAACACTCATAAAGAAGTCAATGGGTCTTATAATCCAGTGCGCTTTATATAAATAATATTACCATTCAGGTTGTAAGGAGCTAGAAAGGCACTTGCCATTCAGAGGTGACTATTACCGACCTGTAGCCTGCTGCTAACCCAAGCTAGCAATGCTGGACAAGAGTTGTTATTATTAGCATTACCCGCTAATCATGCTAAGCGCTAGCTCTTTCGCTCTTCAGTGGCGAGTATATCGAACTGTAGCCTGCTGCTAACCCCGGCTAGCACTGCTGTAGCAGCATTAGCGTTAGCATTAACCGCGCTAAGCTTGTTACCTCAGCAGTGCATTTTTAATCACAAATGTACCTCAGTAATGCTATTCAACTAATCATAAATGTATCTACGCAGTGCAGCCTGTCATAAGTGTACTCAGCAATGCCTTTTCAATAGAAAATGTACAGAAACAGTGCAATCCGTCATGAATTTACCTCAGTAGTGCAATTAGTGTCTCAAAATCATACATTTGAGTGCTGCTGCAACAGCCAAAATCCTTCTGGGAATATGTCTTGTGAGCAGATGAGACCAAGATAGAGCTTTTTGATAAAGTTCAAGGCACTGGTTGCCTTGATTGTGGGTTTGCCAGGTCATGGGTCTTCCAGCAGGACAATGACCCTAAACATACTTCAAAAAGCACGCAGATGAAAGCATTTGTAATGTGCATTCAAATAGGGTGCAAATAATTTTGTCTGGCCCATTATTTCATTTTTTTACCCTCAGTTTTTTGTATTGTTCCAACAAAGAAAATAAATATGTATAACAAAACATGTCTAATTGCACAAATTTTCTAGTAGAAATATTACATTTTCTGGGGTTGTAATAAAATTTCAGGTGTGTCAACAATTTTAACCATTATTGTATATATAAGCTATATATGCTGAGTGTGTTTATGTACAGGACTGGGCTGTGTGAGCAAACTAAGATATCATTATACTAAAACCTTTTTTTTAAATGATCATTTAATCTATTCCACATTATTATCAGGGCATTTAGCATTGGTTTGACTTTGTGGTTCATAAGGCAAAAGCAAATGAGGGTAAAGAGAAATAGTGAAATATTTCAAAGAAAAGGCTCAATATATGTTTCAGTATAATAACTGAATGTGAGTGTTTTTTATTCTTTGTTGTTAATTTAATTGTTGTTGCTGCTGTTGACTTTTTGACATTTTTGCAAAAATTTGACTAATGTATTTTGCTTTATATAAACTGCCACATTTAATTCAAATAAAAACTAACTACTAAAAGCACCATTTTGAGAAACCCTGCAGTCTTCTAACAGAGTAGCTGGTGCAGGAGAGCGGAAAAAGAGTTCTTTTTAAACAACATCTTAAAAATGAAAACATTTTGCTCAACTCTTGTTAGTGAATAGGGGCGTGAACAGAATTTTTATACCACTCAAAACTGCTTTATACCGCAGAATGCACTTAACAGAGTCACTTCAGCGTTATCGCCCAGGCAGCCTGACTCATTTTCCTACAGCTTTCAGCGTTCCCAGCATGCTCTACATCTTACTTCTGAAAAAAAACAACAAGCCACTGAGAACACACTTACAAGATCCACACTTACACACTTACAAGACTTTATACTGAACCTGAAGTAAGGAACAATACTGCCATCTGATGTGGTGGAAAAACCTTTTATCTAATTATGCTCGTACACATATGAATTTATGTAAGCTGAAAAACACAAATATGGGAAAGCAAAATTCCTTGTACACAACAGCATTTTAATTCTAATATTAAAGCTAGTAAAGTCAACATATACTGCAAGAAAACTTAAAATAAAAAAATAGTATAGGGGCTGAACAAAAGGGGATAGTGAGAGACAGGCAAGGTCAATATCAAAAACGACATACCAAGAATGGGTCAGGCAGTCCAGGTTCATACACAGAAACTTCAAGATAAGGGAGAAGGCAAAGTCAAAATTAAAACAGAACAATAATGAAGGGCAAAACAAGAAAATGCGTTGTGTGAGAGCCATAAAACTAGGTGCAGGGAAGATAAGGAAGTGAGGGGTATATATACACAGGTGAACAGGTGTGTACAATCAGGAGCTGGGTGAGCATCACAAGATCAGTGGAGTGTGAGAGTTTTGGTGAGAGTGCACGCTGGGAACTGGAGTCCAGAGGGGAAAGGTCACACGCATGTAATGTAATGTAAACTATAGATAAGGATTTTGTTCCTCATCTCATTCACATATTTTGACACTAGGACTACAATATTAAAATGCATTTATAGCATTTATAGCCTAATTAAAAATAGAAAATCTAGTTAAATTATTTCTTTTTTTTTTCATTTTCGGTAGCCAAATATTTAGTGCAGTCTAAAATTCAGCCGAGCTCCAGCTAACAATACCACATGTTTACTGTTGTCCGAGCAACAGCTTCTGTTAGTACAAAAATGTTAAATCACCACATTTACAACTCTATTTATAACTCTATTTTTATGCTTCCAGTTCATTCGGCTCTATTAGCGATTCCAGGAATGAATAACACTTTGAACTTCATGTTTCATTTCCTGGAATGCTGTTTGGTGTCTCAGAAAATGGCTCTTGGCTATTGAGTTGTGGTTTCCTGCCCAGATCAATCAAAGCAGCTGATGATTGCCTGGTCCACTCTGGAGGCTGGTTGGGGTGTGGAGCTGCGAGGTCTGGGTACCAGAGTAAAAGAGCTGCTCAGGAAATTAGAACGCTTTCTGATTTCCCCTTCCAATCATACAGGCTTTGATTTGAACCACAATCTTTCCATTTTTCTCTGAAAAACAAATCAATGCGTCTTGAGATTTACGCGCATCCACTCTCTCTTTCTCTGTCGCTCCACTCTTTTATCACAGAGATTTACGGTCAGTAACAAATGCAATTAACCTCTGCTACATTTCCACTGATTACAGATGGTCAATGCATGACGAGCGGATGCTGGGGGGGGTAATGAGAGCTTATTGTAATTACATAAATGGACAGGTGTCAATAAACTAATTGAGCAGAGTCTGTGGTGAGAGACAAGGATAGAATGAGTAAATGTAAAAAGCTTTGCTGGCCAAACGAATTTAAAGAAAATTGCAGATTTGGTTGCTTAAAGCTTTAATTTTTTAATTTCTAGATTTTTATTAAATATAATGTTTAGTTTGTGTGTAGAAAAGCAAAGAAAGTGTATTAGATCATTAATTAACTTTATGTTGGATATTTTTTTTTTTGGAAGAAATTTGTGTTATTTTTCTAGTTATTTATTGTATGATGTCACTTCCTGTTTGGGTCACTTCCTGGGGATTTCAGGAGCTGTTGTTTTGCTTGTCAGGAAGCTAGTCAGGCTCCTCCACCTCCATCCAAGGCAAATATCAATGAGGCAATGCCGTAGGTTTCATCCAATAAAATGATTGTGTTATACTTCAGCTACTAGTGTTGATATGGTTAGGAATTATGTTTGTTAATTTAGTTATTGTGAGAGAAGCTAACAGCATGGTTACTGCTAGTCAGAGTACAGGACAGCTTTGTACACACATTAATGTTTCCAACTACAATGTAATGTATATTTAAGACAGAAAATGTGTTTTTGTGTTGTTGGTTTAGAGTTTTCACCTCAATATTAATGTGCAAGCGTGAGTAAATGGTCAAGATTACTACGATTCTGTCTTCATTGGCTCTGGTTTAACTTGGTTTTTAGTCAGAGTTTCAACAAACTGCACAGATCATGCAGTCATATGATTGTTTTTCTTATTTCTAATTCCTTTAATTTTTTCCGAAATTTGACAGTGCGCTTTATAATCATGTGCTTCTTATGTATAAACTCTATCAGTCAGGTATTAAGGAGCAGTAAAGAAACTCTGCTAAAGTACAGCATTACACAGGAGTTTCAGTGAAGCTTTTCTCCAGCACTGAGACTGGAGCAGTATTAGCATTTGCTGCTAACCGTGCTAAACGCTAGCTCTTTCTCTGTTCAGAGGCGAGTATATCAGACTGAAGTCTGTGTGTTTATCGTGTTAAAACAAACTACGTGGGACAAACTACTAGCTAATATAGCTCTGGCTTACTGAAACACTCAGGGTTTCTCAATGTAGCACTCTCAGGCAGCATTTAGTAGTGCTAAGCTCTGCTAACTGTGGCTAGCACTGCTGCTAACCGCGCTGTAGAAAATTAAATTAAATTAAAGAAAATTGAAAAACTTGTATATTAAAAAAAGAAAAGAAAATAGACATTAATTGATTGAGCATCTTATAATACCTTATAGGTATTTATATAATACTTATATTGCCCAAACATTAGGTGCTTTTCTTGTCATTTTTGGACAAACAATTTTTTAAATTTTAAGTTTTTAAGTTTTTAAACGCACCAAAGTAGACCTGTTACAATAGCCCAATCCCATTTCACGATTCTTGTTAGACTAGAGGGGAAAGTGACCCTTCAAACTGAGATTTTTCAGAGGCACACTCAAAACAGAGGGTTATGAAAACCACTGGCAACCAATGAAACCCACACATTTTAATATTTTCTTTGTTAAAAATAATAACCAATATATTACCGTAGTTTAACGTGTAGTTTCAATATTTTATGACCACTTTCTTCACAACAAGAACCAAAAATTGCTAATAGGCTTTGTTGCCATAGCGCAATCCCAAATTTATGGAGTTTATAAAGTGAAAAAAACAGGAATACAGTTTTTTGAATCTGCCAAAGGTTGATCTGTTATAATGGCCCAATCCTATTTCACTCCTTGGCCATACCACTTAGCCCTACCCCTTTGTTTTGCGTATGTTTGCCTGTTTATCTTGTTAACAATTATGGAAAAATTTAAATAACCTCTATATTACCATTTTTAACAGTTTAATGTGTAGTTGTATAGTTTTAATGTTTAATTAATTTTTTTTTATCATGACAAGCATTAAAAAAATCACAAGAAGTTTATGTCCATGTACTGTACAATAACATCATTATCATGATAAGCCTAGCTCAGTGTACTTCAGGAATTGGTCCTAGATTATTTTTAGCTAGACATCACTGACGTTGGACATATTAATACACTATGCATTATTAGGGACGTGCTGATAGGATCCAGAATCGGTAATCATTATGAAAACTGTTTCTAAAAATAAAGAGATTTTACATCGGTATTAATCAGAATTCTGCATTATTTATACAAACACCATCAAGATCAGATCAGGATCAGAATCATCTGATTCTCGGCAACATGTGACTTGGATCGAAACGGGAGGGGGCAAAATAATCTGTTCAGCACATCCCCAGATAGTATGATAGCATTCTGATGAAGATTATGATATGCATTAAGACTGTTTTCTCTTTTGATAGATTCATCAACTTAATGGACTAAAGCTTGCCGTCAGAGACCGCTCTTTTTTTATTTTATTTTTTATGTGAAAAATGCTATTAGCAGAGCTTTAATACAGAAGCGCACAGTTGGATTTTAATCCCCTTTTATTGTAAAGCTCCCTTTTGCTCAATCACTCTAATCAGACATGGGCAGAGGAGGATAATAGCCCCGATTGGATGGAGTGAGCCGCTGGCCCGTTGATAATCACTTTGATACACATGGCATGGCAACTGCTGTAGCTTGAGGCCCAGCAGTCCACAAGCTCGTGTCATGTGGATTAACCCCCAGCTAACCTGGCAACCCGCCTGTCCGCACCATGCGCCATGTTCTACAGGCAGCGAGGGAGAGGTGAGGGAGCGTGTTCCAGCATTGTGTTGCCAGTGTTGTGCCAATTCACACCAAACATGCTAATGAAACTGAACTAAATTAGGCTGATAGTTCAATTTCTCTAAATATATATATATATATATATATATATATATAGGTCACAATTATTTTATTCTATTTTATTCTCAAAAAAATTAACATTTGTCCAAAGGATGAATACCGAACCTTTAAAAAAAATAAAAATACTGAACACTTATGATTTTAAATATCTTAGAAGACCAAAAACCACCAAAAATCAGCATTACTATACTAATCACAAAATTACTTCAGCAGTTACTGCTCTGTCTTTTCCGGCATACAATAAAAACGTCAGCAAGTATCAGTTTGAAATATGATTTTTTTTTTAAAAACAACTGTTGTATAAATTATTCGCCTTTTCACTAATTCGGCAAAACACCAAAACAGGTTTTCTCAATATGTTTCACATTTTCAGTGCATCTAATATTTGAACTTTCTATCCACCAGCACACAAATTAAATTAATTAATTTCATTCAGTTTTTCATGTTTGTCACTCTTAAATGTTTCATATCATAAACAAATTTAAGACTAAGACAACACAATTAAACACAAAATGCAGTTTTAAATGAAGGTTTTAAAAAAGTGTTTGCCCCTAGTTAAAACATATATTGTGGTTTATCACGCCTGAGTCCGAATTTTTTCTCTTGCTACACCCAGACCTGATTACTGCCACACCTGTTCTCAATCAATAAATCACTTAAATAGAACCTGTCTGACAAAGTGAAGTAGACCAGAAGATACTAAAAAACTAGACAATATGCCAAGATCCAAAAACAAATGAGAAAGAAAGTAACTGAGATCTATCAGTCTGGAAAAGCTTCCACAGGAGTGGCCAGCCGACCAAAATTACCCCAAGAGTGCAGAGACAACTCATCCAAGAGGTCACAAAAGACCACATGACTACATCCAAAGAACTACAGGCCTTACGTGCCTTAGTTAAGGTCAAAGTTCATGACTCCACCACAAGAAAGAGACTGAGCAAAAATGGCCTACATAGGAGAGTTCCAAGACGAAAACCACTGTTGAGCAAAAAGAAAATTAAGCCTCATCTCAATTTTGCCAGAAAACCTGTTGATGATCTCCAAAACTGTGGACTGATGAGACAAAAGTTGAACATTTTGGAAGGTGTGTGTCCCCATTACATCTGACATAAAAGTATCCTCTTGTTTAAAAAAAAAAACATTATATCAACAGTAAAACATGGTGGTGGTAGTACTGTATGATAGTCTGAGGCTGTTTTGCTGCTTCAGGACCTGGAAGATTTGCTGTGATAAATGAAACCCTAAATTCAGCTGTCTACTAAAAAGTCCTAAAGGAGAATGTGTGGGCATCTGTTTGTGACCTCAATCTGAAACAAACTTGGGTTCTGCAGCAGGACAATGACCCAAAACACACTAGCAAGTTCTGACCTGAATCCTATTGAGATGTTGTGGAGTGACCTTAAAAGGCAGTTCTGACTTTTTTCTAAACGGAACACTTTATGTTTATAGTTTGATTTATGCACTGTAAAAAGTAAAACATTTGTCGGCCTTCTGCAATGCACTCTGCTTCACTTCCTGTCCCTGTTCTGTGTTTTTAAGAATCCATATAGTACGACAAAGTATAATATCCTGAGACTTTGATATGTTCTTGCATCCCTAGTGCTGACTAAAATCACACTATGATGTTAGGAGTGATGTGGGGAGGAAGTGCTCTCTATCCACCCCTGAGACTGTAGTCAATTGTGCTCGCTCGGACTCCGGCTGCTGATGGAAAGCCGTATGACCTGGGATTCAAACTAATTTGAGGAATCCTCAGATCATTCCTAGATCGCTGATCCACTCTGAACCCTAACAAACTGGTTTCTGCTCATACTTTTTAACTCTGTATTGCACTTTCATTTATATCAGATTTTTATCACAGAATCTCTCAGTAGGAAACTGACCTCTCCCAGCCTCACACATGCTCGGTCCGAGCTCTTTCAGACAAAGAACATTCAGTCAGAGACGATTAGCAGCCAGGTCTTGGGCCTGTCATTTGGCAGAGCATTCCATTTGACAGCTAATAGGGTAGGAATGGCACTGGGCTGGACAGCACAGGACTCTCTGTGCCTGCCAGGCTCGATGCCTGATGAAATTTCCTTCCTCCTTCATTTGCAGGGGGAGCCCAAGTGAATAGGCACAGCAGAAATACTCATTACTTTTCATTAGTGTGGCACTAATTCAGTAAGTGCTATATAGGCATTCGCAAGTGGGTTGACAACGCTATTTCAAATATCCTATTATCCAAATGGTTAATATTAATCACACTGGATGTGTGGTTTATTAGGGAGTGGCAATGCCAGAGACCTAAGAGAAAAAAAAACTTTAAGTAATGAAATTTGTAATGGCTGTACAAAATGTGCTGCATTGTTCATTGTTAAAGGCAGGGATAATTTATACTTAAGTAACAGAGGAAAAACACCAACCAATAAAACCTAAACATCTTTTTAGTGAATTAAACACTATGTCCACTGTTCCACTGCAGGGATAAACACTTCTAAGCACTAAGGGTCACCATTCCATTGGTTTTTCCATTTGGACATAGTGCAGGACAGAACCATTGCAACCCAAACTGGGCCTGGTTTTCCCAGCAGGGGGGGATATTATCAGGCTCTTTGCAACAAAGCAGGCAAACCAATCAGTTGCCTAGGGCCCTGAGTTGGCCTAGGGGTCCTTAGACAACGGTAGGTTATTAACAGCATGCAACGACTAACTAGAGTTTGGCGGTATCCCAGTTCAATCAGTAGCTGACAGTAGCTCAGTTCTGTTCAATCAAGCGCTCCGTCCTGCCTAGAGAGAAATAAAAACAGCCCTTTATCTGAGGAGCTCCTGCTGCTGTTCCTTACCGTATGAGTGTGTGTTTTTATCCAAGTAAAATACATTCTGACATAAACTTTTTGTCGTCTGACTGCAGGGATAAACAGTTCTAAGCACCAAGGGTCACCATTCCATTAGCTTTTTAACTTGGAAACTTGCAACCCAAACTGGGCCTGGTTTTCTCAGCATGGTTAGCTAACCGTATAGTGGGAAGGGCATATTATCAGGCTCGTTGCAACAAAGCAGGCAAACCAGTTAGTTGCCTAGGGCCCCGAGTTGGCCTAGGGGTCCGTAGACAACAACAGATTATGAACAGAATGTTGTTTACTGGTTCCGGTTTACCAAAGGGGAAATTAAAACTGCATTTTTCACATACTGCAATACCACTAGAGGCACTCCAGAGCACAGTGTAGAACAGCACCACGAAAGAAGCAGATATAACTCACTAGCTTACGCTAGCCACTTACTATAACAAGCTAACACACCACAGTGGCAGTAGCTCAGATCTGTTGAATCAAGCGCTCTGTCCTGCCTAGAGAGAAATGAGAACAGCACTTTATCTGAGGAGCTCCTGCTGCTGTTCGTCACCATATGAGTGTGTGTTTTTATCCAAGTAAAATAGAAAAACAACAGCAAACAGCAATTATTCATTTAGAAAAAGAAGAATGGAACTGCGCAATCGATCCACAGCTCAGAAAAAAGTTCCTCTCGCCCCCTAGACGAGCTCAAAAATGGTGCTGGGAACAGAACCATTTATTCGGCACAAGTGATAAATCTCTCACTGGATACGAGGTACAAAAAAAACTCAAATAGCAGTAATTACAGCCCTTTTAAATATATGATAAATATATTTATGTGTCTGTTAATGCATACTGAACTGAATGTATTTGTTAACTGGACAAAGAAGGGTATTGTGGCTCATTTTTATTCTGTAATTTTAAGCCTGTAATGGCTTCAATAATAACATATTATAAATTGATATTAAACTTGTGTCTTACTTGGGCAGTAGAGCTTTTGAAAAATATGTCTTTTGAATACATATTTTCTTTGTATTTTAGGTCTGTTTATAGAGTTGTAGTATGGATGGACTACTTAAAATATATAGTTTTGTAAAGGAAGTGTTTAAGTCGTTGGCGTCTCTATATTTAAGGTCTATTGTTTAAATTCTTCACCTGTTTTTCTGCTAATAAGTCAGATTTATTTATATATATAATGTAGTTTTATTTTTGTGGGACACAGTAAACCCAATATTAATCAAAGCCTAATTTAAAGCCTTGGTGTTTTATATTATATATACTACTTACAGTACAGTAACTCACAAACCTACAGTATATAAAAGCTCAGTCATGCAAAAAATAAATTAATCAATAAAATAATAAAAATACAGTGATATACAGTGAAACTGTCAGAATCCTAAAAAAAAAAAAATACAGTGATATACATTTTTGGTCATACAAAGAATGAACAGATGTCCCAATTAGGGGTGGGCGATATGGCTCTAAAATAATATCATGATATTTCAGGGTATTTTTGTGATAATGATATACTTGGCGATATAGGAAAACTAAAATAATTAATTAATTTCAGAAATATAGTATAATAGTATAACAGCTTAATCATAATGTGGCAGAATAAATAATATTGCATATAAAATATAATGCAGCAAATAATATTGCAGAATATTTAGTGCATGCATATAAACTGCAAACTAAAACAATTATACAATAAATACACCTAAAGCTTCACAGTAAATAATAGACCACTTTTAAGACAGAACAGCCCTATTATCATGATATGGATTTTTAATATCATGATATTTCTGTGTCACCATATATTGTATACGATATAATATTGCCCACCCCTAGTCCCAATATGTTTTTGCACATACAGTATATTTAGGTGTGCCTTTATTTCATTTCCTTTCACAAAAGCTCCTGTGAAAAAGAGGCAGTTTCTACCCACAGCAGACAAAAGCCTCCTGCAGAATCTCTATCAGATCAGCTGCAATGAGGTTTCCAGATATTCTGGGTTATGAGGTAGCCATCAGCACAGGGTTTTATCTGACAGGTAAAGGTTATTTGATCCACAGGTTCCCAGCCCTGGTCCTGGAGCACCCCCTGTCTTACACATTGTTTTATACATCCCAATTACAAGCAATCAATACACTAATTTTTTCTCCAGAAGTTTAGGTAATGAAGTAATTAATAGGATGTGCAGAAATACTACTGTGGTTAAAATACAAGCCTTAAAATCTCCAGATTCTCCTGAAATATACTTTTGTCCACTGTAGTGAACAAAGGTATGAAACATGTAAGTCAAACAGCATTTATTATGCAATCTAACAAAATCCTTCTGTACTGTCAAAAGGACATTCTTGGCTTTCCAATATGGGCTCAACTGTGGGGGGTGTGGCCAACCAAACACAAGTACTTTATTTTTTAAATTTACAGCCATCGCAGTTTTTTGTTTCTTAAAAATTAAATTATTAATTTTATAACTATACAGAATTAATTTACAGTATTTTAAATCTTTTAAAAACACCGCTTTTATTCAATGTGTAATGCATCTGAATAGTAACATTTTGTGTTCCAGTTTTACCCAGTACATTTTTCCCGCTATTTTTTACAATTACAGCTTTGGAAAAAAATTATATAAAGAGACCACTTTAGTTTCTGAACCAGTTTCTCTGATTTTGACATATTTATGAGATTATGTTTGAGTAAAATGAACATTGTTGTTTTATTCTATAAACTACAGACAACATTTCTCCCAAATTCCAAATAAAAATATTGTCATTTAGGGCATTTATTTATTTATTTGCAGGAAATGAACAAAAAATGGCTGAAATAAAAAAAAAAGGATGAAGAGCTTTCAGACCTCAAATAATGCAAAAAAAAAAAAAGTTATTAAAGCTAAGCTAAGTAAACAAAACTGTAATGAAAAAGACTTTCTGTTAAAAGTCAAACAAGTGCTGGATATTAATCTACACAGATTTTTTTTTTCTGAAAACTGTTTATTTTGGTAAGTAAAGCAGTTTCTTATTTGCAGTAAGCTTAGTTTGCCAAATTTCTCCAGCAGTAAGGATGAAGCATTAGCATTAGTGGCTAACCCTGAGAGTTACGGTAATCCAGGGCTTGATATTAGCTAGCGGTTCATCCCAAGTAGCTTGTTTTACGGCGGTTAACACACAGACTACAGTCTGATTAACTCACCTCTGATCGGCGAAAGAGCTAGCGGGGTTAGGAAGTAATGCTAATGCTGCTCCAGCAGTGCTAACCGGGGTTGGGAGCAGGTTACAGGCCGATAATACTTACACTACCTCTTGACTGGGAAATAGTGGTTAGTGACTAATGCTAATACTTCTCCAGTCTTGGTGCTGGAGAACTAAACTGAAACTCCTGTATATCGCTGTACTTCAGCGGAGTGGCTTTACTGGTTTAGAATAATATAACGCCTTTAATTAACATTATTTACAAAATAATGTCTGAATAAAGTATAATTAATTGACACAAGTTAAGACATTATAAATCACTGCAAATTGTTAAGAATAAACGTCTCAATTCATTATTAGTTACAATGTTCTTACGCATAATAAACACATAATAATTAGTTAACACATTAATTAATCATTTAACAATGTTTAAGCACCCTTAATTTACCCTTAATCTTTGTAGAAAAACTCGATTAATTATCTAAATATCTAATGGATCTAATTATCTAAATTAGCTAAATTGTAAACCACGTTTTTGGTTCCCCAAAAGCTATATTTTTTACTACAACTATGAGAAACAATGCTTCAATCAAGGTTACAAAAACAGCGCAAAAGGACAGCAATACAAAAGGCTGCAGATTTTCATATTTTCTTTCATTTATTTCTTTCATATTTCTTGTCCTTGGGAACTCATATAATACAATATTAGATTTTTATGTGGCATCAAATTCAGTAAAAGGCCAGACAATCACCTGAAGAACTGTGACAAAATAATATAATGTGAACTACATGGTCCTCCAGGCCTGATAGTGAAAAATATTGATTTTATCTTATTTCTTTAGATAACCATGACAGGATCTGAACCTGAGCCTGTGAGCCTTGCAGTTTCAGCTCTGATACAATACAGCATACAGTGCACAGTAGTGGTGGGCACACAATACATAATATAACTTCAACTAAACGCTTTTTTACATATCTTTAAAAGTCATGATTACTTTCGTTAATGTTGTAGACTACTATTATATTAATTCTATTATATTTTTATTTTTTAGTTTAAGCACTAGGATCTATTTAAAGCTGAGCTTCAGCCAGTATTTTATTATTAGAACTGTTTGGTCTGGTATGAAAGCAAAACCTGTGTGGGTTTTAATCTCTTAATCCCCAGTCCCATTTCCACACGCAGGTTTGCCTGATATAGAACACAACAGTATAAAACAGTGTGCACAGCTTCAGTATACCAGTATGTTTTTATTTTTGACAGTGTTGTACATCATGGTAATCTGTGTTGGTTTTTAACCTCCGTACCTGCCCACCACCAATCCCCCAGTCCCATTTCCACATGCAGGTTTGCCAAGTAAGGAACAGAACAGTACACAAAACAGTGTACAGGGTTTCAGCCAGTATGTCTTTATTTGGACAGTGTGGTTCATCATTGTAATCTGTGTCTGTTTTAGCCTCTTAACCTGCTTGTTGCCAATCCCCCAGTCCCATTTCCACATGCAGGATTGCCACATATAGAACACCACAGTACATAAAACAGTGTACTGAGCTTTAGCTAGTATATTTTTTATTTGAAAAGTGAGGTACATCATGGTAATCTGTGTTGGTTTTAGCCACCAAACCTGCTCATCGTCAATCCTACAGTCCCATTTTCACACGCAGGGTTGCCAGGTATAGAACGCAACAATATACAAAACAGTGTGCAGCGCTTTAGCCAGTATATTTTTATTTGAAAAGTGTGGTTCGTCATGGTAATCTGAGTGGGTTTTTTTGCCTCCGAACCCACTTATCGCCAATCCTATATCCGCCATTTCCACACACTGGTTTGCCAGGTACAGAACACAACAGTATATATATAATGTTAATATTTGTTTAGCTGGGAATATTTTATTTGGTTGAAACATTCTAATAACATTGTGAGGCATACCAAAAATTTTCCTGGAACACAATTTCTCTAACATTATTGACTTATCTTTCTGGAACCTTTTCAAAATGTTTCTAAACATTCTTGTAACATTTTCTGCTAGCTGGGGAGACACATCTAATATTAAGCTTTTGCTCAAATGGCCTTCACAAGTTCTAACCTCAACCCTGTTGAAAATGTTGTGCTTAAAAGTCAGGTGTGTTCCAGGAAACCAACAAATTGAATTAAGCTCCTTCAATTCTGCCAAGTTGTCAACCATCCAACCAGAATTCTGCCAGAACCTTGTGGGTGCCTCCGATAGCATCTGATCAAGAGTAACTTGCTATTAGGCTGCAACCAATGATTATTTTGGTAGTTGACTAATCTGATGATTATTTTCTCGATTAGTCGATTAGTCAACAATTATTTCTGCCATGTCCTCCATTTTTAAAAACGACAGAAACAGCTGAACATTAGATTTTAAAGGCATTTAAATGTCTGGATGTTTGATATTTAGTGACTAAATATGTATTCTGTTGAGTTTGGGCACTTTTGGAGTTCTGTCTCCAAAACTTTTTGTAATGTGGTACTATCACAAGTTAACGATTAGTCGACAATGATATTTGTAGTCGATAAAAACTTAAAATAATCGACATTGACGAGTATATCAACTAATCGTTGCAGCCCAATATTAGGTGTGCTGTACATAAATGTTGGACCCAGTATGTGTCATTTATTCAAAATCTTCCAGAAAAATTAAAACTTAAATTCATGCTTTTATGTGTTAAAGTTGTAAAAGTTATTCTGTCCCAGAAAAAGAACAGAGCCCTGCAAATCCAATATTGCCTCAACCTTCATGTCAGCAGTGAGCATATATACACTTCCAACCACAACTGTATTATTCTTCTGTTTTCACTTGTTCTGCAGCTTAGGAATATGAGTCATTATCTCAACATAATTAAATATGGAAAGGATGAACTTCTCACACTGCCCTAGTTTCTTATTTTTGGACTACTATTTTATGTAGCAGGTTTTTTAACTGTTCCTTCTCAAATTTAGAGGCAAACCGTTGCAAGAAAAAAGTATGTGAATGGATTTCTGCATAAATTGGTCATTAAATGTGTTCTAATCTTCATCAAAGTCACAACAATAGACAAACACAGTCTGCTTAAACTAATACCACACAAAAATATATATGTTTGCATGGCTTTATTAAACCAGCATGTAAACATTCACAGTGAGGGGTAAAAAGTATCACTAAAAGCCTTGATGCTTAGACGGTCTACAAATGGAGAAAGTTCAGCACTGTTGCTACTCTCCCTAAAGTAAAGTAAAGTCCTGTAAAGGTGACTGCAAGAGCACAGCGCAGAATGATCAATAAGGTGAGGAAGAATCCTAGAGTGTCAGCTAAAGACTTTAGACAAAAATCTCTGGTACATCTCTAACATTTTTGTTGACAAATCTAACAAAAAGGAAACCATTAAACAAGAATGGAGTTCATGGGAGGGCAGAAATCCAAGTAAATCCAAAAGGTTAACATACGTTTTCTTCCAACTGCATCAACAAATACAGACATACAGAGATACACATGTCGTACACACCACCCAGCACCTTCCCTAAGGGGTTTCAGTCAACTTGATACTTGATGTGCACGAGGGATCGTTTTAATGACCCATGCTACCAGAGTTTGAACACACCCTTACTATACCCTTCCTCTGTCACTCTGTCTAGAGCTCACCTCAATCCTGTCTGGCGTCTGAGGAAAACATCAGTCATATGAATGTCATATATGTGCCTGACAGGATAGTAAATGGTGTGTTTTCATCATATTTAACACCTCTGACTTTGACATCCTTATTCTGCGTATAATGTTTGTTTGTGTAAACTCTGAAATTACCTCACAGCCTCATTAAAGGCATGCGCAGCAAACAGCGAATCTCATTATCCTGCAGCTGCTTGCGGATATTGGTTACATAACCACAGCAAAGAAGCTACCTTGTTATAAGGATGTGACACGAGAGGAGGACGAATAAGATGGCTGGAATAAAGCTAAAAAAAGTGTTTAAATCTGTTGTTTCTTTATTGTACAATTTAAATGGGTACCACTTTGTAATAAGACTACCTTTATAAAGAGTTTATAACTGGTTTACAATTAGTTTATTAATGGTTACTAATTAGTAACTAAATCAGCTTGTCACTTACAATTAGGGCAAGGTATCTTTTTAAAATGTTTGATACTTATCTTACCCAATTATGAAATAATCTCTGATTAGTGTGTCTTTGCTATTATAACGACGGGAAAAGTACACCTTGCACGGCACGAAACGCACACGAGTCATCTACAAATTTCTGGACCTAATGTAAAATATCATGCTTTGATTTTTTTTTTCTGATACCCAAACAATATTTTATTCGATACTTGTTTTTAAATTGTAACCAAAAAATTAATAAAAAACAATAATTGCTCTAACACAACATATGTATTTTATGAGTATTCTCATTCTCATAGTCTGAAGCGTCCTTCAGTTTGGAACAGCCTTCTATATCCTAATGGCTGCAGCCTAGACTTTGGGACACATTTAGAATATTGATTTTTGACTGAGTTTAGAATCGTCCACACCCGCACAGAGATGCATCTAAGTAAGAATCAATTTTTCCCCACTTTTATCAGTCAGGCTTTAGTGTGTACATAAACAGTGTAAGTGTACAACTATGTATCTGATACAGAGGATTCAGTGTGACAACACAAAGTTTTTCACAATTATCTTTAACAATTACGAAATTATCTCTGATCAGTGTGTCTTTGCTATCATAACGACAGGAAAAGTACACCTTGCACGGCACGAACGCGCAAGAGGCAAGTATTAATTTTTGGACGTAATATAAAATAAACAGCTTGTCTCTTACCTTTAGGGCTAGGTATCATTTTAAAAGTTTTGATACTGGTACCTATATGATACTTTAAATTCAGTACAGATACCCTAACAATACTTTATTCGATTCCTTTTTCTATAGTGTAACAATTACGGAATTATCTCTGATCAGTGTGTCTTTGCTATTATAACGACGGGAAAAGTACACCTTGCACGGCACGAACGCGCAAGTGGCATGTACTAATTTGTTGACGAAATTGATCTAACACATTGTATGTATTTAATGGCCGACATGAGTAATCTCATTCTCATATTCTGAAGCGTCCTTCAGTTTGGATTAAGAATTTTCCACGTTTATCAGTCAGGCGTTAGTGTGTACATAAACAGTGTAAGTGTGCAACTATGTATCTGAGACAGTGGACTCAGTGTGACAACACAGTGTCTTTGCTATCATAACGACAGGAAAAGTACACCTTGCACGGCACAAAATTTTGATACTGGTACCAATATGATTATTTAAATTCAAGAGTCAACTTTTTGAGAAAAAAAAATTTCCCACTCTTATCAGTCAGGCGTTATTGTGTACATAAATAGTGTAAGTGTACAACTCTGTATCTGATACAGAGAACCCAGTGTGACAACACAAAGTTATCTTTCACAATTACAAAATGATCTCTGATCATCTCTGCCAATCTCCTCAGCTGGAACCTGGACTGAAGAGCGCATATCTGTAAACTGCACATTTCAATCACTCCTCCCAAATTTCACTGCGTCTCATCCCGTTCCACTTCATAGCTGCAACAATTTGGCTCCTGAAAGCGCAAAAACGCACAACTGGCACAATGCTGTCCCGCTGTGCCGAAACAAACCTTGTTGATTTCTCATCACTGCCATCAAACCCTCGTGAGTCCAGACCTGTCGGAACAAAACACCTGATCATGAGGGGGCCAGTAATGAAATTTGGAAAAGCAGCTTATGGCTTTACAGAAGAGCTAATCCCTTAATGCAGTATGCTGTCCACATGAAAAGTGATGATTAGATTAGGGCTCCGATTCACCAGTGTCGTCAGCTAAATTCAGTTTATATAAAGGGAGGGTGGGTGGGTGAAACATTGAATGATGTTATGAAAATGTTGATAATGCAACTTTTCTAGTTCTGAAATCTTATAAATAACCATTTTTGCATTTAGCTTAGTTGTTTTTCATTTCTGGCTTTTGGTTTTTTTTGTAAATTTGGGTAAAAGACTGAAAATCTGAGGACTAATGACCGATGGAATACCAATGTTTCCATAACATGCATTTTGCAGTGAACTACTGTCTACATTTCTTTAGAATTTTATGCAATGTCTCAAAACTCTGCAGAGGGTCTTCAACCAGCCAAATCAGGCACATGTCACCCCACTGCTCATTGAGCTCCATTGGCTACCAGTTGATGCTCTTATCAAATTCAAAGTTCTTACAATCGCCTACAAGGTGATGACAGAACAGCTTCTTCCTACCTGCACTGATCACTCCTGAAGGCTTAAGCCACCTCCCGGCTGCTGTGCTCCTCCAATGAACGTCGCCTCGTTTTACCAAACAAACATTCACACAAAGCAATCCAGACTGTTCTCATACAGAGTTCCCCAATGGTGGAACAAACTACCTTCCACTCCCAGATCAGGAGAATCTCTCACTATCTTTAATAAACTCCTGAAGACAGAGACTAACTACCTTCTTCTAACCTCATTTCCTTTTTCCCCTCCTTCACTCCTCTATCCCATTATTTCCCTTCGACCTCCTTTAGACCCTGTCTAAAGATGTTTTTACCTTTAACTTCTATTACTCTTGTAATTCACTATTGTAAGTCGCTTTGGACAAAAACGTCTGCCAAATGTAATGTAATGTGAGGGCTTTTAATTTGAAGTGTTGACGTACTTAGAAGCAACCGTGGCTCAGAGTGGTCCAGTGGGCTAAGCGCTGCCACTATGATCAGGAGATTGCCAGTTCGAATCCTGTTCATGTAGCTTGCTATCAGCTACCGGAGCACAATCGATTTGTAAATTATAGCTCATACTGTGGTTCACTGGAGTCCCAAAGCTTTAAAAATGACTTTTTAACCTTTTCCAGACTGATAGATATCAATTACTGACAATTAATGTGTTGCTTTTTGAGATCTTCTATCTGCTTGATGTTGTCAGACAGGTTCTTTAAGTGGTTTCTTCACTTAAAGACGTCTTTTAATACTTGGATCAAATTCCTTGCAATTAAGAACACACAGACCTCACTTAATGCATCACTTTAAGTTTTAGTTTGTTTACTTGAGATGGTTTTGGCAGGATTTTACTGCAGGCAGCTGCAGTTGCTGCTCATTTGTGGTTCTTTCTGTCTGCATTTTTTTTTCTCCTCAGTAAGTTTAAAAGCATGCTGAAATAGGCTGAGATAAGATGATGTGGCTTCAAAATCATTTTGATTCTCTGCTCTACAGAGAACAGCGTCTTCGTCACTGTCACTCGGGGCTGTTTTACTATGCACATGACAATAAAAGATTCTCTGACTATAGATTCTCTTTCACGGGGCTGAGCAGACCTGAAACTGTGGAACTTCTCTCAGACACTCTAATATACTGTTTTAATACTGCGCAGCAATATCCTAAACCACTGTGCTATTATTTCTATTTTACGGTCGGAACAGATCTTGAGCAGAGCTCATCATATAACTTGCCAGGAACTCTTCTACTGCTTCATGCTCTTCTGAATTTCCTTAGTAATGCATTTCATTACTTTTCCTCTACCTTTTCTCACTCAGAAAATTCACAGAGGAGTGCAGTAGTGCAGTGTGGTGATTTCAGGATGTGTTGCACTGAATTCTGCTCTGAATAAATCTGAGATTTCTTTTGATGATCTCAGAACATGGTGTCCACGATGGTCCATAAAGGTGAAGCTCATTTAGCTTAGTGATCCAAAGCAAACAGCAGCTCCAAAGCTGCATTCTTCTGTAATTTCCTGGATGAGTTGTCCATGCCCTCTTGGGGTGATTTTGGTAAACCGGTCACTACTTTTTAACTACTTTTTTTCTACTGCAGATTGCTGCACTAAAAAACAGACTCAAAACTCTTATTTTCAGCAACTCAACTTCATCCCTCAAGTCCGAATTACTTTAAGATGCTTGTACAGAACTAACAAAAAAAAAATCACAATTAACTAGAATAGCTAAGGGCAGAAGACAGATGGAAAACAGCTAGGGCTGCCCGATATATATATTATTCTTTTTTTTCTTAACGAGACGAACACTGAGTACTTTTTTGCCACTATTTTGCCATTTTAGCTACATCAGCTTGGTGGGACTCAGAATAAAGATTACACGCAAGCTAAAATAACTAAATAACTCAATTACCAAAAGCTAAAAGCAACTACATTGTAGAACAGTAATCTTGAGAGCTGGTAAAGAGTGGAGTTTCTAACTGACTTACTGCAGAAAACTAAACAGCAAAATACAGTTTAAAAAAAACAAATAAAAAGACATGACCCAATTTATACAAAAAAAAGAGTCCTTAAGGGTTGAAGTGATGAGGTGACAATTTATTATATATTTTTTTATAAATTTTTATTTTTCTGTTTAATTTTTGTTTTTTAGTGTTTTTTTTGTTTTCGATGTTTCCCATTTTTTTCTCCAATTTAGCACACCGATTGTCCTACCCATTTTATCTGCTACTTAGTAATATATCCTGCATCACTAGTGATGCAACAACACCAGGAGGGTGAAGACTAGCATATGCCTCCTCCGATACATATGAAATCAGACTCCGCTTCTTTTTGAACTGCCGAGTAGCATCACAGCGCACTCAGATCTGATACAGCAGCTCACAGACGCAGCCTTGTGCTGATCGACATCACCCTAGGAGTGATGAGGGGAGAGAGTGCCATCTACTGTACTGTACCCACCCAGAGAGAGCAAGACCAATTGTGCTCTCTCAGGGCTCTGGCAGAGGATGGCAAGCTGCATAAACAGGATTCGAACCAGCGATCTCTGGATCATAGTGGCAGCGCTGTGTGTTACCTTTCTAATATATTTTTAAATACACATATTTCTGTATATACAAAAGACAAAAAAGTAAAAACTACAGAAATCTCTAGTAGCAAATACATTTTCACAGCACTGTGTGTATGATATTTTATGTATGTAAGCATGTAAGCAATGTGTCACATGCTGTAAAGGGTGTCAAGCTCATTTCTGAGCTAATGTGCCCTGAAATGACCTATGGGCTATACTGACACAGTGTTTAAAATCATCTGCGACGCTAATCTCAGCTGATTCCGACCTGACAGGGGCACCGGGTCCAATTTGCTGTAGGTCAGTGTTTGGATAAAAGGCCGCATGGTGGAAACTCTGCTCAGCTCCAGTACAGCTGGCCCTGGCAGCGTAATGGGCACAGACTCATGGGAATTCCTCTCCAGCAGGACCTGGGCGGTGCACACAGATGCACGCTGGATTAGGGTCCCAGAGGTCCCTGTGATGCACAGTGGGCAGAAGGGTTTTTTTTTTGTAGTCACTTCTTTATCTTTCTCTCCATTCATCGTTTTATCGTTCCCTTTATCTCTGAATCTGGAGTGTGACTCACAGGCAGGCCGCGTCTCATCGCTTCATGAGCTGCTGAGCTACTGAGTGTGCATACGAGTGTGTGCACAGCCCCCGAGCACAGTCCTGAGCCAACATATCACACGCGTCACACCTACCGCTTACATAATACACTCTATTTATAGCCCTCTGAATGAGAATAGAAAGGTAATACAGTATCTACAGCCTTTGTGTTTCCATGTGAATTAATAGTGAGTGTAATGAGTGTTTGAGTGCAGTTTGTACACATTGTAACAACTAACCTGGAGGACATTTTTATGCAGAGTTCAGTAAAACTGAATTGAATTTCTCGCCTAATTCTTTTAGTTTATTTTACTCATTGTCCTATAAAATTTTGGTGTAAATACATGTAACGGGCTAAAGTGTCTCCACAAGGGGGCGCTATTAGCAGTCAAACTCTGTGCCTCACTAAAGAAGAGAAATTCTGCAATAGTAGTACTTACAATAGTAGAGTTTAAACACATTTTTTGAAGGTTATATACTTTTGGTGACACAGACTAAGTTGAGTGTAACCTGTGTCAGTGAGCCAATTACCCCCATTAATCTCCCACTGCGCTTCTGTCTCCAGCACTGTGTAATGCAGCACTGTTACAAATTAACGATTAGTTGCCAATCGATATTGTCGATTATATCGACTAATCGTTCAACCCTACTGCTGATGCAGCTTTGTCGAGTAGGAAAGCACATTGACTCGGTTCTGATACATCAGCTCACAGACGCAGCCTTGTGCTGATAAACATCTCCATTTGGAGTGATGAAGGGAAAGAGCGCCATCTACTGTACCCACCCAGAGAGAGCAAGACCAATTGTGCTCTCCCTGGGCTCCGGCAGCTGATGGCAAGCTACATGACCGGGATTCAAACCAGCGATATAGGCAGTTTTAATGAGTGAATAAAGAAAAGGACCTGAAACAAGCACTACTTAAAAGTATGCAACAAATGTGGAGCTGCGCTAAAATACCAAACACTTTTTTTTACTCAATTCATTTAGCCACCTTTTTTACCATTTAATGAATTTAATAGGCGGAATGTATTTTTATTTGGTCTGCAGAGGGCTTTTAATTTAAAATGCAGGTATGCAGGAGAAAAACAGTTAAAGAAGAAAAGACAGAGAGCTAGCTAACTATTAAACTTTTTAACCTCAAGTTAGTTTTAGAGTTAAAACATTACATTTACGAAGTTTTATAATATGACATAAAGCCTATAATAAAATGGTTCCAAGCACAGCATATGACAGATTTCTTGGCCAGCCACAAAGTGCTACACATAATTATGTTTTCTAAAAGCTATATAGAAAGCACAAAGATCCACAGTACATCACATCTGAGTCTAAACAACAAACACTACAATTATGCTACCCTATATTTATTATATTTAATTTGTGCCATTAAAATGTAAAAATGAACCTGAACCTGCCAGCTAGGGCTGTCCGATATATATTATTCTTTTTTTTCTTAATGAGCCGAACACTGAGTACTTTTTTGCCACTATTTTGCCATTTTAACTACATCATTTCTGTTGCACAATATTTAGTTCATCCATACAAACATCCCACTCTACTCTACTAGTCTGTCTACTCAGTTATTAGTGATACTTCAGATATGTTAAAGCAAATACACATCACTGATGTTTAGTGTGTTCATATTTTAGTCTCCATTCCATGACTAGGATTATAAAAAATCAGCAGTCTGTAGAATTTGAGCATTCAGCAGGATCTCGCTTGGGCTCAGGAATGTAACCAGCGAGCTGAACATTAGCCAATGTCAAGCTCTGAAAATTTCTAATCCTGTGTAATTTCAGAAACCGTAATAATGTGACCACCTAAACCCTGAAGCAAAAGACAATTGCTCAAAGAGAGAAGTCGCTTTATTCAAAAAGTGAACTCTGGGAAGTGGAGAAAGGGAATGGCAGAAATGATTAGGCTGACAGGAAATTCTACAGCAGGCATATTTCAGATTATCCCTCATGCATAAAAAAACTTGGAAACAGTTGACGACACACCACCAGATTACGCCATTAATCTTCTCTGACAAAAAGGGCAATTGGGGGCCAGGGGAAAAGCAAACATGAGAATAAATTGCTCAGGTGGAAAATATATTTTCCTACTGTTATTAATGCAGTGCTTCACCTGTGCACTCGGGTCACTTCAATAAAAATTTCCCTGCCAAGTGCAGCCTGTGCTTTAGCTTTACTGTAAAACCTCAGAAACCTGGAGAAAAAAAGAGCAGGAAATTATTATTATTGTAATTTTTTTTATCATTTTATTACTAATTTTTCCTATTTTCTCCACAATTTAGCACACCCAATTACCCAACCCCCTCACTAGGACTCCCTCTTTCCACTAGTGATGCCCCAACTCACCAGGAGAGTGAAGACTAGCACATGCCTCCTCTGATACATGTGAAGTCAACCACCGCTTCTTTTCGAGCTGCTGCTGATGCAACATTACTGAGCAGCATCACAGCGCGCTCGGAGGAAAGCGCAGCAGCGACTCGGTTCTGATACATCATCTTACAGACGCCCTGTGCTGTGGACATCACCCTAGGAGTGATGTGGGGAGAGAGCGCCATCTACCAACCCAGAGGGAGCAGGGCCAATTGTGCTCCCTCTGAGCACCGGCAGCTTGATGGCAAAGCTGCATGAGTGGGTGTTCGGACCTGCGACCTCCCGCTCATAGTGGCAGCGCTTTAGACCGCTAGACCACTCGGCACCCCGTAAATTATTATTTTTTATATTTTTTTATATTCTTTCTTCACAATTTAGCTAGGCTGATCGTCACACTCATTAAAAACGTATCACTTCAAAGGGTGATGTCGATCAGCACAAGGCGTCTGTGAGCTGATGTATCAGAACTGAGATGCTGCGCTGCGCTGTGATGGTACTCGCCAGTCTGCATGCGAAAGCAGCAGTTCAAAAAGATGCAGAGTCTGACTTCACATGTATTGGAGGAGGCATGTGCTGCTAGTTTTCACCCTACTGGTGTTGAGGCTTCACTAATGATGGGGGGAGGGGGGTATACAGCTGACTAGCAGCTGAATAAATTGGGAAGAAAAATGGAAGAAAACTAGAAATAATTCTTAGAAATCTATATATATATCCCTGTAGTTCTGATTCTGACTGATGTGTCACACTCAATTTTCCTATTATTCTCACAGGTCTTCATGTTCTTGTCATAATTCAGTTCATTCTGTTCTTCGTGGTTTGTAATTTATGGTCCTGGGTTTGATGCTCCTGTTTTTTAGACTGGTTTAAAAAAGCAAACTGGCTCCGATAAACACGCAGGAACTGTTTAGTAGCTGCTTATCTTGTTTACTATTAGCAAAATTAAATGTGCTGTTATGGGCTGTGGAAATTAGGACTGTAAGATACATGATATTTAATCGTTTTTACAATAAACTATATATTGAATGATTTACAATACTACTGTACAATAAACTCAAACTGCATTACCCAAGTGCAGCAGCAGAGGAAGTTACTGATGTTGATGATGCTCACATGACATAATGAGGCTGGAGGTAAAGTGAGGCAGAGGGAGGTAGAGGTCCACAGTGAACGCACACACACCACTACTCACTACTACTATCTCATCCTGTGAAAAATTAGTGGAGCCAAGCCCTCAAGGCATTAATTATCAGGTTTCAAATTAATATCATACAATCAAAAGTCATTATTGCACGTCGAATTTTTGGTCTATATTGTCCATTTCGTACACCCCTAGTGGAAATGCAAGACAATGCAAGTGATGCAGCACCTCATATATTGTTACTACAGATGGTGGTGTATTTGTGACTATAAAAGGTAAAAGAAATCAACCCTCTGTTTTAGGTTTACTAGTTCTATGTTCCCATTTAAAAATAACTATCCCATTGAAACTCATTAAAATCCATAACCAATACTTATTTTATCTCATTTTATTGTCACATGAAACACTCAGATAAAATATATTGTGATTTATGATGCACAAGACATATTGTGGTGTTCATTGCAATCTTGCAAACAGTCTATTTTTTACACCTTGCTCATTACACAAACACAAGGAAAAGCAGCAGTGCACAAACCCAACTTTTACATCAACAATACACTGAATAAAGATGAAAATATCATTCCGGTTCCCTTAAATGAGCTGCTGGTGTATCTTCACAGTGTGAACACGCAGGTCAGTATCCTCTACTGAGACGCACAAGAGCGCTGCACTGTTAAGATACAAACGCGCCAAAGTCAGAGCTCACCTGCTTCTTAAAGCAAGTGACAACTGGCACACTGATTTGGCACACTGTTTATTTCATGTTATGCCCAAAACACACCCATGATTAATTAAGAGAATTAGTTCATGCCTTTTATGTTGTGTTTTAAACCATGCAAAGTGTATTTTTTGCGCTTTCAAGTTTAACTTATCATAATGAAAATACTAAACAAATTGTTTCGGGTGGCACGTTTACATATCATAACAGCATGGATAAACACAGTGTCACAAACTATGCAAAGCGCAGTTATATTTATAAGTGTTTATGGCAATTCCATTTCCCCCATAATAACATTCTAACCTTCCAACCTTCAGAAAAATGGTAATACCTTTCCAGCCATTATATGAGGCAGAATATAATTAAGGAGAAGGTCAAGGTATGCCAGAACCGGTACAAATGATTAGCGACTGTGTTTGGTATCTGCGGTGGAAAGGTCCAGTCCGGATCACCTGCCCCAACACAAGGACACTTTTTCTCCATCAGTGCAATTTGCCCAAATTGAAGTCATTCTCTCGTCTCTGACTTCGCTCTCGAGAGTAATCAGGCGGGTGAAACGCTGGAGCAGAAAAAGCAGGTTTGGAGAATGAGAACGCCATTATGCTGTTGTCCACTCACATTCTGTCTTAGTGCTTATTTTCAAAGCTAAGCGTTTTCTCTGGAAGTCCTCAAACTGTAATGACCTCTAGTGCCTTAAACTGCTGAACTGTAAAAACAGGGGAGATTCAGAACTGTTCCTAGATCAGAAACAGAACTGATTTAGCCTTAGGACACATCAAGTTTATGGCTCTCTAAAGTCAATCCATAGCATTTAAGATCTAGGCTTCGACTTGGCCACTCCAAAAGTCGGATTTAGTTTTTCTTTAGCCTTACAATGTTTTGGGTCATTGTCCTGTTGCATAACCCAACTTCTACCGAGTTTTAGCTTATTATTGTATTATTGTAATGGCAATAAGGCTGAATAGAATTGAATTAAAATAAATTCAATTCTACACTATTACTTTATCCTAATCTGCGGTCTGATGTAATCTAAAGCCTTCCTGACCCTCTGATCTTCTCCTATTCAGAGCTCTCCTGAAGTAGACTAAAAGCCAGAGAGTCAGAGCTGCTGAAAATGGCAGCAGCAGCTCATTGTAATATAGCGCTCTGCCCTGTTTTTCTCATGCTAATGCTCTGCAAAGGGCAGAGATGATGATGCCAGTGTTTAAGAATAATAACGGAGAATATTTGGCCTCTTTGAACCAGAACGGCTTTGTCCTGATCTCTTTCCGCAGCTATTTTCATCCTGTTTTTCACTGTCAGGAAAGGTCGTCTGCAGTAATGTTTCGTCACGTTACTGGGAGAAAGTCAGGTGCAAAATCAGAATCACAATTTATAAAAAAAATTAAACATTACGAACCGAATCATCGCCACTGTGCTTGTGCTCTTGTCCTTAACAGCAGGACAGGTGGAAATGTAGTTCTTAGCCTGGGATATTGAGTGCAGCCAAGCCAAGTGGCAAAAAAAAACTTTGAGAAGCTTAAACTAATTCATAAGTTTAGGATTTTTTTATTTACAGTCAGATATCCAAAAGCGTTATCGGACATAATTCACCTAATTCACCAATTTCTATATAACTTGATAAAATACAGACTTGTCATGTCACAACTGGTGCCGAAGGCACTTCCATCTCTCACACTCAGCTCTACCTGCCGGAAATCAATCACCTCAATATTGATTTCACCTGTTACACGCACCATATATACCCCCTCACTTCACTCACTCCTCGCTGAGTAAAATCTCTCATTTCTGACCTTGTTTTTGTATTTTCCAACCTAGATTTTTTAATTTTCCATCTTTATCACACAAGGCTAGATTGGATTTAGTTGGTTAGTTCTTTCATAAATAAAATGATCTTTTAAAAAGTGCTTTTTATATTTACTTAGGTTAAGTTATCTTTGTCTGATGTTAAAATTGGTTTGATTATCAGAAAATATCAGTATACAGACAAAAAAGTAAAAATAATTATAAAATAAATCTGGAGATTGTATAACAGCAGGGATCACACTGGCAGATGAGGCACTAGATGAGGAGCAGAGCTCTAAGGGGTTAACTCCTCAAAAACTGCACGAGTCAGTGCACCACAAACACAAGGCTGCCAACTCTCTCACACACTCTGGCTGTGAGACTCACTTCTTTAAGTACACATTTGCTCAAGCCACACTTACCATTTCCCACACATTTTAACGACCCCTCGCTCCCCTCTAAAACAACCTCCGGATGAATTAGACTACAGCTGCCACTCTGAATTCCACTCATTAAACACACTCAGGACTGGTAATGGTGGCTGTCTGAAGGAGTTCGGGGGCATCCGCCCACCCGTCACCCCCCCACCCGTCACCCCCCCACACATCAACAAGACAAACTGTATGACAGACAGACGTTACCACTAGCCAACCCCTGCTCAGCCTGGGTTTCAAGACTGGGCCAACTTGCCCCCACATAAAGGTTTTAGTAAACGGCCCACCTTTAAAGCGGGTGTTATGCCGAGTTCAGCACCCCCACCAGGAAAAGTACCCCCTTTTGGGAGCGCTTTAACTTTATTTAGAAAATGGAATTACCCAAGATACTTTTCTAAGCTACACTGACTTGTAAGAAATAAGGAAAAAGAAACGTCACCTGCAGCCTCTACAAAGAGGGGGTGCTTTTCCTGGCGGGGGTGCTGAATTTAGCGCCATAGTAGTGCCTAAATCAGCACCCCCGCCATAAAAAGCACCCCCTCTCGGCAGAGCGTACGCACCGCCTTTTTGATAAAAGCGGAGATAATTACTTTAGCTAACATTACTTAGAAACGCGTTTTTTTAATGGCGGGGGTGCAGATTTCGGCGCGATTTCAAAATAAAATATTCTGTTAAAACAATATCTGCCTTTTCTGCGATATCATATTTTGGGGGAGGACAAATCCACCTATTTTTGATAGGTTCCTACACCAATGCACGCACTCTGGCTGGGGTGATCAGTTAAGCTGAAGCTGGAGCACAAGTGATGACGCCCTGGATTTTCTGCCGGGGAGTTTTTGTACAAATGTAAGTCATTACCTGGGGAAGTAAACGCAGATTTCCGATTTATTAACAGTAAGCTTAGATTTCCAGTATTCCAAGAGGGAGCGCTAGCCAGCTGTGGTTAGCAGCGCTAGCCAGCCACCATTAACGCTAGTAAATGCCACCCAATAGAGGTACACTGAGGAACCCTAAATGTTCCGGTAAGCCAGGGAGCTAGTGGTTTGTCCCATGTAGCTTGTTTTAGCATGGTAAGAACTGCAGTTAGCAGCTAATGCTAATGTCGGTGCACTCAGCCTCAGGGCTGTACTTCAGCAGAGTGGCTTTTTTAAATTTTTGCTGTCTTTAAAAAGTGTATATTAACTTTTTTTATGCTATTCTGTAATTATTACGTCAGTGGCATTTAAAATTAAAAAATGTCAAAAATATCGGGTATCGCAATAATTTCTGGGACAATATATCATCCACAAATATTCTTATCGTGACATGCCTAACAATAATGATTTTTGGAAAAATATAAGAATTTTAAGTGCAAAATATATTGCAAAAAAAATACGGTATGTAATAGCAAGGCAGAGAGCATATTTAAAGTTTAGTATGTTCAGCATGTTCAAACGAGAGCTCAGAGCTCAGATCAAAGATCAGCTTTATCTATTAGCATGGCCTCCACAGGTCTGTCAGCGAGTGAAACTTTAATTAGAGGAGCATCCGTACACAGATCATGCTACGGTATGATGTTGACCTCGGGTACTGTCACTTTACTGGCAAGAGGCGTCTCTCCATTGATTGCAACTTCTGAAAAATACATACAAACTGAGCGTCCTCCATACAAATTGCCCCTCGGCCTTCTGAGATCTTTTAGATCGATATCCCACAACCACAAACCTGAGCTGCAGGCGGCGAAAAGTATTAAAGGTGTATGAAATTTCAAGAAAGAGCGAAACCAGGACCAAAATGAACGCGGACAGAGCAGTGAACCACAAAATGAAGCACGGCCACACTGCTGGCAGTAATCTGTACTGCTTTATTCTCATCAGCACTCATTAACACTTATTAACACTCATTCCCAGAAAATCTAGTGCTAATGGGTTGATAAACGCAAGGGGAGTGCCTGTGCTAATAGGAAAGCTCTGAGGGCCGGCACGTTGCAATGTTTGGTTCTTTGAGCGTTGACAAACATAGTCAATTCCAGCCTCCGTATCTGCCCTGAAGGTTCACTCATACAATTGGGATGCGCGCAGTTTCCCATGCATATTCAGTGCGCTTAATCTGCCAGCTATTTCCCTCGTGTTAAACTAAGGGCAGGAGAACTGCCACAAAATCTCCAAAAGAGGATCTTTAGCTAATTAGATACATCATTCAAATTCAATCAACAATACCACCTCCCCTGCTGACGTCCAACAATCTGCGTCTCACTGCAATCAGAGGCACACTGTGCTGCTGCAGTTCAGCCAATCAGCTCTCTCTCCCGCCCTGCCTCTAAACCCATACATCACTCAGTCCTTAACTAACTATACCTCCCCTCCAATTTTTTTAGCCTTTTTCAAATTCGAGCTGAAGGTGGAGTCAGCAAAAATCAGGGGGTTACCCTCCGACCCTGCAATGTGATTGGCTTAGAGGCGTTATCAGACGGTAATATTCTGTAACCGAAGCTCTCTATAAATAAAGTATCTATCTATCTATCTATCTATCTATCAAAAAAAACCTAGAATTTCCCCTTGGGGATCAATAAAGTATCTATCTATCTATCTATCTATCTATCTATCTATCTATCTATCTATCTCTATGTATTAGTCCGCCACATACAGGTAACCTAGCAACGATGCAGCGCTTACAAGCCAAACAGGGCACCAACAAACAGAGCAGCAATGGAACTATTTTAACTCGCAGAGTTTTTATAGATTGTATATTTTAATCTTCTTTAACTCAAAATCTTTCAATAAACAACGATAATCAAATTGTGGTTTAACTGCAATAATTCATTCAAGGTTCATGCTATAACATGTAATATTGGCACTATTGCCAATATTACACATTATTTAACTCCTTCTCGTGTATTATTGCAAATACTTTAACCCTAATCTTAATAACAGTGTAAACATTTTATTTATTAAATATTTTAACAATAAGTATCATTCTAATTATGTGTGAAATAGATATTGAATGCTGTTCTTTTGCAGATATGTTAAATCACTGCTTAACACAACTAATGTTCTTACTGATGTCACTGATGTTTGCATTATTCATGGTCTCCATTGAAAAGGCCGACCACAGTAATTACATTATTGACTTATTATATAATATGTGATTTTAACTTCAGCTCTTTCTGCTGGCCTCAATATTGACCTCAAACTTAGCAAGAAGAGCCCATTAACATGAACGCTGACTTGACATGAATGCTGCATAAACACAGAGGTTCACTGTAGATATTTTAAATATTACATATTCCATTTGCAATATCTGAATTGCATTTAGAATTTAAAGTGTATTGCTTATCAAAAACAATGTGTAAATGCATGATTATGCTTTTATATTGAAAGATTTACTCAAATGAGATCCTGATTTATGCTGTATCTGGTGTGATACAACAGACAGAGAGAAAAAAGTCCAAAAATGAAAAATCTACAGTTCTCACTCTAAACTCTAAAAAGAGGCCTAAACGATTATCGTAGCCAAACTAAACACAGCACATATGAATTGTTACTCAGGGCTACATATAAATCACTCATATATATATATATATATATTTAGTGCCTTTCTAGAAACCCTAGATGCTTTACAATTTAGACATTTTACACATAACCATTCATACCCAGCACTCATCCACACCCCAGGAGAAGCGACAGCCAATAGCGCACTGCGTTCTCTCAACCCGGAAACCACCGTCCACCTGGAGGGCTGCTTTGTGCACTACAGCATTTACCCAGGACAGAGTGCCAATCCATATCTGGGCACAGTCATACACACTTTTTTATACACACACAATATAATACACCTATACAACACACATACATATACATACATATAAAAACACTTTTTCACAATTTAGGGTATTCAGTTATATTATATCTGATCTCCATGTTTTTGGACTGTGGGAGGAAACCTACGCCAACACAGGAGGGACAGGGAAACATTACCCAGATGTGGATTGGAGCAGCCTGGTGATCAATCTTCATTAATTGCACATTATTGCACCAGTAAGAGCTGTAAGAGTGTGAAGAAGGTTCAATTAGCAGGGTAAGAGCACAGTTCTGCTCTAAATATTGCAATGCACACAACATTATGGGAGACATACCAGAGTTCAAAAGAGGACAAATTGTTGGTGCACGTCTCGCTGGAGCATCTGTGACCAAGACAGCAAGTCTTTGTGATGTATCAAAAACCACGGTATCCAGGGTAATGTCAGCATACCACCAAGAAGGACCAACCACATCCAACAGGATTAACTGTGGACGCTGTAAGAGGAAGCTGTCTGAAAGGGATGTTCGGGTGCTAACCCGGATTGTATCCAAAAAACATAAAACCACGGCTGATCAAATCACGTCAGAATTCAATGTGCACCTCAACTCTCCTGTTTCCACCAGAACTGTCCGTCATAAATAAATAGCCTCACATTGCGCACCTCCACTGTGCAGCACTGTTTATTTAAATCTCTCCTTTAATGTCCTGCACGATTTCATTAAATCCTTCTCTAATCTCTGCCAGCAGCATTTCTTCTAGACTAGTGTATCTGTAGCATTTATTAGAGCGAGCTTCAGCAGTGGCACCATGAAGACTTTCACTGAAGGACACGATGCAGCTGTGCATTAAGGTTTTATAGCGTATGGATGGAGATGTGCACAGTTATGAACCTAAACTCAGAGCACAGTTCTGCAGCACGGCTGAACAGCTGGAGACAGTCTGCAGGCACATCCTGCTGCAGATGTTAATGAAGCGTAACTACATGAACCCTTAACATGGTTATAAAAGTAGTGTGTGTATAATCTGAAAATGTGGAAGAGAACTTTTCACACACTCAGATTTTTATAAAAACACTGCATTATTCATAAAAAACATTATATTTGTAGTGTCTTTTTCACTTTTTTAATCAGAATGATGTAATATGCTTTTAATATCATATCAGACCACATTATGTCATATAAGAATGCGTCAGAAAATAGTGGAATTTCTAGAGAGTGGGTGGGTTAAAATGTTTACAGTACCATTCAAAAGTTTGGACACACCTCTTCTCATTCAAGTGTTTCCTTTCTTATGTTTATTACATTGTAACACATGCAAGTGTTCAATAAACCAGAATATGTTTTATACTTTAGATTTTTCTAAGTATCATATTTATCTTTGAGGACAGATCTGCACACTCTCGGTATTTTAATCTCAGTGTCTTCATGAGGGAGAGTCACCTAGAATAGATTTTTCTCAGCGTCTTTAAGGAAGGAGTTTCTGGAGGTGCTGAACAATAGTTGCTGCTTTTCCTTCAAGCTGTGAAGCTTCAGCTCCTCCCAATTAAATCACCTCAAATCACCATCTTATGGGTATTGTGGATAAAAAAACACTTTTTTTAGTTTACTACATAATTTCAGGTCTTTAATATTTTAATCTACAATGCAGAAAATGCATTTAATAAAGAAAAACATCGAATGAGAAGGTGTGTCCAAACTTTTGACTGGTGATTTTGACTGATTGGTGCACATCCAAGGTTCCTTTACCCAAATTTGTTTTGTTCTATACAGAGCTGAAAAAAATAAGAGACCACTTAAAAATGATGAGTTTCTTTGATTTTACCAAATTGAAAACCTCTGGAATATAATCAAGAGGAAGATGGATGATCACAAGCCATCAAACCAAACTGAACTGCTTGAATTTTTTCACCAGGAGTAAAGCAGCATAAAGTTATCCAAAAGCAGTGTGTAAGACTGGTGGAGGAGAACATGATGCCAAGATGCATGACAACTGTGATTAAAACCAGGGTTATTCTACCAAATATTGATTTCTGAACTCTTAAAACTTTATTAATATGAACTTGTTTTCATTGCATTATTTGAGGTCTGTAAGCTCTGCATCTTTTTTTCTTATTTCAGCCATTTCTAATTTTCTGCAAATAAATGCTCTAAATGACAATATTTTTATTTGGAATTTGGGAGAAATGTTGTCTGTAGTTTATAGAATAAAACAACAATGTTAATTTTACTCAAACATAAACCTATAATAGCAAAATCAGAGAAACTGATTCAGAAACTGAAGTGGTCTCTTCATTTCTTTCAGAGCTGTAAACCCTAAATACACTGAAGAGAACACGGCCATCATCATTAAGCAAGAGAGAGACGCAGTAAAATATATAGTACATAAAAACTTTATTGCATTGTAAAGACACATGGCCAGTGCTTAAACAGTATTTACAGATGTTAAATTAACCGCTAATGCAATGTCATAAATTTCTTCACAGCCTTGTGCCTGATTACACACATACATATACACACACACACATTTGCCGTTTTACTTCCTATACTTCACACTGAGCCACATACTATAATGACATGTAACACAAACCACCCTTTGAGTTTTAATAAATAATTGGAAGGTTGCTTTATTTTGCCTGAAGAGCACTGCTTAATATTATCTGTAATGAGCTTTGCCTATAGTTGCAGCCCTGGAGGTTGCACGGTTAATGATTTCTGCTTGGGTGCTCCATAAGTATGCAGGGAGAGGCAGGCAGTAAGCGGGCCTCAAAGCACACAGATTAAACAGGATGTAAGACAAATGGGATGTAAAAAGTGCAAATGCGCTAAACAGCTACGTGTGCCAAAGTCCAGCAACAACCTGCTTAAGAAAACACAACCTAAGCCGTTATTACTGTCCACTGCTGTTTTGAGCCCACCTAAACGACCACGTGCAGGGGATGTAAATCATCCTCTAAAGGTAAAGGCAGTAGAACAGAGTGCAGCCTTTTTAAAGCACTGGCTATCTAGGTTTAGTCACACTACATTAACTCACATTATTAACATTACTCACCTTCCTATTTAACTCTATACTAAACTACATTAACATTAATAATGAATATTGAGTGGTTATTGATGGTTTGTATATGTAGAATATATGTAGACCCATTAAACAAAACTAAAATACATAAATTATTACACTGTCATCATCAATCTTTGAATTACACTGCTTTCACAGCTACCTTGTTTTTTTTAGTTTACAGCAGGTGTGAAAGGTCTAGACCAGGGTTTCCCAACAGTTAAGCCCACTTAAATCACACCAAAATTTTCCACAACCCCCCCCCCCCCCAAAAAATATTTTATTTGCAATTTAAAACCAAATTCAACCAAACGATGTGAAATAGTTAGACAGAGCAAAATGTTCAGAAAATAGATTGCCCAGCACTACTTATAATGGAAGTCAATGAAAAAAGAGAGAAAAGAAGATTTCTATTGGTCATCATTAAAAATTTCGATACAGTGTAAGGGACAAATTACCGTATTTTTCAAACTATAAAGTGCACTTAAAATTCTTTAATTTTCCCAAAAATCATCAGTGCTCCTTATAATCCTGAGCACCTTATGTATGAATTCTATCAGTCGAGGCTGGAGCAGCATTAGCATTAGATGCTAACTTTGCTAATTTCTAGCTCTTTAGCCATTCAGAGGTGAGTATTATCAGACTGTAGCCCGCTGCAAACCCCGGCTAGCTCTGCTGGAGCAGTATTAGCATTAGCAAACAAGCTACATGGGACAAACCGCTGGCTAATATCACCCTGCCTTACCGGAACACTCAGGGTTCCTCAGTGTAGCTCTGTCGGGCTAGCCTTAAAATAAAATCTGGAAATTCTGAGCTTATTGTAAATAAACAAAAGTGCTTTACTCAACCAAATAAACAGTTTTCAGGAGATAAATCTGTGTAGATTAACATCCAGCACTCATTTGAATTTAAAATATTTTTTTTAAAGAATTGATTAACAGGTTTATTAACTTAAAATTAGCTTAACTTTACAGGTCTCGCCACCCAGCACTAAATCCGCTTTATAATCTGGTGCACCTTGTGTATGAAAATAGACCAGAAAATAGAGGTTTAAGGTACAGTGTGTTTTACACTAAAAAAATACAGTATGTTGTATATTGACAGAAAAATGGAGATGCTTGTTTTTAATTGGACAGCAACAACATGCTGTTACATTCTAACAACTATATATGCAGCAGGTTTCCTTTCCAGCCCTATATAGTAATTATATAGTAATTTTCCTATTGTTAAGATGTACTGCATCTTTCACACCAACAAGCTCTTCTTTACCTGTGAGCCACAAGTCAACAAGTCAACAGATTCAGTAACCAAAATCCAATAAAAACAAATAGCTTAAAGGAAATACTCCTTAATAGAGGAAGTGCATGCACGGCTTTGCAAAATCCCACAAGATCATATACTGAACTCGTGATCATTTCCCAAAGCCTAGCTAGTGCTCATTAAGCTGTACAGAAGCTTTCGGAAATTTAAATGCGGAGGCTGCAGAAAATGCCTCCACATTCATCCCCTGAATCTGAAATAGAGTGAAAAGATTTTCATTTTCTCATTCAGGCTTGTAGAACTGTATTTTCTCCGCCAGCCCAGTACAGCACGTCTAATGTGACTCGATAGAGTTTAATTACAGAGCTTCCTTAAGTTCCTCAAGCAGCTTTAAAGGAGAACTCTGGTGTAAAATGGACTTTTGGTGTAATAAAACATGATAAGAGTAATTACCTTTGTTGAATTGCTCACCTCCGTTCTACCAGAGCTTTCCGAAGTCCTGTAATTTTATGCTTTTTGCCCAGCACTCTTTACAACAGCCACTTTGGGGCATATTTTGCTCCGATAAATCACTTTTTCCACCGTTATCCAGCTCAAAGTAGCTCCACACCTCCTTGCTAGAATCCAGAGAGCACTAATATTTAAAATGAGGCATTAATAACTTTAAAAATGCACAAGAAGCTTATTAAAAACACTGTTTACATCCCATAGCTTTAGCTACTGCTCTGGGCGCCGCCATCATGGTACTGATCATGACATAGACGTATATACATAGACTCCGCATAGCCTGCCTCCTGGTGCAGCAGCCGGCCGCTATATTGGAGGAGTCAGCCATGCACCCCCAGTGCATTTATTAGTACTAAAGAAAGGTGCATAATCACAACTCTACCAATTATTACCCAATTTTCACATGATTTATTTTGTTACAAACAGCAGAGATGCAGTAATGGTTTAGGACACTGTCTCCCACAAAAAGATTCTTCAGAAACTTGTGAGTTTAAAAACTGCAAATACATTTAATATAATAGTATTAAAATATTGTGATTTGACACTTTGACCCATTATTACACCCCTAATAAAGATACCTGGTTTCAAAAATGCACAAAAAATGGTAACATTGATCCGACAGAACGTCACAAAGCATGAATGTCATTTTTAAATATTCAGAAAAAAGTAGAGCACTGTATCCTGTATTTTTTTTGCAGACCGCAGAAGGGCAACTACTGCAGATCAGTATATAGCACAGGCAAGCATTTATACATAGAACATACAGCATCTTTAAGCATTAACATTTAAACAGGCCCATTCCTCACTGTGAGCACATATACCACGCCTATATCAAACCTATACAGCAAAATAATGAAGTAGAATGCCTTTTTTGGGGGACTTTTTTTACTGTCCTCCATGGATATTTGATTGCATTTAGCCAGAACAGCCAGTAATGAGATTGGAGAATTAGTTTTGTTCCACAGATAGGCCACAAAACCATTACGTAGGCCATTACGTGGCGGGCCACATAAAAAAGCTGTTTTGGGAAATAAGGTGTTATGGGATGAAGTGCTACAGACTAGTAGCTCTCCAGCCCAGAGGGTTGTTAAACCCAATTGCAGAACAGTTGAATTCAAAGCAGGTAAACCCAAGAATAAAGGAAAAAAATAATGAATAACACGCCACTTCTCACGCAGGATCGAACCCGTGTCGTCAGGGTCACAAAAACGTCCCTATAAGGAGATAGGGAGCCCAAGAACGAGCGGAAAAACGAGAATGTGCAGAAACTAAAGTCACCACGAGCGGAACAAAGAGACGGGGAGGAATGTAAACAAAAGCTTGACAGAGAAGCATTTTTATAATTTATTTTTTCAATATCGTTCATTATGCTATGCTTATATAGTGTACTATTTACTAATACTATAATACTACCATATTACTAAAGTTTGATGGGTTAGCATGCAAAATTTCTTCCTATGTGGGTGGTAGGCTTGGTGTTCAGCAAGTTTGCCTCTCAGCACTGGGATCCTAGGGTTTAAGTCTGGTGCAGTTTCCATGTTTCCCTTATGTCTGCATGCGTTTACTCTGGGAACCAGTTTCCACCCACAGTCAAAAAAACCTGGTGTTTAGGTGAATTGGCTACTCTAAGGGTGTACTCAAGATGGATGGATGGATGGATGGATAGATAGATAGATAGATAGGAGTGTCACATTACGGTTTGTTACAGTTTGTGGCGATCACACTAGTCAATCGAGCCATGCTTTGGGGTGAGGTCAATGATGTGACACTCCTATAAACAAATGGTTGTGCCAATTTAGAACCAATGCCAGGAAAAGCACTGTAAATGAAGAGTGTAGCTTCATTCATTTATAGTTTATAGATGTAGTTCATTCATAGATAGGAAGTGATGAACCATGGCTACATCTAATATTGTTATAGACAAGAGTAGCTCCTCCCTTTCCGTTTCTCGTTGAATTGTTAGATAATAGTATTTATTATTAGCTACAAACTCCTATGTATATACTAGTTTGTATGGTGCAATCCATTTAGATTTTGTAATGTGTAAATAAACCTGAATATACTGAATATAGACCAGGTTAATCCATCAATGGATTTTTTCTTCCCTGATGACACAGGCATATTCCTGTTCACCATAGAGTCCAGAGCTTAACCTCATTGAGAATCTTTGGGATGTGCTGGATGGAGAAGAGAGGCTTTGTGCAGTGGTCAGACTCAACCATCATCAATGCTGCTGCAAGATCTTGGTGAAAAATTAGTGCAACACTGAATTGAAATAAATCTTGTGACATTTGATGCACTGTGCTGCAATCAAAGATAAAGGCGCTCCAACTAAATATTAGAGCGTGTGACCTTTTTTTTGGTGTCAACTTTTTTGGCCAGGCAGTGTAGTGTAAAACTAGTTAGTAGTATATCGCATTTAGGCATTAAAGAGATGCAATTTATTAGAACATATTCTCCCCTCCCCACTCAGATTTACCACTGATTTCACAACAAGTGAGCACTGCCGCTTTAACTTAAAGTTTAAGTCTGAATAATGTTTTTAAAAGTCAATGGAATTCCTCCAGGCTGGATATAAATAAAGCTTACTAAGCTCAGAGCATTATACTCCTATTCGTATGATTCTGACAGGCAAGCTATAGCTAACATCCCAAAGAAGGAAAGAATTTAAACAGAAAATCCACGAGCTCTCCGCTCTGCCTGCTGCTAAACCCTCTGCTGAAAGGGAACTAAGGTCATGTGTACGGATTTATGTGTATTCTCTTCCTCGCTAATCCATAGAGTCTTCCATTAAATAACAGCAAATCTGCCTTTGTAAAAATCCACATAACGTCAGCAAGCATAGGTATCCCATGCATAATTGTGCGGCCATGGCTGCTATCTCCTCCTGAGCAGCCTGAGGATTCATTCCAGCAGCTGTAAACTGCTGTCTAACCGTGGAAATTCTGAAATATATGCCAAAAAAAACAATGCTTTGTTGAGGAAATGAAATATGAAAGCGTGGTTCTGGTTGTCATTGATGGCCATATTGATGATAATTCATTTTTTAATTCAAGAGTACCTTTGGCATTCCTGCTGCAGAGTTAAACCCCTTTTTTCCTCACCGTAGGGATTCAAGCTATTTCCTCTGTGTCCAACACTGTTGCATTTTAATTTTTTTATTCATTTCCACAGACACACGCACACAGCTTGTTAGTTGGCTATCTGGCTGTGCATGGCCATTACATGTTCTGTGAACAGGTAGGATAGTTATGCACATTTTGTAGCATTATTATCATCATCATCACAAAGGTGTTAAGATAGTAGTAAGGTAACTAAGTAGGTTAGTTAAATGTCTGTAGTGGTGATGTATGCCCACTGTACACAGCCCAGCTTATATAGATACTAGCTATAGAGATTTTGCCTCTCTCTCTCTCTCTCTCTCTCTCTCTCACACACACACACACACACACACACACAGGTGCTAGCTAAACATGCACAAGCTCTGAATATGAATTGTGCTGCCTGGGCTGCTGCTGGCTGCTACTCTAATCCAACACACAGGACCATTAGGCAGCTACATATAGCTAAAAAACATCATTTACAGCCATTTATACCATCAAAACGAAGGCACAGCTACCTCCAAACACCTGCGAGGCATTCTGGGCATCAGTGACACTAAGCATGGATGCTGTAAGCTGGTTAACCAGGCATGTATAGGCATGGGAAGACCATATGTATATGTATAATACAGCTCTACAGTATATTTATTTTTTTACAAGGTCATACAACGCAAACACACAACGCAAACACTCATTCACTCATTCACGCGCACGCACGCGCTTGTTCTTACCGTATACTCCCTGGCAAAGAATGCCCTTGAGAAACGCAGCCAGCAGCCAGAGAAGAGCAAAAACTATATCCATTTTTAGGTTGGTATCAACATGTCCAGCTGTGGTGGCGGTGGCCGCTGTGGGAAGCAGCGGGCTCGCGGTCGGTGCGTCTCGCGGTGTTTGGCCACAGATTCGCGATGACGGAGAACATCTGAAAAATCTCAAAACGCATCCAGAAAAACGGCGTTTTAAGAGTCATTTTAATCGGAGCGCATACATTATATAGGTTTCACCCTTCCAGAGGATTTAATGATGGTGAAGGACCATAGGCAGCAGGTCAGACAGTCAGCCGAAAACAACGCCTTTCTCCTCCGTGGTTTTCTCAGTCTGAATAGCCATCGTTTTTTACGATAAAACACAAAACGTAGCTGCTTAAAAAGCTCAGCTCAGCTCTGAGAGGCTCCTTTTCCAGGCTGCTGTTGGAGCTAACAAGCCTAACGTTACAGCACCGGCGAAAAAAGGCACAAACACACACTCCCTCTCTCACACACACACACTTTACACAGACACACACACACACAGACACACAGCGAGCGAGGCGGCAGCCCGCCTCCCTTTTCCTTTTCAGCTCGCCTCTCTCTCCAGCACTCCCTCCCTCAGCTGCTGTTTAAATCCCCACGCCGTGCAGCGGCCCCGGCTCATAGCCTCTTCTCCCCGGCGGCGGATGGATGCTGAGGACGCGTCCGCTCCGTACGAGCCCAAAGCCGTGTGGATAGAGAGCTCACGCCCGCTGAAGAAGCCCGGCTGGGAGAGCTGAGCTGCTGCTGCTGCTGCTTCTGGAGCAGCGGGTAATGAATCTCATATATAAATATATATAGCTATAGCTTAGCTAAAAAGAAAAAAAAATAGTATTTAGTATTTTTGCATTCTGTGTAAAAGAGAGAGAGAGAGAGAGATAATGTGTGTGTGAAAGAGAGAAAGAGAGCGGATTTCAGAAGGGAGGATGAATGGATGAGCGGACGGATGGATGGATGGTTTCGCCTGGGTAAGGAGAGCTGCGCGCACGCCGCTGCGCCATAATACCAGCTGGCTGGCTACGTCAAAGCGCTGTTTTGATTTCCACCTGTTTTTCGGCGGAAGGCCACGCCCCCTGCTCCGCCAGCGATTGGCTGCAAGTTGACACACTCACCAAGCTCACCAATCACGTGGGCGTTACCTATTCCCCTCTATATACTACTAGCTAGTCAGTCTATAGTATATACATGTAATTTCTGTCCCCAGGAAATTACATGTATAAATATGCACACAAAATAACTTTAAAATACATTTTATTACTGAGCATAATGTCTTGTACACTGACCTAATTGCAAAAGTAAGATATGTTATTAAAAAAAATGTAAAAAAAAAAAAAACTACTTAGAACACAGAAAAAATTGCATTTATTACCTGCTCACACTCTACATAAATTTTACCAAGAAATATAATTATTAAAATCCTTTCAATATGATTTTTTTTTTGCAATGTGGTCTAATTCCAAATCCCATCTATGCTTTAAAAATATTCTATAATAAATCATAATAAATCCATAATATTTAAGTTAAAATACACATTTTAATTGTTTCCCCTGGTTATCGCTCATTCCTCTTCTAAAGGCCATGGGAAGACCAAAATTAACCTAATGTATTCAAATAAACCTCATTTGTTTTTCTGTATATTTGATCTTATTGTATCTTTGACTGAGAAGGTCAATCTCAATGGCCTGTCCTGTTATCTAAATTAATTCTTAAATGTTATTTGTTTATTTTAACATAAAAAGTTACAGGAGTGAGTGCCAGTAACAGGAGTGGGTGCCAGTAACAGGACTGAGTGCTGGTAACAGGAATGAGTTCCAGTAAAAAGAATGAGTTCCAGTATTGTCCAATGGTTTAATGATTTATTAATGTGAATAATAGTTAGTGTAAACCACTTCAGGTTTGGCTTTTCTTGAAAAGATAAGCATGGCTTTGCATTTTTTAGAAATATACATATATACTGATTTTTTTGGTCAGAAATATTAATTATTTGTACATGCAGTCAACCATTTCTTTAAAGTAAACACTTTCTTGAGAGAAATTAATTGAATTAGTGGACTTGCTTTGAAGCATGCTTTTTAAATCTTACATGAGTTTTGGTAAAAGACTAAAAAAACATCTTCAGCTTAGAAACCTTGTAAAAAATAAGTAAAACGGTCTGGGATCGAACAGTACATGTTTTGAATAAGTAAATATATATGTGTTATTAGATTCAGAGTTAAAAAAAGATGAAAAAAAAATAAGTTTAATTTGGAAGAATTATAACAAGCAAATGGCACCATATATGCTATTGCAGTATATGCAGCACGAGCTTGACTCACTGGAGTATGCAGTCAGTGCTGTAACGCTATGCTGTGGATGTATGTAGGTTATGTAACGCTGGGGTAACAGTAACGCTGCCCACAGGGATGAGAGGACAGAAGACAGGAGGGGTACCACTGGGCGGGGCAACCTGTAAAGGATGGACGCCAACAACCAATCATATTGCACGGGGGCGGAGTTTGCCCGAACACAGGTGGGATGCAAACCAACACGCTCATCTCTCATTAGTATGAGGAGCACTTGCACAGGGAGAAACGCGCAAATGTGCTTCATTATACATTGAAGGCACTTCGTCTATGGAGGCTGCAGGGGTTTCAAACGCGCAGTACTGGTTAAAACTAGAGCCATTTCACTCGCTGCAGAAACCGAGGCTGTGCAATTACCTTTTTACTCTGTCTTTTAGCCAGTGAGCTGCTATCCATCTTTTGCCTTCCTCTCTTCTTCTTCTTTTAGGGCCTCTTGGGAGTTCATTATCATGGATAGCCTAGGCTATTCTGCAGGATATTGGACTTGTATAAATATTTAAGGCAAAACTTCTATGACTATGTATTTTGTTGTTAACCAGTGCTGACATACAGCTCTGAAAAAAAAATAAGAGACCACTTAAGTTTCTGAATCAGTTTATTCTATAAACTACGGACAACATTTCTCCCAAATATTTTAAATAGAAATATAGTCATTTAGAGAATTTATTTGCAGAAAATGAGAAATTACTGAAATAATAAAAAAAAAGATGCAGAGCTTTCAGACCTCAAATAATGCAAAGAAAGCAAGTTCATATTCATAACGTTTTAAGAGTTTAGAAATCAATATTTTGGGGGAATAACCTGGTTTTGTTCTCATTTTTAATGCATCTTGGCATGTTCTCCTCCACCAGTCGTACACACTGCTTTTGGATAACTTTATGCTGCTTTACTCCTGGTGCAAAAATTCAAGCAGTTCAGTTTAGTTTGATGGCTTGTGATCATCCACGTTTCTCTTGATTATATTTCAGAGTTTTTTAATTTTGTAAAATCAAAGAAACTCATCATTTTAAGTTGTCTCTCTTTTTTTTCCCAGAGCTGTACATCCACACATCATAAGTCACCAAAATATCAATGGTACTGAATAGTTTCAGGTGTGTCTAAGCCAATAAGCAACAGATTAGTACTATACAAATACTCTTCTTGACTAGGCTGATACAAATGTTCTGTAAAGAATACCAGATTGCTCATGTAGACTACATATATAGCATATATATATATATATATATATATATATATATATATATATATATATATATATATATATATTGTCTGATAAGGCCAGTCTGAATAGCCCAACACCACAGGTGTAAGCTACACTATTTCCATATGAATGTAAATGTAAACTGTGCTTACAGGCAGCCTTGATTTTAATCAAAGACTTTTATCTGCATCGAGCAAATGCAGATGTGTACATACAGTGCCACCTTCTGGAAATAAGGGAAGAAGAGTCCCTCTCTCTGTTCTAAACAACTGGTCTCACATGCAGGTTAGTAAAGAAGAGATATGTAAATAATTTTTAGGGAGGGAGGGGAATGTAGGATCAGGATCAGGTTTCATCAGGATGGTGATGGTATACTTTACAGAGTATGAAACACTCAGCAGGAAACAGACTAGCTAACTTCCTGTATTGATTTTAGGCATTTTTAATATCTATTTTTTAATCCAGGTTGGTCACAGTTAGTTACTGTATGTGGATGGTGTATCTCTATCTTATCCCATCTTATGACAAGGTTACTTAAAGGAGCATACAAGCTAAGCATGATTCCCATGTGACACATCACGGCCAATCATGATATCTTAATTTGCTGCATGCAGTATTTACAGTTACTCTATGGCTAGAAGTGTTGGCACCCCTGATTTTCTTGTGAATTTCACTTGAATGTCTCTGAGAAGATTATTGCAATTACACATGTTTTCTAATACATGTTTATTTATTTTGTATTTATTGTAACAACACAAAAAAAAACAAATTTCACATAATTGTTCATTTAAACTCATTTGTGGCAGGTAACAGGTCATATAACATGGGACATATAAAAAAATCACACTATAAACCAGATAAAAAGGAGAGAAATATACTTAATCTTTACATTGCATTGAAAAAAAAGTTCTGGAGATTTCTGAATTGGCCAACAGTGAGTCCGGATCTAAATCTCATTGAACACCCATGAGGAGATTTTATAATTGCTATTTGGAGAAGGCAGCCCTTTAAAATGGGTCTAGAATTATAGTTATTGGAGTTTTAAGAAGCTTGTTGTTGGTTATAGGAAGGGATTGATTTCAGTTATTTTAGGGTGTCAATAATTGTGTCCCTGCCATTTTTGGATTTTGCGTGAAATTCAATTGAATATCAATTTTGCCTTTTTTCTCAGTTTTTTTTGTGTCTCTTGTCTCACGTATGTCCATATCTATACGTTGTTTAGTGTCTATTTCATTCTTATTGTTACACCCTAGCCTTTGTCTGTCTTCTGTTTTCTCCCTCGTTTGTTCCCTAGTGCTCCTCCCCTCTGTTTTCCTGTCATGTGTTCACAGCCACGTGTTTCTGTTGTGTATCTGTCACCGTCTTAGCCCTGCCCTAACCATCAGTGTTCTCACCTGTGTCTTATCTGTAGCCCTGCCCCATCATCAGCCCTGCCCAGGTGTTCCTCCTGTATATAAGCCCCTCTGTTTGTACGTGCTGTGTCGAGTCTTTTGTGTTTTCTAGTCTGTAAATCTAACCGTGTTTCCTGTTTATAGTGTTTAGCCTCAGTATCCCAGCCTTGTATCTTAGTGTTTGTATCCCAGTCTTTACCTTAGGCTTAGCCTTAGTTTATATATTCCGTTTTCGTTTCTGTGTTTGTTTTGTTTATTTAATAAATAATTATCTTTGCACTTACGTCCTCCTCCTCCTTCACACCCCAGCGTAACACTTATAGTATTTAGCATTTTATTTAGGTTGTACGTCAGTCAACTATTACTTTATATTTTTTGTTTTTTTGTTTGTTTGTTTAGTTTTTTTGGTAAAACTTTGGGAAGGAGAGTAACACAATTTTAATTCTCTGTATGCCCAGCACATATGCAGTACTGACAATAAAACTTAAAACTTCACTTGACTTGGCTTGATTTAAGTCTGCACAGCAACGCTAACTGCATCTTCACTATGTATCTATCTGTACCTATGGAACATGCCATTGTCTTTACTTGGGTCTATAGGGTTTATTTTAGGGCTGTTTTTTTTCTTTCAGAGAATCGAGTTTGATATGTGTAAATGTTGAATAATTAATGTTGATATGTTTTTTTTTTTTTTTTACTCCGATGCCACATTAACCTTAGTTAATGCTCATCTTTCTGTTGCTTAGTAACAAGAGATTCTCCATGCATTTGGTTAATGTAGTGACCTACAGACGTTACAAGTGCATTGCGGGAGATTGTTGCGCTTTTTAAATCAGCCTGAGTTTCTAGTTTCTGAGGTGGATATGAATACATAAAAGTCCTGTGGCCTATTTGTGTTATAGAGTCTTAAAACACTTAAAAAATACTAAATAATATATGTGCACTGTGTAAAATATTAGCTAGACTGATTCGTTTTAAACTGACTGGACAAAAAAAAAGTCTCCACCTGGATTTAAGTAAGTAAATGATGTGGGGTTGGTTGGTTGATGCTGCAGTTGGTCTGCAGGTTTAGGTTCAGCAACAGTATGTGCTGAAAGAATGAGGTCAGCTGACTACCTGAATATACTGAATATAGACCAGGTTATTCCATCAATGGATTTTTTCTTCATATTCCAAGATAAGACAATGTCAGGATTAATGGGGCTGGAATTGTGAAAGAGTTCAGGGTTCAGGGAGCATGAGATTACCATAATTTTCACACATGGATTGAGAGAGAGTTCACCACAGAGTCCAGATCTTAACCTCATTGAGAATCTTTGGGATGTGCTGGATGGAGAAGAGAGACTTTGTGCAGTGGTCAGACTCTACCATCATCAATGCTGCTGCAAGAGCTTGGGGAAAAATTAATAAATTAATCTAACACTGGCTCTTGTGACATTGCAAAAGCTTATTGAAACAATGCTACAGAGAATGCGTAACGCAATTAAAGCTAAAGGGGGTTCAAGCAAATTTAAAAAGTGTGTGCCTTTTTTTTGGCCAGGCAGTGTACAAATAATGATGGGAAAATATAATAACAACAAGAACTGTAGTATCCAAAGGCTGTATCCAATTTTGGGCCTAATTTCCCCCCATTTCTTTGCATTAAAACCTCCTATTTGGCACAATTTTGACACTTTAAGGTAAAGAGCCAAGCCCTACTATATATAACCCTCTATATACCCTGTTGCCATGTCTTCATCCCACCTCCTCCCCAGCCTCTTTTACAGCACATGCTCCATCCAAAGTACCCCGCAGTATGTTTCTCTCTCACTCAAGTGCACCAATCCTCTAGGCTCCAAAGTTTTGATGGTCCCTGACCCTTATTTCACCTGTAATATGATGGACGGCTCTTTTTTTTTCACTCCATGCTTGGCTGCCTTCCTCAGTTTATCTTTTCTATTACCTTCTCCTTTCAGCTGAATCTGAGCCAGACATAGTGTCATCTCTATTGGCCAAGGAAGGTTTAGAGGACTTTTTGATTGGCCCTTTCACTTCGCCCACCATTTCCACTTTCCCACATATCAGATCAGCCCCATTAACATAGCCACTCATGAGTATTCAGGGGGAAAGCGAATATCATTGATTTGTCTGCTCCACACGGATCCTCCGTGCCCTCAGTCCATAAACTGGAGCCTCGTGCCCAGCATTGATATTTCGCTCAGCTACGTTGACTTTGCCATGTCTCTAATTAAGCTGGATGGGCACAGTGCAGAAGGATTGGCCAGGGTCAATATTGTTCCACTGTTTTGCCCCTGCACCCCAATTTTTAACACCTTTTTGGGGCGCGATGGCAAAGTGAACTTTATTATACCTACCCTTTACTTTGTCTTCATGTCCCTTGAATGATCTTTGCCTCTCTGAACTGTCAGAATTGGAATGATATCTTCCTGTTTTACTAAGCTTCTTTTCCAGCTCTTAACATTCTTCTCATTTTTACTAACAAAGCCGCTTCTTCTGACATATGGTTGTCATAAGATTTTCACTGGTTTGACACAAAATGATGAAGCTTTACAGCCTTTGCCCTTTTGAGAGAGAGGAGATGTACAGCCCCTGAAAAAAAGTTTCAAGGTTTCTTTGATTTTACCAAATTGAAAACCTCTGGAATATAATCAAGAGGAAGATGAATGAACACAAACCATCAAACCACCAAACTGAACTGCTTGATTTGAACACCAGGAGTAAAGGCATAAAGTTATCCAAAAGCAGTGTGTAAAACTGGTGGAGCAGAACATGCCAAAATGAGATTTTCCACCAAATATTGATTTCTGAACTCTTAAAAAAACTTTATGAATATGAACTTGTTTTCTTTGCATTATTTAAGGTTTGAAAGTTCTGCATCTTTTTTGTTACTTCAGCCATTTCTCATTTTCTGCAAATAAATGCTCTAAATTACAATATTTTTATTTGAAATTTGGGAGAAATGTTGTCTGTAGTTCATAGAATAAAACAACAATGTTTATTTAATTAAAACATAAACCTATATAAAAAAGGGCATGGACCCCTCTAGGATTAGCAGTTAGTTTGGTTAAATAAAGGTCAAATTAGAGTTGGGTGTTTTTTAAATCAATGGGACAATTACAATCAGGTGTAAATGGGTGGAGCCTGTTTTATTTAAAGAACAGGGATCTATCAAAGTCAACTCCTTACAACATGTTTATAGAAATGTATCATGAATGTATCAGAAACAAAGGAGATTTCTGAGGACCTCAAAAAAAGAGTTGTTGATGCTCAACAGGCTGCGAAAGTTTACAAAACCATGTCTAAAGAGTAAACACTCAATAACAATAAATATTAATACAAAATTATTGTCTATTCTTACTTCAGGTTATGAAATCAGTGGATTTTTGTTGGAATGACCTGCTTTAACGAATGATTATATGGAATTATATTGTCATTTTACACACTAAATTCGGTACCACTTTAAAATAAGACTACCTTTATAAAGGGGTTTTAAATGGTTTACAATTAGTTTATTAATGGTTACTAGTTAGATTGTAAATGCCTGAAAAATAATTAATAATCAGTTATAACACATACGTAGAAAGGGCATAGACAGTATAGACGGCTGTGGGTTCACTATTTGGCACACAACAGGTCATTGTTGCCCTTTCTATATGTGTTATAACTGATTATTAATGATTTATAAGGCATAAACAACCTAATTAGTAACCATTAATAAACGAATTGTAAACCATTTATAAACCCTTTATAAAGGTAGTCTTATTTTAAAGTGGTACCCTAAATTCCTACATTTTTGCGGTTTCCTCTGTCTAGCACATGAACAGACAATGTTTAGGAGAAGTTTGACGCAGGTCTGTAGAAGCCTGCCAATCATAGCACCTAGGGAAACAGCAGCCGACAACAGACAGCACACATTAACGTATGCTGCGGTTGTTTACTGCGTTTTCAGTGCATTTCTTCACATTTGTTATATTTCTTTATAGCTGAACTCTTCTACTCCACCGGCTTCGGTTTCTGTGGTAGAAACCACATATCAGCAGAAGAAGCCTTGAATGGAGGAATCTCTGGAGATTCGAGGGCGGAGGTGGTGAGGCTCAACAACAGAGAGTCAGCAACTCATTACTGCAGAAATGCAGCACCCAGAGCAGCCGAATCAAGACATCACACAGCTCCTCAGCAGCTCCAGCAATCAATTATTTATCACATTGGACCTCAGCATTAAGAGCAAAGTCTCTCTTCTCTCACGAGTATGAATTATCTTTCGGGTTCCGGTATGTAGAGAATGCGTCTATACAATGCAGTCATGATAGTCAAAAAGAGCGTGATATCATTTAAAATAGTCTATACCCACTTTTTAAGGTATACATACAGTGGTGCATAAACGTTTGTGCATAAATAGGACCTAAAACATCAGCAAATTTCCTATTAGTAAATTTAAAAAAAATTACATTTATTTATTGAGGACAATAATCCCATATTACATATTTGTGAGTGGCAAACATACAGCTCTGGAAAAAAAAAAGAGATTGAAAACTTTTAGAAAATAATCAAGAGAAAGATCAATGATCACAAGCCATCAAACCAAACTGAACTGCTTGAATGTTTGCACCAGGAGTAAAGCAGCATAAAGTTATCCAAAAGCAGTGTGTAAGACTGGTGGAGGAGAACATGATGCAAAGATGTATGATGAAAACTGTGATTAAAAACCAGGGTTATTCCACTAAATATTGATTTCTGAACTCTTAAAGCTTTATAAATATGAACTTGTTTTCTTTATATGATTTAAGGTCTGAAAGCTGTGCACCTTTTTAATTATTTCAGCCATTTCTCACTCACTAATCGTCAACCGCTTTATCCGTTGAGGGTCACAGGGAGGCTGGAGCCTATCCCAGCCGGCATCAGGTGGAAGGCAGGATACACCCTGGACAGGCTGCCAATCCATCGCAGGGCAGACAGACAAAGACAGACACTAAGACACATTCACTCACACCTAGGGGCAATTTTATCCAGCATCCAATCAGCCTGAACAGTCTGCCAGTCTTTGGACTGTGGGAGGAAACCAGAGCACCTGGCGGAATCCCACGCAGACACAGGGAAAACGTGCAGACCCTGGTCACCCCAGCTGGGAATTGATCCCAGGCCGTCTTGCCGTGCCACCCTCAGCCATTTCTCATTTTCTGCAAATAAATGCTCTAAATGACAATATTTGGAATTTGGGAGAAATGTTGTCTGTAGTTTATAAAATAAAACAACAATGTTCATTTTACTCAAACATAAACCTATAAATAGCAAAATCAGGGAAACTGATTCAGAAACTGAAGTGGTCTCTTAATTTTTTGTTTGAAGGTGAAATTAGAGTTTTTTGGGTTTTTTTTCAGGTCTCACTTGCCTCAGTTAAGGTCAGTGTTCATCGTTTAATAATAAGAGACTTGGCAAAAATGTAGGGGGCAAACACTTTTACAGAACTGTATATGTTTTATGTATATGTTTTAAAGTGTTGATTTTACATATTTTATTATTATAAACTATAAAAACAAGCCACATAATCACTGAAGAAAGAAAAAGCGCAGAAACCGTGAGGAATGTGCAGCTCTGCGAGGCTTATGAGTTCTGAAAATCTTCTCAGTTCAGGCACATCAGTTGTGAAGTCTCTTAATCTCAGTGCAATTTTCATAGCTGCTGCACGTCCGCACCCAAGTGACCCAATCTAAAGATTATCATTCATTAAATGAATGTTCAGAAATCAGACAAGCATATAAATAATTTAGCTATAAACTTAACTTTTAGCTATACATCGTTAATTCATGCAATGGTTTATTAAAGGGCGTATGTATATATGAAGAGCAGGGCAAAACCCTGTTTGTGTGTCTTCAGTCTGTTGTGGGTTTGGAGGAACAGTATGTTTAGGATGATGTTGAAATTCTTATTTCATATTCTTTTTTCTTTTTTTTTTAAGTATTTTCTCCTTTCAGATTTCTTTTGTTTTTTTTACATTTTTGTCATACTTTCATTTTTCATATTATGAAACTTTAACATTAGACAAATTTAACCTGAGTAAATATAAAAAGCACTTTTTAAATGGCGATATTTATTAAAAGTGTTTCAATTTCACTACTAACCACAATCAGACCTGATTACTGGCAAACCTGTAGAACAAAAAAATCACTTTCAGAAAGTCAAGAACAGATGAGAAAACAAAGTAATGGACATCTATTAGTTTGGAAAAAGTCATTTATTAGGCTTTGAGACTCCAGAGAATCACAGTGAGAGCTATTATTCACAAATGGAGAAAACATAGAACATTATTGAACCTTCCCAGGAGTGACCAGCCAACATAAATTACTCCAAAAGGGCATGGACAACTCATCCAAGAGGTTTTATCCAATTAAGAAAAAAATACTTCAATAAATGAAGGCCGGTCAATCCGAAAAATGTCAAGAACTTTCAAAGTAGCCTCAAGCATAGTCGCAAAGAACATCAAAAGCATTATGATGAAACTGGCTCTCATCAGAGTATTTTGTTTCAACTGATTTAAGTCGCATTGTCCTGTTCCTGGTCAGACTCCATGTTTTTCCCCTTCTTTGTTTTTGTATCTCTATGGATCTGCCACTTTTTAGTACTCCCACCTGTGTTCATTTGTTGCTCCGCCCCCTCATTACCTGTTCCTCGGTGTTTCCTGTTTCCTATTCCCTCCATGTCTATTTAAGGCCCTTTGTTTTAAGTGTTAGGTTGTCTGGTCTTGTTCCAGGTTGCTGTTTCTTTGTTTTTCTGTTTGTAGTGTACTCTGTGTTTATTCTAGCAGTCATGTCTGTTCATGTATCTTGTTTTGAGTTTAGTTTTGGTTAATTGTTTGTGTTTTTAGTAAAAAAAGAAAGTTACCTGCATTTACGTCCACCTCGCATCCTCACTGCTGCAATTACCTGATATTACTACATGATTCTGTATGTATTCCTCCATAATATGGATGACTTAAGTATTTATTTACAATGTTGGAAACAAATAAAAAAAAAAAACATTGAATGAGAAGAGGACTTTTTATTGGTACTGTATATTAGTTTGATTTGTTCTTGATTGTTGCAGACCAGATCCTAGGAGCTCTCTAACGTTTTCATAAAGAAGGCTATATAGGAATAACCTAAAAAGTTAAGCATTGTTTTGTTTTTTTTGTCTCTACAACCAAAAGTTCTACAATTGATATGCAGGGAGTGAGCTGCCAGAGACCTGTTATAAAAAAAAAGATCTTGATTACCACTGACAATAAAAGACTGAAAATAAAAAGCTGAAAGATGAGTGCTCTGCTCCTTTGAAGGATCTCAGTTCTTTGATCACAGTGAAAAACTGCTGAGTACACATTTAACTCTTCTTAAAAAGTTTGCTTAAAAAAAAGTGACCTTTCCTTTTTTTTTTTTGTACAAAGTTCAGGAAGAACTGTCAGACCCAGAGCTCCTATGTGCTCAGTGAAGCTGATAAGACTGTCTGTGAGCATACAAAAAAGGAGGTGCTTATAATGTTTGATACTTTACTATATAATGATATGTGAAAGAGAAAAACTTTTTAAACTTTTAACAAGATTAAGATCAACTGGCTACACATGATTGTAAAAAAAAAAAAACTTTGGTGTATGGCCACAAGATGGAGGAACTAGAAATTTGAGGAAAGGTGAACTAAACTGGTATATGCTAACTTATAGGGCTGACGGCAAATAATCGATTAATCGTTGGTCGACCAAAAAAATAACTAGTCGACCAAATTCCATTGGTCGATTGGTCGCAGGAAAAAAAGCTGCTCTTGTCAAAGCACTTCTGGGACTTTTAATTTCAACGGCGTGACAAAGGAAGACGTGACACGAATTTGCCGTTGGTGATTTGTTTGACAAGGACAGAAGGCATTCTGGCCATGTCTGGAAGGAGCTCTAAAATATGGGATCACTACATAACTGACAAAATAGCTGACGCTGGACATGCGACCTGTGAATATCGTCAGTGGTGAGGGATTTAAAAATCTAATTTAATGCCTCGAGCCCGGATACAGCCTGCCAGGACGTGAAACAGTGATGCTTGCTTTTAAGAGCAAATACAGCACAACAAAACAAACACTTCAGGACGAGATCGAAAACTGTAAAGCACTCAGCTCCACAACGGATATATGGATATCTAACCAGATGGAAAGTTACATGACTGTCACCGCGCATTTTATTTCTGATAACTGGTGACTGCATTCATTCGTGCTGGAAACTAAAGAGTTGGGAGTGAGCCACACAGCTGCTAACATAGCAGAGCGACTCAGCGAAGTAATGGCAGTTTAGAATCCCCGCTGAAAAAAGGGTCGCTCTCGTACACGGCAATGCCGCGAACATGGTGCTGTGCGCCGATCAGTTATCTCGTAACCCGTCCTGGGGTAAGTTCGTTGCAGGGCACACATTAGATTGTTGTTTTTGTCCATTCTTTTGTTTTGTTTATATATAATTTTTTCCTTTCAATTTGGTTTGTTTAATTTAATCCCCAAACGCGTGTTTGTTTTTCCGTTTTTTCGGTCTTAGTCATTTTCTTTGGTTGTGTGGTGAATTTCGTTTTTTTTTTTTTTTTATTCGTTAGATTATATTTTTGTCAACATTTTGGGTTTATTTTCGTTTGTTATTTTTCTAATAATAATAGTAAATACATAATTGATTTTCTTTTGTTATTTTTTTACGGGGCGAATAACAAAATGTAATGCAATAGTTACTTTTACTGCTAATAGTTATAGTGGAGTAACTCCGTTAGTAAGTTAGTTACTTTTTTGGAGGAGTAACTAGTAACTATAACAAATCACTTTTTTAAAGTAAGGTGCCCAACACTGGTGGTAAATTAGCATAGACGCGGCAACCCGGCATTAAAGATAAAACTTCACAGATGTGTATCCCGGTCAAAATATATATTTTTTATTTTTTTATGGGGGGTTGTGGGGGGATAGTGTTGGGGGTCGATTAGTCGATTAGTTGGAGTAAATGACGGCCACTGGTCGACCAACAAAATCCTTGGTCGTGGACAGCCTTACTAACTTATGTGTGATAAAGCAGCACTATCTTTGTTTTTTGGGAAATAAATGTTCTGTAAAAACAATTAATTAAAAAAAAGTCATACATACAAATATTACAAATACATAATTTGTTTTTTTCTAAAAATACTTAATTTATTATGATATATTGATACACAAAAAACAGGAGGAACTTAAGAGTTGACAAACATACTGATGCAGATCTTTTTGGTAGATCTGTTATAACTATACAACAGGAAAGCCACAATCACGTAGTCCATTCAGCTTCAGAGTCCTTGCAGTTTGCTGTACAACAAATGAGAACATTAACAGTTACCCATTAACATCTGAAGCACATTACTTTTTGTTTTTTCATGGTCATTTTTCCCCAATAATAAAAAAGCTGATACCTGTCCTCCACTGTTCTGTTGGATGGGTAGTACACCTTAAATGAAAAGCCACTTTTTGGGAAAGAGCCCTGTAGAAGTAAAACACAAAATCATACAATAAACAACTTCATTTAATCATTATCAACATAATTTTTGTAGGTTAACTGTTATATGGTCAGTTTCCCAGACAGGGAATTAGGCCAAGTCTTGGACTGTACATATTTTTTTTTCTATTTTTTTATCCCATTTTCTCCCTAGTTTACAAGGCCAAATACCCAAAACACTCATTAGGACCCCCATCACTACCAATGTCCCAACACCAGGAGGGTGAAGACTAGCACATGCCTCCTCTGATACATGTGAAGTCAGACTCCGCCTCTTTTACAACAAATATTGTAGTTGTTGAGACAAGCCTACTGCTATTCATCTCCTTAAACCAGTTTAAAAGAGTTAAAGCATCACAAAACAAACAGCAGCTGAGATACCGGGTTGATGGAGAGGCAGTCGGAGCTGGAGATGCTGAAAGGGTCGTATTTATCAGCAAAGATGATCACGTCAGGAACAGGATAGACCCTTAACGCGTAGTCATACGCCCAGAACACTGGACTGACATAAAGCGGCAGAGGAGTCAGATGACCCTGAGACAGGATGGTCTTCACAAACTGTGGGGAAAAAAAGACAATAATTAGCAACCTAAAATAAACAGTCAAGTTAGAGTAAATACTGTAATAAAATGTAATTGTGGGCTAAAAAAAAAAATAATACTTGCTCTAATGACAGAACATTAAACATTGCCTTTTGAGTTATTGGCAGCATTATTTGAGGCATGACATAATTTAATTTATTTTATTAAATATAACAACTTAATCTTACATTTGAGATTAAGTTGAGAAATCTGTCTAGATTAACGCCCAGTGCTCATTCATAAAAAAAATAGTTTTTTAAAGAACTACAGTTTTGTTTACTTAACTTAGCTTAGTTTTACATCTGGCGCCACCCAGCGGAGATATCTGCTGAATTAAAAGGGAAACATGGCGACCCCCCTATTCCTTACTAGTGTCGCATAATGCGCCCTATAATCAGGTGCGCCTTCTGTATGAAAATAGACATTCATTTATAGTGAGCCTTATAATCCATTGTGCCTTATAGTGTGAATATTAAGGTACTTCAAAAGTCACTGTAGAATGGATTAAGCAGTCTAAAAATACACTTCTGCAATGGCTTTTTCTGACCTCAATCCTGTCAAAAAAAATGTGCAAACCCATTGCCGTATGTATATTTTTGACAATACATATATAATTATGACCCTGAATTGATTTTAGAAAATGTATGAACCAAATTCATCTTTTTCTAATAAAGCTGTACAGTTGCAACTGTAATTTTTTAAAATCTACAAACTTTAAACTACAAAACAGTCCTTTATCAGGTGCATTTTTCCACCATTTAAAGTAAAACTGACTCACATGGTTGGGAATGTCGAGATTGCCACTGGGGAGTCTCACACAGTTTCTGCACATCTTGTTGACCAAGTCTTCCCGGATCACAACTATCTCCTGACTGCAGTACTGGATTCTGACATGTTAAAATATAATAATAATATTATAAACACATTTGTCATAGGGACAGAATAACACACAAACACGCAATTCTGCAACAATCGGTGAAAGAAAAATCGGCAAAAAAGACAAACACAAAGTACGTTTAAGTTATATGAATCACGCTATACCTGCAAGGGTTGGTGGTGAACACAGAGAATGGGACTCGTTGCCTAAACTCCTCTGTGATGTTTTCAGCAAGGGGAGGTCTGGAAATGCAGAAAACAAACATACATATATCCTTGCAGGCACATACAAAATACAAAGTATGAAATGCTATCTGGGGATTTGTAATGTATTTTATAACATGTTCAACTTACCTAGGTAAAATAGTACTGGGTCCAGGGTCCTCAGGACCAGGAACAAACACAAAGCGGCTGCTACAGTGACAAAAACATAACAGTACATAACTATAAAAAAGTACAGTGGTTATATTATTCATGTGATTTATATATCATATATTTTTTTATATAATATAATAACATAATAGATAGAAAAGTTTAAAAGTCTGGACTGAAATTTTAATTTCCCCTGATAGCATACGATGCCCTACATAACTCTCCAGATTTTTTTTTGTGATATATATTACAAAAACTGTTTTCGAAACAGGGGTGTTTTCCTTCCATTTTAGCAGCTCTCGTCGCTGGGGAGTGAGACCTGTAAAGCGAAGCTAAGTAAACAAAACTATAATTCTTAAAAAAAAAAAAAAAAAAACATTTCAGATGGGTCAAACAAGCGCCGGATGTTAATCTACACAGATTTCTCTCCTGAAATCTGTTTATTTGTGTGAGTAAAGCACTTTTTTTATTAACAGTAGGCTTAAATTTCCAGATTTTCACTGATGCTGAAGCATTAGCGGCTAACTACTGCTCCAGCAATGCTAGCTGGGGTTAGCAGCAAGCCGATAATACGCGAGGTCAGCGGCTAATGCTAACACTGCTAGAAAACTAAACTGAAACTCCTGTATATCAGCACATATACTGTACATCAGCAGGGTGGCTTTACTGTTCCTTACAACCTGACTAAAAAAAAAATCATACATAAGACGCACTGATGATTTTTAGAACAATTTAAAAAGGATTTTAAGTGCAATAGACAAAGTTTCTCAGTTCAACACAAGCTACAACTAAAGTTAGTAGCCATCCATTGCATCTTACCTGTTGTGGATGTTTGGATGTTCACAAATTAAATCAGCGAGAGCTTTCAGAGACTCTGGAACAAAGAAAATCTGACCATCAGATACGACCATTAAACACATCAACTGAAAACACTTCTATACGGGCAATTCACAATCCTCTTACCTTTCATTGACTTGACCTGATTCTTGCCATACGGGGCCGAAGAGAAGTTGCCACAGAAAACGAAGCATGTGGGAGGCGCTGCTGAATAGCCTGTAGTGAGTAAAACATAAATCTTTCAGTGTTTACATTTCATTTAGTATATTTGAGGTAGGTAGACATAGTGATGTGATGTGTTTTGATTTGAATGTTTACTGCATTTGTAAACACTTTGTAAAATGAGTTTGGTTTGAACAACTAGAGATTGATACCTGAGAACATGGTCTGAATCTTTTCCATGACCTCCACACTGTCCAGCCAAACGTCAGAAGCAACAACAAACATGGCATCTTCATTCTCTTCCTCCAGCTGCTTCAGCTTGGCTGAGGCCTTCACTGAAGTGGTACTCGGCCCGCCGAAAAAATTGACATTACCATAATATGCCCTGACAACAGAAAAGAAAAGTTTTCATTAAACCAAGTGCTTTATTTGGTAAATTTCTGCAGATTAAACACACAGGACAAAACACTTAAGTTCATAAGCTGACCTGGTCGTAGAGGAGGGCTCGATTGGAGGGAATCCAAAGGCATTAACATGGAAGACTGAGTCCTCATACCATCCTGTGGAAGATGGTACATTGTTGATGTGCATAAATCATTTGCACAATACGTTAAGATTAGGGATGCACCAAATATTTGGCAAAAAAGTTATTTAGCTGAAAATAAGTCAAAGGCAGAATAATTTATGCGGAATAATTAAGTAATTTGAGGCCATATGGCAGACTTTCCAGTAAAGTCCTGATAAAGGCAAGAAGTCTATAAGCTAACAGTATAACTGCTAGAAAGCTAACCACTAACAAGCTAACTGCAAACAGGCTAATCACTAACAGGCTAACTGCTAGAAGTCTAATAACCAACGAGCTATCCACAAACAGGCCAACAGCTACAAGGCAAACTGCTAACAGGCTAAACACTAACAGACAAAAACCACTAAACGGGCAAACGCTAACAGGCAAAACGCTAACAGGCTAAACACAAGAAGGCAAACCGCTAACAGGCTAACTACTAGAACGCAAACCGTTAACAGTATAACCACTATAAGTCAAACCACTAACAGGCTAAACGCTAACAGGAAAAACTCTAGCAGGTGAACTGCTAACAGGCTAACTGCTAGTAGTCTAATCACCATAAGGCTATCCACAAACAGGCTAACCACTAAAATACTAACCACTAAAAGGCTACCTGCTAGAAGTCTAATTGCCTACAGGCTTTCCACACACAGGCTAATAGGTAGAGGGCAAACCGCTAACAGGCTAACTGCTAGAAACGCTAACCATTAACTGGATAACCACAAATAGACTGAACAGTAACAGGCTAAACACTAGAAGGCTAACTGCTAACAAGCTAACCACAAACAGGCTAACAGATAAAGACTAATCACTAACAGGCTAACTGCTAGAAGTCTAATCGCTAAGAAGCTAACCACTAACAGGCTAACTACAAACAGGCAACCGCTAGAAGACAAAACTACTGAATTACGGAGTTTAATTGAGAGTTCTAATGGAAAAAATAAAAGCTAATGTAGCTCCATATTCCACCTTCAACAGCCCAAAAAGAGGCATTGTGTCATAAGGTGTGTTTGTGTTTAAGTTTGAGAGAAAGAGAGTTTTGTCACATGATTCATTTGCGTAAAAAAAAAAAAAAAAGTTTTCACATTAACTGCTTTTTTATAGTGATGTGTAATCAGAATAGAGGAGCACAGCTACAATGTGACAATTTCCCAGATAAGAATGCAGTTAGCTCCTCACCCTCAGCCAGGACAAAGCAGGATTCTGTGTAAAGTCCACTGTGGAACTGGTGAGAAACAGAGTTAAGGTACGAAGATTTGCTATTTTATGAAATTCAAACACAAACTTTTTTTTTTACAAAACCCAGAAAAGGATATTGCCTTGGAAAGGTTCAGCTGCACAGAGCCAGTCAGGTCTTCAAGGAAAAACTTTCCCTGAGGACAGTCAGGGAACAATTAGCATTAAAGTAACTATTTATTTTAAAACAACCTCTAAACCTCCACTAAGCTAAAATGAAAATTAGAATAAACACATTAGAAGAGAGTTCCACACATACCTCTTTAAGTTGTGTCACCATGCCAAGAACAATAACTTCTCCCAGTTTAGCTGTGCTTCCTAAAAGAGCCTCCACAGTTTTTAACTACAAGAGGACAGACACACCATAAATATAACTGTAAAACAAAACTACAGAAAAAAAACCCAATCCCTAATCCCTAAAAAAAAAAAAAAAAAAATATATATATATATATATATATATATATATATATATATATATATATATATATATATATATATATATATATATATATTTTTTTTTTTTTTTATATATAATACTAATATTATTAAATAGTAATTTTAAAATAATTTTGTCACCTGTATTGCTGATGTAATATCATAATAATAGGATTAAACTGTCTATCAAATGTTTGCAGTATATTTTTTAAAAAAGCTTTTATTGTAGAGAGCATGAATGGTTTAAAACATTGACTGGGGTGGGAATCTCTAGGCTCCCTACAAACTAACTACGATGTGTTATAACAATGATTATCAATGCATCTTGATGCATCTTTTTCTTCTATACATGATTTATTTTGCCTCATTGCATGACTTTTTGGTACTTTTAAATTACCGGTAAAGTATTTGTAATGAACAATAATAAATCCCTATATTCAATATGCTTTTTAACACCAATTCTATTTACTTGAAAAACACAGAGAGAGAGAGAAACAGAGAGGGAGAGAAATTAAAATAAAAATTACTTTTCTATGTAAGATATGTTAATGTATATTTTTTTATGTTTGTTATATTTTTACCTTTTGTATATTAAGTACTTGTTTTACTGCTTTGGCAAACGTTGTTCATTGCAATTCATGCCAATAAAGCTATTTTAAAAGCTATTTTGAAATTGAAACAGAGAGAGAGATAGACAGAAAGAGAAAGACAGAGAGTGAGAGAGACAGATAGAAAGACAGAGACTAAGAGAGAGAGACACAGACACAGAAAGAGAGAGACAGGGAGAGACTTCTAAAAATCGAAAATTTTACCCACGACTAATACTGATGATGTTCATTGTAATGTTAACAGGCACACGAGGCAATATTAACGCCAGACAAAAAGTTATTGTGGACTAGTGTAGACCTTAAAATAAGTAGTGCTGCCTTACCTGGAATTTATTCCTCCCTTCATCTGGGGCTGAGCCAATTACAGGAGCAGTGAAAAGTTCATGCCTATGAGTCCGCTACAAGGTTTAAAGCATACAAGCACACACACACACATATATATAACATAACATATAAAATATATCATTTCTAAGAGTTTTAAAGCATGTACACACCACATGCAAATTCATGCAAAATTAAGAGGCTGACCTGCTGTAAGATGGTGTAGCGCTCCCGAAAGAGTTCAGCCTTGTCTCTAGCCTGGCCACATAACGAGGGTGTAGGATGATTGGTCATATTGATACTGTGTGTGAAAGAAAGAAAAAACAGTTACTTACACTACAGATCATTAATTAAAATACACTGTTAAAAAATAAAAAAACCTAGCAAGATGAAGACTAAAATAAACAGGTTTCTTACGGTACAAACTTCTTCCTTTCTGTGCTGTAGATATATCTAGGTATGTCGAAAGCTCCAATAATGTTGAAAACATTGTCTCTACAAACAAAATACAAAAAGTTAGATCTCAGTTCTCAGCCAAAAACAAGTTTTAATGTACCATATGTAAAAAGGAGACCATTGGGATCTTACATGGTTTCATCACATGACTGACTGCAGTCCTGCACAGCTGTTTCAGCTACAGAGAGCTCAATCATGCTAGAGGACACTGTGAAACAAATGCACAAACACCTGTTGTTAACTATGGTTTATTTTTGCAGTTTTAGTCATAAAAGCACATTCAGTAATATCAGCCACTCACAAGGTTGCTTTTCAACCGCATCCAATATCCGCTCGATGACGTCATCCAGCTCTAATTCATTGACAGACTCCAAGACCTCGACCAGATACCTGCTGGCTTCACTGTGAAAAAAAAAAAAAATCAGCAGCATATCAATCTTAGGGTCAGGAGTTATTATTTTTAGTTCATTCTTTTTTTTCCAAGGTCACTCTACTGCAGTGGAAAATAGGGGGGTTTGTTTGATAATCACGACAAAGAAAGCAAATTCACTATACATTAAGAGACAAATAAATAGAATCAAAGCATTTATTAAAATTTGTGATCTACTGTCCATGGTGTCACTAAATACAGTAGCAAGCATGGCTACGCTGACAGATCTGACTAAAACTCAGCAAAAATGTAACACAGTCACAACATTGCTCCAACTTTGTCCTAAAGTCACAAGGTTACATTGTTATAACGTTGTACATTGTAATAATACTAATATCTGATATCTTACATGAGGACATTATGTTGATTCAACATTTAAATGTCAACGTTTGCACAACCATTTAACATTAAATGTTTTTTTCAACATTGTTTCAACGCTAAAACAAGAACAGACATTACTTGAACTATTATTCAACCACATTTCAACGCTGAAACAACAACCTACATTACTTTAACTACATTTCAATGTTGAAACAACAACAGACATTACTTTAACGTTGTTTCAATATTGTTTCAACGTTGTGCCAGCTGGAAAGTTATGGACACCAAAACAGTGGATTGTCACAGCGCTGTCAAAAACTAACAGGATTAGAGTGATAAATAAACACATGAAATACAGCTTTAGAAAAAAAATTAAGAAACCACTTCAGTTCAGTATATGTTTGAGTAAAATTATCATTGTTGTCTTATTCTATAAACTACGGACAAGATTTCTTCCAAATTCCAACGAAAAATATTGTCATTAAAAGCATTTATTTCCATAAATTGAGAAATGGCTGAAATAACAATAAAGATAAAGAACTGTCAAAGACTTTAAATGATGCAAAGAAAACAAGTTCATATTCCTAAAGTTTTAAGAATTCAGAAATCAATATTTGGTGCAATAACCCTGTTTTTTAATCACAGTTTTGTCATGCATCTTGGCATGTTCTCCTCCACCAGTCTTACACACTGCTTTTGGATAACTTTATGCTGCTTTACTCCTGGTGCAAAAATTCAAGCAGTTTAGTTTGGTTTGATGGCTTGTGATCATCCATCTTCCTTCTGATTATATTCCAGAGGTTTTTAATTTGGTAAAATCAAAGACACTCCCCATAGTCTCATATTTTTTCCAGAGCTGTAACTTATATATAGTAAATAAAAACATTCTACAGCTCAGTCAGTCTAACAGAGACAGCTGAGTGGTCACACTGAGCTAATGCTGAGTTTAGTAAACTCCCAGAACACGCAGACACGCTGCTTTACTGCCGCTAATAAACCCTGTAAATAACAAAATCAGGACATACGGGCGGAGCATTAATCCGCGCATCTTAAATCCAGCGGAAACTTTAGTTTTCAGCCTCCGAACATCCATCTCCTCTTCTTCTCCTGCTGCTGCTGCTCGCGGAAAAACTGCAGCTTCCGCGCGCCTTCATTCGAAAACTTCCGTCCTGAAAACTCGACTCCCTGTTTAACCCTTCAAAATAAAAGCCCGGTGGAATAAAACGCTTTAAAGCTGCAGCTGAAGATAAGCGTGTATTAAATTTAATACAATTTAATAAAAAAAATAGAAAAAAAAGATACTAAATAATTTATATGTTTTATATTTATATTTATTCATAATTTATTTGCTATGTGTGAACTAATAATTCAGAAATAAATATTTGACATGATTTAAAAAGAAAAAATAAGAATTCCGGGAAAACATTAAATAAAAGAAGACAAAAAAATATTTAAATTATTTATTTATTTATTTATTTAATTAATTAATTAGTAGTTACTTTTTTGTCTTTCACTTGTAATGTAAATTTTTATTTTGGCAATTTGAAAATATTGACAGTGGTGATAAAGTTGTTTCCACTAAATTTAATTTTAAGTTTTATTATTATTATTATTATTATTATTATTATTATTATTATTATTATTATTATTATTATTATTATTATTATTATTATACCAGTTCCATAAAGATTAAGCAATGCACAGTATTGTGTTCTAATCACTGTTTCAGACTTTTAGAAATCTGTATAACTAAAGCATTATTATAGAGAACTAAATTAGTGAAGGTAGTAAACGATTTTAGACACTCTCTTATACATTTATTATTTTAAAAAACTAAAGATATAATAATAAGAATTCCAGGACAGTAGCTATATTCTGTTTTCTGTCTGTTTATGTCAGAGCTGGTTTAATGGATCTGTTTGTGTGTGTCAGCCCCCTCCACCCCTCCCTCTCAGACTAGCTGAGCTGAGGAGGTAAACAGTGGAGCTGCACTGAGAATCGGGAATAGAATAGAATACAGTAAGTTACAGTAACTACAGCAGCGATGGCGTCCAGCGCCCCGTGCCGATCAGAGAGTCTGGCCTGGGAGAGGAGCGGACACACGGCGGTGGTGTCGGATAATATCCTGTATGTTTGGGGCGGATATGTGGTAAGCAGAACACCGCCAGCAGCTTCCAGCTGTAGATCGCTTTAATGAGACCTTATGCACATCTACTACACACTATTACACAATATTACACCGCTTAATATCACACACAGGCTTCACTGTGACCATCTATAAACGTGTCACGTTTATATGTTTTTCTACATGTAGAAAAACGCTTGTTATGGTCACTGAGATCTGTTGTCAGTTTAATAATAGCGTCTTAATGCTATTATTAATGTTATGTGGAAGTTAAAGACATTAGTTACTCAAATTATTTAAAATGTTCGAGTAATATAAGTCTGCGATTCTCTCTATACTTTTCTTTAAGCTTGTAAAAAGTTTTTTTTGCTTTTAAAATATGTTTAGAATCTGTTTTATATGGCAAAAAATATAAACAAGTACGTAAACAATATCTTATTTTATTTATATTTGAAAATATATATTTATTTATGTTTGAATATAACCACCATAACACAAAATAATACTAGTACCTGGCAGTTGTTATATTATGTATACATTTTATTTCAAATGGACCAATAGAAAGGAATTGAAAAACAATAAAATATCATACATTGACTTCTATTGAAAGTCAAAACTAGGGAATAACAACAAATTATAACGGTATCTGACAATAATAGTCTTTTTTATAATCATCTGGTTTTTTTTTATCCTTCCTGTTCCTGTCCATAGTTTGTGTCTTTTTCCCAGTGTGTCTGTTTTCTTTACCATGTGCTCTTTAAGCTGTTTTGTTGTGGTCTTGTCTCCACCCCGGCCCTGTCATTAGTGTTCCCACTAATTAGTGTCTCATTTGTAACCCCGCCCTCTCATTAACCTCCCCAGGTGTTCCCAATCTCCCTGTGTATAAAAAGTCCCTTTGTTTCAGTGTTCCCTCTCTAGTCTTTTGTATGCCATGTCATGCTTTTAATTACATTCAATAAAGCACATATAAATGTATCCACCTAAATTTGTTACAATGTACGTATTGTTTACTTTGCATTATTTGTTGATGTCCCAAAATTATTCTGATTCTTCTCTCGTTCTAGATTCCACATTAGCAATACCATGTGGTTTTTAAAATAAAGCACATAACAACATCCTAGGAACCACTTTAGCAGCATAGGAACTGCATAGAAACCACCCAGGACATCATAGCAACAGCATAATAATTGCTTAACGTAGCGAGCACTTGGAAGCGCATAGCATACACTAAAGCTGTGTTCGGCATGGCTGTGTTCATTATATACCATTTACTATATAGTACACTATATTTGTTTACACTGATTAATTTTTTGTATATATTTTTAAGAACGAGGCTCTCTGTAAGCTATAAATGTGCATAACAGCACAAACATCAGAATTCCCACATCAGTGCATCCTAGTTTTTTTTCCTCTGTCACCTGTAAAGTAACATTTTGAATTGTTAAAATTTTTAAGAGTGATGCAAATTTCCACTAAAGTTGTTTTATTGTTTAATTCAAGTTTCCACAGAGGGTTAACATAATAATAATAATAATAATAATAATACATTAATACAACATAATAAAAACTGTGTCCCATGCTCTAATCACTGTTCCATACATTCAGTAATCTGAATCACTACAAAATTATTAAAGAGAATTAAATTAGTGAGCATAGTATACACTTCCATATACAGCTTTGCTTATTACTGTGCAGCAGCAGATTTCATTCCATAAACACGCTTAACATAATCCCATCAGCCATCTGTAACTACTCAGATTGACATGATTGACATGCATGGGGTAACAGCGTGCACATGCTTGCATATAGAAATGGTTTTAAAAATAAAATATATTATTATATGTATCAAGTTCAGTTTTCTGTTAGATTTCTGTCCTCAAATTAATTTAAATTAACCAGCAAGCACTGGACCATATAGCACCAAGTGTACCATATAAATCAACCATGCATAGCAACCACCAAGAATAAGATTGCATCCGCTTATCAAGAGCACATCAACCATTTTCACAGCTGCCTAGCAACCCCATGGCAACCACCTGTACATTTCATAAGATGCATAATTTATCTTCTTCAAACAGCTTATCTAGTTTTAATTGTTATTATGCGTTGTTTATTATTCCTCAGTCGGTTGCTGATCATGAGGTTTTCCTGCCAAATGATGAAATATGGCTGTATGACCTGGAGAGTGGTTTATGGTAAGAATTAAACATGGAAATATTATTATATTTATATGTATGTTTTTATGTGTCTTGTAGGTTGCTAGAGTGCTCTCCCCAAGTATAGGCATGTAAGGTAAACATGAGCAAAACAGACTTTAAAACACTGTGCCTTGTTCAGCTTATGTAATATATATACAGCTTTGGGAAAAAAATAAGAGACCACTTAAAAATTAGTTTCTGAGTTTCTTTGATTTTGCCAAATTTAAAAAAAAACTCTGGAATATAATCAAGAGTAAGATGGATGATCATAAACCATCAAATCAAGCTGAACTGCTTGAATTTTTGCACCAGGAGTAAAGGCATAAAGTTATCCAAAAGCAGTGTGTAAGACTGGTGGAGGAGAACATACCATGATGCAAGAAAACTGTAATTTAAAACCAGGGTTATTCCACCAAATACTGATTTCTGAACTCTTAAAGCTTTATAAATATGAACTTGTTTTCTTTGCATTATTTGGGGTCTGAAAGCTCTGCAGCTTTTTTGTTATTTCAGTTATTTCTCATTTTCTGCAAATAAATGCTCTAAATGACAATATGACATAATGAATTTATTGTTGGTCAGTGTGTTTTTTTAATGCTCATAGAAAACATACCATTAATCACAACACATACCGTTATCTCAATACAATATGTTTATTTTTTATATTTATTCTGTGTATTGCGTGCAGGGAAAGGTTTGATATGGGTGGTGAAATCCCTCCATCTATGTCCGGGATGTGTGGCTGCGTTCTAAAGGGACACATGTATATATTTGGAGGTTGTGGAGATGATGGACAGACCAATGAGGTAACCTGAGTTTTGTTTGGCTCTGTATTAAATTACAGAGAGACTTTTGCAAGATGCGTCTCTGGAATTAATTTTTGTGGTATTTCTTTTTAGCACTATTTGGTTGATCTCAATGATGGAAGGTATTTCTGGGAGAAGATAAGGCATCACTCCGGGTTCCTTCCCTCCCCGCGTGATAAATTTTCCTGCTGGGTTTATAAAAGCAGGTAAGAGAGTGTGATTACACTGTAAAACACTGTATTTCAGCTTCATTTATAATAATTCCAATTTTAATACTGCTGATAAAGCTTGATTATATGTGTTTCGACAGAATTATTTATTTTGGTGGATATGGTCACAAACTGCTCAGCGAAATCAATAACCCAAGGACTTTTATTGTGGACGAGGCATCTTGGGTAATCTTTCTTTATCTTCAACATCTTTATATAAACTCAAACTAATAACTTTAATATAATAAAAAAATGTTTTTTTCACTATTTTTCAGGCAGAGGACATATTTTGGGGGTGGAACAATGAAGTTCATGTGTTTGATTCTGAAACAAAAAGTTGGAACTGTCCAACAACATCTGTAAGACAACTATTTATTTACCTTACAAACATAGAATAATATATGTGCATGCTTTTAAAAATAAAATTGCATGTGTATTAAGGTGGGCACTATGACAACATTTTACTGTTACTATGTTACTATATTGTATTTCATTGTTACAGTTTGCATTTTATTGTGTATACTATAATTTTAATACAACTATAATTAGTTTAGTTTTAGTGGACACACAGTGCTGTGAAAAAGTGTCATTGTCCTGCTGCAGAACCCAAGAACACATGAGCTTAAAGTCACAAACAGATGGCTGGACATTCTTCTTTAGGATTGTCTCAAAACAACAGAATTCATGGTTCCATCAGTTACAGCAAGTTGTCCAGGTTCTGATGCAACAAAGTAGCCCTAGACCATCACACTACCACCACCATGTTTTATGTTCAGTATGATGAACTTTTCTGAAATTATGTGTTAGTTCTACAGTAGATATACATCTTCCAAAAAGTTCCACTTTTGACTTGTCACTCCATAGATTTTGTTAAAAACAGTTATCTTCATATACTGTGTGTTCATATAGGGACGTGCCCCTGCCCCACGGGCTGCCCATGCCAGTGCCACTATAAACAATAAAGGGTATGTCTGTGGTGGAAGAAAAATGGTACGTTTCCTTCAGTATACTCATATGATTGTTGTTACTTTCTGTTCTTATATAGAAAGAGCTTTTATGATCTTGTGTATCATCCCTATTACTGTCATTATGTACATCTACATTTAAAAAAGGAAAAGTTTTAAACATCACTTTCCAATTTTGTATTGACAGGAGACCAGAACAAGTGATATTTATTATTTGGATCTGGACACATGGACCTGGTCAGAAATGTATGAATGTACTATTACAGCCATCGATCTTTCAACAAATATATTTTTCCTTCTATTCATGTTGTTTGATGTACCCTTATAACAATATACGCCTTGTAGCTTAAAGCAGTTGGAAACCTATTTTTTTTTCTAATTATTTTTTTTTCTTTCTTATTAGTTACTCTCCAGGGCTTCCAGTGTAAATGTACAAAAGTTATTCTGATAAATATCTGATTTATAAAATTAAGAAATATGTATATTTGCTGAATTTTATTTGCATTACTGTCCTCTCTATGTACAATGGTTCTAAAAGTTGGTCATCACAATGTTAACATGGCTCCACCCTCTTTTTGAGTCTGAGCAACTTTGTGAGCTAAAGTAAAAGCTAAAAACTAGACCTAAAAGGCTAAAGCTAATCCTGGAGGGCAAAAAATAAACTAAATCTGGATGTCTACAACTAAAATTAAAGAGCTAAATCCAATCCTGGAGGGCTAAAACTAAACCTTAAGAGCTAAACCCTCAACAAACCACCGGAAATTAGTTTTGGCACGGTGGAATGACTGTAAAATGTAAGCTTAATCTTAACCTGAAGAGCCAAAGCAAAACCTAGAGTGCTAAAGCTAAACCTGGAGGGCTAAAGCCAACTTGTAATGCTAAAGTTAAACCTGAAGAGCTAAAGCCAAACCTAGGGAGATAAACCTAAACCTAAACCTAAACCTAGAGATCTAAAGCTAAATGCGCAGCACCACATCTGGGAGGATCCATGGACACATACCTTAGGCCTTCCAGCGCAGTGTGCAGCTGTCCAACCACTGAATGACGTGGTAAAGTGATGGATTTTGTTGAGGAGTGTTTTATCATATTTCTCCATATTTCTTCATCTTTGCTGAATGTTTCACATAATACCCCAGTTTAGTATTATACAAAAAATATCAATATATCAAAATGTGTTCCCATTGGCTTTAAGCAAAGGTTTAAGAAAAGTAAAAAAAAAAAAAAAAAAGAATAGAAGAAAGCAAATTACAAATGAAATCATTATATTTTTGTTATGTTTCACATGGCACAAAATTTGCATCAGAAAATACATTCTAATACTAATCCCCGTTCTTCTTGTTGCTTTTCAGTGTGCCTACAACCACAGTGCCACAGGGACGTTCATGGCACACACTAACAGCTGTGTCAGAAACCTCACTGTTTCTCTATGGGGGACTCAGCATGGACTGCAGACCCATGAGTAAGACGTCATTCCTTCTTTCCGGTTACATTTAGTACAGTACTGTATTTTTCGCACTTTAAGGTGCACCGGATTTTAAGGTGCACTATCAATTAAACGTCTATTTTCTGGTCTATTTTGTGACACTAGTAACAGGGGTGTCGCCATGTTTTCCTTCTAATTCAGACCTGTAAAGCTAAGTTAATTAAACAAAATTGTAGTTCTTAAAAAAATATTTTCTTTTGAATTCAAACAAGCACTGGATGTTAATCCACACAGATTTCTTTCCTGAAAACTGTTTATTTATGGTGACTACAGTGCTTCCGTTTATTTGCAGTAAGCTTAGATTTGCAGATTTCCACTAGCCGCTACGCTGAAAAACCCTGAATGTAAGGGTGATATTAGCCAGCGGTTTGTCCCACATAGCTTGTTTTAACACTGTAAACACACAGACTATAGTCCAATATACTCACCTCAGTGCAGTGAAAGAGCTAGCACTTAGCGTGGTTAGTGGGTAATGCTAATGCTGCTCCAGCAGTGCTAGCCATGGTCAGCTAGCAGGCTACAGGCCAATAATACTCACCTCTGAACGGCAAAAGGACAAGCGGAGTTAGCGGCTAATGCTAACACTGCTTGAGAACTAAACTGAAACTCTTGTATAATGCTGTACTTCAGTGGAGTGGCTTTACTGCTCCTTACAACCTGACTGGTAAAATTAATTTAGCTAATAAAATGACAAGTGTATAAAATAACATGGCCATTATATGAAAATGAAGGGAAAAAAATAAAAACTCATTACAGGTCTAAAGACCAATTGTGTTGATTTTTTGTAGGCGATGGCTGGATGTTTGATCTGAAGACTAAAGGATGGACAGAGATGAAGCACTTAGACATGGATAAACCTCGGTAAGGAATAAGAAGCTGGCTTAATAAAAAAAAGGAGCATTAGAAAATAAAGAACAGGATTAAGTGTTATACTGTGCAGGATTACAATGAATGACAAATCAGTCTTCTTGCTGTTTTCTTGTGTTTGGTTTTAGACTGTGGCACACAGCTTGCCTGGGGAGGGACTCTGATGTCATAGTGTTTGGAGGAAGCCATGAGTATATTATTCTGGTGGACAGTGTAAGTTAATGGACTATCGCATGGTTTCTGCACATTATACTGCTTGATCTGTTTTTGTTTACTATTATCATGAACACACCTTAAATTTAGTGTTTTTTCACTATTTCAACATTTTCTTCATTGTATATTAATATTAAAGTCATCCAAACTATATAGAAAAACATGCGTCTTGCTTATATGACAGTTTTGCACATTTTGTCTGGATTTTATCAGTCAGCTTTATGAGGTAGAGTCACCTGAAAATCAGGCTTTTAGTTAACAGCTGTGTTAAACTTGTCAGGAGTTAATTATTTTAATTTATTGCCACTTAATGTGTCGTGCAGCTCGCCATGACTAGATGGACAGATGCATGACAGAAAATAAAAAGTGATTAAGCTGGTAAAATAGAATTTATAAATATGATAAATAGTCAAAGAATAAAAAATCTAAAATATTTCTTTTATGGCCAAATCGTACAGTATTCTAATAATGACCCATATATGTTTGTGTTTATTTTACAGGGTCACTGCAATGACATTCTTGTTTTCCAGACCCACCCTTACTCCCTTGTACGGTAAGAAATTCTTAATTTCATACTCTGGCTATATCTTTAAAGTTTTAAAACAAATTAAACATTTTTTCTTCAAGCTTCAACACAAATTCACTATGATGAAATATTAAATCAGGGTTACTACTATATAGTGACCCTTGTAAAAGAAAAGTGCATTTAAGTTTATTTTTTAAAAGTCAGCTTAACATGGAAAAGTACATCATTTTAATATTAAAATTAATACGTACTTAAATATAATCTAAATGTACTTTTTTGGAACAGCTTATGGCAACTAATATGTTTAAATATATTTAAATTGTGATAAAGCTTGAACTAAATATAACATAAAATCATTAAATTGTGCTTTTGAGTGCTATTTTCATATAACTTCTGCAATGTAACTTCTGTATGTGTGTAACATATTGTGTACCTCTTAATGCTACTGGGAAAAAAAACTACATTAAAGTGCACTTTAATGCAAAGACATAAATATTTTCTATCAATGCAACATTTAATTTAAATCATATCCCTTAAAAATACATTTTATGGAAATACAGAGAGAGTAGATTAAAGTATATTAAATAGAAAATGTACTAAGCAAATTGTACTGTTACCTTTTTATTCTTTAATTTTTGTATAGTTTATTTCTTCCTTTTTGCATTATATTTACACAGGTTATGTGAAGACTTCATTGCAAGCCATACCAACATTTTCCAGACGCAGGTCACGTGTTTACCTTTGAAACTGAGACAGGCCGTGGAAAAAAGGACAGCGTTTTTCCAGTCTGTGAAAAAGACGCAGAAGGTTTACAGAACTATGGAGTGAAACCTTGGAGTGATACACATTATAGTGTAATGTGTTTTGTACTCTGGTGCTGCTGGACTGATTTACCAACAATTCTGCATGCTTTATATCACCGAACAGTACTGTAAAATATAAATATTTGGTACATTTTATTTTGTTCTCTTTTTTAAACTCTTGATTTATTAATTACTACAATGTAGCTTAGTTTTGTGCTTGTAATTTTTTGTAAATGTAATTCTGCTGAAGAATTGTGTTTATAGGCATGTGCATAGGGACAGGAGTAAGCACTTCATCATCTGAATTCACATGATGGTACAAAAACTGTAGATATTTGAATGACATCGTTGTCATCCATTGTCATGCCAAAAATTTAATTATTATTATTATTATTATTATTATATAATATATAATAATGTGTACATGTTGCAGATACATCAGAATGACACTAGCCACAAAGTCTACACTCCTCTTCCAACTTTTACATCATTGTGAACATACTGAAAACTTTATGAGGTCTTACTACTTATTGGGTCCCATTTGCTGCACAATTTGGATGCCATTTACAATTGACCACAGCATCATGATGACTGATGACTGTATAACAACAGACATAGTAGTGGCATGTGACAGAAGCATCTGAGGCAAGTGTACATCATCAGGCACAGCATTGTTGCAGGGGTTTATGCAATAAAATATTCATTTCACTTGTAAATTGTCCACCACTCAATATTTACCATCATGATCATTCATATGATTTCCTTTTATAAATCATTGGTTGTTTGGATCAGCGATTTCAGTTAAATGTATCATATAGCAGATGAACATGTGATATGTAAATGGTATGGTCATTTTTTGATTTGAAAACCTTTAGCATTGATTATTGGAACACAAAATTAGTTTGGTAAGCTCATTGACCCCTGACCTACAAACACAGGTGAATCCAGTTATGAGAAAGAGTTAAGGAGCCAATTGCAAGTTTTTCTCTCTTTTCTCTTTTCTCATCTTCTCTGAAGAGCGGCAACATGGGAGCCTCAAAACAAAACTCTCAAATGACCTGAAAACAAAGATTGTTCAACATCATGGTTTAGAGGAAGGATTCAAAAAGCTCAATAATCTCAGAGATTTCAGCTGCAGTTTCCACTGTGAGGAACAGAGTGAGGAAATGGAAGAACCACAGACACAGTTCTAGTTAAGGTCTAAAGTGGCAGACAAAGATATTACCTAATATTGTGTGTTTCGTGCTGTTAGATGTTATAATATGCAAAAAAATATTTAAAATAATAATTACTCAGGGTTAGGCCCTGTGTATACTGCACTGTACTTTATTGTATTGTACTGTACTGTACTGTAATGTACTCTATTGTACTGTGCAACCTGACGACGAAAATCTGGCATCACAACATCGGGGGCGACTGACGCGTTACCATGGCAACGTCAACACTGGAGTGAAGGGAGTGATTAAACAGAGCAAACATTTGTTTATTCAGACTTATATAATTATAAACACTTACTGACTAGTTTTCGACAAATTAAAAATAAAAAAATGTCATAAATCCATGGATATTTTGAAGCTTTTCAATTTAATTTGAATCTCCCTTTTCTTTTTTCTGTTTGTTTGTTTAGGTTTGTTTGTGTTTTAGCTGTTTTATACTCAGGGTTAGGTCCTGTGTGTACTGCACTGTACTTCAGTGTAATGTAATGTACTGTACTGTAATGTACTGTACTGTACTGTATTGTATTGTACTGTATTGTACTGTACTGCGCCCCCTGACGACGAAAATCTGGCATCACAACATCGGGGGCGACTGACGCATTACCATGGCAACGTCAACACTGGAGTGAAGGGAGTTATTAAACAGAGCTCCACATTAACTATAGCAACACTTTTACTCAGAGAGGGTTAACTAACGAGATAACTACATAATCATAGATATTATAAACCTATATATTAATAAGTTTTCTAGTTTATCTGTTTTTATTTTGTTTTTAAAAGTAGCTTACTATAAAGTAGCTTAGTTAGCCAGCGTAAGCATAGAGTTAGAGAACTAGAGAACTAGTTATTTACCTTAGTGGATAAACAAACACAGCTAGCTAAGCTAGTTAACTATTTAACCTACCTCCAGGTTAACACAGACCAACACTAACCCTTAATTTGACCACAAGGAGAGATTTATTGTAAATTTAATTATAATTGTAGATAAATTGTATATACACAAAACGAAATTTGTTAAAAAGTTACCCTCATTCCAAACCTATAATGTTATTTTTCAGACTTATATAATTATATACACTTACTGACTAACTATAAATAAATCCATAGATATTTTGAACCTTTTCAATTTAACAATCAGTTACTGTACTGTAGTGTACTGTACTGCGCCCCTGGCGAAAATCTGGCATCACAACATCGGGGGCGACTGACGCGTTACCATTGGCAACGTCAACACTGGAGTGAACGGTGTCATTAAACACTAAACACTTTTTTAAGATAGGATTGGCTAACTAGATAACTACCTAATTGTAAGTATTATGAACTTATATTTTTAATAAACTAGCTAGTTTATCAGTTTTTATCGTTTTTTATATAAAATAGGTTAGTTAGCCAGCGTTAGCATAGCAAACTAGTTAATTACCTCAGTGGATAAACAAACACAGCTAAGTTAGCTAAGCTAGCTAAATACTTAACCTAGCTCCAGACTAACACTACAGAGTTTTTAACATGGATTTTGGGAGCAAACTGGAAGAGCTGGAGCTCACAACTGACGAAATAACCCGTTTAAACAAAGCCCTAAAAGACGAGAAGTTCCGTGAGCTGCTACGAGAATATACAGAGGAGATATCAGACCCGGAGAACAGGAGGAGATACGAGGAGGAGATCACGCAGCTGGAGCAGGAGAGAGGCGTGGACGCGCGGTTCGTCCACCCCACGCCGCACCACGTCCTGAAAACGAGTCTAAACGGGCAGGAGAAGTGCTTTATTAACGTCTGCTCCAACGACCTGCTTAACCAGCCGAGCTGTAAACCCGGCCGGGGGGAGGACGGCAGGCTGGGTCAGCACTGGTCGCTTCCTTACAGCCTGGCACCAGGGAGGTCTGACCGAGATGCCAAGGGGAAGAAGTGCACGGTTTACGACGTGGTTTTTCACCCAGACACACTGCACATAGCTGGGAAGAACACCAGGTTTATGGAGCTGGTCAACAGCACTGCTTTCCAGGCAGTGGAAGAAGGGTGCGGAGTCAAACTGGACAAAATTAATGCAAAGACCCTCAAAATGCAATACAAAGGGGTGCCTCAGCCAGCTGTCATACGTAAGCCTATTCCAGGTCACCCAGGAGAAAAAGAAAAGAAAGATAAGGCCTTACCTGATGAGATACCTGAACTTTGCCTACCCATTTCCAAACCAGATACTGCTCTGAAAAAGAATAATACAGCAGCATCCACTGCTGAGTCTTCATCAAAAGCCCAACACCACCCTACAGAACCTCACTACACTGTAAAATACAGATCACATGTAGATCTGCAGGACTACAGCTGTTCCAGGGATTCTGTGCCAAGCCCACAACCCAATCGACCCAACAAGATTATCATCACTATTGATTTGCCACTCCTCAGATCCGCTGGAGACATTGACCTAAATGTGACCGAAAGAAGCCTGGTCTTGGAGTCTCAAAAGCCGGACTATAAACTGGACCTACAGTTGTCCTATCCAGTGGACAGCGACAAAGGAGACGCCAAATTCACCAAAGCTAAAAAACAGCTCACAATAACCTTACCTGTGCTGCCAGCCAAGACCCCAGCTGTGGTTTATGCTGAGGGAAAGCAGCTTGTAAGTGATGCAGAGCAGAGAGATGAGAAGGAAGACAAGGGTGTAGATAATCTTGAGTGGAATAAAGGGGTATCTAAAGCACAAGAAGAAGCTAATGATGAACAGAACCATACAAACCTCTGTGATTCAGGTAGTAGTGATGTTGATTGGTATAGAGATGCTCCAATTGTGTTAGAGATGGTGCAAGATGAAGAAAGAGAATCACACTGTGGTCCCTCATCACAGTCATGCAAAGCAGCAGATGCACCTCTCACCTGTGAAGGAACTGACACTGAGACATCCAGACCAGAGGAGAACCACCAAAATGACAAAATAGAAGATTGCTTACTCTCTGGACCTAAATGTTGCACCTCAGAGATAGAGATGCCCTCAAATCATCACACTAAAGAAGATACTGACAGATGCAGTTTCGGAAAGGAGGTAAGAGATGTTTTAAAGGTATTTAACATCATGTATAGTTGTATCCTTTAAAAAAATGTTTTAAATGTCCTGCTAAAAAGACATTAATATATTATGTAATCATATCAAACAGAGGTGCTTGAAAGTTTGTAATCCCTTAATATTAAATGTTTTCTACATTTTCACACCTGAAGTCCTCAACGAGCACATGGAGAACCAAATAAAACAAATGAGAAAAATATTAGACCATGTAATTATTAGTATATTTATTTATTGGGGAAAATGATTCAATATTTTATATCTGTAAGTGAACCTTTGCTTTCAGTATCTGGTTTGAACAGTTTTCCTTCAGATGTTTTCCTTCAGAATTTGCTGGTATAATTCAGAATTCATTGTTCCATCCATGATAGCAAGTCGTCCTGGCCCAGATGCAGCAAAAAAACAGGCATCAACCATGGTACAGCACTACCAGCACTGTGTTTCACAGATTGAATAAGATTTTTAGGCTGAAGTCCATTGAATGTTTTTCTTTCTCCACACATTAAGCTTCTAATTTTTACTCATTTAAGCATAATTTAGCACAAAATACATGGGCAGCAATGTTCTTTTTGGAAAACATTTGGAGAGCCATGCACACTATTTCAGTTTAGCATTCTCCACCTGATGATGGATCCATGAACATTAACCTTAGCCTGTTACATTAACATTATCTGTAAATATGTTACATGCTGAAATTATTATTATCAAATGTATGTTTTGCAGGAGACGTATCGCTCAGATGCTGAATCTACTACAACACCTGCTGTTGCTGCACTTGAAAATGGAAAACCTGTACCAGCTGCAGAAGCAGATGTTTCCCTTCAACATAACATCATGGTAGCACAGCCACAAATTCTTCACACTGTATCAAATTCTGGTAAGGAATACCCTGATATTCCAAATGACTCCAACAGCTCACTCCAAGAGCCCACTGGAAAATCCATGGCCAATCAGAGCTCTACACTTGAGGAGGATAACATGGAAGCTGAAAAGACTGTAATGCAGTCGAAAGAGCAAGAGATGAACTGTTCTCCTGAACACATCAGCCCACAACTAGAACACAGAGACATCAAGTGTGCTCCTCTTATAGAGGAAATCAATCTGCCACTAAAGGAGCGAGCGGACAGTGATCTTTACTCACCTGGTCAGACCCCTGCCATCCTGAGAGAGAGAAACCCTGAAGATGACAGTGAAGTTGTGATTAATAATCACAGTACATCAGCAGCACTCTCCTTCCAGAATTCTCTTTGGTTTGAATTGGACTGATATTTTGATCAAATTCTTACCTTAACATATGCCTGGCCTTAAAAATGAGTGAAAAATAACACTTGGTTATCATGTATTTCTTAAACTGTTGGTTTGCTAACACCTCTATACTTGCGTTTTCATAAACATGCTAAGAAGTAAAAAAAAATGTCTGTATGCTCAATAAATACCTAGTTTATAAAATCTCTCATATATTTGATTCTATTTCAATATCAGTGATGTAACTGTCTTAACTAATTTTATTAGTTTTATGTTATAAAGTAATAAAAACAAAAAGATAGATAGGGCTCACATAGAGGATTTAAAAGCCAGCCATGCAAAAAAAAGTTGACATCACAGTTTTAGTTTTTTTTTTTTTTTTTTTGTGACATAATTTTTTACATTGGGTCAAAATTTTATGAGTGGACCAATAGAAATGCTTCAATTTAACATTTATTTAAAAAAAAAAACGGATTTGAGCAACGTGGCTTATAATGTGAACGTAGCCTAAGTTACACTATGTCCTTGGTGGAATAAGATTTTAAATAATTTCTGAACACAAAGCAGTGCTGATCGTTGAGTGCCTTCGTGTTATTTATATAAACTTCATTTGAATAAGTCACATCATAACTAAATATGATCATCTCATCCTCTGGGTAATCTCAAGATGAAAGACACAGTAATTTGTAACAGACACACGTTTATGTTTTCAAATAACTTTCTTTTATTTATTGCTTATTAACAACACGTAAGTACTATAATGCCGAAGAGCAAGGCTCACTGCAATGATCAGTCCGAGTCTCAGGACAATGGAAAAAATAAAATAAAGCACAGCTTTGCAAACACAAGCCGTTTGTTACAAAATCAGCTTTCTTGGCCAGCACTGATGCAGAGCTACTGCAGTTGTGATTTGCAACTGTTGCTACTGTAGCACAGACATCCATAATAAACACAGGCAGGTAGCTGATAAACCAGGAACCCACAACATTGCTCTGTAACTAAGGGTTCACTGTATGACAGTTTTTTGTGTGTCAGCACTGTGATCACTGCTACTGGCAGCAGTATGTAAAATGTCTGTACGACGACATTCTTCATCTCATGCTTCATCTCATGCTTCTCTGCACACAACCGTCCAAAAACTCGCAGTAACAGATGAGGGAGCAGAAATGACGCTGCACAGGAGCCTCTGTACCACCCATGTCGTCCACCAGCACCACCGTGTGAGAGACAGTGTGCAGGTTCATATTAACTGAGGTTTGGATGAAGGAGTTCAAGCAGGCTTGTCCACAGTCGCAGAACTTTGCGAACTCCATCTCGTGGCACAAGTGGAATGGAATGAGGTGAGGTCCATAGGGAAGTCTGTTGAAATGAAAATAGACAAAGTCCATGAGGAATTGTGTCGTGCAGACAAAACACTATGTACCTGATATCTAGAGGCACAAATTACATGCCATTCCTTCGCGGATCCAAAAATACAGCTCTGAAAAAAATTAAGAGAGCACTTCATTTTCTGAATCAGTTTCTCTGATTTAGCTATTTATAGGTTTATGTTTGAGTAAAATTAACATTGTTGTTTATTCTATAAACTACAGACAACATTTCTCCCAAATTCAAAATAAAAATATTGTCATTTAGAGCTTTTATTTGCAGAAAATGAGAAATGGCTGAAGAAATCAATATTTGGTGGAATAACCCTGTTTTTTAATCAGTTTTCATTCATCTTGGCATGTTCTCCACCAGTCTTACACACTGCTTTTGGATAACTTTATGCTGCTTTACTCCTGGTGCAAAAATTCAAGCAGTTCAGCTTGGTGGTTTGATGGCTTGTGATCATCCATCTTCCTCTTGATTATATTCCAGAGGTTTTCAATTTGGTAAAATCAAAGAAACTCAAAAAATAATTTTTAAAATGGTCTCTTATTTGTTTACACAGCTGAATAAAGAATGGATGCAGAAAAAATAACATTTTTGATGTAAACATCTGGATGAAGGATAAAATGTTTCTTCTTTTGTAGGTTATCATTAAAATTGGCCAGTTTTCTCACATTTGTAGGAATTATAGCCTTAATGTGTTTTTTTTTACCTCAAAGAAAAAAGCAAAAACCTACAATTTAAAAATATTTATTGTGACAGTAGGATCTCACCTGAATTTCAGCACCGCTCGTGAGGCCAGCTCCTGTAATTTCAGAGGGAATGAAAGGTGGATGGTGTGGTCTAGAGGGTTTGGTTGAGTGAATGGATTACCAAACAGGTCCAGGTTCTCCAGCGACAGCTTTCTAAAGTCTCCAGGAAGGACAGTCAGCTGATTGTGAGCAGCTGAAAGAAAGCGCAACTTGCTGAGCTGCCCGATGCGAAAGGGTAGCCGTAGGAGCTTGTTATCATCCAACTTCAGGTTCACCAGCTCACGTAGATGACAAAATTGGAAAGGTAGGACCTGCAGATGATTTTGGCTTAAGTCCAGGTGTTGCAGAGATCGCTGAAGAGTAGAGAGACACATCGCTTCACTGAAGCTCTCCAGGTGGTTGTTGTGGAGAACAAGTTCTGCCAGACAGCTGAGGTCACCAATGGTAGCTGGGAGTTTCTTGATATGGTTGTTGCTAAGGTCCAGTCTGCGGAGTGCTTTGAGGGACAGCATGCGCATGTCCACTCGGGACAGCTTGCAGTAGGACACCTGAAGCTGCTCCAGAGAATAAGGAAAGTTGGAGGTGAGGGGATAGTCTTTTTTGGACGTGATGGTAAGCTTCTTCTTGGGTTTCTCCACATCTCGGGCACGGACAGGGGTGAGGGTGGAGAGAGGAAGGCTGTCTATATCTGATCCTCTGTGAGCGAGGCGAGCAGCAGAGAGAAAGTTTTTTAAGCTGTTGGCATCTGCCTACAAAATACACCAAAACACAGAGGAGAAAACTGTTTACACAGAAAAACAAAACATCTACAGTTAAAGTTGGTTGTTGGTTTGATCTGGCCGAGCTAGCAGATAGCTGACGTTGCCACATTGACGACTAATTTTCTTTCTGCTCTGTGTATGGAGGAGAAAATTTCTTTCTCTGCTGGAAGCAGACTAGGGCTATACTAGACGTGCGATGTCACTTAAGGCAATAAAAATGTTTTGTTTCTTGACACGGGAGGTACACAGCGTTGTCTCTGTGTCTGTGTAAGTGACAGGCTTGAGAAGCACGAGGGGGAGGTACCGGAATGGCCTCCATCCACATGGCTGGGCATGTGCATGTAAACGCACAAGTTGAAAGCTGTGCACCTCAGTCCAGCACAGTTTTGCGCAGATATTTCTAGTTACAGCTGGATTCATGCTTTTAATCCCAGAAAAACGCTCTTATTTCCCTTTTAAAAAGCCATTTAAATGCCTGATTAAAGGGCCGATTACTGTTGTTTTGCTGTTTCCCTCAGGTTTTGAGTGCTCGGCGCTGACTCAGCTCTTGATTGGTCTGGACGTGATACAGTGTGCAAATATTTTTCAATATTGTCTGTAGGTTATAGGTCACACATTCAGAAGAGTCATACGAGGCTTTGCGTTAACGCCACACATTAACATCATGTGATGACAATGCAGCATGAAACTAGCACACTTTTTCCTTTCTTAAAAGAAATAAATTAGAATTATCTTAATATGTGTGCCAGTGAGACAGTTCCCCATAACATTGTATGTGTGTATAGAATTGTGGGTAAGCAAGGTCTGTAAAGGATACATAAGTTGTGTCCTGAAAATATTTCAAAACATTACCTGCATTTCTAGGCTGTATAAAAAGGGTCCTTGAGTTTAGAACAGCCTTCTATGACGCAGCGGCCGAGAAATGCAACCTACTTGGACTGCTTCCCAGGATTTCAGATGCAGCTTAGTCATTATAAACTGGATTTTTTTGTGTGCCACTGCTATCACTTTATCACTTTATTTAAAAATAGCATTCCATGTATACCTCAAGGAGTATAATGAAACTGGGACAATTCAAATAAGATTAGGGTGAAACTTCAGAATTAGGTCAGAAAAATGTAGGTCTGTAGCATCAGAGAATTAAAAAGCCCAAAAAGAGGGTGTGTTTGTTGCATTTCCATAACTACACCTACAGAACTCACAAAACTATTATTTTAATCTCTCTGCCAATGTTTTGCCCAAATATTGGAAGTAGGTGAAAGGTCACTACATACAAAATGCTCTGACTACTGACTAGAATGAAGAGAACAGTGTTAACCATACTTCCTGTGCACTGCAAACCACAGCATGTTGCACACTGTATTTCTAGAACAAGAAATACATTATAAAAGCAACAAAGTTTTTATCTTACTTTTGCAGTAGATTGCATTCAGTTCTGATCCTAATGAAAGATTTTGTGTACTGTTTTTCAGTTACGAGTTCAGGCTTTATTCAAACAATATAACAGTGCACTTGCTTTCATTGTGGCATTTATTCTGGCATTTTATTTTACATTTCTGCACAGTAGTGGCTGTTGTTCACTTTTTTAATAAATAGAACTCAAAGGCTTATCTCCTTCTTACAGCTTACCTTGCTTAAACAGATGTCCACAGCAGGTTCTTTCAGCCGCACTGTAGCTTTTCCCTCCTCAACGAACCAAGTGAAGAACTTCTCAATATTCTCCTTCAGCTTTAAAGTGTAATAAGACAGGGGGACAGACAGTTACGCTGAGTGTTATGTTAAGGGGTTGCAGCAAATTAGTCGCAACATGCATTACTTTATGATACTTCTCAGAGGTGAACAAGAAAGGAAAACTCACTTGTGAACCTGTATTTGATTAAACTTAAAAGTTGCAATAATCCTTCAACTTATTAATAGCTACCTGAAAATACCTCAATTAAATAGTTTGTCTCACTTAGTGACTCTTAAGAGTCTTTCCATCTAAAATGAGTCTTGTTACAAATATGCTATTAGAATAGCTAACTATTTCGTCCTGATGAGAGCCAGTTTCATCATAATAAGGTTTTGATGGTCTTTGTGACTGTACTTGAGTTTCGACTGACCTTCATATCTGACAGCTGTTGTCTGTCACAATAGACCAGCCAATGAAACCAGCCAATGAACAACCTTATACACCAATTAAACAGTAGCTCGGATCCTGTCCACTACACTGGAAAAACAGTAGTACTATAGCCATTAGGCAAGGTAGCAGATATGTTTTTAGTAATTTACTGTGATGTAGGACACTCTTTAATCATTCTTTTACTGTTTTGGATGGTTCATGAAATCAAAAGCTCAATATAAAATCTACAATCTTACACACAGACTTTCATTACAATGGAAATAAATATAAACTACTTAATATTTTAGTTGGATAGATTTATTTGCTATATAGATTTTATAGTATAATATTAGAGTCTTCTTTTCTGTTCATTACAGACAGAAAGCAGCATTCTTATACCTTTATTTTTCCATCACATGAAGAGTAGAAGATTTTTTAAATAATAAACTTTTGAGTTCAGCACAGCTGTTAACTGAAAGTTTTTCCAAGTGACTCTACATTTAAAAAAAACTGACCGATAAAATCCAGCCAAGCAAATGTGCAAAGCTGCCATCTAAGGAAGAGGTGCTACTTTAAAGAATCTAAAATCTTAAACATACTCTGGTCACAGATTCACAGATTTTATATAGGTTACAAATTGGTGCCCAAATAGTTTAAAATTGGTGCCCAAATAGCCCAAGAGCCCCTAAGGGATTATTTTATTTTTTCCAACTGAATGAATTGCATCAAGACTCTAAGCTAACAGAAGCTTTTAGAGAGTGTTTTGATTTCCAGTGTAATAAAATTCTCCTGCATTCAGAACATTATATACAATAAAAAACACTGAATTTAAGGTGCGTCCAACTTTTGACGGGTACTGGTTAGTTTAGGGAACCAAGTGTATGCAGGCATGTACCTTGTATTTGGATCCAGCTCTATCTTTTGCAGTACAGATCAGTAAATAGACATTGCTTCGCTTGCTGGTTTTATCCACGTGTTTCCCGATGGACAGCACGGCCCTGGTTCCTTTCCCCTTTCCCTTGAGCCCAAACGTTGGCAGCATCCGATTTATAACCTCGACATCGCACTGGAGCTTCATCGCTGCCCTGTCAAGGATACTGACTAACTGACTGACTGCTTCAGTTGCACAAGAAGACCTGTCTCACTACAACAGTTACAGTCAGCTAGCTGGTTAGTTCGCTGCTAATTACAACAAAGAGAAAATGTGTACAGACTATGAGCTAGCTAACGCTAACTAGCTAAGGTTAACTAAACATCTACAGCTAGCGTAACTAGCTAAGCTAACCTACTAAACCCTTCCCTCACACACATCCACCATCAAAAGTTGGTTGACGCCAGCTAAAGCTAGTTAGCCAAGCTGTCACAGCCTCGATTAACACGTTTAAACACAGCGAATCTAGTTTAACCAGTTAGCTACGCGTGTCCCACATAGTGATAACAGTGTCAGGCGCTCAAACGAACAAATCTGTTCTAAAATATGAACGCTAGCTGAACTAGTGCTAACGTTAACTAGCCCACCTATAAAGCACACCAAACTTTCATAAAGCTGTCATGTTTTCCGAAACCCTTAGCTAACCTAGATTACCCACACGCAAATACGCTTTCCAGTACAGTACAGCAAAGCTCACACACCGCGACAATTAATAATATCAGCTAAATAACTCACAATGCGATGTAAACAGAGGAAAAAAACACAATGCCAAGCTGAACGAGGGAGCCAACTAGCCCGCGTTTGTAAGCGCAAGCGCACAAGCGGCTCGTCAGAGACTGACCTTACCAACATGGCTGCGTGTTTGTATTATAGAATAAATATTTTACATTAGAATATGTTCACATGAAATAGGCCTGTCGCGATATAATAGTTACATTATCGACTTTTCGTACAACAAATGGACATGATTTAAATTATATTTGATATATAATATTGTCTACATACAGTTGCGATGTGGACTGCTATGGAGGACAAAAAATGACATAATTATATATAAATAATAAATTATAAATAGATTTTTGTATAGATAAATTAATACATTTATTAATATAAAATATATATTTTTTAAATTATACAAATTATCTAAAAATTATAGCAGAAATCTATTTCCATATGTCCACGCATCAACTTTTATTTGGGGCTATTTCTGCATTTATTTATTTATTGATGTATTGATGTATAAACACATTTATTGATTAATAAATTAATTTAAACATGTTTACATTTATTTATTTATTTATTTCCACATTTATGCAGAAATACAGAAATACATAAATGTGGAAATAAATAAATAAAAACATGAATGAATAAATAAATAAATGTAGAACTAAATAAATGAATAAATAAAGAAATGTTAAAATAAATAAATAAATGGCAATAGGTGAAGAAAAAAAATATATATATATACATTTGTTGTCTTTAAAATGCCATAGTTGTTTTGTTGTGCTATTATATTATGCTATTTTACTAACCACTAACGATAAATCACCCACAAAAATGTTATTATAACAGGTCTATATTCATGTATGGTATAGTACAACTGTAATATCAAATTTAATCATTCGAAAATAAGGAAAATGGAAAAGAAAGGTGAAAGTACGCTGAAGTAAAAAAGAGCCAAGAAAATAAATCATTGTATTAAAATTTTATTAAATAAAGTGCATATGTTCATTGCTTTAACAGCTTTTTTTAGGTCTACTTTTAAACACAGTAAATGCATGTTCTGAATTCGTAAACTTAACACTGGAACAATGATCAAAGTGAATATAAATAAATGTAATATTAAGGTCAATAAGGGTCAATAAATAAATGGATCAATAAATCTACATTAAACCCCTCGTATCCGCTTCGCGTTTGGCCGTTTAACCTGTGAACCCTGGTGCTGTCAAAAACAAACAGGCTTCCGTAGAACAGTGATGGAAGAGCCGATTCATTTGGAGGAACCGATTCTTTTGACCTCGCATGACCTGAGCGCCACAGTTTACACTGATCGAGTCAAGTGAACTTTATTTACAGTAGACCCTTCATCCCTAAAGAGAAGGAATGGAAATGTTTGTCTTTAAAATGATATAATTGCTTTGATATGATATTTGTTAATAATGTAATATTACAATTAATCCAGGCCCAAAAAAGATCTTATTGTGCCAGGCCTACAAGTAATTATAATCATGCCAAATTTACAGATAAAGATTCATTTTTCTCCAAACATTATTTTCTTTTCTTTAAATCTGATATGAATCTCTTTGGGGGAAATATTTTCTGAACAAATTAAAATTGTTTTATTATTATTATGGAATTCGTTAAAACCTTTACATTATAAAGTATTTAAAGTAGTGACAGTTTTGTTTGTTAAAGCTTTATGGTTGTTTGTATTTGTTGTATTTTTCTTGTATTGTGTTTTTGGAAGTGAATAAACGAGAAAATAATAAAACAACACCTGAAGCTCTGGAAAAAATAAGAGACCACTTAAAATGAGCTTGGTAAAGTTAAATGATGAGTTTCTTTGATTTTACAAATTACCAAACCTCTGGAAAATAATTAAGAGGAAGATGGATGATAACAAGCCACCAAACCAAGCTAAACTGCTTGAATTTTTGCACCAGGATTGTGATTAAAAACCAGGGTTATTCTACCAAATATTGAATTCTGAACTCTTAAAACTTTATGAAGATGAACTTGTTTTCTTTTGATTGCTTGAGGTCTGAAAGCTCTGCAGAATAAAACAATAATGTTTATTTTACTCAAACATATACCTACAAAAAAAACTATAACAAAATCAGAGAAACTGAAGTGGTCTCAGCATAACGAATCAGTGAATCAGTTCGAGCGGTTTGTTTAAATGAATCGGTTCATAAGAAGAACGATTCATTCGCGAGTCGGAGCTCATTGCTAGCTAGTCTGTGTTGTGCGTAAACAGTGCGGTTTTTAGTGAAATACGGCAGCTGTTCGCGTGAGTTTACCTGCAGGTCTCGTGCTGTTTGGGTGCTGTTAGACGGGGAGGACGCTGGTAATATCGGTTTTACTGTTTCAGTGTGTAAAAGTGCAGAAGATTCACTGCAGGAAGCTGATTTTAGCTGCAGCCTGAGTGTGAGAGGGGCTTCGGGAAGGTAAACAAGACGCGGCGTTTAGCTGTAATTCTGCCTTTGTGACTCATTTCACCTGAGGAACCTGATTAACCTGCTTAGTTTGAGAAGTTTTGTTTTAAACAGATGTTACTGTATAACTAAAGCCAGCAGCAGTACTGAGCGGAGCCTCATTTCAGCATTTCGTTAACTAAAGATCCCAAACCGACTCTTTCGCTCTCCGCTTCCTTGTATGTAGTTAGTTAACGTTAGCTAGTTAAAAATGGCAGAAATGGAGAACGACGGTGATCTAGAGGATATTCCACAAGAAAACGACGAAGAAGAAGACTCTGATTTGGAGGAGGAAGAGGAGGATTTCGAGTGGGATGCGCAGGAAGATGCAGGAGACTTGGACTGGGTGGAGGAGGCACATGTCCTCCTGGACGCTGACACTTCCAAGTCCTGTCCAGGAGACACCCCGGCAGAGAGGAGTGGGCACGTGGCTGTGGTGGATAGGAACTGCATGTATGTGTGGGGAGGATACAAGGTGAGTGTAGCTAATGTAGCTGACCTATGTTCTGATAGTAACTCATGTTCTATATTCATTTTGTGTCTAAATCCAAACAATGTTTTTATTTCTAGAACGCTGAAGCAACAGCTACAGCCTTTGTTGACTTGTATTTGCCAAAGAAGGAAGTCTGGATATACAACATGGAAACTGGCAGATGGTAAATTCTATAATAATTCTATATATACAGTTCTATTGAATTGTCTGTTTATTAATATTTGTCATATAAACCAGTTGGCACACAACCGCCCTTTAACGTTAATGTTAAAACGTTGTGCAAACGTTGAAATGTGAACGTTGAATCAACATAATGTCCTCAACCTTCTGCCTTTTGAATCAGCATTTTACATTTCATCACCATATCGTTTCTAAAAAACAGTACCTGCTTTTTAATTTAACACCAATTCTTCACCATACCTGGGGGAATGTTCATATTCTATTAGTTTTACTGTTTTTGATTTTTTTTGGTTTAATAAAGGTTGAATGTATGACGTTGAAACCACGTTGCTATACCAACATTGATTAGCTTTTCAAAATTAATGTTGATTTAGTGTTTATTCAACATTGAAATGCCAGCTGGGAAGCTACAGAATCAGTGTGTGCACACTTTATAATTTAATGTTTTTATTTTTTTTCTACATTGTAAAATAATTAAGCATAAATAAATAAATGCACAAATAAATAAATAAATAAACAAACAAACATGTAAATAATTGTATAGAAAAATAAATGAATAAATACATTTTGTCATGACAAAGTGCACATTTAAAATTATATCAGGAATTTATTTCCATATTTCGATGCATGAACCTTTTATTTAGGGCTGTTTCTGCATGTATGTATTTATTTATTTATTTATTTATTTAAACATGATTGATGTATTTCTTCAAATGTTTATTTATTTCAACATTTTTTTTAATTTATTCTTTTATTTAATTGGTTGGCAAATATAAGATGGACCAGAGTATAAGGTGCACTCAATAAACGTCTATTTTCTGGGTGCACCGGATTATAACACTAGTAAAATTGCCCAAACCCCTGGCTCCTCATTCAAACTGAAATACATAATAACTAGGGGTGGGCGATATGGCTCTAAAATAATATCACGATATTTCAGGGTATTTTTGCGATAATGATATTCTTGGCGATATAGGAAAACTAAAATAATTAATTCATTTTAGGAACATAGTATAATAGTATAACAGTATAATCATAATGTGACCAAATAAATAATATAGCATAAAATAATATAATGCAGCAAATAATATGGCAGAATATTTAGTGCATGCATACAAACTGCAAACTAAAACAATTACACAATAAATACACTTAAAGCTTCACAGTAAATAATAGACTACTTTTAAGACAGAACAGCCCTATTATCACGATATGGATTTTTAATATCATGATATTTCTGTGTCACGATATATTGTATACGATATAATATTGCCCACCCCTAATAATAACGAACCAAAATTGTTTCTTACAGTTTATTTCATGTCTGTGTTTTTAGGAGAATGCAGCTTTCAAAAGGAGAGCTACCTGCTGCTATGTCAGGAAGCTGTGGAGTATGCATAGATGGTATTTTGTATGTCTTTGGAGGCCATTATGCAAGAGGAAATACTAACTTGGTAAGTTCTATTTCCCCAAGTTGTTGTTGAGGAATGTTGCATTACTTGCAGTGGCTTATGTTTGTTTTAATGGTCCCTGTCGTGTTCAGGTTTATCGTCTGCCTTTGAGATCCTCTTCATTGGTCTGGGAGAGGATGAAGGACCTGAAGGGCTTAGCTCCCACATGTAAAGATAAACTGGGCTGTTGGGTTTACAAAAACAGGTCAGTGTTTTATTCTTTAGTTAAACTTGCTTCTTCAGGAACATATTTTGTTGGAGCCAAACACTAAGAATTAGTGCCTGAACTAAATGTACAATTGGTTTTAGAAGTTCTACAAGTTGTTTGTTTTGGGTCTTACCAATGATTCCTGCTTTCATGTTCACAGATTGGTGTATTTTGGGGGCTACGGCCATGTGGCACAAGCAGGTCATCTAGGAGCATTCGAGTTAGATGAGAACTCACTCATGGTGGGCAGCAAATATACTTTATATCTTAAAGTACTGCAGTGTTGTATATTTTTTTAATTAAGTGGAAGGAATTGTTGTCTAAAGTGGATTATATTCCAGGGTAACCATGCAGCTCGAGGCTGGAACAATCACATTCACATTCTCAATCTCGAAACATCAACCTGGAGTCAACCCGCCACAAAGGTAGCCATTTATCAGTATGGTTTTGCTATGGTATTTTAGTGTCCTGGACATAGATTAATCTTAATTGTAGACTATTTTTTTTCAGTGATGCACCAAAAATTAATTTATTGGCCTAAACCAATAAATGGTTTTCATTAATTTTGCCACTTTTTACCATTGCATACATTCCATACATAAATGCATAAATGTATTTTTGACTTGCTTTTCAAAGAAAACCTTATAATTTGAGATGATGATTACAGACACAGCATCCAGCCTCCACTAGGCACCAACTGGGTTATAGTATGTAATGCTACAGGTCTCAGCTGGGCTGTAATGTAATTTTTAGCTGCCAAGCTAACAGCTTTTTTTGAGCTGGATTAATCGCTGAAAGTTGATGACAGACTGAAGTCAAGACTGAGTTCAGTCTGTACAGTGCTCTGTGTAAAACCTGTTATCGTTTCTTCTCTGTTTTTGTCAGTAAATCACTGTACTTTGCTCTTAAAACAGCAACGAGGCTGAAAAGAAATTAGCCAGTGTAGGGTAGAAATACAAAAATATTTTTGGTGCCAAATATTCAGTGCATCCCTATTTTTTCCTTTCAGTGGAAAAATCTCCATTAAATATGCTGTGTAGTCCAAGACTAGGCTTAATCCTTGTCTAAGAAATGACCCATAAGTGTTGCTCACAAAATGGGTAGTAATAATATAATTCAGTATCGTAATTGAGTAGTTTTTTACCCATTTCTTTTTCATATTTAAAGTCATTTTGCATGTGCTCTTATCCAAATTGACATAAAATATTGTAATTGTAGGTCACAATTGGTGAATCAAAAGGCTTTTCATACTAACAACTTTTTTTTTTTTTTTTTTTGCTATGTTACTCAGGGAAATGCTCCAACACCGCGAGCAGCCCATGCTTGTGCCACTATTGGAAACCGTGGTTTTGTCTTTGGAGGACGTTACATGGTGAGCAACTAATCATTTTCCCCATGTGTTAATGTTGTAATTACAACCCAAATCCAAAAATGTGGGCACTGTAGATGGTGAGATATTTAAAATCTTTGCAGTTTTACATTGATGATTGTGCCGACGGTATGACCAAAAAAAAATTTTTTTTTTCTTTTTTTTTTTTTCTTCCCCAAAGATACTGATTATTTGTTTTTGGTGTTGTATTCAAAAACAAAAATAAAATAATAATTATTTTTTTTTAATATATAAAATGTAAAATAATAATATATATATATATTTTTTACGAATTTGGATTCTCAATTAAAATAGGGGTTGCAAAATCTGATGCATTGAATTATATTATCTGATGTATTTTATTAAGGAATGCATCTTTCTTAACAGGATCATCGCCTAAATGACCTGTACTCTATCAACATGGACTCCTGGGAATGGAGTGAAATGTGAGCACAATAAGATTTTATAGTATATTTTAAGAGTTTATAGTGACAAACCAATTATTAGAATATTCACTTACTCAAAATAATTCAGACAGAATGAACTCTGTACCTTTAGATGAATGAGAAGCTGAAGCTGGTTTACACTTTCAGGTCTGTGCCGCAGCAGGGTCCAGTTGGCCGCTCCTGGCATTCTTTTATACCTGTGTCAAATGACCATATCTTCTTGTTCGGGGGATTTACTACCAACAGAGAAACACTTAGTGAGTAAGATCTTAACATACAGACCAGTAACCTGTATCAGGAGCAGTGTATTAAAGTCTCTGTCTGTTGTAGGCGACGCGTGGCTGTACTGTGTGAGTACGAATGAGTGGAGACCTTTTAAACACAACCACGAAGAAAGTCCCAGGTGTGTTTACTGTCTCTACTCTACTGATCTGTGTGATTATTTGACGTTTAAAATAATCTAAATTGTATTGTCAATTATTATATTATATTGTGTGTGTGTGTGTGTGTGTTTAGACTCTGGCACACAGCATGTTCAAATCCAGATGGGGAAATATTTGTGTTTGGAGGCTGTGCCAATAACCTACTTTCACAGCAGAGAGCGGTGAGTTCCATCCAATAAGGCACATTTTAAGCTACACTAGTAAGGAACAGGGGTGTCGCCATATTTTCCTTCTAATTCAGCAGGTCTTGCTGCTGGGTGCTGGTGGGATGGCTAAACAAAGTTAAGTAAAGCTAAGCCAAGTAAACAAAACTGTAATTCTTAAAAAAAGAATTACAGCACAGAATATAGCATTTATTTACAGTAAGCTTAGATTTCCAGATTTCCACTAAGGCTAGGTGCAGCAGCAGTGGTTAGTGGCTGATGAAGGAAAAACTTCAGTGAAAGTCCAGTATAAAGCTGCAGTTTATCAGAGTGGCTTTACATCTCCATACAACCAGACTGGTAAAACTCATACACAACGTGCACCGGAGTATATTTTTAGGAAAATTAAAGGATCTTTAAGTGCGCCTTAAAAAACACAATATAACAATTTTGTTTTGTGATATCAGGAAAGCTAGAAACAATGGATCTGAAATAAAAGGTGAGACTTTAGTCCTTAGGTCAAAGGATTAAACAATTCAATTTAAGGGGGACAACAAAAATGTTGCTGTATAAATTTAAAATTACAGTCATTTTTCTATAGTCCCTCCAACAAAACAAAGTAGCAGAAACTTAAGAAATGTCCAAGTCTGATTTTTTTCTGAGTTTTTTTGTAAAAGAATGTATGGATTTGAATTTTGTGTCAAAAGATTTATGCAAAAAAAAATATATATATATATATCCGCCAACAAAATGTTAATCAAAAGGAAAATCTGTATGTTGCAAATTCAAAAGAGAAAAAAAATATAGTAAATTCCAATAGCAAAAGTCTTTAGTAGCAAAGTCCACAGAAAATCCACAAAAACACAAAAATGAAAGCAACACATTTTCAAATGTGTATATATATATATATATATATATATATATATATATATATATATATATATATATATTTTATATTTTTTGGCACAAAATGAACTCCATAGGAATGCACTGGTGAGAATAGCAACATCAGTGTATAAGACCACACAGAGTTATGTCCTTAATGAAATACTCAATGACATATGTTCAAGTCTAAAGAGAAAGAGAGAGAGAAAAAGAAAGAGGGAGGGGAAAAAAAAAAGAAAAGATTTGGCAAAAAAATGTATGGTGCAACCCACATACTTACCTCTGCTGCTCATCCCACAAATACATGTTCCTTACAAATGTGGCTCCTTTTAAAAGAGAAATTCTCAGACTTTCCAATGGTATAAATCTTGCGGCCATGAATTTTTGTTACAACAAATAAATAATCCTACCTAACTCAAATTTCCTTACTCTTTGTTCTTTTATGTTTATGTTCTTTGTTCTGGTTGTTTTTCTCTCCTCAGGCCCACAGCAATGAATTATTAATTTTTATGGTTCAGCCCAAGACATTGCTTAGGTGAGTGTCATCACACACTATCATAATAATACTGTGAACTGTGGTCTTTTATTTGTTTTTCTGATGAGTTTGGCCTGCTGATTGTGTTTGCACAGGTCTTGTACGGAGGTTATTGTGCAGCACAGACAGCAGCTGGAGAGCATGTGGGAATGCCTGCCCAAACATCTCCTCCATCACATCAAACAGAGAATCGGTACCACCAACACCGGAGGATCCTAGTGCTCACTGCACACGTGCACACACACTTTAATGAGCAATAGTCTGCCTCCGCTTATGAAGCAGGTGTAGGAGCTTTGCGTAACTGCCAGGCCTTTTTTTCTTTTTTAGGTCTAAGAACTCTTCTGTATTATAAAAATGTATATTTAGCTTTTCTTTTGTTGCTCCTGCGCTGATGCCATTTTTAGACTTTTTCAAATAACATGGAAAACAACATTTAAACCTAGTTTTTTTCATTTCCTTAAATAACTAATCTAGTAAATATTCAGCTCTTCTCCCACTACTAGAGCACAAAACCAACAGGAGCAGTGTGTAATCATTTGGCTTGAATGGCCGTTCTTAGACACACCTTTTCACACTTCTACTCAGTGATGATAAAACTCCTGCATCTAGACGGCAATTAAAAAAACAGGAGGACCAGTGAGTTTTTAGGCTTTCTCTGTCATATGACCTCATGTTCAGTAGCTCCTCCATTTCCACTCGCTGCTGTGTTTATGAGGATCTCTGTGGAAACGTGCGCCTAGAGTCTAATTACGGTGCGGATAAGGCTACAGGCTGCATTATTTTAAGATAGTAAGTCACTATTTTGATATACTGTCTCATTATTTTGATATACTGTCTCATTATTTTGACATCTCATGATTTCGAGATAGTAAGTCATCAATTTAAAGAATTAAACACACTTGGTATCTCAGAATAATGACTTAATATCTAAAAAAAAAAATGAGATGGCAGTTTACTTAATACATTTTTTTGGGTTAATTTCAGGTGGCGGGAATGGGCTTCCATAGTACACTGTGTAAAGTAAACTGAGAGAACAGGGGGATGTCTGTGAAAATATTTTATACTTCGACTCAGTGATAAAACTCAATTAAAAAAACAGGAGAACCAGTGAGTTTTTAGGCTTTCTCGGTCACATGACCTCATGTTCAGTAGCTCCTTCATTTCCACTCGCTGCTGTGTTTATGAGGATCTCTGTGGAAGACCAAAAACTGGTCTTGAACTGGATTTTTTAAAAACATTTTGGAGATGCGTGTTTTTCATTGCACAGCAACGATATGCCATCCTAAACGATGTGAGGCTTGTATTTTCTTTCTGTGCGTCTGTGTTGAATTTTAGCAGTTTTGTTTACAGCAAATCAGACAAGCCGGCGGCACAATTCCTTACTGTGCCATTCAGAGGCCTTTAACTTATTTTAACCCAGTAAAATATGCTAATATGCTTCATGTGTTTTTTTAATACCCTCATACTTGGTGTTTTCATCCATGCAGGTAACACTCCTTGATAGAAATACTCCTGTAGAAAATATTCAGCACACAGGTTACAGAATTAAAAGGTACAATTGATGTTATGCAGACATATTTTTTTAAGTGTAGTACTTAATTTACAGTCTACTTTTGATCTTGTTTTCTGTCATTTATCAGAACTTTGGAATATTTGTGCTCATTCAATGCTGTGTTTTTGTCGACGGTACAATCTTGTAATTTTTCTGTAAATATGTAGGTTGAAGTGGATTTTGTTTGATTGAGTGAAAATAAATAAATAAATAAATTGAGAACAGAAAGTTATTTCCTCATTAAACAGAAAAATATTCATTTTATTTATTTACGTTAAAAACACAATAGATTTGAAATGCAAATTCCTTTCATTCTGTAATGTGAACCAATTTCCTATATTTCCCATCTGTGTTAAGACATCATTATTCAGTGATTCATTTTCTTCCTTTCTATAAACTGTAGATTAAGTGTCTGATGATCACTTTATATACTTTGGTTCTTAACCTGTCCTGATCATACCCATAATTCAAATATTTAAAGGACTCACTTTAAACACTCAATCTTCTCAAAAACAGTTTGTTGTCTTTAAAAATATCACTTTTTCTTGGCTGCCAGCAGATTTGGAGCAGAGACTTTCATTTTTCCAGGCATGTTTCTTGACAGATCTGTGTCCTATTTAAAAGACAAACAAAGAAGGGTAAAATTAACACATCATCCAGATTAAACAGTAAAGAAATGTTGATTTTCTAACACTTGAATAATGACACTGTGTGATAATTTTAATTGTGTTATTCTGTGCATTGTGTATCATACAAGTGGTTAACACCTCACACATTGACTATCTCTCCCCATTTACTCAGCCAATTACTCAAATCATTCATTTGGACTCCCCCTATCACTAGTGATGCCCACAGACGCCTCGTGCTGATCCACATCACCCTAGGAGTGATGAGGGGAAAGAGTGCCATCTGCGCACCCAGAGAGAGCAAGGCTAATTTTGTTCTTGCAGGGCTCCGGCAGCTGACTGCAAGCTGCATGACCAGGATTCGGACTGGCTCCCCCTAGATGCATACTTATTTAAACTTTGCAATTTAGTCATACAAATGTTTACAAATATTATACAGTGTTTTCCCAGCTTAAGGAAGATAATCATGTGGCTTATATGCACACATACCTTGACGCTGCGTAAAAGGTCTTTCTCTCTGACGCTAGTTTCCTTTGCACGCATGAAGCTGAACACAGCAGTCCGGGCAGCTGAAACATTCAAAAAGTTCAGATGTAAGAGGTGATAATCTCCCTGAATCAACTTTTTGAAGTAAGGCAATTGTAATCTTTACCTTTCCCCTTCTTCTGTGTCCCTGGAGTAAGTTTTACTTTGTGCCTGAGGAAGAAACAAAACACAATTTAATTAATTTAATTATTTAATTATTCTATCTAATTTTATGTAGCATCTGACAAAAAACAAGGAGTAAACTCAATTTTTTATAGGAGTGATTATATGGTTATTGTGATTATGAACATTTCAAGGAAAAATGTACTAAAATATAACAAGAAAATATATATAATAAGAAAATATATCCTTCATTAACTCCAAGCACAGTATGTACATGCAACTACAGTTAGGCCCAGAAATATTTGGACAGTGACGCAATCTTTAGGATTTAGGCTCTGCATGCAACCACACAGGATTTAAAATGAAAAAAACTGAGATAGAATTGATGTGTAGACTTAAATAAAAGTATCCTATGATCGTTTAGGAATTGCAACCTTTTTTCTACAAAGTCTCTGTTTTTCAGGGGTTCAAAAGAAATTAAAGAAAATATCTAAAAAGCTATTTTAATGACTGCATGGGTTATTTCTAGGGCTGGGCACCGTTTAAATTTGTTTTAATACCAACACTGATAAGGTACCTTGAATTCGATACCGATACCCAAACTGTACTTTTTCTAAATTGCAACGAAAATATGCAAAAAGCAATAACTATTCTCGCACAATGTATTTATTTAACAGCTGATGTGTAATCTCATTCTCATACTGTCACCATAAGAGACTGTTATATTTTACAATCTTGTTGGAACTGACCAGAGACTGTAAAAAAGATGGGCGCTGTATTTAAATAACCCCGCCCCTGAGAGCTGCCTCGAGGTCACAGGCTGCAGAGCGGAGCGGGGCAGAGCTGACGGTCTGTTATTGGTCCCGCCCATAACCAGCCCTTTTACAATAACCACACCTTTTTGAATAGAGCTGAATAACGTTTTTAAAAACGAATTCTGTGGGGATATAAAAATGTGACAATATAAGCAGAGGTTACACTAGCTGTTACATTTAAATAATGGAGGTAGAATTACAGTATATTAGAAAAAAACGTGATTGAAAGTTGTCTGTTTTGCCATTGAAACCTATGGGGATGGGTGGGGTTATACAGCTTTCTGCAGCCGAACAGCAGGGGGCGCCCGACCTGTGGTGGCTTCACTTTTGAGAGACGATGCTCTGTCCAGCTATACACAGTCTATGGAACTGACAAACAATGACCACTTTATTAAGAACAAAAGCAACAGCATTTCTTTAACTGCTTAAACTACATTTATGCATGTTTAATGCGAAGTATCGAAAACTGGCACCCAATTTTTTTTTACTCTGTAGTAAAGAGAAATTTCTCCAGGAAGAGGGTATATCAGTATCTCAGTCCACCATAAAGATCAGACTTCATGAGAGCAAATACAGAGGGTTCACCACAAGGTGAAAACCATTAATAGGCCAGATTAGACTTGACCAAAAGCCAGTTAAAAAGCCTGTCCAGTTCTGGAACAGTGTTCTTTGGACAGGTGACCCTAAGATCAGAGTGGTGTCATGCAGAGTTAAAATAATGAAGATTTTGTCTACATAGTTCAGGGCCTAACTGTATATGGTTATAGGTGAAGAAAACATGGGTAACTTACTTGTAATTGGAGAGGGCTGTGTAGGGGGCGCATACAGGGACTGCAAACAACAGTACATCTTCCAGATGTGGCTGACCAGTCAGAGAGTCCAGAAAGTTCTCTCCTTCCTGAAAAATAGGCAACATATATCATAACAAACAAGGCACAACCACAAGAATAAACAGCTGCAAAAAATATTTGAATATATTTGAAGAATATATTGTAACAATGTGAGGCCATCTGTTGAAATACTAAAGCAAAGGTGAACCATGCAACATGACAACAACCCAAGTGGTTCAACGACCCCTTCTTTATCCTTATCATCATTTTACATTTACCAAATGCTATTGGGAGGTAAATTTAAATGCACTCTTATTAGAACAGATTACACCTATAGATGCCTCTCAAAAAATTAGAATATCATTGAAAAGTTACTTTATTTCAGTAATTCAGTTCAAAATGTGAAACTTATATATTATAAAGATGTATTACACACGGAGTGATGTATTTTTTTTCTAATTTTTTTCCCCATTTTCTCCCCAAATTACACAGCCAATTACCCAACCCACTCATTAGGACTCCCCATATTAGTAATGCCCCAACAAACCAGGAGGGTGAAGACTAACACATGCTTTCTCCAAAACACGTGAATCCAGGCACCGCTTCTTTTGAGTGATCTACTTTAAAGTGTTTGTTTCCTTTATTGTCGATGATTATGGCTCACAGACAATAAAAACCCAAAAATCAGTTTCTCAGAAAATTACAATATCATATAAGACCAATTGGTACTTTTGACAGTGTGGGCAGTGTGCCAAGTCCTGCTGGAAAATGAAATCCACATCTCCATAAAAGTTATCAGCAGAGGGAAGCATAAAGTGCTATAAGATTTTGTGGGAAAACAAAACTGCACTGACTTTAGACTTGATAATAAAACACAGTGGATCAACACCAGCAGATGACAGACATGTCTCTCCAAACCATCACTGATTGGTGGAAGCTTCACACTAGACCTCAAGCAGTTTGGACTGTGTGTCTCTCCACTCTTCCTTCAGACTCTGCTCCCTTGATTTACAAATGAAATGAAAAAATTTACTGATGATCAGTGATGGTTTAGAGAGATGTCATCTGCTGGTGTTGCATCTGCTAACAGATTTTATGGAGATGCAGATTTCATTTTCCAGCAGGACTTGGCACACTGCCCACACTGCCAAAAGTATCCATTGGTCTTTTTTCCATTTTCCTTTGTATCCATTGGAATTTTCTGAGACACTGATTTTTGGGTTTTCATTAGCTGTAAGCCATAACCAACATCTATATATGTTTCACATTTTGAACTGAATTATTGAAATAAACTAACTTTTTAATGATATTCTATTTAAGATGCACCTGTATGCAGGGTGTGAAATCCACCATTATGGTACTTTCATTATAAAAAATCAGGAAACCTAACTTCATTCCAGCATAATATAACCTGTTGCTCTTGTTCTTCATGTTTATGAGGAGCACAAGATATAGAGACTACCTACCTCTGCCCCGGGGTTGTCCTGGTCCAAATCGTCAGCCTCCTAGAGATCAATCAAATTAATATAGTTAAGCAACAGCACTGCAGAAAGCTTATATACACTAATCTAGTTTCTAGTTTGTAATTAATAGGTTCAAAACTGGTGTGTTTTGGATCATTGTCCTGCTGCAGAACCCAAGTACGTCTGAACAATTCATGGTTCCATCAATTACAGCAAGTCGTCCAGGTCCTGAAGCAACAAACCACCACCATGTTTGACTTCTAGTATGATTTTCTTTTTTTTCTGAAATGATGTGTTATCTTGAATGACAATAATAATCTTGAATCAGGGCATGACGTGTTGCTTTTTGAGATCATTTATCTGCTTCATGGTGTCAGACAGGTTCTATTATTTAAGCGATTTCTAGATTCTACAGGTCTGGCAGTAATCAGGCCTGGTTGAGGTTAGTAGTAAAATTGAATGCAGCTTTTTTTTTTTTTTAATGTGATTAATCAGAGTTCATTTATGGGTGGGCAACCTTTTTTCACATAGTGCCACTAGGTTTAATTGGATAACCTTTTTTCCATAATAAATGAAATAATCAAAAAACGGGTCTGTATATTTACTCATGTTATATTTGTCTGATATTAAAGTTTGTTTGATAATCTGAAAAATGTAAGTATAACAAAAAAGCAAAAACTCTCTAAAGAGGCAAATACTTGTTCACACCTCTTTATGTTGTCTAAGTAACTAAAACCAGAGCATGGACAAAAAGGTGTAAATTTGATTTATTTGGACTACCTACTTCACAGAGATATATATTGTACTGTGTTATAAATGAGGTATAAACAACCGACACTTGATAATGAAAAAAAAAAAAAAAAAGTGTACCTTGTCTTCCTGTTCAGTGGTTCCTTCTCCTGCAGGGCCGGTGTCCTCAGCCCCCTCAGCCTTATTCCCTGTAGTTTTGGCTTCTCTGTGCTTCTGGGGAGCTTTCTGTGGTGCTCGCTTCACTGGCTCCTCTTTTCCTTTTCCTTTCTTTCCCTTCTTTCCTTTTTCTTCTTTACTGCCACCTGCAGACTGTAGGAAGAGGGTTTTAGTTGTTGGTGTATAATAAGAAGTTACTTGCCTAAAGGAGTAAATTAGAAGTTTGCAGATCTGGTCTGTGATTATTTCTCTCTCGAGCATATAAATATTTAATTTTAGAGCTGGGCGATGTGGAAAAATAGTATCTAACGATATTCACTGAAAACTTAAAAACTTAACTTATAAACTACTGTTCAAATAGTTTTTTTTGCCACAAATCATCCAACTGAAGAGGATATTCAGCGTTTAAGAACTGAAAAAGCATTATGTTGACATGAAAAGAAAATCTATCACAATATGATAAAATATCGACATATTGCCCAGTTCTAGTTCATTTGCGAAAACACATAAAGGTATGTTTAAAGTATAGCTCTTGTCAGTTTTTGCTAATAAATGCTATATGTAACAATTCTTTCCTGAGTTTTAGGATGTTTTCTAAATAAGACCAAAATCTAAAGATTCATGTGTTTGTTACATTGTAATTTTTACGTTTGGACCAGTTAGTTTTGGTGTTTCAGGTTTAAAAACTGTACAACTCCTCTCTACAGGGGAGGAGGAGTCACGAGAGGACAGAGACTCATACATATACCAGACCATGTGGAATGATTTCTAAAAGACTGATAAAAACATAAATCGGAATATACGCAAAAATTATTAAACGAGTGCAATAATACTTTGCAATACATATAGATATATTTTTTTTCAATTTACTTCTTTCCATCTGTTACTTGTGTGTATTTCTTGTACCCTGTTATGATGCTGCTGGAATCCTAATTACCTCCATAAGGGATCAATGCCTGTTTGTCTGTCTGTCTTCACTGCAGTTTAGAAAAAGTGCTTTCACACTGCAGATAACTCAAGCCAGGGTTGCCAGGTCCAGCATGTTTTCACACCAGCACTATTTGTTCCGGTTAAAACGGACTCTAGTTCGTTTGTACCCTTAGTGCGGTTTGATATGCGTAAAAAATGTACATTGTCAATTAAGATAAGAAAAATCATCACAATATGCTAAAATATATTGCCCAGCTCTATTGACAACATTCTATGGTCACCAGCCTCTTTTTAAGAAAAATCCATTGGCTCTGGAACAGGGCATATGAATAGTAATAATGAGAGTAGTACAAACCCCAAGCAGCTTCATCATCAGCTCTCGGTCCTCGTCATCTTGGTCTTTGTATTTGTCTTTGATTTTCTTCAGTTTGTTCTAAACAGAGAAGCCAGAATGAGATCATAAAAAACCCAATATATTTTATTTAATTTTTCCTCATTAGGAAGGTCCCAACCCACATTCAAAGAAACTTCCCCATTACTAGAGTGATACTAACTAACACGTGCCTTCCTCTGACACGTGACAAGCAAAAAAAGTGCCGTCTTCACACCCCAGAGAGAGCAAGGCCAATTGTGCTCTCTCGTACTCTGGCTGCTGATGCAAGCAGCATGATATGGATCTAAACTTCCAATCCTCAGATCACAGTGACATCACCATTGTCCACTGCACCACATGTAGCCCTGTTTGTGGCACTTTTGCCCTAAGTAAAGCCTTAGACAATGGTTTTATAGATATAATCAGAAGTGACAGTCCAGCCTGACCTTTTGTCCCCTCTTCAGAACCTGCTGAGTAGCTCCTGCAGTCTTAGAGCTCTGGCTGGTTGTAGAGGAATCCTGATCCTCTTCTCTTTTAATCTCTGCCTCTTCATGATGATCATCACTATCCTGTTTCTGCTTCTTCTTCATATCTCTGAGAACCCAGTGAAACATTCAGGACAGTCAGAGTGTAAGTTGGTATACAAGGTCAAGATCATTTTACACACAAATTGGGAATGTTTTACCTTCTCTGCTTGGCGCTTATGTACTTTCTGCCTTGTGGCTCTGGGTTGTCCTGTCAGGAGGAAACAAGAGTTATAAAATTAATGTGGTGCCATAACATTAAATACATTTTTAACAGAGCTTAAAACAGAGCTTTTAAACACACAAATAAAAATATTATCAGGCCATGACTTGGTAAGATTTTGAGTGCATCTCTCTTTGTAATATACCTGTTTTGAAACTTCTTGTTTGAAGCCAGGATTTGAAGTTCCCCTGCGAAATAAAGAGATAAACTTAGTTGTACACAAACACCTTATTAATATTCCTAATTACAGTGAGTGTATAAAATGGTTATATAGACAAACATTATTAAATACAAAAATAAATCTTTTTTTTTTTTTTTTTTACATGAACCTCATTGATTAAATAACAATATTTTTCTTCTAACAGAGTATGAGTACATGTATTTATACTCAGAATTAAGTAGTGTAATGCAACTATTACTGTATTTTATTTATTATAAGGTGTATTGAATTATAAAGTGCACTATCAATGAACGACTATTTTTTGGTCTATTTTCTGGTCTATTTTCGGATTATAAAGTGTATAAACGTCTCCTTCTTCACCAGCAACAAAAAAAAGCAGCTCATATGTGGAGCATCTTTTGCTGGAGTGGAGAAACAGGAAACAGCTGGTCTGAAGTTCATGCTCAGGTTGAGAAGGTGAAAAAAGACCAGGCGGTTTGCTTTTGCTGTTTTTGCAGCTATAGCTGCACAGCTGCACCAAGAGATACAGTGTGGGTACGAGAGAGAAGCACATATGAAAGTGACTAAAATCTGACAAAATTGGATTTGGCACGTTAACACAGCCATGAAAAAATCAGATTTGAGCCACATGGTGGTAATGTGAATGTAGCCTTTGACTTTAAGGTGGACAACTGGTCCAGTGGGCACACTCTCTAATCGCTCGCTTGTGCTCTTTCCTGTGCTGGAGATCTGAGAATAAATATATATATATATATATATATATTAGTGTAGCAATGTAAGCTAGGTATCAGATATTGGTATCAGGGCCTTATTGATGAGTATGAGTACATTGGCAGTATCTGTATTACTGGCTGGAAAACCTCTCCAAGTCATTTGTGATCCAGAAACATCTGATGACTTGAATACTTTTGCAACCTGCAACACTGATCATTGCTGATTATTAATCCACTGAAAATATTACCTGTTTGACTGAAGGTGTGTAAGTGAGATGGTGGTGTCTGGAAAGCTGATATCTGGACTCTCTTCCTCTTCTTTACTCTTCACCTCTTCATCATCCTCTCCTTCTTCCTCAAGTTCTTCTACATCCTCCAGCTTTGGCTTTTCATTCTCAAGCTGCGCCTGGTCTGACATCTCCTGGGTTTCTGTAAACTCTTCTGCTTCTTCTCCTTCATCCATCCTACCATTCTCTTCATCCACATCTTCTCCCTCATCTTCTCCTGAGGAAAACATTGGCAATAGGGATTAGGAATATAAAAAAAAATACTTTTATAGTAGATATATACTTACTTTTAAAAGAAGAGGTGGAAAGAAGTTGTATTCCAAAATGAAATAAAATGAATGAAATATTACATTTCAAGCTTTGAACAGTTCAAAATGTAATATTCGATATAATAATGTTTAAATGTTTAAATATAGCCACTACCAACAATATGCAGTGTTCAAGCACAAAATAACCGTTTGTGTTAATCAACAAGACTGATGTAGCACTGCAGAGTAGCATCACAGCGCGCCTGTAAGAAAGCCCGGCAACGTGGTTCCAATACATCAGCTCACAGATGCCTTGGGCTGATCGACATCACCCTAGGAGTGATGAGGGAAAGAGCGCCATCTACCCACCCAGAGAGAGCAAGGCTAATTGTGCTCTCTCTCAGGGCTCTGGCAGCTGATGGCAAGCTGCATGACCAGGATTCGAATCAGTGATCTCCCAATCATAGGGGCAGCGCTTTGAAAAGCTGCTTTAGACTACTCAGTGCCCCCTGAAAATAAGAATCTTCATAGAGTAAAATAAATTACAATGTGCCTTTGGTAAATGTCATGGAAAATCAGAACAATGTCATTATTCATATTCTACCAACCAAATCCTATATCAATTATTTGACATTGAAAAAACATCGCACATCCTACTGTGTAAGTGCAAACTGTGATCTCGATGCTGAAATGAAATGATAGCCTTAAAACTAGTTTTAAATGATACTCTACTGCATGTATATGTGTACAATTACCCAAGAGCTCCTCTCCTTCTTCTAGAAGATCTGCAGTACTGGAAGTAACATCCTCCACATCTTCCTCTACAGTTTTAACCTTCCTCTCCCCCCGATGTCTGAACACACACTGCTCATCCACCTACAATCACAACAGATTTACACCAAGTTAACTGGCTAAAATAGTATAGTCACAGTATTTATAGAAATACAGAAACCACTTAAAAATGACGAGTTTCTTTGATTTTACCAAATTGAAAACCTCTGGAATATAATCAAGAGGAAGATGGATCATTACAAGCCATCAAACCACCAAACTGAACGGCTTGATTGTTTGCACCAGGAGTAAAGCAGCATAAAGTTATCCAAAGGCAGTGTGTAAGACTAGTGGAGGAGAACATGCAAGAATCCATTAAAACTGTGATTAAAAATACCAAATATTGATTTTTGAACTCTTAAAACTTTATGAATATGAACTTGTTTTCTTTGCATTATTTAAGGTCTGAAAGCTCTGCATCTTTTTTTTATTTCAGCCATTTCTCATTTCCTGCAAATAAATGCTCTAAATGACAATACTTAGAATATAATATAGAATAAACCATAAAACAACAATGTTCATTTTACTCAACATATACCTATAAAAAGCAAAATCAGAGAAACTGATTCAGAAACTGAAGTGGTCTCCTATTTTTTTCCAGAGCTGTATATATATTTACCTTGAAGAGGAAACTGAAGCCCATGATAAGATAAGACGGAGGTAAGAAGTTCTTCTTTCCTAAAAGAAGACAATAAGAAATGCTTCAACACTGAAATTAAATCATATTACTGAACAACTGTTAATGCTAGAATAGAAAATCATAGGGCACTCTCCCAAATGTGGTAACATATTTCTTTTGTTAAAAAGTGCTTAAACTGCTAATCCAAAAGAACAACATTTTTAACTGCAACAACATTCAAATACTACATCAGCAATGATTCTGTTCACTACAATGTAAACTTCTGTGATGCAGCATTAACGCAGTGAAGTCCATTGAGATCTCAGTACAAAAAGACATTATCTTTTCCAGGGATATTATTCCAGGAAATAAGCAACAGCCAGTAATCAGAGTGTGTGTTGCGCTGCATCACGAAGATCACTGGACCTAACTCCTTTCTTTTATTTATTTCCTTTCTGTAATTAATGCCATAAAAAAACAGGAATGAATATGTACTAATAAATGAAATTAAATTGAGCTTATGCATTAATATTTGTCTGCATGAGAGCCTTCTCTGATTAGGTATTGTAGAACCAACACTTCGGATTAATGGATTATTACTGACATATACCAATATCTACCTCTAATCATGAAACTTCCTGTGGTTAAATACTCTCCTGTTGGAGCTGTCTTGGATACCTGAAAAAGGAAATACAAAAACATTATAACAACTGTAACTTGTAACACTGTAAAAAAAAAAATAGTTATCCATAATGTGATTTTTAAGTCAGCTGAATAAGAAATATTGAATTGCACTGTAAACAACAGCAAACTAACTGCATCAACTAGCTTTATTACCTTTCTTATTGAAAGTTGGTCTAACTAAATAATCTTTTTTGGAAAAATGAATAAATTGTAATTAAACCCTGGTTGAGACCAAGCCAACTACTCTGCACATGCTCAGTTTGACTCTTCGGTTAAATAAGGGTCTATTGAGCAATTATGCACAGATTTTCACCTGATGTTGGTCATGCTATTTTGCATACTGGACGTGTCCTCCCATCTCTCACTCACCATCAGTGTTCTCATTTTTTTAAATTCTTTACAGGCTGCTGCTGCCTTCTCTTGGGATTTATATATGTGTTCTATAATAGTGAACTGCCTGGCCTCAGTGTTAAAGGCTGTAAAAGCAAGTTACTGTGTTTATGACTATGTAGTAGTCAGAGGTACTCTGTTGCTAAATTGAATTAACAAAAAACATAGTGTTTAATTTATGTAAAACGTGATTAAATAAAATAATTAATCAATAGTAAAGGGTAGTCAGCAGAACTTACAAAACACATTTTATGAAACTTAAATGAGGCCAACTAACACCACAAAGTAAATATTTAAAGTTTTGATACATATAAAAAATAAATTATATAAATTAAAGATTTGTAGTTGGCACAACTGTTTGTTTTTGTTTTCCAAAGCTTAAAAGTTTGAGTTGGCCTCAAAACTCTAGTGCAGTAAATTGCCTTGAAATTTCTCAACTTTTTCATTTTTACAGTGTATAGTTTACAGCTGCATCTGTCACTAAACAGCGCAACATCTCACCTGGTTATGGTGGACCCACCAAGCGCTGGTGATCACTTTGGCATCCCAGGCAGCACTGTAACACACAGCCATGGTCCCAGCCTCAGTCAGTGTACGTGGAGGAACAGGCTCACCTGCAACAGCAGCAAAGAACTCAGCAATGGATCGATTGAGTGTGTATACTCAGACATGTGAAACATACGTAGTAAATAGTTACATTTACTTCAGTATAGAGGATTTTGAAGGGATTTTTTTTTTTTTTTTTTTTTTTACATCCTCCCAGCCTTTGATATCCATTGGAAAGTACCCTACGTTTAGATTAGACTACATTTTAGCTATTACTATTTAGCTGCTATCTTCTTTGTCTGTCCTTGTATCTGTACTGCTTGAATACATCTTTGGTACAACTTACTTCAATGTGGTTCATCATCATTTCATCTAACCAAAGAAACATAAATATCTTCAGGGTTTAAAAAGAAACTCATACCAGAGGGATTCTTGATGACACAGCTTGTGGCTCCATGGAGGTCAGCATGGACGTAGATGTCCCCTGAGAAAAGATATTTTAGCAACATAATTTTCCATGAAGTTTGAGGGCAAAAGAACACAGAAATAAACACACAAAACTTTAAAAATACCCAACTGTACCTGCTCTTAGGTAACGTTTGACTATCATCTCATTCTGCTGCTGATCTCGTCCAGCAATGACAAGATAGTTCTCAGAGCTGATGAACCAGAGGAACTTCTCAAACCTGACACCAAAAAGAAGACACCAAAGAAGTTATCAGAATTGCCTAGTACACACACATAGATAAAATTGTTGGTACCCCTTGGTTAATGAAAGAAAAACCCACAAAATTCACAGAAATAACTTGAATCAAAGAAATAATACAAAAAAAAAATGAAAATCTGACATTGATTTTAAACTGTGGTTTAACATAATTATTTAAAAAGGTAACCTCATGAAACAAGCCTGAACAAAAATAAACGTGGCCGCAGGAGGAAAACTGCTGATAAATCAAAGAGACGAATTATACGAATGGCAACAAAAGAGCCCAGAAAAACTTCTAAAGGTGAACTTTAAGCTCAAGGAACATCAGTGCCAGATTGCACCATTCATTCTTGTTTGAGCCACAGTGGACAAAGTGGAAGACAACCAAGGAGGACACCATTGTTAAAAACAAAATCATACAAAAGCCAGACTGGAATTTGCCAAACTACATGTTGAAATGCCACAAAGCTTCTGGAAGAATGTCCTATGTGAAGCATATCAAGACAAAAACACTGTTCCTACTGTGAAACATGGTGGAGGCTCTTTTATATTCTGGGGCTGCTTTGCTGCATCTGGCACAGGGTGTCTTGAATCTGTGCAGGGTACAATAAAATCTCAAGACTATCAAGATTTGATTCTAGAGAGAAATGTGCTGCACAGTGTCAGAAACAGATCTTGAAACAGAATAACACACAGTTAAAAACACCCACGAATGTCTAGGAGGAAAACATTGGACTATTCCTAGCATCTTTGGAAGAGGCTGAAATGGCTCTCTTCAAACCTAAGACAGCTGGAGCAGTTTGCTCATAAGGAGTGGGGCCAAAATACCTGCTAAGAGGCGCAGAAGTCTCATTGACACTTACAGGAATCGTTTGATTGAAGTGATTTTCTCAAAAGGTTATGCAACAAAAGGTACCATCATTTCAGTCCAGGCCAGTTTCATGAGTTTTTTTTAATAGTTCTGTTGAAGCATGGTTAAAAAAAGCAATGTCTGACTTTCATTTGTTCATTTTCATAGCATTTTTATTTATTATTACTTTTGTCAGATTTAAGGTTTAAGATTTCTGTGACTATTGTTGTTTTTTCTTTTATTAACCAAAGGGGTACCAACAATTCTGTCCACGTGTATAATAGCTATGACAAGTAGAATCAGAGCAGTGTGTTGACAGCTAGATGACAGGCAGATGTGTCTCACCAGTAGACTTTTCTTGCTTTCTGAATGGTTGTAACGGTCTGAACCTCCTTAAGGGTCTGTTTGGTCTTCTTTTCAGCAGATTTGAAGGCCTGGATGAACATTTTTTGCACAATAAACTCTGTAAATACAATTAATATTTTAAAAACTCTACATCAAGATATGCTATTATTATTTTACCTTTTCTGCAGCTTCAACAGTTTTCTGCTCTTTTTTGGCAGCACTTCGCTTGTGATCATAATACCTAGGAGGAGATTACATTTATATTTGTATAAGTGACAGAAAAAACAATGTCAAAGTAAAACATTATAAGGGAAAAACATTCTTTATTGCTTTTACTTTTAAACTCTTATTCAGAATAACAGATAATAATCTACCCTATCTACCTCTCTAATGTTTGTGCGTCATAATTTCTTTTATTATTTATTTTATTGTTGATGGTTGTGGCAGCATGAAGTGAGATTTTAAGTAAGATTTTCCAGGAAAACAATGCACTGACTTTAGACTTGATAATAAAACACAGTGGATCAACACCAGCAGATGACAGACATGACTCTCCAAACCATCACTGATTGGTGGAAACTTCACACTAGACCTCGAGCAGTTTGGACTGTGTGTCTCTCCACTCTTCCTCCAGACTCTGCTCCCTTGATTTACTTTAAATGAAATAAAGTAAAATTTACTGATGATCAGTGATGGTTTGGAGAGACATGTCTGTCATCTGCTGCTGTTGATCCACTGTGTTTTATTTTCAAGTCTAAAGTCAGTGCAGTTTTGTTTTCCCACAAAATCTTACAGCACTTGCTTCCCTCTGCTACTAACTTTTATGGAGATGTGGATTTAAATTTCCAGTGGAGCTGAAAAATGGACAGTGAATGCAGCAGTAAATTCAGCAGCAGTGCGTCATTTAAAGCTTAAATTTTTGTTTATATTTGGAAGTAAAGATCAAAAGTCTTTCTTTTTGGTCATATGCTGTAAACTCACTTCTTTGCATTGGCGTATGCAGACAAACTGATGTCTACATCCACCAGAACGGGTTTGTTCTTCTCGATCTTGCCCTTCTGTCCTTTATCTTTATTTCTATTCTTCTTCCCCTTTTGCTGCTGTAAGCCCTCAGTTTTGTCCACTGAAGACTCTTCCTCCTGTGCTTCTCCCTCTTCTGAACCAGTATATGGATTCCTGTGGAGAAAGATGTCATTCATTATTCGTTAATCCTTTCATGTTTGTCTTAAATTCAAAAGAATTCTAACTTCTCCTCCTCTTAGAAGGAACAGAAGTATCTTACTTCAGCAGCATAGTGATGTGATTGGTTTGTAGTTTCAGCTCTTTGATGGCACAAGCCACAGGGTCTCCAGCTGCCTGAGCTTCTTTGACGATGAGCCCGATTTCTGCCCAGTCCACTTGATTGGCAAGAGCACTTCTTACCACCTGCAGAGCTCTTTCCACCATGGGCAGATTCATCTCCACCAGCTCCCCCTTCAAACGGTCCACCTCCTGCAGAATACAGAATACACCCGTCATCTCAGAGACATGAAAATAAGCTGTATTCAATGCAAAGAATCTACAAAGTGGATGCCATTTGCTCATACATTTGTAATGTAACCAGAATTGTAAACTAGGTAATGTTCTCTGTGTTTCGACTCTTTGGCATATTAGCATTGTGCCACCCAATGTCCTTCATAAATTATGTCTCCATAAATTATGATTTTATTTCTCATTTTTAACTAATTTTCTCCCCAATTTACAAGGCCAATTACCCAACCCACTCATTAGAACTCCCCCTATCACTAGTGATGCCTCAACACTAGGAGGGTAAAGACTAGCACATGCCTCCACCGATACGTGTGAAATCAGCCACTGCCTCTTTTCCAACTGCTGCTGATGCAGAATTTCCGAGTAGCATCACAACGCACTCGGAAGAAAACGCAGCGACTCGGTTCTGATACATCAGCTCACAGACGCAGCCTTGTGGTAATCAGCATCACCCTAGGAGCGATGAGGGGAAAGAGCCCCATATACCCATCCAGAGAGAGCAAGGCCAATTGTGCTCTCTCAGGGCTCTGGTAGCTGATGACAAGCTGCATGACCAGGATTCAAATCAGCGATCTTTTAATCAATCAGAGCCCATGTCTCCATAAATTTAAAGCAATAATTAGGGATGTCCCTAATAAGTCCAAATTCGATTTTGAGTATCTGTCGATACTGTGTCCCGATCTGATACTTTAGCAATGCAGAAAAAAAGACAATTTTAGCACAAAATAAACAAGCACTAAATAGTCATTTAGAATAATCAAATAAAAATTAATTAATTTGCCATTTAAAGAAGCATATGATTCCTGGCCCCAAACTCCTGCAACTGATTTACAGAAAATAAATGGATGTGTTTACATGGGTTTACGAGACCCAAGTAAAAATACAAAAACACACAAAAAGTGAGTTTTGCATAATATGTCCACTTTAAAGTCTGATATAATATTTTCTTATTAAACTGTTTACAGCAAACAACACCTGAGCCTGATGTAGGGCCTCCAACCGTTGCTCATGGTCCTTTTTGACATTCTCCAGCTTCTTCATGGCTTGTTTCTCCTGCTGAAGGGCTTTAATGTCAATCTTCTGACTCTCCATCTTGGAAAAAAACTCATCGACAGCCTAAAAGCACAAAGTGAAAATGGAATATAATTCATAAATATGAGGAATTTATTAAAATGTTAACAGAAACATTCACTAATTCAATGTAGAAGAAGAGCAAAAGAAAGAGAAATGAGCACAAACCTTATCATAAGACTCAAATTCAACATACGGGCTCTTTGAGTGCTGGGCGAATAGGAATGGGTGAAACTCTTCATACCTATCAGGCCAAAAAATGGATATGTTTTATAAATATGTATATAATAAATACATTATAGATATAGATATTATAACATAATGAATGGATGAACATACGTGAGTAATTCCTCGTGTGGCTTGTCTGGAGTCATACTTGGCTTCTTTTCAGTTTTCTGAATGATGTAACCCTTAAGGTCAAGGCAGAAATGATGATTTAATTGCCACCATAAAGAATAAACAAATATCTATTACAATGTTATATTTTCCATAAATCTTACCAACCTTTCCATTGAAGTTTCCTGCCTTTTCAATATAGATCTCTGCCAACTGCAATGCTTCCAAAAGTTTTGGTCCAGCTGCAAGTTTATTAATAAAATGACAAAACATTTTATATACAACTGCAATTAAAATAATTATTTAAAAAATAAAAAATAAAATGTACAAATTTTTAGCTGTTTGCAAATAAACCAGTCAAACAAAAGCAATATAACTAATAAGTGTTAACACAGCTAAGAGTTTTCTCCAAATGTAATTCTATGGGCTCTACGCACACCCTGTGCAAGGCGCAGGGTGATGCTCATTGCTATCTTACACCCCTCCAATATTTTTTTTATTTATTTTGCCTGCATGCCTAACATTGCTGTTCACCCATGCCTTTTGTGCATTTCGAGCCATGCAAGATGTATTTTTGCTATCTTTACTATGGCAAAGACACACTGACACGCCCTAAATCAAGCTGCATGGTATGTTGTTGCCTACAGATAACTAATATAGGGCCCAATATGACACTTTTAATGACTATTGCAGGCTTAAGAGCTACACTAGCTGGAGCCCTAGCTTTAAACCATATAAATAATCCACAGGAGTTTAAGGATTCTGTTCTGAGGAGCAAATGAAACAACACTGGACCTTTTTGGACCAGTGAATTAGTGGTATGTCTGGGGGAGGAAGGATGAAGCATATGCAGGAACGAACACTCTGCCTACAATTAAGCATTGTACCTTCCTACAGGACAATGAACTGAAGAATACTGAAAAATTCACCAGTGCTTGGTCGCAGAAGAAGTCCTGGAAGATTCTGAAGTGGTTTTCTGTCTGTCTCATAGAAGATCTTTGGTGGGATTTGAAACAGACTGTTTTATTATTAATATCAGTAAACTGGAGGACACTGCCCATAAGGCTATGAATTTGGAGAAAGTCCTTGTTATTTTAATTTTAGGGTTGTTTTTTATTGTTCTTGATTGACTGTTTTATTGTGGTTAACGTGAAGATATGTTGAACTGTAACAACTAGACGAAAACAAACCCTCTGTAATGTTAAACTGGTTGTCAATTTTCATGAAACCAGGAAGACCGACTTCTATAAGGCAATGTTCAATGAGAGTGCCTCCGTATGCTAAGGAGATACAAACAAGAAAAACATACAGAAATGTCACAGATTTATAGGTGAATATTTTTTTTTTTAAAATGACACTTTTTCTACATAAAAATAAAACTTACGGAGATGGGGATTCAGGATCCTTTTGATCTGCTCTCCGCTGTTAGCTTTGGTTACAATCTCTGTGAGCCTAGAAACAACAGCACATCATCAGCAAATCACAGTTAAATAAATACAGTAAAGAGTAAAGTACAGTAATAGAAAATATCACTGCAAGTAGGGATGTGCCATATCGTATCGTACGCAATAATATTTCCATCATTTTTGTATATTATGAACAATATTATACCCTGAAATATGGTGCCATATCACCCGCCCTTAATTATCACATCAGGGTGCTAGTTTTTTTTGTTTGTTTGTTTGTTTTAAGCAAAAGAAAAATTCATACTGTTCTCATTTCTTATTATATATCTACTAGAGACAGATTATATCTGTCCAGTATAATTTATTTTACTATAATCCTGGATAATGTAATGTATGTAATGTAATGTAATGTAATATATGGAGATATTTGGAGTGCATGATTAGTAGTACCATGACATTCTAGACCATTGACTTCTGTTACAAATTTCTTTTTTCAATTAATTAATGTGGCCAGTTTGTCCTTTTGCAGCATTTAATCCATATTGTTATAATTATGATATAATTGAGCATCTCTAGTTGTAACAGTGCCAAGATCTGCAATAAATGGCCACCATTACTTTAAATGATTTACCATGGACTTACCTTTCCAGGCTGATGAGGGGTTCAGGAGGCCGGGCATTCTCCACAGGGTAGCGTTCCCTCACTGCAATCTTCACGTCCTCTGCCTCATCAGTGCGAAAGCGCAACAGGTTCAGTATGGTGTACTCGTGGTCTGTTAGGATTATATTTCCCTGTAAATGCAAAACACACAAGTTAAAGTGGATCTTAGTATAAAATGAAAAAAGGCTTTATTTGTTGTAAATGTAAAAAGTAATGTAAAGTTTAGTTGTGAAAAAATTGTGTAAAATATTACACTTCTGAATTTCAAAAAGATAGAATATCATTGAAAAGTTGGTTTATTTCAGTAATTCAGTTCAAAATGTAAAATTCATATATTACATATCAAATATTATCTGCTGGTGTTGATCCACTGTGTTTTATTATCAAGTCTAAAGTCAGTGCAGTTTTGTTATCTCACAAAATCTTACAGCACTTCTTCATGCTTCCCTCTGCTACTGACAACTTTTATAGAGATGCAGATTTCATTTTCCAGCAGGATTTGGCACACTGCCCACACTACCAAAAGTACCAAAAGTACTCATATAATATTCTATTTTCTGAGATAGTGATTTTTGAGTTTTTATTGGCTGTAAGCCATAATCATCAACAATAAAATAAATAAACACTCAAAATAGATCACTCTGTGTGTAATACGTCTATATAATATATGAGTTTCACATTTTGAACTGAATTACTGAAATAAAGTAATTTTTCATTGATATTATAAAATTTATACAGCCAGTTATGATTTAAACACTTTCTAAAATGAAAGCATTTAGACTGCAACTATAAATAGTTTTTTTTTTTTTTTTGGAGATAATTGTTTGGAAAAAATCCCAAGTTTGCTTACCCTGTCATACAACTCAACTATGAGATGGTATGCAGCTTCGTCTGACCCAAATTGAATGTCCACGATTCTGTCCACACCAAGCTGCTTCACATGCGCCAGTCTTCTTGACTTCAGATGCTTTCGGCACTAAAAATGAATATAAATAATTGAAACAAATGCAATATATTTCATTTGTAGTACAAATAACTAATAGGTGATCCCTGTACTAAAATCCAACATGCTTACTTTCATGGCAAAACCGGAGGGCATGAGATTTTTGGGCCATTCAAACTCTGTGGAGTGAATTCGTATTCCAGACTCAATCAGTAATACTGCTTTACTGTCCGGCCTGAAAAAGAAAAGAATTTTGGAAATGATTATCTCATGGAATCAGATTTAAACATGCTCACTACCAACACTCAATAACAATACTGGCTGTACTGGATCACTTACTTCTGGAGTCGTATGAGATAGGTCTTGTTGTCAATGTCATAGACATTGTACACTCGCATCCCGACATAGCTGAGGAGAATAAAAATATATATTTTTTTAATGATTTTTAAACCCACTCATACCATTCAATGATTATGAGCACATTTATCTTGCTTATGCAGTCTAAATTCACTAGAGAAATAAATGAACAAGAGTGGATGAGAATGGGTTTAATGGCATTTGGCATTTAATGAAGATTTGTATGGAAACTGACTTTTACAATTATTGCACCTTCCTATTCCAGCTCATGAATTAAATGAAAATAAGATAAAATAGATAACAAATAAATATACATTTTAAGCTAGCATTTGTATTTAGTTTGTAACTTAATGTTATTGTAAATATATTATACACACAGCTCTGGGAAAAAATAGACCACCCAAAAATGATGAGTTTCTTTGATTTTACCAAATTAAAAATCTATGGAATATAATCAGGTTTTCCTTTAAGCCATTTTATTTATTTTATTAAATGAATCCTTTCATACGTTTTATTACTGTATTTACTTACTATTTTGGTGTTATTTTAGTCCTCTATTTGTGTTTATATTTTAGTATGCTAATTATTTATCTCTTTATTTTATTGCTTTACATCTTAGCCTGTCTGCATATCTTTTTGTTCTGAATTATTATATTTCTTCTTTATTTATAATTTTATTATTTGTTGCATTCAAAATGAGGGTTACCCTCAATGTATTACCGACAGGAAATAAAAGCTGACTGATATCATATTTGCACTTATTTATAGCTATGGTCATTGGTCACAATTTTGCACATCTAGTTAAATTCTTGTACTTAAGTGTACCTTCTTAATAGCAGTGACGTTTAATGAAATCTAATTAATGAAGCATAATTTCATTAAACAATACGACAGCAAAATTAATCATTGACAAATCAGTAAGTTACATTTACAGAGTAACTTTATAAAACTGGTTTTAATGTGCGAGACAAGGAAGAAAACAGCAGCCATAGACTGCTGACACACAGCTGTCAGGTTTCTCTGACCTAAACTTATATAAAAATAATGCAGAACATTTACAATCTTTTAAAGAGTGATGAAATGAAGCACATGAAGCAGCACAGGTTTAATGTCTGCCTACATTAATTAGCAATACCCAGCTCCCCACTCCCTCTCCCTGTGTGCAGAATTCAGAATACAGCAGCAGAATTCAGTCCTTACTTGGCGTTAATTTCAGAGATCACTGCTCTGATATCCACTGTGTTAAACCTGCTTTTCATCCTGTCAGAAAGAAAAAACACAGGTTACACTTCTTCTCATCTGCTCTTCTCCGGAGACTCAACACCACACACAGCACAAGACTGCCACTGCGCATGCGTGTCATACCCTACGGAAGCCTGTTTGTTTTTTGCTCCAACGCATGTGGTCAAAAAAAAGTCGAAGTAAGTTTCGGATTGTGTGTAGAAGTAGAACGGTAACAAGTGAATTTGGAGGACGAAAAATTACATACATAAATAAATAAAATTTGTCATGAAAAAGTACACATTTAAAAAGGTATCAAGAATCTATTTCCATGCATGAACGAGGCTGAAAACACTGGCTTTTTACGTTAAAAAGACACATAGCACAACGCTGTGCAAACGCTCTGATTAAAAAAACAAACAAACACAAAAAGACGCTCCAAGTTCAATTTATACTTGAATAGAGTAGATAAAATAAAACAATAACGAGAGCATACAATAAAAATTAATTATTTTATTATTAAATATAGACTTAAGAAACAATACATCAGGCTGTTAAAATCCTGAAAAAGAACAAAAACCTCTGTGACCGTGTGAACATAGCATGTAATATGTGTATACATAGACATTTGTTTATTTCTGCATTTATTTATTTAAACATTTCTACATTTATTTATTTTCATATGTCTTAATTTATTTATTTATGTATTTCTGCATTTGTATGTTAATTAAGTAGGCAGTCCTATTCTCGCTGGACTCTGGAAGAATAGCCATACATAAAGTAACATAGAAAATGAATGTGGGCCATGATATAACCCATGTTGTGCATTGGGGGGTATTGACACAAATAGAGTTTTTATTTAAAAAGTAAGAATGTAAAAACGAGGATGTATTATGAAAAAAAATATACATGTAATTTATTGCAAAGATATAGGAAAAATAAAAAAAATAAAACTCGTTTGACCAATGTTGTGCATTAAAATGTTAAGCCTTTAGAGGGCGCTCCCAAGTACGTTCAAAATGAATGGGTTCACATGGACCATATGAAATATTTGGTAATTTTGCCCTGGAAAATACACTAATTTCTCAGCACAGAACATTATTAAATGTTTTAGTACCACATTTAAATGCGTTTAAACTCCAGTTATGAGCTTTTTAAAAACGCTTTGTACTTTTACCTCCAGTACTTGAGTAGTACATTTAAGAATAAATCTACTTGTTTAAATACTTAGGTACAAAAATGTTAAATACTTTAGTACTTCCACGTACTTAAATGGTGGTGCTCAAGTCATTATTGAGTATTATAGTACTTTTACTCATGTCTGGTTCTCTAGTGCTTTATACATCTCTGCCAACCAGTCAGCACACAGTAGTAGCAGTAACGCTAGCGTGTTTGCCTCTGCCTAAAACAGTTTGCTGTTGATTTTTTTTTTAATATATAGCTATGTTTTCTTTACTTTTTAGCGGAATACTTTATTCGAATTTCTAAAATTAAATGAGTATTTCGAATAAGTAGTAAATTACTATTTTTAATTAGAGTTTTTATCCGTTTAGCTCCATTCACCCCATTTATTAAGGACTCACTCGCGGGCTCCCCCTATCGGTTTGCTGTCAAAGTGGGCATGCTCTGCATAAACCGGCTCTGGTAGCTATGGACTTTTCATGATGCTGTGCAGCATGTTAACAACGGCGGAATTTATACAGGTCGTATTTTTTTTTCTTTTATGAGATATGAATTGGTTTTGATATTTGAGAAAGATTTGCCATCTGCCATGTTGGTTATTAGAAGCTAGATAAATAATTACAAATAGCCAGCTCAAACCACCAGTAAATGAGCTAGGTTTACTAACCCTATAGGGAAGAAACGTGCATTGTTCGCTTACAAGGTTAAATCACTATTACAATAACTTATATCAGATCGTGCTAATAATAAAATGCAGTTTATTCAATTGTGGTGATGGAGAGCTGAAAGAGAAAAGTTGAGATTTCTCTCATTAAACGGAATTTAACGGAAGGAGTAGTATTTTTCTTACAGTATTACAGCACAGACATGCAGCTAGAGGTCGAAAAAAAGAATTTGCCCGTGTATTTGGTCTATTGATCATCTCGATTGTGCTGGATCTGATGGAGGTGGTGGAGAAGAAGAAGCAGTGGGAGTCGGATCAGGCGCTCAGCAGCTCCCTCGCTCTGAGAGGTGAGTCGCTCACTAACCCTAATATCACCCGCTGCCCTTTAACAGCAGCGGGCGTGTTGTTCTCAGAAAACGAACCACGGCCTGCTGTAGCGTCCTTCGAGCGGCCTACGCGAGCTGTTTTCTATTAATCCTTGTTAAAAAATAAAGATAAAACCCCCTGTTTGTGTCTGTGAGAGGTGTGTGTGTATAAGTCTCACTGAGTCACTCGGCTCCTTTGACTCGGCTCACCTCAGGTCAGAGTGGAGGCCGGGCGCGTGCCCCGTTACCAGGGCGACAGTAGCGACCTAGCTAAGCGAATGCTAAGCTAAGCTAACAAGCTAACATGGCGGTGGCGGGGAGTCAGCGCGAACCCAGCGCAAAGAAGTTGTTTTAATAGTCGAAAAGAGAACGCTATTATGATTATTTACTGAGGTTAAATATCCTGAAGAATGTAAGCGTCGTTAACTATGTGTGCGCTAAGAAACCGTCCTTTTTTGCGGCTGCTTCTCCGACCCGTGTCAGCGCTAAAGAATGGATAGTAAGTTAGTTAAGTTATTTAACTAAGTTATATAGTTACTAAAAGTGTTCACTAACTGTTGAAAAAATAAGCAAATATGTTGAGTATTATCGTATATATTTTTGTGAGCACCCTGCTAGCTTTTTCTAACTAACCTAAAGTTACCTGAACGGGTAAATAAGTATTCGCTCATGAATGCTAGCTATAGCATACTATAGGGCATCACCTAGCTAACTAACGTTAATTACCTAGCGTTAGGTTAGCTATATTGCCAAAAGTATTCAATCATAAAAGTCCAAATCCCAAAAAAAAAAAAAAATATTTAGGTGTTCCTACGGAGCCCGGGAGGGGCCGTGGATAAAAAAAATAATAAAATCGAGTGAACGATGTAGCAGTTCGTGCTCACGTTTTCTTTAATTCGAGTGAACGATTTGCAATTCGTGCTCACGATTTCTTTAATTCGTGCTCACGATTTCTGTAATTCGTGCGCACGATTTCTGTAATTCGAGTGAACGATTTCTGTAATTCGTGCTCACGTTTTTATGCGCAATAAGACAAGAAGCTCGGAGGGAAAGGAGCATTTTCTCTCTTGATCTGTTACAGGGGTGCAGTAATGATAATCAGTTATCTACCTTTATAACCTGCTGTTATTAATGCACTAGTGTTACAGTTAGATGTACAGTACAGTGAGCAGATTTTGCCTGGTGGTGGAATCTCTACAGCGCGTGGGGGAGAGCCGTCCGCGGCATCGGTTCCCCCGCCCCCAGACACCTGCCGCGCGCGCAGGTCTTCACGGAGCTTATTTACCAACAATGTAGACAAATACAGTCAATTCCAGTCATGAATAAAGGAAACAAACATTTTACTGATGCAGGACAACTGTGTGTTATTAAAACCAGATCAAAACAAAGTTATAATGCAATGTGCAAATGTGTTTATTAATTTCTAAATAACATTCAGCCAGCCTCCAAGGAAATGCACACCTTCTTAAATCTGGTTACATCATTATTACTTTTATGATAGATTTAATCTATATTTTAATAATTTGTATAATAAATAAACACATAATTCAGAAAATATACATTTAAGAAGTTTATAATTATTATATTTTTTTTATTTGAAGCTTGTGGCATGTTTCTGGGCAGGACACTGTGATTTGAGAATAAGCAGATATTCAGGACATTTCATCAGATATAGAAACTTAATTATTTTAGGAAACATATTGGAATAAATTATCAAATTGATCCAAATTATTATATGAAATGCCTATTTACTAAATATCTTAATACATTGTATTAATAGTATTTTAGACCAGCTATTTTGATTTTATATAGTGTTACATATTTAAAGCAGCTCTTATATGAGCCATTCATAGACAACTGTCACACCTTGCATTAATTTTGTATTATCTTTATTAACTTTTACAGTGTACATTTGGACCTAAGTCTTATAGCTGTATATTTATATAATTATACTTCTTTACGTTATACTATTGTTGAAAATAAGAAATTATAAACAGTTCCACATTGCATTATAACTTTGTTTTGATCTGGTTTTAATAACACACAGTTATCCTGCATTAGTAATGTTTGTTTCCTTTAATCATGACTGGAATTGACTGTATTTGTCTACATTGTTGGTAAATAAGCTCCGTGAAGACCTGCGCGCGCGGCAGGTGTCTGGCGGCGGGGGAACCGATGCCGCGGACGGCTCTCCCCCACGCGCTGTAGAGATTCCACCACCAGGCAAAATCTGCTCACTGTACTGTACATCTAACTGTAACACTAGTGCATTAATAACAGCAGGTTATAAAGGTAGATAACTGATTATCATTACTGCACCCCTGTAACAGATCAAGAGAGAAAATGCTCCTTTCCCTCCGAGCTTCTTGTCTTATTGCGCATAAAAACGTGAGCACGAATTACAGAAATCGTTCACTCGAATTACAGAAATCGTGCGCACGAATTACAGAAATCGTGAGCACGAATTAAAGAAATCGTGAGCACGAATTGCAAATCGTTCACTCGAATTAAAGAAAACGTGAGCACGAACTGCTACATCGTTCACTCGATTTTAATATTTTTTTTATCCACGGCCCCTCCCGGGCTCCGTATGTTCCAGACACTTCTATGGCCACAGGTGTTTTAAACCAACCTCATTATTAAGTTTTTTTTTTAATGTAAAAGTTGGATTATAGCTTTAGATTTGTGTTAAAGGTCAATGTAACGTTATCAGTTTAATTTTCTGACCATTTCAAGCTAAATTCGAAAATAGAATATTGGGTATAAAACTTCATTATCTTTTTTTTCCATTCTGTATAGTGAAAAAGAAATGTGTTTTTATTAATTTTTTCTCAATTATCTAGTTTTTCGTTTCAGCCTTTCTAAGAATTTTGAGAAAAATGTTGAATCTTCTCTCAGTTTTCAGATTGGTTCAGTTTTGTATCTTGTAAAAACAAAAAATAAAGAAATAATTTATCTTTTCATTTTTCCTGAAATTCCAATTGTGAGGGGCAGAGATGAAAAAAACTAAAATTGAAAAATTGGATTAAAACTTATTTCTTGTACACTGCACTACAGTAAAAAAAAAATAAATAATGAGTTTTTACATCCAATTTTCTATTTTTGCATTTAGCCTGAAACGGTCAGAAAATGTAATTAATAATCATTATACCAACTGTTTCTAGATACAAAAATGGACAAATCTGAAAATCGAAAGAAAAAGATAACCTTTTAATTTTTCTTAAAATCCTGTTTGTAAAAGAAAAAAAAACTAGACAAATGAAAAAATAGAATAAAATATATTGCCAAAAGTATTCAGTCATCCATCCAAATCCAGAAATTTAATTCCATTGTTCCAATCACGTCTATGGCCACAGGTGTTTAAAACCAAGTACCTAACTAGTAATGCATTAGTGAAAGAATGGGTCACTCTCAGGAGCTCAGTGAACTCCAGTGTGGTACTCTAATAGAATGCAGCACCTGTGCAGACACAAGTCGAATCCTGAAATTTTCTCACTACTAAATATTTCACAACCAACTGTCAGTGATACTATAACACAGTATTACAACAATGCGGAAGTGATTGGGAACAACCGCAACTCAACCACAAAGCAGGGTCAGTGGATGCTGAGGCACAATGTGCTCAGAGTGTCACATGCCAAGTGTAAATTGTAGTGGAGGAGGGATTATGGTGTGGGGTTGTTTTTCAGGAACTTCTAATGCTTCAGCACACCAAGTGATATTTCATACATTTTTTGCCCCCAGCTTTGTGATAAAACCTGTTGGATATGATGGACACTTCCTTTTTCAACATGACTGCACACCAGTGTACAAATTATGGTCCAACGCTGATCTCAGAAATGCACTTCTGGAAGAATGCTCAAAAATCCCCATAAACACACACCTTAACCTTGTGGAAAGTCTTGTACAAAGAGTGGGCTGACATGAACCCTAGGGATTAAGAATGAAATGTCACTCAATTCATATTTGTACAAAGGCAAACAGGAGAGTACTTTTGGCAATATAGTGTTGTTAGCCTTTTGAGCGAATGCAAAAAGTGAGAACATTCAGAGCTCCTAGTGTCAGCAAATACATAATATTCCAGTCCTGACTGGTGCAGACTTAGTGTTAATGAGAGCAAACCTAAATATATAATGATTCACTTCTTTTTCTATGCTTTGCAGGTTACAAAATAATCAAGAAGATCGGAGAAGGGACGTTTTCTGAAGTGGTAAAAGTACAAAACCTCAAAAATGGGAAGCACTATGCCTGTAAAACAATGAAGCAGAGCATTAACAGGTAAGCACACAGAGGAAATCATATTAAAGAATAATTATATTAATTTAGATTTGCCAGTTTGTGCACTTGTTCTGTTCCTTAAACTGAATAATTCATGTATTTCCATCATTCAGCCTGGAACAGGCACACAACCTCCGTGAAGTTCAGGCAATGAAGAGACTGAGCCCACACCCTAATATACTGCAGCTGCACGAACTAATATTGTAAGTATTCTACAGCCTCTAAAAAGAAAGGTTAACAATAAACTACTAATACAAATAATATACTACTTTCCTCACAACTCAAAAAGTGATTCCAGTTAAATATGTTTTTTTTTTTTTTTCCCAGTGACCCGGACACAAGGACCTTGTCTTTAATATGTGAACTAATGGAGATGAACATCTATGAGTTGATTAGAGGTATTCAGTATATTTAGTCCCTCCTGATCCTTATCATTTATGGCAGTCTGTCCAGATCATTAATATCATATAACATTTAAGTGAAGCTCTCTCAGCTACACTCTATGCATAATATGGAATTTATAATCAGAAAAATGTAGGGACGTTAAAAAAAATATTTCATTGCAGACAGACAGTATGAACCTAAAATATAACGTAGTTTAAGTGTTGTAAGAAGAAATGGTAACATGACAGTGTAGTAAATGCTTTACTGTTCCATAGGATCATGATGTTTTGTACACAATATATTGTGATTGTAGTATTGTGATTATTTGCAAAAATGATTTTATTTTTTTGCATATTTTTATGTTGGCAGTTTACATGCATGCACTAAATATTCTGCACTTTAGTATTTTGGTAGATGATTTTGCTTTTTAAAATTATGACTTTATACAAAATCTGATTTTTGGTATGTTTTGTTTGAAATTATTATACATACACATTTGCAAATTGAAACTTTAACATTTATTTTGTTGCAGTGGTATATTCTTATAATTATTTAAAAAAATGTTTTTAGTGTTTTGTCATATATCCAAGAATATTGTTTTTGCAGAAATGCCTTGCTCTATTTTTAGTGTTTTTTGCAAGCTGACCAACAAAACAAAATATATTGAGCTCATACTGTCTGAAATGAAAAAAAAAAAAATCAAAGCAAGTATAAGATACATGTTTTTCCATACTTTCACAACCTTTTATAATGTAGGGGTTGTAATATAAAAGGTTTTGGGTCTTGACTGCATGTGATTTATAACTTTATCTTCAGTCGTGGTACATACTACATGTGGTAACTGTATAATATTTATGTGAATGCAGGTAGGCAATATCCATTAACGGAAAACAAAGTCAAACACTACATGTATCAGCTTTGTAAAGCTCTGGATCACATGCACAGGTATGTTCTGTTATTTAATCTTCTTTTAAACTATGCCTGTTTTCTTTTTTTTTTTCAAACTCAGAGCAGTATTGAATGGGACCCTGTTCTATCTAGGCTAGGCTGTATTTACACTGAGTTGTAATGATGAAACCAGTTTATCTAGTTTTTCCTTACGTGGTGGTTTTTGTGTTTGCAAACTAGCATGAAACCTGAGTTAGGAATGAAAGGAACTTTTACAATTTATGAATCAACTAACAAAATATGCGGATTGCACTAACTGGCTGAACTGTCTTTTTAAGCAACGGAATTTTCCACAGAGATGTGAAACCAGAAAATATCTTAATCAAAGTAAGGAAGCCGTAATAGTTGTTTAATTGTAAATGCATACTACCGATAGATCACATACAGCAAAAAACATACATGGGCAGTTGTGACCTTACCTTTGACCATTTTTTTTTTCTGTAGCATGATGTGTTGAAGCTGGCAGACTTTGGCTCCTGCAGGAGTGTGTATTCCAAACCACCTCATACAGAATACATCTCTACACGGTGGTACAGAGCTCCAGAATGTCTACTCACAGATGGCTACTACTCTTTAAAAATGGACATATGGAGTGCAGGCTGTGTTTTCTTTGAAATCATGAGGTATCTGTTCTGAGTAGCATATATGATGTGTTTAGAACATAATCATGCTTTTTCTTCTTCTTTTTTATAATCCGTTTCTTTTGTCTCACTGTCTTCTAGTTTAAACCCCTTGTTTCCAGGAAGCAATGAAGTGGATCAAGTGTCCAAGATTCATGATGTTTTGGGAACACCAGAGAGCATGGTCCTTCAAAAGTTCAAGCAGTGAGTTCGCATTATATCACATTGGCATTACATACCTATCCTAACCAGTGACTACAGTGATGCATTTAAATTATCCTATATTATCAGAGGTAGTGGTAAGCCCAAAAACCTTTCCTACCATAAATAGCCGATCTAGATTCTATTTCTAACCCATTGTAAATTCTTGCCAAATAGATCCTGCTTGTTCCTCCTGCCCTGTTATTACCCTATTAACCCGTCCGTTAAAATACTTTCTGTAAAACTGCTGCAGTCACTTCCACTTCTTAAGCAAGATCTTGGCCTAATACACACCTCACCACCCATCAGGTCTGTTTCAATCAGGGATCTTTCTTTAGGTGTTTCATCACATTACTATTTTGTATTGTTCATTATATTTCTCAGTGTAAACTGAACTTGGAGGTCCTAATCACCCTTTACTTATCACAGTGTTGATTTCATTTGCTCTACCTTTACAGCTTAAACAAAGATATTCATTCCCACCACTTTACTGTGTTCAGTCAGAGAAACAAAGCTAAATGGCAAGCTGAACTTTGCCTGTGTGTGTACTCCATAAAATTACACCCATGTGTAAAGTGAATCTTATTTTCTTTAGTGTGTCAGTAAACATAAACTAATATAATGCATAATGTATTCCTTAAAAAAATAATATAGTGCATAGCAGCAAGGTACTGCATGTATCCAGACTTGGGTAAAAATACTAAGTGCTCCATCAAAAAAGTGCCTTGAGTAGACGTTGAAGTGTTCTTTTAGCACCACACTTAAGTACTTGGGAGTACTTAAATATTTAAAAATTTTTGTACTCAGGTATTTAAGCAAGTATTTTGTTCTAAAATGTACAACTCAAGTGCTGAAAGTAAAAGTACTGTGTTATGTAGTACTTACCGAAAGCAGTGGAAAGTTCTCAGAGTAAAGGGCAGAACGGGAGCAGTCCTTTAAAAAGTATAAATATGTTTTAGAACTTAGTAGTATTAAAATATCTAGACCACAGGAAGGTAGGGCATATATATAGTAGGGCATATATAGTGGCATTTTTTCATCTTTTTTTAATTTATTGTTTGCTGAATGTTTAAAATAAAACTCAATAGTAGAAGAAAAATAAACAGCACTGTGTGTGCTGAGAATACACCTGCAGTGCACACTTCACAAAAAAAAATCTGAAATTCCATACAAGGTTCCAGAGTTTTGAACAGACTGGGCTTTGTAGAGCAGCACAGTGACAAATCTGTTCCATCTCTCTCACTCTCTGTCGTCTGTGACTGCATGATAACCAGGAAAATACAGAGGGTTCTCCACATGCAATGCTGCAAAAAATTAATATATATATGCAAAGGTACAAAATTTGGTTGAAAGGCCAACAAATTTAATTAAATTGATAATTTCAAATGAATACTTAAATGAATAATTTGTCTGTGAGTGTCCACCTCTACAGTGGTGCCTAAACTTTGTGAAATTGATTCAGTGGTATGTGTGTTTCTCCTGTACCTAAGGTCCCGTTCAATGCACTTTGACTTTCTGCCTCGGAAAGGCTGTGGGCTCTCTCAGCTGGTCCCTCGGTGCTCGGCGCCTAGTCTGTCTCTGCTCTACCAAATGTTGGCTTACGATCCAGACGAACGCATAAGCGCTCGAGTAGCATTGCAGCACACCTGCTTCAGAGAACTGCGGTAAGCTAAGATTAACTCGCACACACAAAAGAGTTGTTAGTGTTTCTAAGGTGGTGTTTGTCATTAAAAATATATATAATTCTATATAAACCAGGCCTGAAAGTTTGCATCCTTGTTTTTTTTTTATTTGCTTTTAAGCTTTTTATTTTTTCCCAATCTGGCTATTTAGACTGAGGGCCTTATCTTATTGGGATCTTACATCCTGCAAACAGTCTATTTTCAGCTTGCATTGTTTTCATAGCAAAGACACTTAAGAATATATCTGCGATTATGGGCGGGGTGTTCTGGAAATGAGGTGTGTTCAGCTAAATTTCTGGCGTATTGCTATCTTGGCAACAGAAAACAACTGTCAACCATCAGACGTCCATTCCTATCTTGGCAACGTACACCTTGCAAACCCAACGTTTACATCAACAATAAACAGAATTTCGAATAAAATAAGATTGCTGTTTACATAAATGACCTGCTCACACACCTTCATAGCGTAAACAAGCAGGTCAGTTTCCTCTGCTGAGAAGCGCAGAAGTCAGAGCGCACCTGGCTCTTAAAGGGATTGGTAAGCGCAATGCTGATTGGTTTATTTCATGTTACGCCAAAACACACTTATGATTGAGTAAGAGAATTAGTACATACCTTTTGCAGACATACTGACACGCCCTAAATCAAGCTGCACAGTGCTTAAATAGGGCCCTGAGTCGCATTGCATTTTTAAAAACCTCATACTGAATTGGTCAAAATCAGAACTGAAAATGTCAGATTCAATGTGTTTTAAACACATCTGTGTCACACATGACAAAAAAAATCAGATTTGTTTATTTTAGGTTTGTATTTTTGTTAATAAACCTAATTTGCAATGGGAGGATAAATCATTTTAAAAGCAACTAAAGAAAATGTAAGCATTCTTTTCCCGGCATTATTTGCAATGTTGTTTTCTTCAGGTTGGGGGAAAGGAGAGCAGTGGGTCTTCAAAGGAATATTGGGACTGTGGATGCAGACACCAGTTCTACTCCCAGCTCTGTGGAGCACTTGTGGCGTATCGCACGCCAGGGTAGACGACAGGTACAGTGACCCACCAGCTAAACCGCAGTCAGGCTAGAACACTTGTCTTTAACTTTTGTACAACTGCTAAATTCATGTTACACGAATAAATTAAAAAAATCTAAATAATGGCTTATTAGATATTTATATGGATTACATACTGCATACAAAACAATAGTGAATGAATCACAAAATACATGCATTATATGCTCAGAGTTGAAGAACTGGAGAATCATTGTTGTCTTCCTTCCTTTTGGCAGCAACTCAAGCATATCACTGACCCCCTCAGCAGGCGTATGCTCCATTATCCAATGGAGCTGCCCAAACTGAACGTGGTACTGCCTGCCCCGAAAATCCCCTATCCGGTGCCCAGCCTACCAGCTCTTACCATACCACATCGAGGGTCTCTGCCAGCCATCAATTCCAAAAAGTGCCATTCTCACTCAACCAAGGTAATAAAACACTAAACAACTAAATAGCTAGAGTGGATTTTATTTTAAATTCATGACCAATGTTTATTGGTAAATTTATAGTTTGCATGTTTTTTGAGCCAGAGAATAAAGAATAGCCCACTGCTAGAATAAAATATCTTTGTTTTGCTTTATTATTATTTTATTTAAACTAATTGACATAAAGAATAGCACACCCACATTGCTGCAAATCATGCAGTTATGTCTCAGGCATATACTGTATATGTACATGAATATTGAATACTGAGTCTTGCCACAAAGGACAGGTAAAAAGCCACCCAGCATGAACAAGAAATCTGCTATGGAACCAGGAACCATGTTCTCTTTGCGACACAAAAACGCTAATGATTGAGTACATAGGCTTTGTGGTGAGTGCTTCAATCCTGCTATTGCTGCATATCACAGTCGGTCATCTCTTACGGTATGTGTCCACTGGCACTTAAGCCCCAACGCATCCTATTTATTTCAATGGAGAGAGTGTTGTATTGAACGCAGCCCAGCCCTCTGGCGAGAAGGTTTAGCAGAGCTCAACTTTATTCAAATGAATCCAGCCAATCAGGGAAGAGCAGGCTGCCACGCGACACACAGACCTACAGTTTGGGTGCCTTTTAACCACAGAAGAGAAGTTGAAAATGGTGGAATGAATTCTTAGAGCTACAAATTACAGTGAGGTTTACTAAAAATGTAAAATATTAAACTTATGATTGTTTACTTCTGTTGCTTCATTTGAATTCAAAAACATCACAGACATGCCCACATGCGGCGAGCCAGGAGATCCGGCACGGTGACATGCGTTGAAGAAAAGTACCAGTGGACGTGTACCGTTAGTAGTGGAACGAAGAACACTTATCAGCTCAGCGATATGTGCAGAGCATCTATCAGGCATTTTTCAGTAGGATAATGCTTGTCCACACACTGCAAGTTTGTTTTACTGAACAACCTATGAGTGTGCAGGCCTAGCTGCAACATCTGTGGGCAAAAGTGCTGCAGGATACCTTATGGAACCTGTAAACCTTCATTCCCATCTATATCTCATCCTGCATGCAGGCTAGAGGCAGCCCAACAGAATTCTGGAGCCTCTTTTCAATTGAATTTTTTTTTACTTAAACTTTTGCTTGAATATTATAATTATATATCATCTTTACTGTCAAATGTATGGTTTAACTAAATTCCAATAACTTTTATTTGTCAATCAGTGTGTACTATGTTTTTATTAAACTGGTCTGAACATGTTTCCATATTTAACTCTGCAGCCCAGGGAAGATGCACACCGATCATCTTTGAAGAGCTACTACATGCCCCCTCTGGAAAGGAAAAGAGGACACTACTGAAGTTCAGCTTCTGAGTGCATGACAGACTATTCTCACATGCAGCTAGGGGTAGGAAACAGCAAGGGTGAAGTTGAATGCTGAAGTGCATCCACACTGTGGAAACTTAAGTTCGCTGCTTATAAACAACTAAACGAACTGAAATAAATGACTTGTTTTACACTTCTTTATAAACCACAGTTAAAATATTTGAAGTATTTGTAATTTGGAAACAATGTTAAAGGAGACAGTGGCTTGGTTTTCATATGTAATTCAACTACTGTCTACTTAATAGAGAAAAATGTCTTTAAGAGCGTTTATTGGTTACTGTACTGGTTGGAGTTACACTTTAAAAGTGAGATGTAAAGCAATGACAACATTATAAGCTTTGGTGTCATCTTTTAATTAAAGCCCAAAACACATCATCTTCAACTCTCCATCAAGCTAGCTTGTCCTATAGAAATATACTCAAAATTGCGAATAAAATTGTTCAAAGCTTCTCTAAGTCCTGATATAGTCTTGTTGGGTTCAAGCATCTGTCCATAAAATAAATTGTGCAACATTCTAAGGTTTACTGACATGAAAGTTGGTCAACACGTAGTACTCAGGTTCATAAAACTAGTGTATCTAAAAATATTATATGTTCGAATCCCGTTCATGTAGCTTGCCATCAGCTGTCAGAGCCCTGAGAGAGTTGAACAGCTCTTGGCCTTGCTCTCTTTGGGTGGGTAGATGTTGCTTTCTCCCCACATCACTCCAAAGGGTGATGTCGCTCAGCACAAGACGTCTGTGAGCTGATGTATCGGAACCAAGTAATGTGCTTTTCTCCGTGCGCACTGTGATGCTCCCCGGCAAAGCTGCATCAGCAGCAGTTTAAAAAGAGGCGGAGTCTGACTTCACATGTGTCGGAGGAGGCATGTGCTAGTCTTCAGGGATTGTAAGCCACAGAAAGTCATTGCTGAAAAGGATGGCTTTCTGTAGAATGCTCTATCAATATTAATAGAAAGTTGTCTGGTGGAGGAAAATGTGGTAAGAAAAGGTATATGAGCAACAATGATGACCGCAACCTTGAGAAGTTTGTCAAGAAAAAGTTGATTCATGATTGTGGACTAAGGCTCTTCTTTGTAAATCAAGTGTCACCATGCACAGACATCTTCAGAAAAGCCATTCAGCTTCTGCTGCCATTACTGAACAGATAAAAATCAGAAGCATCTTTCTTGGGCTAAATAGAAAAGGAACTGGACTGTTGCTCAGTTTTCTAAAGTCCTTTCTTCAGATAAAAGTAAATAATGCATTTCATTTTGAAATCACTCTCCTAGAGTCTGGAGGAAGACTGGAGAGGCACAGAGTTAAACGTGTCTGAAATCTAGTGATAAGATCCTGCACTGTGTGAAGATTTGGCAGCCATGTCATCTGCTGGCGATGGTCCACTGTGTGTTTTCTAATCCAAAGTCATTGCAATCGTCTAACAGATTTTACATCACATGCATCAGTATTTGGTTAAAGTGCATTACCGGCTGATAACGGCACTCATAGAACACCTCTCAGCCAATCACATTGCAGGGTCGGAACTAACTGTGGTATAATTTGAGATATTGGATTTTTTTTTATTTATCATGAAAATAAAGAAAACACATTGAATGAGGAGGGGCGTCCAAACTTTTGGCCTGTACTGTACACACCAAGTACAAAGACCACAAGATAATGTAGCTGATTCCAAAAGGTTTTCTGGTAAGCATATATTTAACAAAAAAATGTCTTGCTTTTTTATAAATGTGTGTTAGTGAGAATCATAGTCGGCACTCCAAACAAAAAAATAAATAAATAAATAAAAAAACAACAAAACCTTCAGAATTTATTTTGAAGTCAAATAATTTAAAAAATATTAAGTTTGCTTATTAACAAAAAGGAGATTCCTGCAAGAAATTTCAAAAACTCAAAACACTTTTATACATTGTTGGGGCTGCATATCATATATATTTTTAAAGCATTGTCATTGTAATATGTGCATGTGTAATAGTCACATTGCAGGATGTGCTATGTCATGTAGGGCAAAATAAACCATATACATCCTGCAACAACTTGAATATTACACCAAAAAAAAAGAAATCAATGGAGGTGTCCAGTAGTACAAACACTTCATTACTTTACTTAAATAGACATTTTGATTATCTATACTTATACTATACTATAATTATTTTTCATCTACTTCTTACATTTTCAGATAATTATCTGAACCTTCTGCTCCTCACAATTTAAAAATGAGCCTCGATTCATTTGAGCTTGTTTTCATTTTGGCTTCTCATTGTTTAATAAAACCCCTATCCAGATAAATCTCTCCATCCAGATTAGAGTGAATCTGATTGTGATTGGATGAGAAGTATAAACATATACCATTCCAACATTTTTGTTGGTTTATACACGATCCATCACACCTGCACACGTTCTTCACACTGTAGAGGCAGATTACATCAGTCTTTGATACATGAAGTGTATTATTAGTATATGATGCAACATTGAATTCTGAAGAAACCTGGTGAAAATTCCTGTCTTAATGTATTTTGCTGCACAACAATGTCATTATTTTCCAAATTTGTACATATAGCTTCCTTAATCTTCAGGTTCGGTTAACTTTGCTTTGCTAATTTGCTTAAACCCATAGAGCAAGAGCAGGAAACCATATTTCCACTAAGGCTGTGTGTGTGTGTGTTTGTGTGTGTGTGTTGGCCACCACATGGCATATGTGTATTAACTAATAAAAGGCAAACCACACAGCAAGGGGTAAAAATTAGTATAATTTATACAATTAATCACTAAAATTAGTGTATATATATCCTTGTTGATCAACTCCTGGTAACGAGTCTTTTCATGCATTTTTCTGCTGAAAGAATCAACCTTTTACATTCCTCAGACCCAAGAATCAAAGATTTAGTGAAGCTTCCTTTCACTGCAACTCAAAATTAAGAAAAACAATCAAAGCACATGACCAAATCCCTGTTTCTCTTTTTTTAATAAACAAAATGCGAACTGTAAAATGTTAATGAGATAAAATATGACCATGGTAGCATCTTCATCTTCTTCCCTGGTTACTGCTGATTTGCTGAATGTTATATTAACAATGATCGATAGTCACAAAAAAAAAGGTACATATTGAGGAGTTAATTGGGGTCACATGGTAAAGTCCAACTTTAAACCTCCTGCATTTGTTCTTAGTGAGTGCAACTTGAGCCATATCCAGACGGGATTCGTTTCTCAGGGGGTCATGGGGTAATTTTCTCTTTTATGGGGGGGGGGGGGGGGGTCCTCTGTAATTTTATTCTCGTCCGGATCGACCATGTCTGTGTTTTTCTCAGACGTCCTCTAAGAAAATCACAGGCTGAATTATCTACTTTTTTCACTGAACTCCGTGGTCCTCCGGTAATTTTATTCACGTCCAGATTCACATCTTTTTAGTTTCTTCACCTCGCATTTAATAAAATAGCTATTTGTCCACTGCCGCACACTGTAATTACACTTTGGGCGCGTGTGGAGGAGCTACTGAACATGATGTCACGTGACCGAGAAAGCAAAAAAAAAAAAAAAAAAACTCGCTGGTCCTCCTGTTTTTTCAAGAGAGTTTTAGTAGAAGTAGAAGTGTGAAATATTTTTCACAGACGTCCCCCTGAGAAGCTAATCCCGTCCGGATAGGACTTTAGTATTGTTCCACAGGATAGCATTGCTGTAGATTAGCTAAATATAAATTGGTAGCTTGTGAGAGACGTGTGTTCTAGTCTGACTTCCTGAGCTTCATACGTCACGAGTTCCCGAGTTTTGCTGCAACATTGCATTTTTAAAATTCATAACATTAAGCACTGGGGCTCAAAACGTAAGCCATTTCATACATAAATCTCCTCTATCAAAATACATCTGGATGAATTTTATACAAGACAAAAGGAAAAAAAATAAACAGAAGCCTGCATATTCAAGATTTTTTTAATATTATTAATATGTATATTTTTCTGCTTTAGAAATCACTATTTTCTTTAATGATGACAAAACGTCCACTAGAGTAGTACTGATCATTTGCTTTTGCCCCATTAATCACTGAATTACAATATTATACATATAATACAAAGCAGATTTTAATCTGAAACAATATTAAAATAAATGCTCAATAGATACAAAGTTTTTTTTTATCATTTCGTATTTCTCCACCTTAAATCAGTCTGTGAGTCCTTGCACACACAATGTAAAGCCATTCTCTTCTAATAAACTATTAAGTGCAAACAAATTTTCTTTCAAAAAAAAAAGAAAAAACAAAAAAAACTATGATTGCAGCATCCAGCTTTTTCAGATTCAAATTTCAAGACAGAGGATATTAAAGCCGAGTGCATCAAGGCCATCCCCAAACCTTTCTTCTTTTTTGTCTTTTTTTTTATCCTAGAGAGTAGTTTGTTACAAAATAGACAACCAAAATAAAATCAGTGCAAAGTTCTTAATGGGGGAGAATCTATTCCATGTGAAGGAGAAAACAAAAATCTTAGGAAAAAGGAATTTGGATGGAAGCAAGTCCTTGGATTCTCTCTGCCCCTGATTTCAACCTCTTGCCCAACCCACCCCCCCTTCATCAGTTTACTAAGGTCAAAGGCTGATCGGTTTGACGCTTATTTTCTCACTTCAGGAAAGAAAAACTGTGAAATGTGTGTAAAGAAAAAAAAATAAATACATTTCTTCCTTAAAAAAAAAAAAAAAAAAAAAGTTTATCATTGCACCACACCATTTCCATTTGTGCACAGTATTAGCAAGTCTACCATGCAAGCAGACCATGTGAGGCAACCAATAACAATTGAATTTAAGAAATGAAAGGGGGAGGGGCTGGCAAATAAACAAATAAACGATGAAGTGAAGATGAAGTGAAGAGCAGCACAGGGCTCTCTATGTGACAGCGGCGTGATGCAGGGTTCTTAGCAGCAGAAATATTGTGGCTATACTACTGTTCCACTGGGAGAGCTGGCTTGGTTTTGGGATGACAATAAACCCTGAAAAGGAAGACAAAAATTTATTTGGAAGCATTTCCAAAAGTTTTTAAAGTTGTTTGGTAAAAAGCAACATAGTGGAGCAATTAGACATTTTACAAACATATTCACAAAGCATCGCTATTGAATGTATTTAAAAAAAAAAATACTATTGAAACCTAGAAATATCAACCCCGTTTTTAAAATCATTCTCCTTGGAAACACACAGGCAACAAAATACTTAGAGCGCTTCTAGAGCACACATATATATATCTCTCTCTCTCTCTCTCTCTCTCTCTATATCTATATCTATATATATATATATATATATATATATATCAATTTACCCTTGGCTGTTAGTATGCATGGTCACAGTAAAGATTCTAACCAAAGACACTCAAAGCAGCATGCAGACAAAAATTCTGTTATGCTGTTATTGAGTACTCTTATTCTGGCATATAATAATCATGTAAAATTAAAGTATTTAGGATCTGTAATCATAGGTTATCCTGTCAGGCAAACTCAGTTAATGGAGTGTTGCATGCAGTTTATAATAACTCTTTTTAAAAGTTCAGTCTATGTCTTAATGCTGAATTGGAATTTTGCCATTTTAGTGACAGTGTACAAGAAAGACCCGACCATCAACATAGAATATCCAGGACTCAGATGTAGAACATTAATATTTTTAAGGTAGGCACTTCATATTTACAAAAAAAATAAGGGATTAAATTGATAAACAATTTAATTTAGTCTACAGTAGCATCTGGGTCACTCTCAATCTGGGAAAAAACATCCAAACTCAATTAATTATTCTTAACCCAAAAGAGCTCATGATGTTATGTATGTATGTATGTATGTATGTATGTATATGTATGTATAATGTGTGTGTGTGTGTGTGTGCACTAAACCCCCTGATTTGCTGACTCAACCCTCAGTTCAAATCTAAAAAAAAGGCTATAAAATGGGAGGGGCAGTTTGGGAGGGGCACTGGGTGATGTATGGGTTTAGAGGCAGGGCAGGAAGTAGAGCTGATTGGCAGCAGTGTGCCTCTGATTGCAGTGAGACCTAGATATTCTGATGTCAGGAGGGGGTAGTATTATTGATTTACTGATCTGCATATTGTGATGTGTCTGCATATCAAAGTACACAGGCACATCATCCTCACTTATAGCACAGCTGAACCTGAGAGGGTGCTGCAGAGGCAGAAATTTACTAACATATAAGCCTTTAGGAAGTATAGGAAATATTTATAACATTTTAAAGCAGGACTGGTATGTTTCATTACTTCAAAGCAACACTTTTCTGCTATTAAGGGTTTAGTGGCTCTTTAACTCATGAATTCCCTAAGTGACACATACTGAACATCCTGAACTATCAGAGGACAGTGTGTAAACATGGGATCATTCATCTGACCTTATTCACAGAATGTAGGAGTGCCGGGTAAGAGATAAAACTAGCTCCTTTAAAAGTGTACTATTTGCTTCTTCAGCTCTGTTACAAACAGTTTAACAATTAAAACGCTTTAATTAAATGTTTGAGTCCATATCACTAATTTTAACCTGATTTGTAGAACAAAATGTTAAAACACATGTTATGAAATTGTTGGTTGGTTTATGTTACATCAGTATTTTTACCTTCAAATATTTAGTTATGTGCCCATGATATAAAAAAAAAACATGATTGAGCTGCTTATTAAATTTATCTGATTCAATTTTAAATTTGGTATCATTATTCAGAAATGGGTTTGGGTTCAAATGGGTTCAAATGTAACAATATAACATATTGTTAAACATATAACATAACATAATTAGTTATTCTTTTTTTTAAGGATTTTTGAGCAATGAGCAATTTATAACCAATTTGCAAATATCTGTTCTGAAGAAAGTGCACGCGCGCATTGCCTACATTTCCTTCGGGATAAATAAAGTGTGTGTGTGTGTGTGTGTGTGTGTGTGTGTCTGTCTGTCTGTCTGTCTACTTTAGCATTACCTGTCTGCATATGTAAATCGACAGAATCTGTATCCTTCAATCCTTAGTAATACAGTGCCAAAAATCATAATTTTATTTAAAATATTATATAAATTCATTATTTTATAACTAAGATAAAATTGTAATTCCTTACTTAAAGTGGCAAGTATTTTTTAAACAGGCACAAGTTAGTAATCAGATACACTAGCTGAATTTAACAAATGAATAATCTATGTTGATGCTTCATGTTATTGAATGACTATTATAAAACAGAAATATTTAAAACCTTTATCTGAGAGAGAATGACCCACATGCCAGAACAGTCTGCACAGTCTCATACACAGTATGTATTTATATATATTAATATATTTGAGCTTCGTTTTCTTTTTAAAGCTTAATTATTAGTGTTGTATTTGTTATTCAGATTTGAGAACTGATTTAAGAGAATATCACTGTTTAAGAAATTAAATAACTATGTTCATTTTCTTATAATTCCCTAAAAACATTATTTGATCAAATTTGCAATGATTTCTTTAAGGGGACAAAAGATGAAAGATGTAAACTTCTGGGCCATAAAAAATATTCTCTAAAGAGATTAGAAGATTATTTTATGAGCCCATGAGTCGAACTATATGTTGTTTTTGTGTAGCTAATGAGTTATTTACTACACTTTAAGAAGTTCCATCTCCATTTCTGTTTACCTGGCAGGGGAGGAAATAAATAGTCACTTAACTTACTCAACTAGACATGACTACAGATAAAGGGACTGCAGCTAACTGTTTAGGAGATGGTGTGATATTTTGATGTTGTGTAGAGGAAGGCCTATTTTTTATTAGCAGGCATTTTGGATTCAAAAAGAACTTACCACTTTGCCAGGCCTCGCCCATGTGCAAATAAATCCCTCCTGACAAGCGGTGACTATACAGTCCTCTAGAAAGATGAGAACAGTGAGTCTCTCGTGTGCTATCTTTTTGCAGATGAGTGGCTCAAGCAGGGGTACATCCTCCATGCGTGGGCACAGCAGAGTGCCCAGCGTCTTGGCTGGGTCCGTTTTGGTTTTGGTGAGCAGGTTGAGCTTGTCGCTGCTCTTGCTGCTGATGTGGCCCATGCTGTGGTTGCGCTTGTGGTCCTTTTCGTGGTGGCGTTCTTTACGGTCGTGCAGCGAGAGCGTGGCGAACTTGCTGACGCCAGAAGCGATGGCGTTGTCCATCACGCTGCTTTTGCTGCTGTTGCCGGTGGTTGCGGCCGCTGAGTGCGGTAGGCTGTTGGAGCGCGGCAGCGGCGTGGGCAGCGAGTTCCCCGGCGTGTTGGTGCCGCTGTTGTTGCTGCCGTTCGTGCTGGGATTATTTGTCGTCGTCGTTGTCGTTGTCGTGACGACGGTGCTGCTCCCGCTTCCTCCGCTTCCCGTGGCCGGGGGACTGGTAGCGTTCATGACGTTGGTGTGGGTCCTGGTTCGAGACAAGGGGAGGTGAGGGAACAGGATGTCCTCTGTGAGGTCCCACAGGCACAGCTGAGTGTCCTGACCCACCGAGCCGAAGCGGTACGTGACGCTGACCGGCCGGCTGTCCGTAGAGTTGCGCTTGGAGAGACGAGACTGCGTGCTGTTGGCCCGGTCGCGTCCGAAGTGGATCTGGTCCTGGAAGTCCTCGTCGCTCCCGCTGAACTCCATGGGGTCGCTCTCCTCCACGCTCGTGGTGTAGTGATCGAAAGCCACCACGCTTACCCACGATTTGTGACCGTGGCCTCGCGCTATAACTCGACAGTCCACGAAAGACCACACAGTCACTAGATCGTCCTCCCCGCCCGCAACAATGTACTTCCCATCGGGGCTCCAACAGACACAAAGCAGCCCCCCAAAGTAGCTTTTCATGGTCCCGTGCAACTCCACGGCATCAAAGTTAAACACGCGAAGGAAGCCGTCCTGACTAACGCAGGCCAAGAACTTCCCGTCAGGAGAAAAGGCAAACTCGTTCAGTGCCCCCTCACCCACCATCCACTTCAGCAGAGGGTTGCGCGTGGATTTGCTCTTGCACGTGTGCACAGCATAGTTCTCGCCCTGCTTCAGCAGCTGGTAGTGAGGGGCCGTCGTGCCGCATGTATGCTCCACGTTATACAAGTACATGTTTCCACTGGAATGAGCTACAAGGAAGAGACTCTCAGAGCCTGGCACCCATTTTACACAAGTCACTCTAGATTTATCTATTAGTCTCTGAGCAAGTGGGTTCAAGAAGGTGGATTTGTAGACGAGTGGAAGGCGGTGATGGAACAAGTTTCCAAAAAAGAAAAAAAGAAAAAAAAAAAAGAAAAGAAAGGGGGGAGAAGAGAATATTTGTTAGAACAACAAAATAAATACATTAATACATTGGTAAGACTGGCAGGTTCTACAGTGCTGTAAAAGTGTCTGAACAATGACTGAATTTGTGCACGTTTACACATTTAATTATTTTTTTGGGGTCATTTTGTGTCTTTTGTGTGCATGACCTCAACTGCACAGGATATGATAGAATATTTAAAAATTTACAGTAGATTAATAAATTTTTCTTGACATATTTTGAAGTTTTTACTGATGCTGGATTGTCAAGCCTATAGAAATTACAAACTGAGATACACTGATAATAATCACATTACTACTTCCCCATTTAAAACCTCCCACACAGTGGCTTTGGTCTAAACTAATAGCATATCAGCTGGTGCCAGGAGGCAGACTATGCAGAGTCTATGTATATATATATATGTCTATTTTATTTTCAGTTCAGTAATGGCGCCGCTTGGAGCTGAAGCTCGCATTATATGATGTAAACAGTGTTTCTTAATAAGCTTCTTGTGCACTTTTTAAGTTATTAAACGTCAGAGCTCTCCAGATTCTAGCAAGGAGGTGTGGAGCTACTTTGAGCTGGATAACAGTGGAAAAAGTGATTTATCAGGTCAAATTATGCCCTGTGTCACCCAGTCTAAAGGGAGTTTGGACAAACTGTTAAAATTTCTGGATCTTGGAACGCTGTGGGAGAACAGAGGTGTGCTATTCATCAAAGGCAAATACTTTTTATCATGTTTTACTACAACAAAAGTCCATTTTACACTGGAGTTCTCCTTTAAGAAAGTTGAAAAGAGAAAAGGTCCTTAAACCCCTATCTCTAAAACAATTGAAATATTTACATGTACTTGCAACTGTTTAATCTTAATAATACTTCTACTGTTTTTTTTTAATGTTTGTTTTGAAGATAAAAATATTTTCATATTATGTGATCAGAAGTAGATTATTCACAATGAATACATGTAGTTTAAAATGTGTACAACTTCAGAAATTGAGTTAGTTTAACACTAACAGCATTGTACATATTACAGCATATGTGATACAATTTAATCTTTTCTCCACAAATCACTGGAAAAACATAGAAACTCAGAAACAGAGAAAGACAACTTAATTATGTTGCATAAATTCTTAATAAAATAAAAAATATACAGTTATGCATATATAACCTTTTGGTAATTCATGTCATTCTGTTTACAAAAACAGACATTTTGACTACGTAGGTTTGCCTAAACATTTGCATACCACTGTACAGGCCTAAAGTGGGGCATTAGGTTTTCACACACACTTACTTCTTCATTGAAGAGCTTGCTTGTCTCCTTCTTGATGGGGTCAATAAGCTGTACCTGACCAGCTGAGAAACCCACCAACAGAGATACACTCTCAGCCGTGGCAGTAAGGTGATTAAAGTCATGGCAGGTGGGCTGCGTTCCCTTGTATATCCTCTTGTCTATTGGCTTGCTTAGATCTGCAGCCTGAGAGTGAGTAAAAAGAACAAAGGGAAAAATAAAATAAAATAAGACTCATAAGAATAATGATTATTTGCCTTCTCAAAAACTGTTCCTAAAAAAGGTTCAAAATGAAGAACAGTTCAGTTTTACCCATCTGATATGAACAACTACATGAAGACACTACAATCACAATTTGTGATGGACACAGATGGAATTCTGCCTTTAACTCATCTAAGCAGTGAACAGAAACACAGACAGACACACAGAGACATTTCTACATTTTTGCAGATAATGATAATAAACAAAAACTGTGTTTGTAAAATGTCTTACATAAAAACAGTGCAAATATCAAACAGTGTACATCTGTGTAAACCATGTGACCTTCCAGATTTTTTTAAGCATTTATTAATGGTTATTTAAAAAAAAAAAAAAAAATCTGCATTAGCTTGGCAAAAAATATGTATTAAATCACCACAATATTCTTTGACTAATCATTTAAAATCTTGTTGTTTTTTTTAAATGACGTTTCCCTGTATGTTTGGATGGTTGATAGTATAACTAGTGTAGTATGGTTTGGGTCTAGCAGAATAGGGCTTTAAAAAAAAAAAAAAAAAAAAGAAGAAGAAGAATATTGTAAGGTGCTGTGTTAAGATGTTTAACAGAGTTTTGATAAAGGAAATAAATGCTAGTGTAGCTGCATCTTCCTTTTTTCAAAAGTACCATCAGCTGTGTGCGAGAGAGAGGCTTTAACACAGCAATGCTGTGTTGACAATTTGGAGGAAAATGAAGCGTGGACATTAGCGTGGGAAGTAGCAGATGGCTTAATAGGTAGCTTGCTGGAATAGCAGCCTTGTTACCCGGTCAGCACAAGCGGCCACGAAAACACTCACAGCTGACAAATTTGGGACAACATGAGGAAAATGCGAGATCCAACACTATGCATATTTTAGAACATGGAATTAAACAAGCGTACTAGGTAGTTAAAATATGTCCATTGAAAGATATGTACATGTTGACAGATGTGACTGTCTTGTATAAATTCTTTGTAAATAAAGGTCCATTATAAATTGGCAAAAAGGGCAGAATATGTAGGCCAGTCATGATAACTTTTTGTGTACGATATTTTGTCTCAAAAATGATTGCAATAAACGATAGTGTTGGCATTTTTAAAACATTAATTTGGCACTAATAAAATAATAACAATTTTGTAACATATTAATTAACCCTTTTAAAGACAAACTTTCCATTTCTGTTTACGCAGCTAAAGTGCGGAGGCAGGGGAACCATGTGTCTGCCCCACACCATAACATGCAGCCCTGGTCTGTCCCAGCTGACACGCGTTGAACTGGCATAAAGACCCTGCCTCTCAGCAGACAAGCTGGTGGTGAATGAAAAGCTGAGGCAACAGGAACCTAAGACACTAAATTTAAGCAATAAGAGCACTGGGCCGTTCCTATGTTTCTTTAAGTTTGTTTTGGGTGTTGATAGAATGCATTTTTCCTAATACAAGGAGCAGCCACACCCAGTCCCAATATAAAAGGACAATATCACAATTATTCAAATGATTGAGGTCATGTCCATTTATTGAACGATAAGTCGATAATGTAGTTGTGACAGACCTTACTGCATGTCGAATTAATAGCTTACTTATCGTGACAGTCCTATTGTATTAATATTATATGTATGATGAAACATTTTAATTATGATATTGTTTTCTGTTATAATGTATCTTCAAATGTTATCCCTACAGTCCTATCATACACATACACACATATATACACACAGCCATCTCTTCCCCCTTTAACTTACAGCCAAATGTTTTTAGAACCTGCCAAACACACACAATCACACACACACACACACACACACACACAAACCTTTAGAAAATGCAAATCAAGTTTCGTACTCTTGCATATATTTTTTTTAAACAAATGAGTCACTGCCCCCGAGTGAAATATAAAGCTTTCAGTGTCACATGAATTCTTCTGGTATAAATGAACTGATTATAAACGCCTAATCAAATCACAAGCGCAGTCCTTAACCCTCTATGGCATGATGCTGCCCTGAGGCAACAAACAAATGTTTTGGATTAATAGATCACTCCTTTATTTTTTATCATCAGACATTTTCCTTTACATGTCAAGTTGGGGAATAAATGGGGTTAACAGTTCTATATATTGCATATAGAAACATAAATATATATATATTTTTCTTTTTTTTACATTTCATATATATAAAAAAAAAAACATGTAAATGTAAAAAGTAGATATGGCTATTCAGATTTGATTTAATTTACTTACTAAAAAATATACATTTCTTTCGTTGTCTCAGGACAGCATAATTTATGTTCATTTATAACTTCCTAAGGCAATCATGCAGAAACAGTGATTCTCAAATTGAACTAAGACTGGTATACACAAATGACTGATAATACACCCCAAAATGTAGCAGGTACTAGGGGTCCCTGTTGATATAACAAACAAATATAAACCACTGCTTGCCATGTAATTGCATAATGTTGCAAACAGTTTCTGCATCACAATTAATAGCTAAATAAGCTAGTAAACACTTTAGTTCACTGCCTGGAACTCTTGTTGTTTTCCTCTGTCTAAATCCTTTTGAAATGTCCTTCTCAGCAAGAACACTGTATTAACCAGAAGCAAAAGAAAAATTAACACTGTTCTCATTTCCCATTGTATATCTACTAGAGACAGATTATATCTGTCCAGTATCATTCATTTTTTTTATTTAATACTGGATATATGTAGAGCGCAATATTAGTGCCATGACATTCTGGATCATTGACTTCTGTTACAAATCTGATAAACTTCTTGTATTTTTCAATATCTCAGTTAGGGGTGTGCCATTACATATCATATGCAATAAGAACATTTTATATTCATTTTGATGCAGTAGTCTGTATTCTTGAAATCATTTTTTAAATTCAGTATTTCGTCATATATTCAAGAGTATCGTTATCGTGATGATACCATGAAATATCGTGATATTATTTTAGTGCCGTATCGCCCACCCCTAATTCCTATAGCATTACATCTGACTGTAAATCTTTATAAAGGGACTAATAGTATAACAACTTCCGTATCCGGCCCCCCACTGTAAATAAGTGTATCTGTATCCAACCAAAACATGTTAAAAACACTTGCAACTTTTTTTTTTATTTATTTTTTATTTAAACTGATAATTACTGATGAAACCTGAAAAATTGCAAACATATGATGCAACATTATCCGTCCTCCCCGTTTGTTTTCAAACGAACTACTTACTTAGCTAAGTTAGATAACGTCTACCAGTAACGAGTAGCTGGCTCACGCAGCTAACGCTAGCTAGCACACTCAACAACACCTGAAACTCAAACTATAGATAATCCACATAAAAATGCAGAAACAACGAGACCAACGAGATTAGCCTGTTTCAAAAATATCAAAACAACAGTTATACAACACAGAGCCTTATCATTTCACACTTAGGCATACCTGGTTACTCTGGAAAACAACATTAAAAGGACCATATCCCGGACTTTTAAACATAGTTAGCTAGCTAACGTTATTGCTCTGTCTCTAAGTACGCACACACACACTCATACACAAGTTAACTAACTAACTATCTGCCTGATAAACAAGCAGTCACCAGCGTGACACACAGCTCTCACGAGTTTATGAAGAAAAATGGGCGATCTGGAGCTCTGAGCTCTCCATCGCAGCTGATTCATTCGTCTGAAACAAGTTGAAGCCAAGCTAACCAAACTAACGCTAGCTAGCCTAGCTCACAGTGGACGACCCTGCTATAGCTCTGTGCCAACATGATCGCGCTGCTAATGTTAATCCCTACACGACGAGTGCGTAATTATTAGTTACGCCTAAATTAGCAAGGCTAGTTCGCTTTAAAAGCAGGCAGGGGTTTGAGGAGACTCGTAAGGGTACAGAAGGAGCGGAGAGTGTTGGTCCAGCGGTGCCCATGACAGGTGTACCTGACGTTAGGCCCAAACTGACAGCTTGTCGGTCGGCTGGCTCCAAGAGCTAAATTAGCCAAGGCAAGCTAACGTTAGCAAGCAGTCCACGTAAAAACGCCGAGGGAAAGCAGCCAAACAACGACCTCCAGACTTCTCCGGACTTCCATCAACTTTCGCCTTCAGCGAACTGCAACCTGACACTTTAACTGCGCGCGTGAGGGAGAAAAGAGCGAGAGCTGCGGCGCTGTTTACCTTTCGGACGCCTTTGTAGATGTAGAAATACAGCTCCCGGCCCACATTGAAGCAGATTCGGTCGCCGTTGCCGGACTGGTCGTTTACGTTGACAAACGAGACCTTGACGGGGTTGGAGCCCTGCGAATTGAAAGGCACCCGGTTGGGGCGGCTGTACTCGGAGTGCGTGAGGAGTTTGTACGCGCCTTCTCTGGTCGTGAACTGAGTTTTGATCTCGTTCATCTCCTTCCCTCCTCCCTCCGCCGCCATCTTTGAAATTTGCATTCATCCTGGCCCAAGCCCGGATCTTACGCGCCGCACATGCGCAGTACCGAACACACAGGCTACTGCGGTCAGTCGGTTTTAAGGGAATTTTATAATCCTTACGCCACTTATAAAGAGCATTAAAAAAATATAAAATACTAAAAATACTAACATCATAATAATAATATTGTAAAGAAAGTGACATAAATATTTATCTGTGGCACAAATCAGTTTCTCTGATTTTGCTATTTATAGGTAACATTATATGTTTGAGTAAAATAAACAATGGTATTTTATTCTGTAAACTATGGACAACATTTCTCCCAAATTCCATATAAAATATTGTCATTTAGAGCATTTATTTGCAGAAGGAACTGGTCAAAATACAAAAAAAAATAAAAAAGATGCAGAGCTTTCAAACCTCAAATAATGCAAAAAAAAAAATGCATCTTGGCATGTTCTCCTCCACCAGTCTTACACACTGCTTTTGGATGACTTTGTGCCACTCCTGGAGCAAAAATTCAAGCAGTTCAGCTTGGTTTGATGGCTTGTGATAATCCATCTTCCTCATGATTTATAATCAATATATATACATATTGTAAGCGCATAAGAACCTCACAAAAATAATTATTTTTAAGTTACCTGTTTTTGAAAATAAACTTTCAGTGCTGGGGGCGTGTCAGTAAAACTGCTGTTACTCTCTTGTGTTTTATCAGAGTGTTTATATTAATTTAGTCGTACCCGTGGTGCGCAGTAACAGGGGATGAGCTAGGGCGCTGAAGGCGACATTAGTTTAACCTCGCTGATCCTCAGACCCACCTTTAATTTACCTGAAGCCGCTGCACTCAGCCCCACATGGACCACAATGCCGAGCAAACAGCCACGACGCCGAGGACATGCTGCAGCAGGTACAGGCCTTCAGCATGAGCCAGAAAACGTATTTAAAATATTTAAATTATTATAGAAAGAAAAGATAAATATAAAGAAGTTGTTGTAGAGATCTTCTAAAGACTTCATACATTTACTAATACAGATTATACTCACAGGTGTTCCTGACATAAGATCTGATCAGAGAGACCCAGTCACTGTGGACAGACTGGCATTCAAATACATGGTTGGACTTCATTCTTATAGAAACCAATTCTACCACCTGAAAATAAGTCATAATTATGAGATATTAAGTCCTTATTTTAAGATAGTAAGCCATAATTATTAGATACTATTAGAATAGTCGACAGTCATAATCATGACATGTTAAGTAACTATTTTGAGATACTAAGTAATAATTGAAATACTAAATCATAAATATGAAATACTAAGTCATACTTGAGATACTAAGTAATCATTATGAGAAACTAAGTGATCATTATAAGATACTAAGTCATAATTATGAGATACCAAATAATCATTATGAAAAACTAAGTAATGATTATGAGAAACCAAGTGATCATTATGAGATACTAAGTCATAATTGTGAGTTACTAAGTGATAATTATGAGATGCTAAATCATAAATATAAAATACTAAGTCATAATTATGAGATATTAAGTAATCATTAAAATACTAAGTAATAATTATAAGATACTAAGTCACAATTATTAGAAATTAAGTCATAATTGTGACATGCTAAGTAATTATTTTAAGATACTTAGTGATAATGATGAAATACTAAATCTTAATTATTAAACACCAAGTAATAATTGAGATACTAAGTCATAATTATGAGATGTTATGTAATTTTTTAAGATACTAAATCATAAATATTAAATAATAAGTCATTATAAGATACTAAGTGATCATTATGAGCTACTAAGTTATAGTTTTTAGAAACTAAGTCATACTTGTGCGATACTAAATGAGATGAGATGCTAAATGAGATATTAAATCATGAATATTAAATACTAAGTCATTATTTTGAGATACTAAGTGATTATTATGAGATACTATGTCATAATTATGAGATGCTAAATCATGATTTTGAGATGCTAAGTCATAATTATGAGATACTAAGTCGTAGATACTAGATTTCCATAAATCTAGAGTGTTTTGACTGGTTGTGTGTTGTATTAGGAGATGTGTAAAGTGGATTCAACCTCAGACTCTGAGTCAGACACAAGCCCACGATGGTCCGACGCCAGCAGTAAGGTACTGACCCCAGTAGTGACCACCCCATTACAGGGAACAATTAAAAATGCACTTTTCTTTTATTTTATTACGTTTCTGATAAAAAAAAGGATAATGGCTAAGTGTCTTAAAGGAGAAATCTGGTGTAAATGACCTTATAGATATAGATATAATTTTTTGTCAAATAGCTAAGCTCCGTTTGTCCCCAGCATTCCCAAATACAGAGCTTTTAGAGCTTTGCTCCCAACAGGCTTACAGTGCTAGTGATAGGAGCATAGCATTGCTCAGGTAAATAAATCACTATTTTTTACACCGTTAACAAGCTCAAAGTAGCTCCACACTTCATTGGTAGAATTCTGAGGTTCCTGCAATCTAAAACGAGGTACTATGAACTTTGAAAGTGCACAGGTAGTTTATTAAACAACACTGTTTTTACACACAGTACCTTCAGGTAGTTCTCCAGGTGTCGCCATCTTAAAATTTATGATAACTCAACTGATAAATAAGTAGGATAGCGTAATAAATTGTAAAATTGGTTCAGTGGAAATAAATTAATGTTATAAAGATATTTTCAGCTACTTTGAACTTGTTTATGGTCTTAAAACAGTGATTTCTTTGTATGGGAACTCCATGCCCCTGTCACTAGTACTGTAAGCCTGTTGGGAGCATTGGCTAAAAACTATGTATTTCAGAATGCTGGGGGTGAATAAAGGTGGGCTATTTACTTAAACCCCAAGTCCATTTTACACCAGATTTCTCCTTTAAAAGAAGCTAAATTTACAATAAACATCTACTATGTAGGCACATGTAACTGATAACTGTAACTCAAAAATCAAGGTCCCAGCTTTCAGTGCAGGAGAAACATGAGAAGTACGTGAGAAATTTCAAAAGAAGTCTACCGTAATTGAGTCACATGCTAATTTCTGCTGTTTTATTTGTGACTAAAGATTATAAAATAATGGTTTGGTAAACAAATTTAGAGAGGCTGTAAGTAAAAATGAATGTATCGTTTTTAGTCTTTCCAGGGAGGAACAGGTCTTAAGAGGCCTACTCTACCACAGAAGCCATTTGGACGGCACTATCAACAGGTGAGTTGGGGATTTCTGGAACCAGAATGAGTTTGTTCAAGGTCTAGAGTACCAGTCAAAAGTTTGGACACACCTCGTCTTTTTCAATGTGTTTTCTTTCCTTTTTTATTTTTTACATTGTAAATTTAATATCGAAGGCTATATTAAAGCTCTACAGGCTAAACATGCTAAATTATTTTGTAAACCAAAGGTTCCTCTAAGTAGCACGTTTGTCTTTGAGGACAGATCTGCACACTCTTGGTATTTTAATCTCAGTGTCTTCATGAGGGAGAGTAACCTGGAATAGTTTTCTCAGGAAGGAAGGAGTTCCTGGAGGTGCTGAACAATAGTTGCGGCTTTTCCTTTACACTGTGAAGCTCTAGCTCGTCCTAAATCACCATCTCAGTTGATCAGGCTTGGATCAGGGCATTGTTGTTGTTTACTACATAATTACACGTGTGTCCCTTAGTTGTTTTGATGAACCTACAATGTAAAAAATATGACATAGAGAAAAAAACATTGAATGAGAAGGTGTGTCCAAACTTTTGACTGGTACTGTTAATTATATTTTGGTCATTTTTTAATTACCCTCCTCTCAAGCTCAGCACCATGGGTGACTGGCCTTTTGTCCTGCTGCCCCTCGTCTATATATTGCTCTTCCTGATAATCTGAGAGCAGCACAGACAATGAAGTCCCAAGACTCATGATTAACCTGTTGATTTTACTTGCTTTATAAGATTTTTTGTCTTTTGTTGTGATTGTTTTACATTGAACTGTGTTTATGAAAGTGTTAATGTAAATAATAATAATTTTTTTATTATTGCCACCAATGTGGTGGGGGTGGTTGGTGTGGTGCAGTGCATAACACCACCCCCTGCTAGTGAGCTACCACATCATGTGGGAAACAGTAGTAGCTATAGCAGAGAAGCTCTAAAGTTCAGCAACCTAACTGCTGCTGATTAATTCCTTAACTTTGGGCTTTTTTGTATGTCCTCAGAAAGGGGGCAGGTGGTGCAGCAAGTAATTATTTTTCTCCATTCTCCATTCTCAATTCCTCTGTGATCAGGAGCTGAAATTGACTTTTATTTTAATTTATTTTATTTTATTTTTCAGTTCCTTAAATGCTACAGCCTCTGGTGTCTGTTGCACCATTTAAGGTGGAACAGAAGAATTAGCTAGCTACTGAGAGGAATTAATAGAGATTTTTATTTATGCTTGTTATAAAGAAAATGGATATAAAACAGTGAAACTACACATTAAACTATGGTAATATAGCTAGTGGTTATCATACTTTTTAACGAGGAAAACGCTCAAATTTGTTGTTTTTTTTGGTTGCTTTTGCTGCCATCTTGCCAGTGATTCTCATATCTCTCTGTTTTTAATGTGCCTCTGAAAAATCTCAGTTTAAAGGTTTATGTAGCCCTTACACATCACCATAAGTGGTAGAGCCAAGGGGTGAAATGAGATTGGGCCTTTAAATCAAAGCTAGTTACCGTATTTTTTTAAAAGTGCACTGGGTTATAAAGCCAGGCGGACACTGTGCGATTTTTTTAATCGGATGCGTTCTGGAGAGCTCAAACTGCACGTTTGAATCGTTTGTCGTGTATGAACAACGCCTGCGATTCATCTGCACACACTGTACGGTCCGACTGACCTGCTGCGACGGGGGAGCTTACACTGCACGTCTAAACGCAGCCCGTAGGCGGAGCTTTCTTTGCGTACAAACTCTCGCTTCAACACAACGCCTTGCAAAAGAAAGCGCTTAGCTTTGCTTATTTGTGCCCTGTTGTGCGCTGAAAGTCCACGGAAGAGACGTACATGGACTCGCAGGTGGCTGAGGCGACGTGGACTCTACGGGTTGTCTGTTTTACAGAAGGAGAGCGCATAGAAAAATGACTGCGCGTCAGGCTGCGAAAGAAACACCAGCAGCTTAAATAAAATAAAATAATTTTATTTTTTATTCTGTTTATTGTTTATGTAAAAACTGGTTTTGAAACACTGAATATTAAACAAGCAATCGGTTATTCACACTGGATAGGGACCCTCATTTACAGTGCCGCTGAGCATTAACAGTTTAAAAGGGATTTAAAAAATATATAAAAAATAGAAATAAAAACTGACATTTATTATAGACGAATAAAATATATACGTAAAAAAAGGAAAAATAGGACCTTAAAAAAAGATAATAAAAATTGACATAAAAGGTAAAAAATGTATATCTTATGAAGATATGTATTTAATGATTTGATTAATAAAAGAAGAAAAATAATTAAAATGAATAAATAAAAAATATAAAATATAAACTCATTAAAAATTCGTTTAAAATAACCCAGGCTTTCTGCAGATTAATCAAAGTTTCAGTTAGTTTCAGTTTCAAATCATGAAAACAGCTCACCAAAACCTCAAACTATTCTTTATATTTGACAATATTTACTTACAGGTCCTTTGCTTGTACTTACAGGCCCTTACTTATTTTTATTCAACTGAACTGAGTTTCTGTAGCCTCGCGCTGAATTCAGCTCCGCGCTGCGAAAGAGAGCGAGAGAGAGGCGCAGCGCATTTTGTCTGATTTATCTTGATTAATTATCAGTACATTTATTAGCTTTAGTAAGTTTAATAGCACTAATTTTACTACACTTCTCCGACCTTATTTATTAAAACGTTTATTTTAGAAGACAGAGGTTATTATGCGGGCAATGCCGCGCGCAATGCCACGCGCTGCGCTAAGCTGGCTTTGCGTGGCTAATATTCTGGAGCACTGGACGAGATTTTAATTAATAAATTAACATATTTATAATTTTAATAAATTTGCCCTGGCGAAAAGAAACGAATAATAAAATATAGCTTTATATTTCTGTGCATGTTTTAAGTTTTATATAATTGACGGGCAGCATCAGAGGCTGACAATGTGCTTTATTTTTCAGATATAATAGCAAAGTGAAATAAAATAAATTTATGTTTGTCAAAGATATTTTCTCGTTTAATTTTTCTTTTCAAAAACTCCAGCTATTGACTGAGAATAAGCATCTGTTGAAATTCTTAAACAGCAGAATGCCTGTGTCTGCTATATTAAGCTATAAGTCTGTGTACCGAACATAAATATAAATCCTTATAACTGACAGAAATAAATATGACTAATAATTATATATAGTTACTGTGCAGATTTTTGGGAAAACAGGTCGTGACGTTAAGAAATCGGCCCGCAAAACAGCTCACACTGTGAGACAAGCGACCAAAATTTCTGGCATGTCAGAAATCCCTGGTCGCGTCCGACTGCTCATTCGCAGCTCGTATGGGCAATTAATCGGACATCGCTTCCCCTCTCACACTGCACGACAAACGATGCACGATCAAGCTAAAATTCGGCGCGATCATGAAATTCAGTCGCATGCGACCAGATCGGGCTTAAAATCGGGCTAAAATCGCACAGTGTCCGCCTGGCTTAAGGCTCATTAAGTGACACTAGTAATGAACAGGGGTGTCACCATGTTTTCCTTCTTAATCAGCAGGTCTTACTGCTGGGTGGCTAAGGGAAGCTAAGCTAAGTAAACAAAACTGTAATTCATAAAACATTTTCATTTAAAGTCAAACGAGAGCTGGATGTTAGTCTACACAGATTTCTCTCCTGAAAACTGTTTATTTGGGTGAGTAAAGCACTTGTATTTATTTCCACTAAGCTTAGATTTGCAGATTTCCCCTGAGGCTAGCTGCAGTTAGCAGCTAATGGCGCTCGACAGCGCTATACTGTGGAACCCTGAGTGTTGTGGTAAACCAGGGTGATATTAGCTAGCGGTTCGTCCCACGTAGGTTGTTTTAACATGGTAAACACACAGACTACAGGCTGATAATACTCACCTCTGAACAGAGAAAGAGCTAGCGTTTAGCGGGGTTAGCGGCTAATGCTAATACTGCTCCAGTCTCAGTACTGGAGAAACTTCACTGAAACTCCTGTATAACTCTTTACTTTAGAGGAGTGACTGTAGTCCTACTTAATACCTGATTGGTAAAATTCATACATAAGGCACACTGCTAATTTCTGGAAAAATTTAAACAATTTTAGTGTGCCTTATAGTACAAGAAATACGGTACTGTTACAGTTTTTTTCCTAATCCATGTGCAGGAAACTTACTCTGTATGTCCTCTACTGTTTCAGACCCTGGACCCCTATGATGGAAGCTCAGAAGACTCTGCTTCCTCTGCAGATGGTGCAAAAAGACAGAAACGTGGAGGCTTCAGAGTGAAGGGCAGAAGCTGCAGCAGAATGGCTGCCAATCCTCTGCCCTCTCATGAAGTGCGGAGGCCAGGACTAAGAGATTCTGTACCTGTGATACAGTTTGGAGACATCCACATGAGGTCTTCCAGTGACTCAGAGCTGAAGGTCATTAGCCATAGGGACTTTCAGTATAGCCCCAGAAATTACACCAGTACCAGGATGGCAGACAATCACCCTCCCCTCCATTCTGCAAATCCATTTTGTACAGGGACATCATTTCAGCTCACAGACAGATTACTCAGCAGCCCCACTCACACTGGAGCACTTTCAAAAAGGAAGATGTTTTGCCCATTTGATGATGGCGGTGAATACATGCACAGGAAGAAGCAGTGCACCACGCAGATGGAGACCGAGTCTATTTTCTCATAGGTGAGTGTGGAAGTTGTGTACGCGTCATTATCGGAATACTGTGCTTTTTGGCGTCTCAAAGCTTTCAAAAAATGACTTTTTATCTGTTTATATTTAGGCTGTACGCAAATATATTCTACACAGAAAGTTTCGCTTTTCGCATAAGCAGATTACACTGATTAACCTGCTGTTAAAGTGTTAAAAAAAAGATGCATCATGCTGATTCTGTGTTGAGCTTTCCTACCAGTGCAATCTAGTGTAACCAATGTATTTAGCCTGTTTATACAGTGGGGTAAAAAAAGTATTTAGTCCGCCACTAATTGTGCAAGTTCTCCTACCTTGATTTTTTTTCTTTTAAATTAATTTCTATTTTTATCCAATTTTCTCCCCAATTTACAAAGCCAATTACACAACCCATTCATTAGGACTCCTCCTATCACTAGCAATGTCCCAACACCAGGAGGGTGAAGACTAACACATGCCTCCTCTGATACATGTTAAGTCAGACTCCGCCTCTTTTCAAAATGCTGAGTAACCAGGGCACTTGGAGGATAGCGTAGTGTTTTGTGCTGAGCGACATCACCCATTGAAGTGATGAGGGGAAGGAGTGCCATCTACCCACCCAGAGAGAGCAGGGCCAATTGTGCTCTCTCAGGGCTCCGGCAGCTGATGGCAAGCTGCATAAATGGGATTCAAACCAGCAATCTCCCGATCATAGTGGCAGCGCTTAGCCCGCAGGACCACCCAGAGCCTCAAGTTCTCTTACCTTAAAAGGTGAGAGAGGCCTGTCATTTTTATCATAGGTATACTTCAACTATGAGAGACAAAATCAGAAAAAACTAATCCCAGAAATCACATTTGTAGTATTTTTACAGAATGTATTTGTAAATTATGGTGGAAAATAAGTATTTGGTTAATAGCGAAGTTCAACTCAATACTTTAACAATCTTTGTTAGCGATGACAGAGTTTGACAGCATTGTCATGCTGGAAGGCCCAGCCATGTTCCATCTTCAAAGCTCTCACTGATGAAAGAAGGCTTTGGCTTTAAAATGTCATGAAATGATACATGGCCCTATTCATTCTTTCCTTTAGCACGGCTCAGAGAAAGCAAGAAGTTACAGGTCTGTGAGAGCCAGAAATCTTGCTTGTTTGTGGATGACCAAATATTTATTGTTCACCATAATTTACGAATAAATTCTGCCACTATGATCGGGAGATTGCTGATTGCCAGTCTCTGTGAGCAGCATCTGTGAGCTGATGTATCAGAATGAAGTCGCTGCGCTTTTACTCCGAGCGTTAGCGCTGTGATGCTACTCGGCAATGTAATGTACAGTTTAAAAAGAGGCGGAGTCTGACTTTACATGTATTGGAGGAGGCATGTGCTAGTCTTCACCCTTCTGGTGTTGGGGAGTCCTCATGAGTGGGTTGGGTAATTGATCTTGTAAATTGAGAGGAAAATGGGATAAAAGTTAGAAATAAATTTGATCTAAAAAATTCTATAATGTAATTTTTTTTCTCTCTCATACTTAAAGTGTACCTATGATGACAATTACAGACCTCTCTCACCTTTCTAAGTAGGAGACCTTGCACAATTAATGGCTGATTATATACTTTTTTGCCGCAATGTATACAGGACTGTGATTTTATTAGATGTTTTTCGATGTGTTTACTGTTTTTATATGAATGTTTCATTTACTTTGTGTTTTGTTGCAGAAATAAAGCAGTGTTTCATCCAAGATCCTTCATTGGAACTCCACCTTTCTGACAATTCCTGCAGGCTCTTCTTTAGGACAGAGTAATTACAAAGTTACTGCAAGCAGGAGGATGTGCCCTCAATGTGTTTTCTTCACTGCAAAAGCTGCCCATTTATTGTTTATGATGATCTGACAGATTACAGACCTGGCAACCTTTGTATATATTTTTGTGTTTTTTCGTACTCCAAACACTTCTAAAAAACAAAGCTTTACTCTGTACATTAAAAGAAATCATTGTATATGTGGTACAGGGCTATTTCATGATGGCATTTGAAGTTAGACTCCTCATAATATGCTTTAAAAAAAGTTGTGTATATAATTAAGTACATCAAAGAGCTTAATAAAGACTAATCCCAAAACTACTGCTCCCGTTTGTTTATTTTGCTGTCGCAGTGTTACTTTAGTGGATCATACATTTTTATTTAAATAATACATTTAAATATATTTTATTTATACAATTGCATTAATTTTTAAAGATGTTCACTCACCCCATCACTAGTGATGCCCCAACACACCAGGATTGTGAAGACTAGCACATGCCTCCTCTGATACATTTGAAGTCAGACTCCGCCTCTTTTTAAACTGCTGCTGATGCAGCATTTCCGAGCAGCATCACAGCTCACGTGGAGGAAAGCGCAACGACTCAGTTCTGATACATCAGCTCACAGATGCAGCCTTGTGTGTTTAAATACTTCATCCACTTGGACACAGTTCATAAGTTTGAATAAAGATAACCACTACTATACACCATGTTTTTTAAGTTTATTTTGAAGAGCTCCCTTATTTTAGCCTGGTGGTAGGCCTGTCACGATAAGAATTTTTTGTGGATGATATATTGTCCCAGAGATTATTGCGATACACTGTATTTTTTTGTCATTTTAAGACTATTAAATGCCACTGACATAATGATGACAGAATAGCATAAAAAGGTATTTTTACACTTTTTAAAGACAGCAAACATTTAACTTATCATTTATTATAATAAGTTTGGGAATTATATATTTATGTGTGTATGGAGTCACACTGTTTACTGTTATATGTGTGAACAAAACATACAAATAAACACAATAGACGATTATATCACGATTATCAAAAACGATTAAGGCCATGTTCAGTTATTGTACGATAAATCGATATTGCAATTATTGTGACAAGCCTACCTGCTGTGATCAGTGAAACTCATGTTACAGTGCATCAGGACAGGATCAACACAAGATTACAAAGGACACGCAAAGATCATGATCATGAACCTCCAGAAATGTCATTATTAGCATTACATGCACATGTTTATTTAAAGCATTACGATACACACGTGGCAACGTAAGGTTATTCAAAACTTTCCATCTTACAAAACTTTAATCAACATTCATTGTTCCATCTTAAACATACGGTTTCCTTTTTCTAAAAACATCCATCCATCCATTTATCTTGTCTTGTCTCGTCTCATCTTCAACCTTCCCAACATTCGCAGAGTTCCATCTACAGACACTTGCTTTTTACTTTCTAATCTCTTATCCTGACAAACCTGCAAATATAATTAACTGTTACATTATAATGAACTGTTACAGGCATGCAGAACGCTACGCTGTATCTAAGCTACACAGAGTCACATCTATATCTATATGGTTAGATAATGATTAGATAGTGATTAGTACTGATTCTTTTTTTGGTGACACTTCAGTTATGTAATCGTCTACTCTGTGCAGAGGATGGCCACGCCTCGCTCATAGAAATTGTGTGGGTCTTCCTTGGTGGCGATGTCGAAGTCCACGGTGAAGATAAGGTCTGTACGTGTGAAGTTCAGATACACTGGCAAGGTGACCTGGAGAGAGACAGGAAATGAAAGAGAAAGAGAAGTTAGTGATTAGCTACTTCAGCCATAAACATATACAGTGACTTGCAAAAGTATTCACACCCTTTGAACCTTTTCATATTTTGTCACCTTACAACCACAAACTTAAATCCATTTTATTGAGATTGAGAAATAGTAGACCATCACAAAGTAGCACATAACTGTGAATTGGAATAAATTAAAATCTCTCTACAAATGTTCATGTCTTGCCACAGAAGGTCAATGGTATTTAGATCTTTTAGGACTTTGACGGGATCATTCTAACACATGAATATTCTCTGATCTAAACCATTCCTCTGTAGCTCTGGCTGTATGTTTAGGGTCATTGTCTTGCTGGAAGGCGAATCTCCTTCCCAGTCTCAAGTCTTTTGCAGCCGCCAATATATTCAGCTCCATCCGTCTTCCCATCAACTCTGAATAGCTTTCATGTGCCTGCTGAAGAAAAGCATTCCCACAGCATGATGCTGCCACCACCATGTTTTACAGTGAGGAATGGTGTGTTCAGAGTAATAAGCCGTGTTACTTTTCCGGCATATGTAGCGTTTTGCGTTTAGTCCAGAAAGTTAAAACTTTGGTCTGATTTGATCCTAGCACCTTCTTTCACATGTTTGCTTGTGCAAACAACACTCATGTCTTTCTTTCACCATTGTTTTTCTTCTTGCCACTCTTTTATAAATGCAAGATTAGTGGAGTGCACAACTCTACTACACCTGAGCTGTGGATCTCTGCAGCTCCTCCAGAGTGATCATGGGCCTTTAGGCTGCTCCTCTGAACAGTGCTCTCCTTGCTCGATTGGTCAGTTTGGGTGGACCATGGCCATGTCTTGGTAGGTTTGCAGTTGTAGAATCCATTTTATTCATTTTTGGATGATTTGAACAGTGCCTTTTGGGATGCTAAAAACCTGATATGTTTTTAGAACCTAACCCTGCTTTAAACTTCTCTACTTAAACTTGATCTCTGACCTGTCTGTAGAGTTCCCTGGTCTTCATAATGCCGTTTGTTGACTAGTGTTCTCTAACAAACCTCTGAGGCCTATAAATACATTTGCAAGCCACTGTACATGTGATTCTGATAACTGAGCTTGGTCTTACCATGTTCCCCTTTTCTGCATTAACCTGTTTGACCCAGCGCAGCTGTGTGAGCGGGAGCTCGGTGGAGATGGACGTCGAGAGAGAGAGCTTGTTGTTGGTACAGGTGGCTCCCTGCAGTTTCAGACCTGTGGAAGAAACAGAAACAGGTCAGTGTACAAGTACATCGGTTAAGTAAGCAGTTCCATTCTTCGCAAAAGCGCTACTAAATTAAGACAACATTAAAATCTAGACAAATCTGTTCACTTAAAGATGCACATTTTCTAGAAAGCTCTGAGACGCTGGCTTTACGAACCCTTAATGCCAAAGCTGCAGGCATCCAGCGCTGCTCCCTGTGCTGAAGTGACATTGACCTCCAGACCCAGCTCCTCCAGAGACCAGCTGTTAGCTTGAGCCACGTACTGACGAGTGGCTGTGATGTACGCCTCCGGCACAAACAGACTGCCCAGGTTCACATGGATGTTCTGGAGACAAATATATGAAATAAAATGTATATAAAATATATATATATTTTTTAAGATTATCAAACAAACTTTAATATCAGACAGAGATAGCCTGAGTAAATACAAAAAGCTTTTTTAATTGATAATTTAATTTATTAAAGGAAAAAATATACCTAAATCAACCTGGTCCTATGCAAAAAATTAATTCCCATCAGTATGGAAAAGGTCATAGTCATTTCTAAGGCTTTGTGACTCTGGCCTACCACAGAGAGAGCCATTATTCACAAATGGAGAAAACCTGGAACACTAGTAAACCTTTCCATTAATGGCCAGCCTAATAAAGTTATTCTAAAAGGGCATGGACAACTCATCCAGGAGGTCACAAATCCCATAACAACGTTAAAAGAACTGCAGATCTCACTCGCTTCAGTTAAAGCAGCACTAGGTAGGATTTCCTTGATTATTGAACTTTTTAAAGAAGTAAAATTACAGCTTGAATGTCACTGCAGCGCTGCGTTGAGGTGTAATAGGAGGAATAGCGGTGCTCTCGTGTCTGTGCCGGAGCTCCTCTGAGCTCAAACCAGACTAAGTTTTCTGAGGCGGCCGCGACCAACACTCGCGAGAACTGCGACCTGCTTTCCGACCTTTAGTTCTAACAGTTCTACAAGGACTGCTGGTTCATTCTTTACAAACAAACATACAGACACTCTGGCAGAAGCTGGAAAAAGACCGAATATGTCTGTGAAAGCCAGAAAACGAGAAAGAGAAACTAATCCTGAAATATTTATCACACTCTGCAACTGTAGGGGGAGCCTGCGAGCACAAAATCTCAAATCCTACCTAGTGGAGCTTTAAGGTCCATATTTGATTTAATGAGTGAAGAACAAAAATGGTCTCCATGGGAGAGTTCCAAGATAGAAAACACTGCTGACCAAAAAGAACACAACCACCCGTCTCACGTTAAGCATGGTGGTGGTAGTGTGATGGTCTAGGGCTGCTTTGGAAACTTGCTGTAATAGATGGAACCAGGAATTCTGCTGTTTACGAGAAAATCCTGAATGAGTAAGCAGTTTGTGACTTTAAACTCAGGCATAATTGGCTTCTGATTTGTTCAGATTTCTAAATAATTAAAAATATATGCATTTTCACCCCCTCATACTGGATTTGTGCTAGAAATTTTGGGTAACTGAGGGCCAGGATGGATACATCAGTCACGTCCCTCGAATCAATTCTAACATTCCTTGCTTTTCTTGGCTGTGTTTGAGGGATCCTTCACTTTGGAACTCTTTGGTCTTCAATGATGAAGCAGAGAAGAAATGCAGCCTTCCTATTTTGGAATGCAGCTACAACTGTATATTACCTGGAGAAATATTATTTATTAGTACTTTATGCACCTTCAGCTCTTTGGCACCACCACTGGCTGCTCCCTGGGAGATCTGCTGCAGTTGCTTAATGCGCTCACTGAAGTCCGCCACCCACTGGATCACGGTCATGGAAGTCGGGACAGTGTAACGGCACCAGCTACGGGGCAGAATGCCTGTGAAGAAGAAGAAGAAGAAGAAGAATAAGACTAGGGTCAGCTTTAAAAACAGGCAAGATATATATACTGTAAACACATAAAAAAAATTACAGTGATTTTAATAAGAAAAATGTATGTGCTTAAAGCAGAGTTTGCTATAAATAATGGCAAATCAGGTTTGTTCATTAATAGTGGTTTCCATGAAAGAGAGATGAGACCATCAGAAGATGTAACAACAAATCAAATCAACATTTCTGCTACTAAAATCACAAAATATAAAATTTATTAGTTTTTCTAATTTTATCCCATTTTTTCCCCCAATTTACAACCGACTCATTAGTACTTCCCCTATCGCTAGTGATGCCTCAACACCAGGAGGGTGAAGGCTAGCAAATGCCTCCTCCGAAACATGTGAAGTCAGACTCCGCCTCTTTTCCAACTGCTGCTGATGCAGCATTGCCGAGTAGGAAAGCGCAGCAACTCTGTTCTGATACATCAGCTCACAGACGCATTCTGCTGATCAACATCACCCTTTAGAGTGATGTGGGGAGAGAGCGCCATCTACCCACCCAGAGAGAGCAAGGCCAATTGTGCTCTCTCAGGGCTCTGGCAGCTGATGGCAAGCTGCAAGACCGGGATTCGAACCAGCGATCTCCTGATCATAGTGGCAGCGCTTAGCCTGCTGGACCACTGGGAGACCCACAAAGTATTAAAATTTTTCCACATTACTACTCTCTACAAAAAAAAAATAGACAGTAACCTTTAACGAGGTCGTTGATCAGTGTTCGCAGGTCATTGGTCTGCTTCTTCTTGCCCTGGCAGACCTGCACAACATCAGTGAGGTCCTGGCGCACATCTTGCAACATGCGAGCACCCATCTTGACTTCCCGCTCAAAGAAACGGAACAGAGGATCCTATATAGACAGAAAAAAGTAGAAATATAATATATATATATATATTTGATGACAGAAAGAGTGCTACTTACATAGGGTAAAAGTTCTGCTGTTTTCCATGATATCTCTGTCATGTTTGTTAGGTCATTCTGAAACTGCATTATGAAACCTACAACAGTGTTATAGCCACTATGCTAACAGCCAGGCTGAACTGGAATACAGCCACAATGCTAACAAACACAACAGCTGGCCTCGGCAGGTTTGGCGCATAATAACCACGGTGCTAAATGGTTTGTCAAGTCAGTTCCTGAAAATGCGGGTTATATTTCTCTTCAGTTTTATACAGTGGTGTTCCAGAACCCACCTTGATGTTCTCCACAGTACGTTTAAGCGGGTTGACGGACAGCGGTATGAGCTGGAGCCAGTTGCAGGCCGTGGTGTGCAGGGTCCTCATCCACGCCGGCTGGGCGTCCGAGGACGACGCAGTGCGCTGCTTCTTCTCTGTCTCGTAGGCCAGGTCGTCCTCATCCTCCAGCATCTGCATTTTCAGCAGCTTACCCATCATGTCAGTGCCTGAGGGAGGGGAGAGGCATTGGAGGAATCACAGGCAGGGAGGGTGGCAGGACCGCAGCCAAGAGTGGTGGTGGTGGAGGAGGTGATCAGGAACAAAAACCAGGAGGAGGGGGAAGAAATTAATAAAGGATGCACACTGGGGAACACTTAACTGTTGTCTTAGAACTGTTAATAAGGGTTTAAATAGTAAAGTTAAAACAGAAACAAAATATATACATATATATGTGTGTGTGCATATTAGTGTGTAGGGGGGGAGGGAGGGGAGCTGGGAGTGGTGATGTCCATGTATGCATCAGTCTAATAAGACACTACATGCCACCAAAAGGAAGTCATGCACACTGGGTGGCATTCAACTTAAATTAAGTTTGACAGGGATAAAGGCTGATTTATGCTTCAGCGTCGAATCCAAGCGATTTAGCTGCAATGCTAACATCTGGCTACGTCACTGTTGGATCGATTTAGCTGCAATGCTAACATCTGGCTACCTCATTGTTGGATCGATTTAGCTGCAATGCTAACATCTGGCTACGTCACTGTTGGATCGATTTAGCTGTAATGCTAACCTTAGCGGACCTTGACAGATTTAGAGTGTTACCCACATTTCCAGCAGTTTTGTAACTGATAGTATTTTGAGTATTTTGAGGAGACATGCGCTAGTCTTCACCCTCCTGGTGTTAGGGCATCACTAGTAATAGAGGGAGTCCCAATGAATGGGTTGGGAAATTGACCTTGTAAATTGGGGAGAAAATATATAAAATAAAATAAAAAATAAATAAAAAATAATAATAATAAATAAATAAAATAATAATATTCATGTATAGCTTTAATCTCTTCAAATTAAAGTTGAAAAAATATGAAAGTATTTTGTTGTATAATCCTGTATTGATGGTCAACAAAAAAAATACTAAATGTTATATAAACGATCGCAATATATTGTCTTTCTAAAATTATCGTAATATACTACACTATATTGTGCCTCAACTCGACGCGACACAGAAGCATAGACTGGCCTTAACAGGAGGAAACTGCAGATGTTCATCAATTTAATTCAAAGAAGCAAACTACACAGAAGCTTATATATGTGAGGTGACATGATGGCAGCGAAATACAGCTGCTGGAGGGTGAGGACACACCCCAAAGCCCTCAGCAGGACACACCCACCCTCATGTGGTCAGAAAACAGCACATGTGCACAGGTTCCTAATACTGGTCTTGGAGTAGACATGTACTAGTCATACTTCTCATACTATTCGTTTAACTGAGAGATTTAATCTTATTTTTTGCTTCAAAACTGGCCTTTGAGTGCAAGATTTGTACATTTTGACTTATTTTCTGCGCTTTTACATAAACTGAAATAAAAAAAAAAAGTTTGTTGATTATGAAAAATAGGAAGGTTAAAGTAGAGCTTAGATTCTCTGCCCGAACCGAACTCAGGCTCCCAGCATTCCACAGCAAAAAGGCAGCACAAGCCTTATTTCTGTTTCTGTGTTCTGTGCTTAGGCTGTATGATTAAAATAAATACATTTGTTTGTTCAGAAAGTATTTTATATTCTAAAACACTGTTAATTATTTTAGAGTAGAAGAAACTTGTTGTTTTTTTTTTAGTCTATTTTGGTTTAATGACTGTGCAGTGCATAGCCTTAATGTTTTTTGTGTTTTGCTATAGGCTATATGTATACAAAAAAAAAATGTTCAGAAAGGATTTTATTTTCTGAGACATAAGAATTAATTAATTAATTAATTATATATTAGAGTAGACGGGGAGATCGGTTCTTAAACATTTTTTTAAAATAATAATAGGTCTATGCTTCTTCAGTGTTGCAATGTTAATTAACCTCATTCTAAACAGATTTCGCTCATTTAAACAGCCTGAAAATGTTTTTTTTTTTTTTTTTTTTTAAAGCTCAGTTTTAACGCTGAACGTGCACAGGCTTGGGCTGGGTCGGGCTGGATTTTTTTCCTGGGCCCGATCTAAGCTCTAGGTTAGAGTAACAAAGGGCCAGGATCATTAACCATCAGAACCACTGGAGTACAGCCACGAGTTTCTCTTTAAAATCTCTTAGAAATATAAAGAGAATAAGTGGTATGAGGAGCGCTGTGAGTCAGCATGAGCTGTCAAATCTCCCACACTGGAGAGAGGGTGTATTCAGCCGAGGGCAGACTGAGGAAATGAATGCTGTGTTTGATCAGGTTAAAGAGAGCCTGTGGAAACTAAAAGAAATGAGTTCAGTAGAAAATACCGGAGAGAACATTCGACAGAGTCATGGATAATAGATGAGGAGATGTGAGGTTAACAAATGACGTCTCCATGGCAACTACAAAGGGAGAAAAAACACCAAAAACCACCGACGACAAAACACTTGACCATACCCTGAGTGGCAAGCAGAACCCTTTCTGCATTACTTGGCAACCCCAGCCAAGATGGTGTCTGAGTGTCTGGGAGCATTTCCACCCAGTGCATGAACTCCTCACGCCTGCGAAACAATAGGTTTCAGAATGATCTTCACATTAATACATAAAGAAACTTAGAGATTATTCATTTTAAATTTGTCCTAACAAGCTTGTGGGTCAATATCAGAATAATGTGCCTTTTTGATTATTTGAACTTGTTGAAGTATGTTAAAATGCTAAATTATATTTAAAAACAGATCATTAAAACTTTAAGGGTTTTTCTAAAGGGCATTCTAAATTGCTGCCACTTTGATCAGAAGATTGCTGGTTCAAATCCTGTTCATGCAGCTTGCCATCAGCTGCCAAAGCCCTGAGAGAGCACAATTGGTCTTGCTCTCTCTGGGTGGGTAGATGGCACTCTCTCGCCTCATCACACTTGAGGGTGATGTTGATCAGCACAAGGCTGCGTCTGTGAGCTGATGTATTGGAACAGAGTCACTGCGCTTTCCTCAGAATGCGCTGTGATGCTACTCTGCAATGCTGAATCATCAGTAGTTCAAAAAGAGGCAGAGTCGTAATTCACATGTATCGGAGGAGGCATGTGCTAGTCTTCACCCTCCTGGTGTTGGGGCATCACTAGTGATAAGGGGATTTCTAATGAGTAGGTTGGGTAATTGGTCTTGTAAATTATGGAGAATTTTTTCATTTTTATTTAATCATACAGTGTTTGCATGATATTTAAAAAACTATGCTGTGGACACAAAAGGCACATTATATTTGATATTAACCCGTATGACAATAAATACACATTGATTTGTTCTGACCGTATGCCATCTGGCATTTTAATATCCTTGTGGCCATCCACTTTGAGTGCCAGTTTGAACTCGCTGTCGAAGCTGCCTGTGGTGAAGATGCGCTCCAGGAAGGTGTTGAGAAGCCGCTGATCAAACTCGTTATCGATGCGACCTCCGTAAATAGACTGGGCCATCAGGGTCTTCAGAGCTGCCCATGGGATCTTGTCAGGAGAGATGTTCTGCCGACCCTGTGAAGATAAAAGAATAATATAATAATAATAATAACAATAATAAATACTGGTCTAAAGCTTTAGAACACCCTAGGGCTGCACGATATACTTTAAGGCAATTAAATCAAACACATCATGTGGCAATGTCTTGATTTTTGATACAAGAAGTAGATACACAGCACTGTCTCTGTGTCTGTGTGAGTGACAGGCTGCTGCTGCCTACGCGAGGAAGAGGGGGAGCGCGAGGAGGAGGCAGGAGTAAACACGAGGTAACCGCATGGCCTCCATCCACATGGTTGGGCACGTGCTTGTAAACGCACGTGTCAAAAGCTGTGCACCTCAGTCAGCACAGTTTTGCTGTGCAGATATTTCCAGTTACAGCCGAATTCACGCTTTTAATCCCCTGATTAAAGAGCTGCTTTTTTTATTTTCTCATCTTAGCAAGGACTTTGGGCACCCCTGATCATCATCATAAGTTTCCTTTATAAATCATTGGTTGTTCAGTTCAGCAATTTCAGTTATATATATATATATATATATATATATATATATATATATATATATATATATAATTTAGCATATAAAAACAGTGATGTTTAAGAAGTGAAATTAAGTTTACAGGATTTACAGAAAGTGTATAAAAATGCTATAAACTAAATTAGGCAGGTGCATAAACTTGGTCACACCAACAGACAAATTACATCAATATTTAGAATATCCTCCTTTTACAAAAAAAAACAAAACAAAACAACAAAACAATAGCCTCTAAACACTTCCTATAGCTTCCAATGAGAGTCTGGATTCTGGTTAAAGGTGTTTTGGACCATTCTTATTTACAAAACAAAGGGGATTCAACCTCACTCTCTTTTACACAGACCTTAGCAGTATCGTCCAGCCAGGTGTCCACGGTGTCGCAGGCTGAGCGCAGATCAGACTCTCCAAACTCGTACTTCTTGGACCAGCCGAGTGGCGCATAACGGAGTCGCTCCTGGATGACAGCATGAAACCAGGCCAGGAGGAAGTAGAGGCGAGCACGCTCGTTGGGAGCCTGTGAGACATGCACACAAATATATCAGTTCTACCACTTAGCACGTAACCAATAAGAGCCCAGACACATTTCTGAACATACATTTTTTCTGGTTAAAATCCTCATGTAATGTAATTGACACACATTTCATAAATTGTATTTGGACATTTTGTTCCATTTTGGATCAGAACTTTAAAGCATTTAAATAGTTCAAATGGAAGAAACGGAATAGAACAGAGCTGTAGCAACAAGTTCTGTTAGCTAGGTAGTTAGCAGTCCTCTGTAAACAAGGTTGCATGACATGCCACTACTGTCTGCTTTTACGCATGCTGCTGCTGATGCAGGATTGCCGAGCAGCCAGCGCGCTCAGAGGAAAGCGCAGCGACTCGGTTCTGATACATCAGCTCACAGACGCCCTGTGCTGCAGACATCACCCTAGGAGTGATGTGGGGAGAGAGCGCCATCTACCCACCCGGAGGGAGCAGGGCCAATTTTGCTACCTCTGAGCGCCGGCAGCTTAATGGCAAAGCTGCATGAGCGGGGGTTCGAACCTGTGACCTCCCGCTCATAGTGGCAGCGCTTTAGACCGCTGGACCACTCGGCACCCTGAGAATAACTAACGACTAAATAATCAGACAACTAAAGTAACTGAATGGCATATAAACACAATGAAGAATGATGCTACCAAATGAGTGCTGTACAATTTTAGAGTTGCAAAATAGAAAATCTATATTTTAATGATTTTCATAGGGGTTCATTTGTTTGTGATACTCTGATCTGGTGCAAATATTACCATCTACCTCATAGTCAAACAACCTCCCCTCCCTCACCCACCCTAATAATTAAACAGGCCTGAACTTGCTGTGGAAAAGAAGGCGTATTGTTGGGACTCCTCACCTTGCACATGCGAGCCACTGGGATGCTGCTGAAGGTCCTCAGCATGTTTGCCTTCACACCTGGGGGCGGCTCAAAGACAAAGATACGACCAGCACGCAGCAGATTCACTGGCACCTGTCCAAGAGAGAAAAACACAGTTTAAAGGAGGCCCTAAACCTAAAACTAAACCCTAACCTAATTGCTTAATTGTGTTCTTTTTAAGTAATAAAACATATCAGTCCTGCTTAAAAAAAAAAAAAAAAAAAAAAAAAAAAAAAAAAAAAAAAAAAAAAAAAAAAAACTTCTATTGTGGTCATTTCCAGCACCCTCACAGGTTCCACTTTGCTATAATGTGAGGATGTTGTATGCAAATAATATGCAAATCAGTTAATCAATAACACCGCCCCCATGGTGACATGCAACCATCACCGCTATCAGGGCACAATGCTCAGCCCAATTAGCTCTCCCTCCTTCTCCACCCCTAAACCCATACATCATTCAGTGACCCAACTCCTCCCATTTTTTAGCATTTTTCAAAAGAGTTAAAATCAGGGGGTTTAGATACCCTTTAAAAAGTCTGGAACAAGAGTCTTAGTTTAGAAAGAGTAGTCCAGCAGACTAAAGCCCAATTTATACTTCTGTTTCGAACATACGGCATAGTCTACGCGTATCTAGCGAGAGTGCGTTTATACTTCTGCATGCGCGTATCAGCAGCTCTGCGCCGCTGTGTAGTCTTAAATCGCAAAGGCAGTAATGTGTGGGCGGGAACGCGAGGCCCAGCGGACCGATTACAGCTGTGGCTGTCTGTGTCCGCAATGCGTAGTTACATTTGCAAGGAGGTGCGTGTCAAGCTACGACCTAGAATACGCGACAACACATAGGCTATGGCGTAGGTTTGAAGCAGCAGTACAAATTGGGCTTAAAGCGCAATTTGATCGGGATCACTGGTTCAAATCCCAGTCTTGCAGCTTGTCATCAGCTGCCAGAGCCCTGAGAAAGCATAACTGGGATTAGCTGCAAATATGTACTTCAGAAGGGATGGCCAATACAACATTTTAGCGTACTATCTTAATAACCATATTCTTGGCCATTTAACAGTGAATCTAAAAGTAATATTCAGGGCATGGCCGACCTTGGGGTTGATTTCCATGGTGAGGAAAAGGCGGAAGCTGGCGTGTGGTTGCATGGAATGCAGCTTCTTCTCCAGCTGCATGAGCCACCCAGGAGCCAGGTGCACGTTCTCCAGCATCACCCATCTAAAATACAACACCAAACAGAGCGGTTACTGAACAAGCTCAAAATCAGGTGTTAACATATATTTTTGCACATTAATTAACAAGCTATAGTTCAGAGAGCTGCAGTGGAGGTTCTCACCCACCTGCCAGACTTCACTGCGGTGTTAATGTCTCGGTCAGCCTTGTTGAAGCCCTCAGCAGAACCTGTGTGTAAAAACAGAGAGGTAGCTCATTACTAGAGTTGTGTTTTATTACTCCATATTTTAAATACAGCTGTCAGTTAGGGAGGAGAGATGATGGAGAGATGTCTTACCGATGGAGATGGAAGTGATGTGTTTGTTCTGCTCGGCTGCCAGATCTCTGACCAGACCGCTGGCATCGTATCCAGGAACAGAGCACATCAGCACGGGGGTTCCTGGCTTAACCTGCAAAAGGTTAAATGTCAAATTAAGACTGTATGATGTAACATGATTATGAAGATATGAACTGGTTTGGGCTCCTATAAGCTAAAAGTGTTATAAGGTTAAAAGGGAGATATAAACGTGGTAAAACGTTACTAGCCAAATTTTGTTCAAAGTTAGAAAAAAAATAAAATAAAAAATAAAATAAAAATATAAAATCTATTCTCAAAGACCTGCCCCAATATATCCATACAGTACCAGTCAAACCTTTGGACCTTTTTTTATTTGTAGATTGTAGGTAATTGTAGATTAATACTAAAGTGTGACGTTAGATTCTTCAAAGTAGCTCCTCTTGCTTAGATTAGACAGTTTTGCACATCTTGGCAATTCAGGCTTTTAGTTAACAGCTGTGCTGAACTCATCAAGAGTTAATTACTCAAATTTTTTGTCTCTTAATGTGTTTTGAGAGCATTAGTTAAAGTAAAGTAGTGAAGAGGTAGAGTTACAGGTATACAGTAAATATCTCTATTTAAGTAATGTCCTAATCCATATTATGAGAAGCAACAACTACTAAATAATGAAAAAAAAAATTTTTTTTGAAATGATTTTATGAAATGTACTCATAATGACAGACATGATATATATATATATATATATATATATATATATATATATATATATATATATATATATATATATATATATATATATATAGACTCCGCCCTAGCCTGCTTCCTGGCACCGGCTGCTATGCTACGTGGAGTCTATGTGTATAGGTCTTATTTTTTAATTCAGTGATGGCGGCGCTCGGAGCTGAAGCTAGTTAAGCTGTTATAGAATGTAACCAGTGGTTTTTAATAAACTTCTTGTGCCCTTTTTAAGTTATTAATGCCTCGTTTTAAATGTCAGGGATCTCCTGACTCTAGCAAGGAGGTGTGGAGCTACTTTGAGCTATTGGATAACGTTGTAAAAAGTGATTTATCAGGGTAAATTATGCCCCGTATCACCCAGTCTGAAGGGTATTTGTTGGACAAACTGTTAAAATTTCTGGATTTCTGAACGCTGTGGGAGAACGGAGGTGTGCTATTCATCAAAGGTAAGAACTTTTTATCATTTTTTACTACAACAAAATCCATTTTACACTGGAGTTCTCCTTTAATAAAGGGGGATTCTTAAGAAACCTCACGCTGCTGGATTTAATTCATTTTTTAAAGGGAGTAAAGTAAAAAAATAAAAATAAATTAAAATTCACTTCTCTATGCCTTTTCCTCCAGTACAATATTATTAAAAAAGTTATTTAAGTCAGAAAGAAATTTTTTTCTTACCTCACTGTCCACAATATTGGCCAGGTCCAGGGGCTGTTCAGTGATGGACATGAAGCTGTCTCCCAAGACTCTGGAGACAAAGATGGTCGACATGGCCAACAGACGATCGGGCCTGAAGGCCTGGATCAGCAGCAGCTGGTGCACCGCCTGCCCAATGGGTGCTAAAGAGAGACACAAACGATTGAGTACACTACTGCTAGTAGACATATTATTTAAACATATTTTAAAAAGTTGCACGACTCACTTGTCTTCTCCTCTGCCCAGATATACGGCACAGACAGCTCTGGGGAGTTGCTCTCAAGCCACATGAAGAATTGCTGGAACAGGTCAGGAAAAAAAATAAAAATAAATCATATTTAATATATAATATACAGTATATTCAATATTATTTTATTATTAAATACCTTTTTAAGTAATGATTAATAGAAATGCAACGTCAGATTCAAGTAATCACTCACTTATCTTTTTCGTGTCTTACCTCATCAGCTTGCACTTTGTCCACCAGGTCTTTAAAGGTAGGAAGGCGGCTGAGACGCACCATGGCCTCGCACTGTTCTGTGGTCAGGCCCTTCACCTTCGGCAAAGTCATGCCGGTCAGCACAATCTCCTTTCCACGCAGGAAGTGCTGGAATTCTGGGTCATACGGTGGTTCACTGGAAACGCCACGTAGAACAGAAAAAAAGTGTAGTGGAAAGCAAATGTTTAATAAACCTCTAGTAATAGCTCTACTAAAACAGTTTGTGTATCAGAGATAGGGGTGGGCGATATGGCTCTAAAATAATATATCACAATATTTCATGGTATCGTGATAACGAAATTCTAAATGCTAAATAAAAAAAAAAAGGAAAAATTCCAAGAATACACTACTGCAACAAAATTAAAATAAAATTTTATTATTGCATACAATATTTAAGAGATATTAAAAAATACAAGAGTTTTATCAGATTTGTAACAGAAGTCAATGATCCACAATTTCATGATACTAATAATAATAATGCACTACAAATATCTCCATATATCCAGGATTAAAGTAAAATAAATGATACTGGACAGATATAATCTGTCTCTAGTAGATATATAATGGGGAATACAGGGAGTGAGGGAGAGAGGCAAGAAAAGAGCCAGAAGGAAGCAGAGTATACTCTACTCGCATAAATTAAATCAAATATAGCATTCAGCATAAATTTTAATACTTTATACTTAATTACCAAATGTCTATTTTCCAGCTTTTCCAACTATAAGAGCTTTGCAGGGCTAGGACAGTAATGTTACTTAGCCTTTAGGGGTGCTGAAAAAAAATTATTTGTTAACTATAATTGTGATTCCTAGTCCTGATGATTCGGAATCTATTCTAAATTCCCAAACATCAATTTTAAAATACATTTAAGTTTTATCGTTAAGTTGTTAAGCTTATGGTTAATACGCTCAAACCCAATATACAGATTTTTTTTTATTTAAAAAAAAATAATAATAATAAAAAAAAAAGCAATGCAGCTAAGCTAACCTAATTTTAGTGATTTAAGTTACAGAATTTTATGCACAATCCTATTTTTGGTATAAATATAAAATGATGCAAGGTTTGACAAAGTAAGCATAACTAAACATATATTTTTTTAAAATAAATGTTCTATTTATGGTTCTACATTGTAATTTCATCTTTTTATCTCGATCACATAATTTATATTATATAATATATAAATAAAATATAAATATAAATATATATTTAGAATTATCATAATATATAATTTATACACAATATATTTTACATATTTCTGAATTGAATCGTGACCCCTAAAATTGGAATCAAATCAAATCTTCAGACACAGAGATTTACACCCCAATTAGCCTTAGCTTAGGTTTGTAAACCTAAAGGTATGGCTGTCTTTCTGTGTGAATATTACATAAAATGCAGCTTGAGAAGCAGTCCTGAGGTAAGTTTATAACTAAAAATGCATTGCTGGAACATTGCACTGCTGAGGTAAATGTATTGTGGATTGTTTGTATTTACCTAGTGATGCCTTTCAGGTTGATCCTGGCCAACAGCACAGCAAAAGTGATATGGTCCTGGTGGAGCATACCTTGAGCCACTCTATTAAATGCAATCTACAAAAAAAATAAATAAAAAATAAATAAATAAATAAATAAATTGTGACCCTTTGCAAACACTGACTACAACCACAAGTAAAAATAGAAAATGCTTTCTCCAAAGATTTTTGCAGGCTTTAGTATTATATGATTTGTCAAAGCTCATAAAGTAAAATAAAATAGATGTTACCTGAAACAAGTCCTTAGTGATGACGGACAGGCGCTGCGTGTGATCACTAACACTCTTCAGGTTAGCGTTCTCGTACAGCACCGTGTGGTAGATGTCCAAGAAGAAGTGTAGGGAGTACTGATACAGGAAGTGCATCTGCGTGAGGGCAAATGGAAATCATAATTAATCCTGATTTACACACATTTCTATGTAACCCCTACCATTATAATCAGTGTTTACTTTATTTATGTGCATTAGAACCGATCAATATCCTTTCAAATCCTTTCTGCAAAAATGAATGAAAACCTTCAAAAAAATATGTTGGCTCCATTGAATATTTAATTCTGATTTTTGACATTCTGGTCAAGAATTTTAGTAATTGTTTTAGTGCAACCCTTGTGTCCAGGTATGTGCTTCAATTAAAGTTCAATTAAAGCATTTCGGTCAGATCAGTGTACTGTATTTTTCGCACTATAAGGTGCACCGGATTATAAGGCGCACTATCAATAAACATTTATTTTCTGTTTGTAATGCTAATGCTGCTCCAGCAGTGCTAGCCAGGGTTGGCAGCAGGCTACACACTAATAATACTTACCTCTAAAGAGCTAGTGCTTAGTGCTTAGCGCTAATAGCCGCTAACAGGGACGTTGCCTGGGTATGTAAAGATTCGGGGCTCAGCCCAGTAAACTATATATAAAGAAACTCATTTAAACTAAGTAAAGTAATAAATTCTGGCTATCCACAACGTCCAGCTTCTAGCCCACCGTGCTCCGCAAAGCCAGTAAAAGCTGATTGGCTGTTTCTCCTGAAAGGTGGAACTTTATCCTTGAACTGGCTCCGTGATTAGCATTAAGAAAGTTTCCATTTCCATAGCAGACAGCGGCCTGTCTCCTCATTAATAATATAGCTGAGCTGAGCAAAACGATTCGGGGCTACTGAAAAATTATTCGGGGCTAAAGCCCCGGAAGCCCAGGACAGACGACGCCCCTGACGGCTAATGCTAATGCTGCTGGAGAACTAAACTGAAACTCATGTATAACGCTGTACTTTAGTGGAGTGGCTTTACTGCTTTATACAACCTAACTGGTAAAATTCATACATAAGGTGCACTGGATTATAAAGGTGCACTGATGAAAAAATACGGTATATATATAACCATTTACATGAATGACTTTAGATTCACACTTCACAAACATTAAACTGCATCAGACCTGGTTGAGAGCTTCCAGGGTGAAGTAGATGCTGCTGCAGGCAGTAGACAGTGACAGATACTGCTGGGACACGTTCTCCACTTCCTGCATGACGATATCAGTCTCCTCCACCTTCCTGGTCACCTCTGCTGCCTCCTTCTTCAGGTTCTCCAGTGTAGTGATGATGGTATCATCATCCAGGATGCGACCCTTGACTTCGTTGAGGGCCTGCAATAGAGATTTCTCCAACTGTCGCAAACGCAGCTGGAACTCACCTAGAAGAGATTAAAGTTTACCTCATAAAGCTGACTGAGAAAACGCAGAGATGTGCAAAACTGTCATCTAAGCAAGAGGTACCTAGTAAAATCTAAAATATAAAAGATATTCTTTTTTTTTCTGTTCCATAAATAATTCCATGTGTTTGTAGCTCTAGAAAAAAATGGGACCACTTAAAATTATAAGTTTCTTTGATTTTACCAAATTAAAAACCTCTGGAATATAATCAAGAGGAAGATGAATGATCACAAGCATCACATCAAACCAAACTGAACTGCTTGAATTTTTGCACCAGGAGTAAAGCAGCATAAAGTTATCCAAAAGCAGTGTGTAAGACTGGTGGAGGAGAACATACCATGATGCAAGAAAACTGTGATTAAAAATCAGGGTTATTCCACCAAATATTGATTTCTGAACTCTTAAAACTTTATCAATATGAACTTGTTTTCTTTGCATTATTTGAGGTCTGAAAGCTCTGCATCTTTTTTGGCATTTCAGTCATTTCTTATTTTCTGTAAATAAATGCTCTGAATGACAATGTTTTTATTTGTTTATTTGTTTGTTTTATTATAGTTTATAGAGTACAACAACAATGCTATTTTTTCTCAAACATATACCTAGAAATAGCAAAATCAAAAACTGTTTTAGAAACTGATTTGGTCTCATTTTTTTTTTCCAGAGCTGTATATAACTCTAAACAACAAATTAGCTTAAATGAATGGATTTTAAAGTAGCGCAGCCACTGACAGTCAATTGTAGTAACGTAGACAATGTTGCTTTGTCCTTTCCCAGCATACAGTAAATATGTCTGCAAGTATCGATCTGAAATATTTGCAATGTCACTGTGCATCTCTACTAGATCTGCTGGAATTCTCTGTCTCTTACCCTGAAGCTTGAGAAGGTCTGAGCGTTTCTCATCCACATCTGGACGCTCTGCCTTCAGCACCTCGTTGAGGCACTGACTCTGCAGACTGCTCCTGGTCACCGTGAAGTTCACAAAAGTCACCCTTGAGCACAAGTCTGGTGGGAACTCCACCTGTTAGATTAGAAACAGAATGTGTTAGAAAAACTCCAATCATGTAGGACCGATAGCTGTCCTAAAAAATAACCAGCAGGATCAAACTGTGCTAAATTTGAGATATCAAGTTGTTGGAAAAATGGAAAGTGTTTTAGGGTAACCTCATGCCACAAGTGTCACTTCTAGATTTGATAAAAAGGAGATCATTTTAGTGAATTGTATTTACTACTGATATGTGATCTAGGTGTTTTTGTTACATGCCTGGCTTCATATGTACCTGTATGTAGGGGAGTGCGCAATAAAACCCTAATTTATCCTGATATAATTTTAGGATGATATGAATTCAAATTTTTAGATGTTTGTAGCTTAAAAAAAAAAAAAAAGAATTTAAAGTTCCATTTTTTCATTTATTTTATATAGCTTAACTTCGCAAAGCAAAAAGCTAATTTCCAGAAATGCACAACACATTTTTCTATTCTATTCTATGCTAAGACACAAACACAGTGAAGCGCACTTACTGTTGGGTCTCGAGTGGAAAGGAAGATGACAAAGGAAGGAGACAAGTCAATGTCCTGGTCTCCGAGGGTGATGAGAACTCGCCCACCGGTTCTGCGCACCTCTCTGTTCAGCACAGGGTTCAGGATGGGGTCGTAGCTCTCCACATCCTGAGAAAAGCAGAGAAGGAGAAAGCCTTGTTAATATTTAAGAAGCCAAATTTCTACAATCTGACCAACTTAAGAATAAATACATTTAATTATTAAATATACAATACTAGACTATTTATGAAAGACCAATTGAGTGATTGTATAAAATCAGCACTAAAACTTCTTAACATTTTAAGGTCTTTAAACTATCATTATGACAATATGATTTATAGTTTTAGGGAAAAGGATTAAAATATGACACACACACTTTCAAACAGTGATCTCTGTTGTCATTGTACTTTGTGTGCTCAGACCCATGTTTACCTGCACCAAAAGAGGGTTGCCAAATCTCAACGCGCTTTCCAAGTTCTTCCTGAAGGCATCATCCAAGAAACTGGTGCGAGTGATTTTACGATCCTTATACTCATTCATTATGAACTCGGTGGCTTGGCCGGATGGATCAATGATCAGTGGGTACCTAAAACATAAATAAATAAATAAATAAAATATATATAATGTATATATAGAAATAAATACATAAATACATGGTGGTGGTGGAGGAAGAGGAGTATGAGAAAGAAGAGGAAGAAGACAAAGAAGAAGAGAAAAAAGATGAAGAGTAAGAAGAGTAAGAAGAAGATGAAGAGTAAGAAGATAAAGAATAAGAACAGTAAGAAGATGAAGAAGAGTAAGAAAAGTAAGAAGAGAAAGAAGAAGAGGAGGATGAAGAAGAGTAAGAAGAAGATGAAGAGAAAGAAGAAGAAGAGGAAAAAGAATAGAAAGAAGAAGAAAAAGATGAAGGGCAAAAAGATGAAGAAGAGTAAGAAGATTAAGAAGAGTAAGAAGAAGAGAAAGAAGAAGAAGAGGAGTAAGAAGAAGATGAAGAGTAAGATAAGTAAGAAGATAAAGAAGAGTAAGAAGAAGAGGAAAAATAATAGAAAGAAGAAGAAGAAGAAGAGTAAGTAGATGAAGAGTAAAAAGAGTAAGTAGATGAAGAAAAGTAAGAAGAGTAAGAAGATGAAGAGTAAGAAGAGGAAGAGTAAGAAGAGGAAAAAGTAGTAGAGGAAAAAGAATAGAAAGAAGATTAAGAAGAAGATGAAGAGTAAGAAGATGAAGAAGAAAAGGAGGAAGAAGAAAAAGAGGAAAAAGTAGAAGAGGAAAAAGAATAGAAAGTAGAAGAGGAAGAAGAAGAGGAAAAAGAATAGAAAGAAGAAGAGTAAGAAGATGAAGAAGAAGAAGAAGAGTAAGAAGAGAAAGATTAAGAAGAGGAAGAAGAATAAAAAGAAGAAGAAGAGGAATTACAGTAGGCACTTCCAAACGTTGGACTGATTATAATCGTAAGGCAATCACGCAAAATGCACATTTCTACACTTGTGAAACATTTCTATTGTTATTTTATGTTTCTGACCTGTTGAATCTCTTCAGCATGATGGCGTTCTCAGTGCAGAGGTCATCAGCAGGCAGGGAGTTGGCCTGCCAGCGCAGCCTCTCATCAGCGTTGGACAGGTACTCAGTTCGGGCGATGTCTGTGCGGAACTGGAGGAGACAGTGCAGGTCAGGTTACAGCAGAGGGAGGGGAAGCACCAATAAAAATAACACTTCCAGTGCCAGGTTTGAGTTATAATGAGTAAATAAAGACTGTGTACCTGAATGTTGGCCTGCTGGAGGTGATGGGACCAGGTGGTGAAAAGATTCTGTCTCATTTGTTGGTCGAAGTATCCAGCATAGGCGATGAACGCTGCAGAGAGCAGGCAGTCACCAGCAATGGTGGACATCTGGTTCTTAAAGGTCTCACTGGTCTTCTCCCAGCGCTCCCGTTCAGCAGACAAGCTCTTCAGCAGAGCTGTGCTGCGGTTCACCTGGAATGAGATGGGATAAAAGACCAATAAGAATCAGATTTTCAGTAGTAAATGATAAAATGATCAGGATGTGTTGTCAGATATTAAGGAAGCATGCAAAGTTCAAGCACTGTCATCAGTTAGCAGAGCTAAATGCAGTATTTTATTACTAGAACTGTGCAGTTTATGACACATCTGTTTGGTGTGGTTTCTGTCTCCACCTGCTGCTCATTCTTTAACACACGTTCCCATCCCCTGAGGTTGCCAGGTTTAAAAAAAAACAAAAAACAAAAAACACAACAGCAGCTGTGAAAGCTTTGGTCAATTTTCTGCCTGATATTATAGAATGTCTATTCAAGCACTACATATAAAGATTTCATGTCTGATAATTATTACTGAAAATCCCATTTGTAATAGAAAATATATATACAAAACCTTAAGTAAATCTTTTTGAAAATAATAAAATTAGGACTATCCTGAATGACAATTCAAACAGTACATGTCCTCCAAACATTTTTGTTTCCTTAGTTGTCTAGTTTTTACGTCAGTCCATTTAAAACATGCAGAATTTGAGTTGATTCCTCTTACTGATCAAATTATTAAGTGGAATAGAGAGTGAACTGGCAGCTTCTCCAAAGACCTCAAAGTTTTTAGAGTGTAAATAACGTATTTCACTGCAGAGAAAAGGGGTTTTATATCATCTACAGTAGGGGTCGGCAATTTATTTTTTTCTGTTTTTGTAAAATGAAGTATAATGGGATGGAGTGCTACAGACTAGTAGCTCTCCAGCCCAGAGGGTTGTTGAACCCAATTGCAGAACAGTTGATCTCAAAGCAGATAAACCCAAGAAGAAATGAATGAATGAATGAATGAATGAATAAGCACACTGCTCCTCACACGGGATCAAACCAGTGTTGTCAGGGTGGCGGTCCAATACACTACTGCTGCCCCAGCTAGTGAATTGGGACACGACCGGGAAAAACGCCCTTATAAGGAGATAGGGAGCCCAAAAACGGGCAGATAACAAGAACAGGGGGAAACGGTGAGCGCAACAGAGAGACACAGGGGAGGCATGGAAACAAAAGCTCTCCAGAGAAGCTTTTTTTTTTTTTTTTGCATTATCGTTCACGAGCCAGATGTTTCATGCTTGCGGGCCACCTATTGCCAACCCCTGATCTACACTTGTCGCCTGTATATGAGTCTAGGCCTGTTAAGGGGTTCTTTTATGCAAGGGATATTTTGTTTGGTTTGATAAAAAAAATGTTTTTATATTAATTAAATTATCTGCTTTAAGTGATACCGCAACTAAAATGAACTATGAAGACATGGAAACTTAAATGTTTATCTGATGACGCAGTGCAGACAGTTCATGTCAAGTGCTGTGCTGAAACAGCATACCTTTGCCTCTACAGCAGCCAGGTCAGCCTTGATGGCCTGAGCCTCAGAGATTAGCACAGCATACTCCTCCTTATAGCGGGCGATGCTGGCCTCCAGGTCTCGGATCATCTGCTCCACCTCTTCAGCTTTAGTCTTGTTGTCCTTGGCATCGTCCTCCAGCTTCTGAAGCTCATTTCTGAGAGGCTCCACCCGCTTCAACATGTCGGCGTAGTTCAGCTGCAGAGACACGTAAGTAGAGGCTTTAAATATTACATACATACAATTTCTAAAACAAGCTATTTAAATAGTTTACTGAATACAATGAAACAAAAAATATATATAAACCTTAAAATCATTTTTATTTAATAATTATAATTATTAGTATTAATAATTTATAAACTAGTACATAAAAAAAACTGATCAACATTATCCATGATAATATTTATTGATACAATGTTCGATACATTCAATAATTGGCAATAGATATAGATTTTACCACTAAAATCAAAACAATACAAAAAGTTTCTTCAGTTATACTGAAGCTAGGCCCGTCACAGCAATTACCGTATTTTTCGCAATATAAGGGGCAACTAAATTCCTTAAATTTTTCCTGTAATATTCGATTATAGGCACACTATCAATGAACGTCTATTTTTTGGCCCATTTTCACACATAAAGCGCTTCTGTTTATTTACAGTAAGTTTAGATTCATGAATTTCTCCAACACTAAGACTGGAGCATTAGCGGCTAACCACTATTAACAAGGTAAATATGCAGGCTGCACTCTGATACACTCTGCTAATGCTAATGCATAAAATCATTAAAAAAAAAAATAAAAATACATTTTTATTAATATAATTCCTTGGACAATTTACCTCTGATAAAAAGAACTGTTCTTGATTCACACATTTAAGAGTTTTGTCTGATTTTAATAAGGTGGAAATACAAACCTGTGCAATGGCCCATTTCACCATAGGCCCACAAGCCAGCGAGGCCCTGTTGACCTGCTCGTAGTTGTAACTCGGGTTGGACATGTAATTCTTCTTCATCTTCTCTCGGATGGCATCACTGAGTCCCAATACAGATATTTTAATCAGTACACAGAGTTATAGTTATAGCATTTGGATAAAAATATAAAATAGGACAATAATGGGTAAAAGATTGGGGGGAGGAGGGGGTGAATTTGCCAGCTGAGATTTATTTATTTACTTATTTATTTATTAACTGTACTGCTTGAGAAACAAAGCAATCAAAATCAATGGCATACATTAACTTATGGCTTTTATTTCTTTTAAAATAAAATTAAATTAAATAAAATAAAATTAAATTAAATATGTTACAGCCAATTAGGGCCAATAAGCTGCCTTGATTCACACAGCATATATCAGTGAACTGCCCAAAGTTACACCAAAAGGTAGTAAAGGCAAACTGATCCAGGGCTAAAATTACTTTTAATTACTTAACAATATATATTAAAAATGAATAAACAATACCTCATGTCCTCAGAGACAAAGTTGACTATGCTGGAGATGAAATTGTCTCTGATAATAACTTGTCTGATCTTTTTCCAGTCATTAGTCTCCTCCCCCAGCAGGAGGCAGATAGATTCTAGTGCCAGTTTAACTGCAGCGGGTGGGTTGGCCATGGCACGCACTTCAACAAGATGCTGCTTCTTTATAGAGCTGACGGCTGGGGAGGGAATGAAGGAAGGGGGGAAGGGATGGAGGGATGGGAAAAGGGAATGGAGGGAGAGGGGAATGGAAGAAGGGATGGCAGGTTTTAGGACCATGCAGGACTGATGGGTGTGAGGGGAGCGTAAGCGAATCGGCCAGAGGGTACGAGAGAGAGAGTGGGCTATGTTCACTTTATTTACACTGGAAGCTTTGATGTGGAGCTGATTTTAGGCAATTAAGGACTTTTAAACTAGTGATGCACTGAAATCCTCTGAACACAGCAGGGAGTGTGAGAGAGAGCTGCCAGGGAGCCGACAAACTGCAATTTTCTACGTTCATTTTTATCCTGGATGGGTGGATGGGTGGATGGGTGGATGGGTGGGTGGGTGGGTGGGTGGGTGGATGGATGGATGGATGGATGGATGGATGGATACTTTATTTATCCCGAAGGAAATTTAGGCAATTCCTATCCGCATAAAGCATGGTCTCAGTTCCCTACACAAATGTATTTACTTGCTTACCAAAAACTGACTGCCTTTACTGTCTAAATTTCACTCATATTTGACTTAATTTGCACTGCTTACATTTTTATTTCTAATTTTTATCCCATTTTCTTTCCAATTTACAAGGCCAATTACCCAACCCACTCATCAGGACTCCTCCCTTCATTAGTAATGCCCCAACACACCAGGAAGGTAAAGACTAAAGCACATGCCTCCTCCGATACACAGGAAGTCAGACTTCACAGAGTAGCATCGGAGGAAAGCTAATACCTCAGCTCACAGGCGTCTTGTGCTGATTGACATCACCCTTTGAAGTGATGAGAGAAAAGAACGCCATCTAGCCACCAAGAGAGAGCAAGGCACATCGGGCTCCGGTAGCCGGCAAGCTACATGAACAGGATTCGAACCGGCAATCTCCATCGATCATAGTGGCATTGCTTAGCCTGCTGGACCTCTAGAAATGCATTGTCAAAGTAAATTCAGAATTTGATCAGCACTGCTGAGGTACATGTATTGTGCTCCATTTGTATGTCTGAGCATTTAATATTTCAAATCTTTCAGCAAACATTTTCTAATTGTAGTTTAACATTTAATTTATTTAATGTACTCAATTGTATTTTTTTTTGTATTCCCTTCAGTGCATCCCTACTTTAAAAAAGTAACTTAAATGTTACTTTAGTTTTAACAGTTAAGCAAGGCTCTGTATACATTTTAATACAATTTTAATTGGTCTGAAACATGGTTGTGATTATGGATGGTAATAGTAATCATATTTCTCCAATAATTTAGTCAATAATCTAAAAGAAAACTTGACAAAGCTCCTGAGAACAAGCCCCTCCCTCGCGAACCCTTCAGGCCGAGGCTCCACCCTGGTTTTTCTGGTCACCTGATTTCTTCAGCAGAAAAGTTAACGATAGTGGGGATGAAGTTCTCGCGCATTATGATGGAGCGGATTTGCTTCCAATCGGTGGTGCTCTCGCCCAGCAGCAGGCAGATGGACTCCAGAGCCAGCTTCACCGCCGCAGGCGGGTTGGCCATGGACCGTACCTCCACCAAGTGCTGCTTCTTAATCGACTTAACAGCTAAAGACCACAAGGGTGCAGCAGCACGACACGGTGCAGAGGATTAAAGAGATGGTGAAAGAGAGGAAGAGTGCAGGAGTTAGCGTAGAGAACAGAAGACCACTGAACACCACACTCTTACACACAACAGAAAAGACACCAACAGGACTGGTGAAAAGCTAGCAGCCAATAATTGTGCTTTTTTTACTGGGCGGTGCGGAATGGTTCCCAGCTGTTCAGAGCTGAAGCATCATTAAATGATCTCTTCTTTGGACAAGCAAAACCTGGGCAATACTAAAAACTTGGAAAGCAACCAATCACTTGATCACTTGATTGTGGGCTCTCAGATATGAGGATTCATCATCAAAACAATCAAAATATGGGTGACTTGAGCCTCAGTTAGCTAAAAATGCTCTGTGTTGTAGTGTCGTGTTTAGACTAACTTAAAAAAAAAAGGAATCACAGGGAGGCTCATAATACTATATCAAAACTATTCTAGGGCATTTTTTTGTATACCTGTACTTGGTTTCTATGGTCCGGATTAATTCATAAGTTTGTTTACATTTAATATATATTTAGCATTTCTCCCTCTGTTTGGTTTGTTTTCACACAGGCACAAACCTAAACGCACCAAAATGTGCACCAATGGTCAAAACTGTCTGGCGCAGGAGCAAAAAATAAATAAAAATGCTAAAATGCCACGCTTTCAAGCACAGTGTTTTTAATAGGATATGTAGTAAACGGAGTTGCACGGCTGCATGTAGAGAACGCAGCACATGCGGCACGTGTAAACACGATGGAGCAGCAGTAGAGACAGCGTTTGTTTATAGCTGTGGTAACTAATTAGCGTTATCTGGCTAATTTATCAGATTAAACTGTGCCTAATCAGCAGTTTAGCTCAAATAAAATAAGAACGTTTGATAGCTGGGTCAGATGAAGACCGGATCACATTCTCACCAAACGCGAAGCCTTCCAGAGTCCGTTTGGGACCGGCCCGAGAACACAATTGCACCAGAGTGCGATTATCGTTTTCACACCTGCTTAATCGAACCGCACTAAAGTTTCAAATGAAACAAAGTCTGTTTTAACTGGACCAAATTGTGCTGGTGAAAAAAGGCAAAAGATACTTCAAGGCATCTGTGAAACTAATGAGGCTGAAATACTAAAAAAAAATAATAATAATAATAATTACAAATACAAAATCAGCCCCCTGTCAAGAGAGAAAGAAGTTGACTGTGTTGACAATTTGGAGGAAAATGAAGTGTGACGGAAAGTAGCAATTGGCTCGGGACAGGATAGTTCTGAACTTCAACAAGATCCCACCCAAACCGCACCACAAGAGAAAAAGCACCAACAAAAGAGCAGAAAGACACAGAGCTCAGCAGGATATATAGAAACACTTATGGCAGCAGAGCTAAACGGAAAGGTACTGTAATAGAATTTAATTCTGATGATTCTGATATTTAACTGCGCAAGAATTTAGATACACACTTTTTTTTGTTTTGTTTTTTAAAAGCATCAAAATAAACCACAATTTTACCACAAATAAATAACACATTATAAGACAGTATGACAAGACGGGGGCGTTCATACCATTCTGTGCTTCAATAACAGCAGGCTCCACCTGGTCTAGATCTTGTTTTACTCTCAGTTGTTTATCCTTGATAACTTCTTGCTGCTTGTAAACGGCCTCCTGAATCTCCTGACTCATGACCTGTTAACAGAAGCCCACTCGCAGGTTATAGGCCAGCAGCTCAACAGAAATAACGGTAAATGAATCTAAATGTTAAGGAAATAATGTGGACTTGCCTTCTTCTTTTCAGCCTCTTGCTGGTCTTTCACCATCTTCTTCAGCTTGTCATTGGCAGCGGCATTCTTCACCTCCAGCTCCTGACTCTTTATCCTCAGATCCCTGCGCAATTCCTCAACCTGACATAAAGCACAAGCATTAAATTCCCTCATATTACAGAAAATAGCTCTATAAGTACAAATTCACAGTGGAAAGTATCATGTAAAATATATCCTGATCTTGGAGTTCAAAAGAATTGTATGATATGCACACCTCTAACAGACAAACAGGGGAAAAAGAAAGACAATCCCAATCGCATTTAAACTTAAATAAACCTTAAATAAACTTAAATATAACCTAATTGTACTATTTTGGAACATCTTATGGCATCTTAAGTATATTTCAAATGTAATTAAGCTATATTTAAATACAGCTTACAGCAGTATATCTTCTGCAACCTTAAGTATTTTTTTTTTATACATTTGAAGTATATAGTAAATGTACTACTTGCATATTGATGCACTTTAAGCAGTATTTAATGCCAAGACATCTACAGCTCTGGAAAATAATCTGAGACCACCTAAAAATGATGAGTTTCCCTGATTTTCCCAAATTGAAAACCTCTGGAATATAATCAAGAGGAAGATAGATGATCACAAGCCATCAAACCACCAAGCTGAACTGCTTGCATTTTTGCACCAGGAGTAAAGCAGCATAAAGTTATCCAAAAGCAGTGTGTAAGACTGGTGGAGGAGAACATGACGCCAAGATGCATGTAGAGTTGCACGGTGTACCGAAGGTTCGATTCTTTTTCGATACTACGTCATCACAAACGATTCGGTTCTTTAGCGTTCGATGCTTTCGATACTGTATATAGCCCAGTCACTAGCTTCAAATGAGTCAAATTAGTAGGCGCGATTTGATTCAGTTCATAAGAAAACTGATTCACACCGCAGCAGTCGGTGTGGCAGGATTCAGATAAACTTAGTGTTCTGAACAAATTACTCGATTCACGCGCAAGCCAGCAGAGCAGCAGCGAGTGTAGAATGGCGACGGCTAAAATAACAGATGTCTCTCGTCCGCGACTTGTGGACAAAACGGGCGCGAGGAGTGAAGTGTGGGAAAATAACGAAAACTGAAAGTGAAACTAAACTACTTTATTTATAAGCGCTGTTTTCACTCCCGCAGTTGTACAGCGGGGGGGTGTTGTGCCGATTCTGTCCGCGAAGCAGGAGTCGGATTCAGTAGCGGATTCGGCACAAGCGCGGCGGCACCTCGCGGTCCGCGGTGTTAGTTGTAAGCGCTCGCGCTAGCCGCAAAATACGACAGAAAACACTGAGGGAGCTGCAGACTTATGTGTGGGACTAGAATATGAGCACGAGGAGATAAAAGAGAACCTTTACCTGTGAGTTGCTCACATCAGAACACGCAAATCTCTCTCTCTCTCTCACTCTCGCTGTGTCTCTTTCTCTTTCTCTCTCTCTCTCTGTCTCTCTCTCTCTCTCGCACGTGAACGCCTCCGCGTTTGACCTGCAGTACTGCTAGTAAATCACGTTAACACGGAGAGGAGTGTGCAGGAGTTTTGTTTTGGACCCGTGGTTTTCTCTATTTCTCCATTATCCCATTGGCTGTGAAACATGAACTCAAGATGTTCACGTTTTCGCGTTTCCATCGCAAATCTGTGGTCAGGCACGTAGCCTGCTTGATCGTTACACTGAACATGGGCTTATTAAAAATGGTAAACGGTTGATTAATAAAACGGAGCAGTGAGTGTTAAAATGAACATAACATTGTAATGTTCTTCTGTCTCTTTATTTTCCTTATTCAGAACTTAACTTCTGCCCGCCCGTCAGGTTCACATAGTCAGGCTACCATTACCTCTGGTTTTAGTTTTAGTTTTTAGGAAGTGTTTAGATAATTATGTTATAGTTAAGGTTATAATAACGAAACTTGTTTTTTGTACAAATGTTTAATTTTAGAATAAAAACGTTTGCACCGATTGTTCAGTGTTCAATCCAGTTCAGTCAAAAATAAACATTTTATGTTCAGATATTTTATTTTTCTTCCAAGTATCTTTTTGGTATCGAGAATCGTGATACTACAGTTGGTATTGTTATCGAAGTCAAAATTTTGGTATCGTGACAACCCTAGATGCATGAAAACTTTTTTGGCATTATTTGAGGTCTGAAAAAAAAAGCTCTGCATCTTTTTTGTTATTTCAGCCATTTCTCATTTTCTGCAAATAAAAGCTCTAAATGGCAATATTTTTATTTGAACAAAATGTTTTTTTGTAGTTTATAGACTAAAAGAACAATGTTAATTTTACTCAAACATAAACCTATAAATGGCAAAATCAGAGAAACTGATTCAGAAACTGAAGTGCTCTCTTATTTTTTTCCAGAGCTGTATATTTTCTATCAACACCACTTAATATATTTTAAAGAATAAAGTATATTATGAAAATACACTTTCTCTGTATTTTCATATAAAGTATATTAAACAGAAAATGTACTTTAAGTATTCTTTACCTAATTTTCTCATACTTTTAATGCTTTTCATTTACTTAAGTATACTTAAGGCACAAAAAAGAAATGAGATGGGTCTGAGAAAAACTGTTTTTGGTTACCTGGTCGACAGTCTCTTTGATCTTGCGAAGACCAACATTAAGGTGCATCTGCTGCTCCTCCAGCTCACTGCGTTTCTCATTGAACAGGTTGGCGTAGTGATTGATGAAGTCTAGGTAGTGACGCGGGGTGATGGCCATAGTGCGACCTCCTCGTTTGGCCAGCCGATTATTCGCCTAGACAAGTGGAGAGGGAAAAATAGTAGTAAATAAAACCTTTTCTCATGCAACAAAATCACACATACAACAATCAAATCATATAAGCCACAGTGGTGAGAATAAGAATTTGATACACTGTCGATTTGGCAAGTTTTCACACATTCAAAGATCAGAAAGGTCTGGAATTCTTATTGCAAGTGCAGTTCAACCGACAGACACAATAAAAAAAAACCTATCCAGAAAATCACATTGTATGATTTTTAATTATACATAAAATAAAATAAAATAATTAATAGGTTCTTACAGACCTACAAGTACCTTTTATTCTGCACACATTAGGCATCGGAGAAGGTCATGTGGTCAGGTGAGACCTTATTACATGTTCATACATGTTTTAACCAGTAAATTTCCATGACTTCAAGGCAAATTTTAAAACTTTAAAACATCAGTGCAGAAATGGATAATAAAACCAAAAATCTACTAAAACTATCATTAAAAAAAATTAATCATAATAAAATGAATCAGATACAATGTTGACACACAATCTCAGTAAGAGCACTGAAGATGGGTCACGGCTGGGTCTTCCAGCATGACAATGACCGGAAACACACAGTCATGTCAACTAAGAAGTAAAGGCTAAATGCTATGAATTAAAGCTTTTTAGAGATTTTGAACATTTTTGACGGGAGCTAAATGTAGAAGTGGTATGTATGGAAAAGTGGGCCAAAATGCTTTTTTTCTACAGTATCAAATAATGATTTTCTATGGTATCAAATACTCATTTAATGCAATAAAATGCTAATTAATTATTTTAAAAAAATCATACAATGACATTTTCTGGATTTAGTTTTTAGATTTTTGTTTCTCAGTTGAAGTGTACCTACGATTCTTTTGCAGGTGAGAAAACCTACAAAAATTGGCAACATATCAAATACTTAGTTCCCCCACTGCATGTTAAAACTGAGATTCTTTAAACTCTAACCTGGTGCAGGGTCTGATGAACAAACACACAACCATTGACGATAGCCTCGCGATGTGTGGGAATCTGGGGCAGCTTGTCGTACACTGTGGGCATGTAGTCTGGCACTTTGTAATTGGGCTTTTCCAGATCCATCTTACTGGTGAACTCCTTGCCGACCTGATAGAGGGCCTCGGTCGACCAATCTCCAAACCAGTTCAGCACACACCTGTTAAATGCACAATGCACAATAATTAATACTGCATACAAACAAAGGCAACTTTTTAACCCATTAAGACCCGACATCCATTATGTTTTTTTCTTTATTTTAACACTATTTGAGAGCTATTGTTCATTAAAATACAACATGAATCAACCAATGACCAAGCATATACACCAATTAAACAGTAGCTTGGCCCCGCCCACTGCACAATGGAATAAAAGTAGTACTAGGGCCATTGAGGCTAAGGAGCAGCTAATTTTTAGTAATGTTCTGTGATTTAGAACACTTTAATCATGTTTTTACTGTTTAGGGGTGGTTTATGAAATCAAAAGGTCAATATATATATATATATATATATAAATATAAAATATTACACACAGGCTTCCAATGCAATGAAAATAATTACATAATTATTTGCTAAATAAATTTTATAGTAAAAATATTAGAGTCTTCTTTTCTGTGCATAACAGACTGTAATGCATACCTAATATTTTTTGGAAACTCTGAAAGGTCTCAAAGGGTTAAAACTCTGTTCTATTATTGTCCAATTTTACAAACAGCGCCACAAAAAAAAAAAAAAAAAAAAAAAAAAATCACACAGCAAGAATAAACGAGTGAAGGAACCTGTTGAACAGAGCAGGAGAAGTGGCAGCACGATCTTTCAGGCCTTCTGATGACGGGTTCATGGTGAAGACCACATGCAAGTTCCTGATCACTTGGCTGGTGAACCACTTGTACAGCTCCTCGTGAGTGTCCAACATCAAGCCTTCCTTCTGGGCCCCTTCCTTACACTGGGTCATCAGCGTGGCATATTCATCACCCTCAAACAGACCGGGAACCTGAACAACAGCATTCACAGCACTGTTAGCAAATCTACAGGTTTTCTTGTCACCTGTTTAGCTAGACTTATGGAATTCTATAGAAGTTAGGCTTCTGCTTCATCCACCACAGATCAGCTGCCCATCACACTTGAATTCCATACGTTCATCTATACACTGTCTGAGCACAGGAGGATGGGTCCCCCATTCCTTTATTTATAAGTCTTGATAAGATATGTGTTCTTAAACGGTACATGAGATCTTTGGTTTCTCCCAAGGTTTCATGCTGATTTTGATTGACTCGTTCTGGTTGTCTGGTTCTCTGTCCTGCTACCGCAATTCTGTAAAGCTGCTTTGCGGCATTAGTTGTAAAAAGTGATATACAAACAAATTTGATTTAATAAAACACTTGTTTCAATGTAAAAAAGAATTTTTTTCCCCATACCTCTCCGTTGGCCAGCAGGGTGTTCATACGCTCCAGGAAGCCAGAGTCCAGCACGTTCGACTCGTCCATAATGAACGCAATTTTCTCATTTTTGCATCCAGACCGGCGAAGGACAGTTCTCAGATCCTCGTCAAAGTCTTCCCCTGTGTACTTCCTGTGAACCTGTGAAAATAGACAAGCGTTAGTAACTTAAAAACTTCAGTAAATCACAGGTGATCTGTTTTTTTAGGCCAGTCATACCTACTGACAGGTGAAAATAATCACCATTTTCAAAATAAGATAATTGAGATTGAGATCTTTACTTAAAGAGCTTAGTGATTTTTTTTTATATTTTTGAACTTAATTCAATTAAGTAATATAATTGTGTGGATAATTCAACCGAGTAGTAGGGATGGGAATTGATAAGATTTTTCCGATTCCGATTCCCTTATCGATTCTGTGAAACGATTCGATTCCTTATCGATTCTCTTATCGATTCCAATTTGGGGAAAAAAGGAGAGCAAACAGTTTCATAAGCACCAACTTTGTTTACTTAAATATCATACGACCTTACAAATTTAACAACAAGGTCAACATGTCCACAACAATGTGCAACAGGCAATATGGAAATGTATCAAATACTCTCTAATAATGTTGTGTGCGCAGATGTTTGTGCATATTTGATGTATTCCCTCCCGGCGATGTTATCAAAAATTTACAATGGTTGCAAAACGCCCTGTTGCCATCCTTGTGTAGCGTGAAATGAAGCCAAACTTTCGAGCGTTTTAACCTAGTGGACGCCATTGAAAAGACGTGCTTACTGAATCATGCATAACTTGCTTAACATGCGTAACATGCGTAACATGCGTAACATGCGTAACATGCGTAACATGCGTAACATGCGTAACATGCGTAACATGCGTAACATGCGTAACATGCGTAACTTGCGTGATCGTGCTGTCTGGAATCGATAAGAGAATCATTAAGCAAGGTGCCAAACGATTCTGTGGAATCGAAACACACGGAATCGATTCTCAACAGGAATCGATTCTCGATTCCCAAGCCTACCGAGTAGCCAGAATTTCCCCCTGGGATCAATAAAGTGTCTGTCTGTCTTGGTGCTGCATTAGTTCATGTATTAAAAAAACTAGTACTGCATTACTGATTCCAAATTAACAGTGTGTGTTAACACTTTATTATACAGCCCTACTAAAAACAAGATAAATAATCATATCTTGGCTTATATTAACCTTGATCTGGTAGACACTCAGTCCATTCATCCAGGCCACAAAGCGAGACAGTGTAGTCTTTCCAGCACCGCTGACACCGATCAGGAGAAGATGACCCTGCGGCTGACGGAAGATTCTACAAAAACAACCAACAGGCTTAAACATTCAGTGCTTTTATATCTCTTATGGAGCTCATTAATTACTAGTGGAAAAAAAAAAGACGAAAAAAGCATGACTTGAGAATTCTTCCTCACCTGTCAATTCTCAGCACGTGATCTAGAACCTCGTTGAAGAGCACCAGAGGAACGTCCAGCTCCTCCTCATAGAAGACCTTCAAACGAGCCTTCACATAATCCCGAAGCTCCTCCTGCTCCACTGGGATGTAGTCCTGTACTCAGTTCAAAAAGAAACACATTCACACAAAAAATAAGCTTAATGGCTGTAATTAACTGTAAGAGAGATGATGATTTATTTTTTAGTTATTATTTACAGAAGCACTGTTTCATGATTATTATAGTTCCTTAAACTAACCTTGGAGAGCCAGTTGCTGTAGAGAATGGGGCGGTTGAGGGCCTTCTCACGGTCGATATTGGGGAAGTGCTTCAGGGCCACGTTGTCAATGTTCTCATCGGTCCAGCGTCTCTCCTCATCCTCCACAAGTCTGAAATTAAAGGAAAACGTTTTTTTTGCAAATAATTATGAAAATGACAGTAAATTACCTGATTATTTATACTAAGACAGGACCTAAAATACTCAATGTTTAATTATTCAAAAAAGACATTTCTCAAAAGCTCTATTGCACAAGTAAGACAAGTTTAATATCAAATTACAATATGTTATTATTAAAGCCAAAAGAGGAATTAAAGTATTTCAGTATGTGTTTATCAGTCCTTTGGTTCTCCAGTCAACAAATTCATTCAGTTCAGTGTACATTAATATTGTCCTTTATGCTACAGTGATAATATATTTAAACAGGGCTATAGTTTCTGCTCTTGAAGTTTTTCTGTACTTCGAGTTTTAGGGAGTTTTATGACTTGTACTGAATAAATAATTCTGTACTCCGGACTCATTCAGGGCTCCTCGGGGGACAAGAGTATAATTTTATTTCTCTTTTTCTCTAAATAAGCTTTTCAAAAAACTCAAGCTTTGGTCATTTGCTGTTTTTCGATTTTACTCGGATAAAAACACTCACGCAGCGAACAGCAGCAGGAGCTCCTCAGATAAAATCAAAGTTGTTTCCCGAGAAACAACTAGAACAATGCGAGACAAGCGTTTGCCTCCACAGAGCTGCGTTACAGTCACTCCAGGGTGTTCTGTTGTTATGCTAACTGGCTAGTGTTAGCTAGCGAGCTGTACCAGTTTGTTTGGCGGTGCTGTTCTATGCAGCGCTCCGTAGTAGAAAAATGCACACCGGTTTTAATATAACTTACCGGTCCTGGAACAGGCGCAAGGCCTCGTGGGCCCATATGCGGATAAGTCCCTCCACAGGCAGCGTCTCCAGGGGCCGCAGTGCCTCAAAGATACCCCTCACCCAGCGTGTCATCTCTCTGGGGGAGTATATATAATGGGGCTGGGTGTCCTGTGTGAAGCGCTCCTGAAATAAGAAGAAAAGTATTGTCAAAATGAACAAAATTTAATTTAATCTTTAATCAAAACAGATCATATTCAGAACCTCTAACTTAAATATTCTTGTTCACATGGGTTTAGCTTTAACTAATTTTATGAGACTCAATCTAGTGTCCAACCTGAGACATGGTGTAGAACTCCACCATGGCTGCTGTGAGAGGCTCAGCGTAGGTGCGCAGGGTGGGAATGAGTCGAAGCATGGCTCTGTTGAAGGTACCGTAGATCTGCGTGAGGGAGGCGGGGCCTGGGTAGTCCACGTACACCACCGGTACGTGACGCAGGAATCTGTAATTGACAGAGCATACCATCATCAGCCCAACAGCACATTTTTTACATTTAGCTGCAGATCACTAGTATACGCCCAACACTAGAAGGGTGAAAAACAGCATGTCATGAACCTTTACCATACATTATTAATCTTATTCATAAGCAACCTATAATAAGGCGCAACTTCAATAAATATCTATTTTCTGGTCTATTTTCATACATAAGGTACATCGGATTATAAGGCGCATTATGTGCGACACTAGTACCTAGTAGCAGGAACAGGGCAGGAGTGTCGCCATGTTTTCCTTCTAAATTTAGCAGGTCTCGATGCTGGGTGAGCTGTAATGCTAAGCTAAGTTGAGTAAACAAAACTGTAATTCTTAAAAAAATTATTAAAAATATAAATTCAGACAAGAGTCAGACAAGTCAAATGAGTGCTGGATGCTAATCTACACAGATTTTCTCTCTATTTATTTACAGTAAGCTCAGATTTATAGATTTCCACTAAAGCTGAAGCATTAGCATTAGCTACTGCCACCCGACAGCGCTACACTGAGGAACCCTGAGTGTTCTAGTGAGCCAGGGTGATATTAGCTAGCGGTTCGGTTCCACGTAGCTTGTTTTAACATGGTAAACATGCAGGCTACAGTTCGATATATACTCCCCTCAGTGGCTAATGCTAATGCTGCTTCAGCAGTGCTAACCAGGGTTATCAGCAGGCTACAGGCTGATTATGCTCACCTCTAAATTGCCAAAAAGCAGCTAATGCTAATAATGATGGAGAACTAAACTGAATCTCCTGAATAACGCTGTACTTCAGCAGAATGGCTTTACTGCTCTGTAATGAAAAAGTGCAAAGAAATACGCTACTATATGCAAATGAGGAAAATATCAGTACAACAGAAGTAAAAAATGAACCTGTGTGAGAGGGGCTTTCTGCCAGGGTCTGTGGGAGGGTTACAAGCGCCCACAAACTGGATCCTTTCCAGTTTCACCCATGTCTGATCAGAGGTACGGTAGAATCCTCCATGCTCCACCATCTGCATTAAAAAAAACACAAGTGCTATTATCAACAACATGTACCTTTTATATATGTTATATAAGTATAGTTGTTTACATTTTACACACTGTGTAACATCACGTTTTAGACAATGTACCTTGAGTGTTACTATAATCATTGAAAATGTTTTTTTTAATCCTTTTGCTGTTTTTTTTTTTATTTTTTTTTTTATATAACATACTTCAGGGGCATATCGCCCAACCATAACCCGTACCTGTCTAATGAAGGAGATGACCCTCTGCGTTCCATACTTGTCCATATCTGGAAGGTTAATCTCGTCACAGAACAGCACCAACCACTTGCCCAGCTGCACAGGAGCCAACACCACACCGTTAGGCGTGCGGCGATATTCACAGTAGTGATCAAACGTCTTCAGCAGCAGCTCTGGAGTCGTAGCACTGGAGAAGTTCAAACCCACAACCTGCGGCAAAACAAATAAATCACACCCTTATTACCAGAAACAAGCTCTTACAGGTGCTATTTCTCTACTATAAGCACTTGGTGTGGTGCAGTGGATAACACCGCTACCTGCTATATTAAAATCTGGACACATTTGCTGTTAAATTTGCTTTACTGACCTCCATGTCTGGCAGGGCGCGGAGTGCACTGAAGAGGGTCATGGTTTTACCCGAGCCTGGAGGACCACACAGTACCAGAGGCTTGTGCTCAGCCAGCCAGGTATACAGCAGAGCCTCGTGCCGGACTGTGTCCAGAGTCGGGACCACCACGTCAGGAGCGGCCACCTTGTGAGTCTCCACCTCAATCTGGGGCACCTTACCCTGCCAGGACTGCCACTCCCCTGATATGCACACCTGCAGGGCAAAAGAAGAGAACATAATTAAATTAATTAGTATAAATAAATCACTGTTTGTTATAAATGATTGTCTTTTGGATCAAATCCTATTGAAGAAGTGTTTCCTCTAGGATTAATTTTATTAACCACACTCAAAAAAAAAAAGGAGCTATTTTATCTGCTGGTGTTGATCCAGTGTGTTATATTAAGTCCAAAGTCAGTGCAGTTTTGTTTTCCCAGAAAATCTTACAGCACTTCACGCTTCCCTCTGCTACTGACAACTTTTATGGAGATGTGGATTTCATTTTCCAGCAGAACTTGGCACACTGCCCACACTGCCAAAAGTAACAATCTGTCTTATCCAATATTCTGATTTTTGGGATTTTATTCACTGTAAGCTATAATGATCAACAATAAAATAAATAAATATCTAAAATAGACCACTTTGTGTAATAAATCTATACAGTATAAGAGTTTCACATTTAGAACTGAATTGTTTTTCAACTTTTCAAACAGATGACATGGTACTGATAATGTTAAGGACATCTCATTACCTCATAATCGATGATTGGCACATTAGGTGCAGAAGGAAGGGCCACAGTGGTGATGCGGCGGATGTATTCTCCAAGCTCCGCCCTCATCTTCAGCTTGCCGTCACCAGAGAAGGACCACAGCACAGCGTAGATCAGGTATTTCTGCATAGAGTTAAAACATGGTAAACCCACAGGATTTACCATTTCAATATTTCCTTTTTTTTTTTAAACTCAGGTATAGCATAGTCACAGCAACTGAAATAATTACTACTTATTCTAAACCAATAGTGATAAAATGTTGGTAAATCTCAAGCAAATTATTTATGTAAACACAAATATTTTTAATAACCGTAAGTTGTGTCTCCTTATAAAATTATATTACATTACATATACTTTAGTTTTTTTAAATCTTTCATTTCTGAACAATATCTAGTCATTTATATTATATATTATATTATATTTGACCATATTGTTATATTGTTCAGATATGAAAAAAAAAAACATTTTTTTCTTATTTCTTTTTCATCTGATTAATAATCATTTAATCTAAAAAGCAATCGACTGATTAATCACTTATTAAAAGCAATTATCAAATTAAGGCCCTGATCCTGATATAAAAGAAACCGTACCACTTTAAAATAAGACTACCCTTATAAAGGGTTTATAAATGGTTTATAAATGAGATTATTAAGTATTGTTGATTAGGTTTTAAATGCCTTAAAACCATTGATAAGCAGTTACAACACAATAATTGAAAAGGCAACAGTGATCCGTTGTTTGCTTGGTCATATAATGTATAGTTAAGAGTTAAACATACTTACAAATATATTAATATGACAAGTTTAATGCTAATTGATAGAAAAATAAAGTAAGATCGGTATCTAGAAAGATCTGAGGTTTGACAGTAGAAACGAGTATGGAATCACTACTTTGCCATTTTTTTAACGCACTGTTGTCATTTCTATGATAGTATTTATTTATTACCTGCTTATTAATGAGTTTTAAAGTATTTGCAGCCTAATTAATAACCATTAACAATCTCCTTTATGAACCATTCATAACCCCTTAAAAAAGGTAGTCTTATTTTAAAATGGCACCAAAGAAACCGACCTGTATGTACTTCTCCAGCTGGTCGATGGGCATGGGGAAGTCAGGGTGGTTGTTGTTGTAAAGGGCGATGTTGCGGCAGGCCTGGTGCATCATGGAGAACAGGGAGCCCATGCAGCGCAGGCGGGTGAAGTCCATGATGTGCTCCATCTTGGAGGCGTGCTCCAGGGCCTTGATCACCAGCCCAGTAGAGGTGAAGTAGGGCTGCAGAATGGCGGCTACGTCCCTCTGGATCTGGATTGAGAAGACGAGGAGAAGAAATGTAATGGTGAATTTAAATGATTTTATGTGCATTTGAGGAAAACTCCTCTCCTACACTACTAGGGGTGAGACGGAGTAAACCGTAATAAAAAACAAAAACATATCTTGATGAACTTGAGGGACATTTTTTTGCATGTATTTTTTTATGCACTAAATATTCAGCACTTTAGTATTAAGATAGATTTGTTTTGCTTGTTTCAATATTTTGTTACATGATCTTTAAATCAGAGTTTTAAGTGAACGATGTTTACAAAACACAATTTTTTTAAATAAAAATTTAGTTTCGACTGAATATTTTAAATTGTTCAATTTATATTAAAAATACACTGCACAAATTATATATCTTATTTTGAGAAATCCTCTCAAATATAGCATAAATATCTTCTTTTTTTTTATAAATATTAAAATAATGAATATTAGATTATTTAAGTAATAGTATAAAATTAATAGCTAATTAATTAATACCTTTCTAACTTACTCTTACTTGCTTAAAGTGATTTAATCTGCTAAAAGTGTCATTGTTTTGGTAGGTAATTTTGTTTAATTCAGGAAGCTTTTGTTAAAAATATAATAATGCTTAAAACAAGAAACCGTTTAAAAATGCTAAATATACTTACATAGATTAAATTGCTTAAAAGGAACACTAAACCCCCTGATTTTAGCTAACTCCACCCTCAACTAAAATTTAAAATGTGTTAAAAAAAATAGGAGGGGTAGTTTGGGTGGGGCACTGGGTGATGTATGGGTTTAGAGGCAGGGCAGGAAGGAGAGCTTATTGGCTGATTTAAGAGGATTTAACTTGTCAAGATTTCTGCTTTTACAGAGTAAATCTGCAACATTTATTTTATTCAGCAGTATATTAAACAGTACTAAAATGACTTTTTTCCATTATTTTATATCGCCCAACGTTTCTTTTCAGGCAAATAAATATGATACACTAGTATACTCAAGCAAGCAATCACCTAAAACAGGACTGATTTATGTAATGATGCAGCTGTTATGATGCATTATCTGTTGTCCAATCATTAGTCAGTTTGGAAGTCTGTTTTAAATACCTGCAGCATGGGGGAAGCGGCTTCCTCTCCCTCATCCTCAGTTCCCTTACGCATACGCTGAGCCTCATCCTCACCCTCGTCCAATGGGATGCTGCGAATGCGGGCCAGGAAGTTGTTGAAGATCATGTCTGTGCTGAGGACGTCCTCACTGAACCACACCATGCCACAGCGGGAGACGGTGGCCAGAGTGGCGTACTTCAGGTCCTGCACCTCGAACATGATGCGTACCTGCGAGGATCAAACAAGACAGATGAGCACATCCCCATTTTTCTATTTATTATTATTATCAGTTTCTAGCATATTAAAAAAACTTTATTTAAAAGGTCATTAGGCCAAGGGAATGTCCTTTTATGGTCGTCAGGTTTGGTATTATAGAGCATAGCTGATGGTATATGTATAAATGTTTAGCAGCAATATTAAAATCTTCGTACGTTGGGAGGCAGGCTGAGACGCTCTCCGTTGGGAAGGGTGAGCAGTTTGTTGTCATCCAGCACAGAGTTCAGGTTCTCTACCCACTCAGGATCTACATCACCATCAAAGATAATCCACTGCCTCTTCTGCAGCTCTCCACGGACGTTATCAATGATCCTGAAATAATAAAACAACAAAACTTTGTATTAAACATCAAATCTCGTTCTCGCAGATCATAATATATTTTCAAATACAAAAATCATTGCAAATATTAACAGAAATTACTTATTTGACCATATTTTGTTTAAAGTCTAAATAAAATGTAAAAAAAATAAAAAATAAAAAAATAAAAAAATATTTATTGTGTTTTGTGTACATATTTTCATTAATACAATCTGGTGTAATGACTTACTTACTAGGGCTACGTTCACATTGCCAGGCTAAACTGACTCAAATCTGATTTTTTGCAAAGTTCTCCATGTATTACTCCGCCACATACAGGTAACCTAGCAACAATGCAGCGCTTACAAGCCAAACAGCGCAGCTACAAACAGAGCAGCAATGGAACTATTTTAACTCGAGGAGTGTTTATAACCAAACAGATACTATTTTCTTACTCTATTTAACTCAAAATATTTCAATAAACAGTGATAATGGAACTGTGGTATAATCACAATAATTCCCTCGAGGTTCATGCTATAATGTGTGATATTGGCACTGCTGCGCTGATCTACTAGACATTGCTTAATTTCCAGTTTTTTTCCAGAAAGTTTTTCATCACTCACTTCCTGAGCACATGGGTAAAGAGCCCATCAGTCCACTCGCGGGTGTTGGGGTCCAGGGTTCCGTACAGGTGGTCCTTGCTGATGGCTTTGGGGTCTATGATGTGCGCCACTCCTTCCACCCCCTCCAACCTCTCCAGGGCTTTCAGCAGCACACGCCAAGCCATGGTCTTCCCGCTTCCTGATGGGCCAACCATCATCAGGCCATGGTTGATCTGGGTGATCTGGTAGAGTTGAAGAACCTAGAAGCAGAGTAAAGAAGGTTAAAAATGTATTGAACTCAGGTTCGGTTGTAGTTTGAGACACATGTTCCCTCTGTCTCTTTCAGGATCTTGAAATGCTTCTTATGGAGCTACTCTGGCCTTATTTGCCCTGGCTGTGTGTTCTTATAGAGCCACTTAGTCTATATGTGCTTTGGTTGTGTGTTTTAGGTCATTGTCATGCTGGAAGACCCAGCCAAGAATAATGAAAGAACACTTGCCGCTAACGTTATGTTAGTATGTTGGCTGGCTTGCTGCTAATGTTAGCTAGCTCACCACTAATGTTAGCTAGCTTGTCACTAATGTTATTACGCTAGCTAGCTTGCTGCTAATCTTAGCGAGCTGGCCGCTAATGATGGCTAGCTCACTACTAATGTTAATATGTTAGCTAGCTAGCCATTAATGTTAGTATGTTAGCTAGCTCGCCACTAATGTTAACAAACTCGCCACTAATGTTAATATGTTCGCTAGTTCGCCGCTAATGTTAGCTCGCTCGCCACTAATGTTAATATGTTCGCTAGCTAGCCGTTAATGTTAGTATGTTAGCTAGCTCGCCACTAATGTTAATGTGTTCGCTAGCTCACCGCTAATGTTAGCTAGCTTGCCGATAATGTTAGTATGTTAGCTAGCTCGACGCTAAGACTAGCTAGCTCTCTGCTAACTTTAGTTCTCTCCGCAGTAATGTAGTGAACACGCCGCTAACTGAAGCAGGTTAATTTAAGATATTTTAAGACTTTTTAAGGACCCGCCGGATACCCTGTATTTTCCACTGATATTACCTTCTCCACCCACATGCTGCCGACATCATCACCATCTCCGTAGGTGAGGTACATCTCAGCGCAGACCTTCTTCAGCTCCTCCCTCAGAGCGGTCATTTCCCCACGCATGTACTGCACACCAGGGAAGACATCCGACAGCAGGCTGAAGAGGAGCGGGATGTCCTCCGCCACCAGCTTGGGCACCATGGTCTCACACACGCTCTGGATCAGGATCTGTTGAACAGATGTTTGTATATTTACGTTACAGCACTGAGGCACAACTATTCCCACAAAATAACTATATTTCAGGTTGTTATTAAATCTGTAAATCTCTTAACATGTTCTTTTTGTTACCTCCTGCTCGGGAAGGTTCTCTGCAATCTCGTTCTCGTCCACATCCTCCCCGCGCTCGCATTTCTCTCGCTTGATCTTCTGGATTCGCTCTCGCTTCACATTTCCAGCACTGATGAGCACGCTCTTCAGCGCTCGCAGACCGAAGTCGTAGTGAGACTGAGAGGAAAGCTGCTCGTCACACAGCCTGATAAAAACAATAAATTATTTAATTAGATGAGCAAGCTCAAAAATATTTAATATTAGAATAATATTATTAGAATAATATTTTTAAAAGGAAATTCATTACAACAAGCGTTATCTTGCTTAATGCTTATTGCTTATTCAGTGCATAGAAGCCACTGGTAACATTGCACTAGGGATGCAGTGAAATCTTTTTTTTTTTTTTTGGCAGATGACAGACAAAATTAAACGTTTGGCCTCAGTAAAACTATTTCTATCATAAATGTACCTCAGAAGTGGAATATTAGTCACAAATTTACCTCCGTAGAGCTACATAAGTCACATGTGAGTAAAATGTAAAGGGGCTAAAGGCAGCCAGACTTTTGTTTTAATAAAGTTACTATTCTAGCCCTGTACCTTTTTAGTTTGCAAATTAACAGTTTTTTATACTTACCAAACAATTACAGTGCTCCATTGCCATTTGTGGCTGAACAATTTGGGTTGCCAAATTACACAAAAACCTACACATAATGATATTGCAATATTCTTAAAAGCAGACTTTTCTGCTTCTTTATTTGCCTTACTGTAGATTTTCATTAATTTATTTTTGCAATATTTTTGATTCTTTTACACTTTTGCTACATTGGCTGAGTTGCTGTTTACAAAATATACAATTTTTTTTTTTCCTACTAAATGTATGAAACTTAATAAAACACATTAACATGTATTTTGTTGAATTATTTTGTTGTAATTAAAAAGTAGTACATAGTTGTATTGTTATATTTAAAAAGTATTATATAGCCATAAAAAAGCTATATTTTTATATATACATATATCGCCAAAAATATATTTTCTTATCATGGTATCTTATTGCAAAAATACTGTGAAATATTGTGATAATATTTTAGGGCCATATTGCTCACACAAGTTGCCAAATATCTGATGCACCACTAAACTGCACAACTAGGTAAATTACACACCCCTGAATCTAATCCAGTAAATATTTAAAGCTTCACATGAACATAAAGGGTTTAAGCTTACTTGAAAAAGGGGACGATCTTCTTGGCGAGGGTCTCGGCCGTGCGGAAGCCCTGCGAGTACAGCATGACCTGTGCGATGAGCTGGCGGTCCGGTTTGGTCATGGCCAGGCTGCGGAACAGCTTCTTCAGGTTATCAGGCAGGTTGGATCGTCCAGCGTATCCAGGGTTCATGGTGATGAAGATGGCCATTTCTGCGCTCACCTTCACCTGTTTGTTCAGCAGCTCAGTGGTGACTGGGGTGCCTGGAAGTTATTAAACAAACAAATCAAGCAAGGAAATCTGATCTTATGAGAAAATAAAAATAAAGAAAGAAAGGGTAAAAGTAAGCTCTGAAGGTTTGAGGAACGTACTGCGATCTCGGTTGGGGTTGCTGTGTTCCCTCAGAGCCACCTGGATGTACTGAACCTGCTGGGAGACAGCAGAGAGCATCCTTTCCTCAAGTCGGTTGAACTCGTCAAAGCAGCCCCAGGCGCCCACCTGACACAAGCCGACGAAGATGCGGCCCATCGCCTGGAGAGAGAAACAGAGGGATGAGTGTTATCTGGTGTCAAATAGGGCTTCCCCTAAAACCACAAAAAACAGATACAAAAGTGTAAATCACTTTAACTCCAATAGAGTCAATATAAACTCTCACTTTCCATCAATTAGGCTACATTCACATTATGACCCACGCTGCTCAAATCTCATTTTTTGCTCAGATCAGATTTGGTTAACTTTGATGGTTCACATTCACAAATCTAAGTGATGTGTCTGTGTGTAATGTGAACGAATCTGTCTCTGAAACGCCTCATATGCTCACATTAACATATGAATAAACATCGCTAAATGAATGTGGACATGTGTTTGATTAAGGACCACAAATGGAAGTGGCTCAGATCTGATTTGAAATAATCGGATTTGGCATGTTTACACAGCCATGAAAAAAGATCTGAGGTCTGAGCCACATTGAGCAAAAACTCAGATTTGAGTCACTTCAGCCTGGTAATGTAAACGTAGCCTTTGTGAGTGGACAATTGAAATGATTCTGAAGCCGTTATTTGTATTTGCTGCAAAGATGGTGCTTTAAACATAAAGTAAATATAGAAAAATAAACAAATACAAAAACTATATTAGAAATGTGCATGCTCTGTATTATCACTAACTAGGACATGCACATTCATTTCTTAATTTTGGTTAACCAGGTTTCTTAAACTCTGGTTTGGTTTTAGTATTCCGGTTTTGCAATGTGAATTAATCACATTTTTGTAGTAATACTGAAGCGAGCAAGTACCTGGAAGTCGAAGGTCTCGTCGCAGTTGAAGACCAGGACAAATCGTCCGAGCTGGTGGCCAAGAGCTTTGACAGACTCTGTCTTTCCTGTGCCAGCAGGACCTAGCAAACAGCAAAAAAAAAAAAAAGACCAAATTCAATAAATGTCCAATCAATACTAATTAGGCATGCAAGGAATATTTGATTTGATTCGAAAATATTTAGTCAAAAACTGCAACAATATAATATATTGAATACTTTATACTAAGCCATGTAATTTATTTTAATTTGAGTTATGCTGCAATGCAGCAATCAAAGATGATGTCACAGTTAGCTTAAAGCAGACAGTAGGGCTTCATATACTGCACTGCAAATCTATGTTGTGTATTGAGATTCGTCTACTGGGCAGGGCTGCAATGATTAGTCGATATAATTGACAATGTTGATTATTTTAATTAGTCGACTACTCGTTCATTTCTATCATTCATTAAAAGCTTTTAGAATCTCATGATCAGCTGTTTCTAACATTTTTAGAGATGGAGGACATGTCAGAAATAATTGACGAATCAAAAATAATCAGAATGTTAGTATGTTAGCTAACTCGCTGCTCATGTTATGTTAGCTAGCTCTCCGCTGACCTGAGTTCTTTCCCTGGTAACTCGCCGCTAACGTTAGTATGTTAGCTAGCTCACTGCTAAGGTTAGTATTTAGCTCTCTGCTAAACTTAGTTCTCTCCCTAGTAAAGTAGCTAACTTGCCACTAATATTAGCATGCTAGCTATCTTGCTGCTATTGTTAGCTAGCTCTTCGCTAACCTTCGTTCTCTCCGCGGTAATGTTAGCTAGCTCTCTGCTAATTTAACGCATACCTTCGCTCTCTCCCTGGAAACGTAGCTAACTCGCCACTAAGGTTCGTATGTTAGCTAGCTTGCTGCTAATGGTAGCTAGCTCCCCGCTAACTTTAGTTCTCTCCCCAGTAATGCAGTTAGATAACTCGCCGTTAACATTAATATGTTAGCCAGCGCACTGCTAATGTTAGCTAGCTTGCTGTGAACATTAGCTAGCTCCTTGCTAACCTTGGTTCTCTCTCTAATTTACAATAAATTTAAAACAATTTAGGACCTTAACCTTACCTGGATTTTAATTTTATAAATGTTAAGACCTATTAAGGACCCACAGGAACCCTGCTTAGGCTAAATGTTTCATTTTGGTGCATCACTAGTAGGAACTAATTCACAAGCATCACAGAGAATGAAAAAAGCATCACAGCTGTATGACTCACCGAAGGGAGATCCTCCCAGACGAGCCTCCAGAGCCTGGGTCATGGTGAGGTAGCACCGGTCTGTGAGTGGAGTCTGCACCAGTTTCTCCTGCACACCCAGGTACTCAAAGCCGTAGTTGAACTTGGCGTTGGCCATCTGAATGGAGAGCTGCTGCAGCACGTCCGTCTGCTTGGGGTCGAAGTAGAAGCGCATCTGGCTGAGCCACTCGAAAGACTTGGGGTTGTCGATCTTGTTCTTGATCAGGGTTCTGGTCACGTCCCGCTGATGGACCAGCTCTGTGATCTAAACACAAAAAATAAAGCGTAGGAAGAGGAATTTTAGAAGAGAAGGCAAAGTCAAGTACAAGGCAAGCGAATGTCAAGACGTCCACCGTCCTTACCAGATGTTCCAGCTTCTTCCTGCGGATTGGAGGCTGCTCCATCAGCACGGTGTCAGCCAGCACGTTCAGCGTGGCCTCCACCTTGGTCAGAACATCCTGCAAAGGAGCCATGTCGTCTTTCCCGGCAATTGTGGTCAGAGCCATCTCCACGTTCTCAGACCAGTCGATCTGAGCGGACAGAACCACCAACTGGGCCTGGGGGAGAGGGGTAATAAAAGAAAATGGTAATTGCCCCAAGGGTTAGGGTTCCAACTACTCTTAAATCAACACAAGACAAGCAGCTGTAGTTGGTTCTTTTAAAGCGTGTGATTACCTGGTATCTGTCGATCCAGTTGATGTAGGCTCCAAGGTCAATGCCGGTGGCCTTGTTGAAGGCTCCCACCTCAGTGACCGACTCCGCCAGCAGTTTAGCCAGAGTGACGCGCATCTCTTTCTCCACCAAGGTCAGCCACTCGTTGATCTTTGGGTGTTCTGTGATGGACACAGGAGTCTTGTAGAGCACCTACAACACAACACAAACACTGGGCTTTAATCAAACTATGCTATGTTTAATGCCAAAAAGATTGCAATTTTCCTTCATTAGAGACCAGACCCGTCAACTGGGCCGACTGAAATGTCTTGGTGCTACAGAGTACCAAAAGGTTATTTGTTTAAAAAAAAAAAAAAAAAAAAAAGTGCCCATTTTCAATACATTGCAGAAATATTTCAATACACGCATAAATACGGAGAGCATGCACGGCAAGGTAAAAACAACACAAGCTAAAGAGCTAGCATAACTGTTAGCATTTTTACCTCTTCTCCCTCCCGAGACGAGATGCCCAGGACCTCAGTGTTGTCTTCATTCAGGAGGATGCTGGCCACCCCAGCAAACATCTTCTTGAAGTGCTTCTGCAGTTTAGCCACATTCTTGCTGTTGCCGATGATCTCAAGCAAGTCCTCGTCACCGACGAAGTAGAACCTGGACACAGACTCGTTTAGTTATATACTCTGAGAATCTGAGGGTTTCCAGAACTGTAGGAGAAAAACACAACGGAAGATCAACTAACCTGGGGAAGGATGAGCGCTCTCTCTCTAGATATTCTCCCAGAGCCTTCTGGATCTTTCCCAGGAGGTCTGCTAGCCTTTCCAGCGACCTCTGAACTCCCTGGATGTTGAGGACGTCCATGACGAGAGGGGACTTGGTCACTTTCTTCATAAGAGCCAGGAATTCTGTGCTAATGCTAGAAAAACAGATAAGGTTCATCTTCAGTTTAGGCACTTTATGCTTACTTACCATCAGAAGCCTTTAAGATTTTTATGATCTAGGTTACAGCATGTATTAAAGGACCATTAAGGACTATAATTCAGTAGTAAATGCTAAAATAATCAGGATGTATCATCAAATATTAAGAAAACATTCTGAGTTAAAGAATCCATTCGTTCCTATTTGGATTGTGCTGCTCATTCCCTAACACTAATCCCGATCCAGAGGTTGCCAGTACACAACAGTGAGCAAGCGGTGCTGCAGCATGGAAGCTAACAAGCAGGGCTGGATCAGTTAAACCTCAGCTGCTACAAAGTCTCAAAAAAGCTTAGTGACCAAAGAAGGAATAAAACAGGGTAAATATTGGCACTGAGTTCAAAAAGGGGGGGAAGACTTGGAGCTTAAAAAGGCCAACACCGAGCTGCTATATTTCTCCTGCACAGGTAATCTAACTTGCTAGCTAATTTAATCAGGTAATGTTAATTTATCACCACCACCACTAGGTTAGCTTACTAGGGTCTGGTGCTTAAATTAATTAAAAAATTGAGTGTTCACATTCATATCAGTGATCTGTGTGCAGCTGGGATATCAAGGCAGAGGGTATTTAATAGAGCTAGATAGATTAGCAAGAATCAGGCTCCTCAACTTGGCAACCCGAGTGAGCTTCACGTCTGAATGCTCCTTTAAAGCATCTGCTCACCTCTGGAAGCGCTGTGTCTCCACTGGGAGCAGATGTTTGATATCTGCACTGCCGGTGAAAATGCCTTCCAGGTAGACCCAGCGCCTCTGGACGTCTATCCAGACGTCAAACAGAGCCATGATGCGGTTCAGCTTATCCTCCCAGCTCAGAGCGTCCTCTTCAAACACCTACAGAAAACGAAAGAAATTAGAATGACCAGCTTGCACTATTCATTTATTTAACATGGTAATGGAGATAAAATGGTTAAGGTAATAGTCACGGTAAGGTAACTAATGTAAATTCTGATAAATTAGGAAAAAATTCTTTCTTTAGAGACATTACAGATGAAGCCAGAAAGCAGTGAGTACAGCAGTTTCCTACACCTTCAAAAGACTCTTGCTAAGACAAGAAAATAACAAAGCAGCTTGTCTGGGCCATACAGCCCTGATACAAAAAAAAAAATCATTAATCTTAAAAGAATATTGTATACTGTTATACTGACTTTTATTTATTTAGAATACAAAAAAAATAAATCTCATAACCCCAACAAAAACAATTAATTTTTATATTGCTTCATCTCACATGTTTATACAGGAACAGTATACTTCTTTATTTTACAAAAGCAACAACTATAAGAGAATTTTCTAAACTTTTAGCAACTCAACTGAGCAAATTCTGAGAAGCTCACCTTGTAGTACGGAGAGAGCTTCATGGCGGACACGCTGTTGATGTGTTCCTTGACTTTGTTGAAGAGATCATCCCATCCCCGGATGAGACGACACTTGTTCTGATAGTTGACCAAGTCAAGCTCGTACGAGTTCCAGACTTCCCGAATCTGAATCACACAAAGACAATATATTTCAATAGATCAGGTTAAAAACAAGCCAACGGACAACAACAGTTACCATATTTTTCGTATTTTAAGGCGCATTATGCAACACTAGTAAGGAACATGGGTGTCGCCATGTTTTCCTTCTAATTCAGCAGGTCTCGCCGCTGGGTAAGGTAAGCTAAAATAAGTAAACAAAACTGTAATTCTTTAAAAAAATGTTTCTTTTAAAGCTCACCTTCCGTCGTTTTTTCTTTCATTTTAAAATGTCTAGTTGTGGTCTCTAGTATGAATGAATGACATGTGAGCCGTTTTTGTAAAAAAAAAAAAGTGCTCAGGTGTCTCTGTATAGCTCTTTTTTAATGGACTGTTTTAGGGGTGTGTCCAAAATGACCGGATTCCAGCTTTGCTCATGAATATTCATACATGCAAACAGCATGCAAATATCTCTCCTCTGATTGGCTAGGAGCACTGCAACGCCCCTCCACCGCTCACTGCCTCCCACCTCCTAACTGATGAGCGGTGATGTTGCGTCGCTTCAGCTCCGCCTCTGGGAGTTTCTCGAGCCAAGGTGGGCTGGTCTGTGAGTTTCTGCCTACGTAGGCAGAAAGACAATTCAAAATTCACCCGTTTTTCGGAGGGGGGGAGGGGGGATTTCTTTGCTTAGCTCCTGCAGACAATGGGGGCTGCAAAACAGTTTAATGTGCAGGTGTACACATTCAACTCGGAGAGACCTACTGTATTCCACAAAAAAACAAGAAAAATCGGATTTTCGCGGAAGGTGAGCTTTAAAGTCAAACGAGTGCTACACTGAGGAACCCTGAGTGTTGCGGTAAACCAGGGCGATATTAGCTAGCTGTTCATCCTACCTAGCTTGTTTTAAAACTGTAAACAGACAGGCTTCAAGCCGATATACTTACCTCTAAACATTAAAAGAGCTAGCGTAGTTAGCAGCTAATGCTAATACTGCTCCAGCGGTGATAGCCGGGGTTAGCAGCAGGCTACAGGCCGATAATACTTACCTCAAAACGGTGAAAAAGCTAGTGCTTAACGTGGTTAGAGGCGAATGCTAATGCTGCTTCAGCAGTGCCAGCCAGGTTAGCATCAGGCTACGAGCCAATAATACTTCCTTTTACGCAACAAAAAAGCTAGCGCTTAGTGCGGTTAGCGGCTAATGGAGAAACTTAACTGAAACTGTATAACGCTGTAATGGCTTTACTACTCCTTAATACCTGACTGGTAGAATTTAAGTTTAAGTGCGCTGTATAGTGTGAAAAATACGGTGCACGCTCTAACAAAGAACTCTAATAAAAGACTTAAAAACTAAAAGACTCCTCACCTGTTTGAGGAACTCCTCCAGGGCCATCTCTCCCTGAGCCACCAGCAGCACATCCTTCACCACCATCTCGTTTTTCTGCAGGTCCACATCCCAGATCTGTCCCAGCGTCAGCTCTGACAGCACCCAGTTCACATGCAGGCGCTTCATCAGCTGCTTCCAGTGGCGATCCTTCAGAGCCTCCGACTTCAGCTCAATCACCAACATGTTCACCTGTGAAGCAGTGAGACGCTTCCTTTAGAACACAGAGCTGCAGAACGTTCTGGATAATTCCAAACATAAAGATCATAAAGTGCTTTAAATTCATTCTGATTTACTCATCAGGAGAATTAGAGACATCAAACCTTCAGGTAGCCTTTGAGGAGCCTCTGCACGTATTCGTAGGAGGCGTACTGCCGCAGACGTGCTGGGAAGTTCTTGAGCTGGTTCAGGAGGGCGTCCAAACTCTGACGCAGCTACACACAAACAAACAAACAAATAAAATAAATGAATCTGCAAAAATGGAATACAACTTCTGATTTAAAGCACACATTATGTTATGTTACCTTGCGTGGCTGCACAGACACCCATGGCTGCTCCTTCATCTGATCGATCTGCTCCCAGACTTTAGATAGCTCAGACCACACACCCTTCAGGTCTTGCAATTCCTCGAGTGCAACCTGCGGAAACAGAAAATCAAGAAATTCATTTTATTAATATGTATAAAACAGGAAAATAAAGCTAAATATAAAAAGAGTGATCCGTTATGTATTGGTACTGGCCATTCATCCAAAATATTCTATATGCTACAATATTTATCCAATTTAGCCAATTCAGAGATCTAATCATAAATTTTGGGGGATTTTACGATTACAGCAGCTCTGTGCAACAATGATTGGTCCCAAGAAGCTGAGCTGGCACAGATGCAAATGCTCACTAACAGCTGATGCTGTGTTCTCACTGTGTACATGTGCTAGGTTAGGCTTTTTTTTTATTATATAGAATGTGTAAGACTAACGTGCCCCATATAGGAAAGAGAATATAGACTTTTAACACCACTAACTGGATAGCCCACTCCAGAATCCACTAATCAGCCCAGTACCAACACAGCAGACCTAACAAACCTTGCTACTCACACAAAATACCAAGTCAACAATCAGTTTCAATTAATGCAATATTCAGTGCTGGATAATTTTGGCCATTGTATTTACCTTTAAGTATGCAAACTTGTTTTTAATTAAAACTTTTGCTTTATTCTGTTTATGTTTGTTTATTTAGGGTTTTTAAATATTACAATTGTCAAAATGCTAAGGAAAACAAATCCAGGAATTTTAAAGGGTGTACTGGTATTATGTCTACTTTGTTAACAAAATAAACATCCAGCACTCGTTTGACTTTAAAATATTATTTTTTTATAGAATTACAGTTTCGTTTACTTAACTCAGCTTTCCTGCTGAATAAGAAGAAAAACATGGTGACACCCCTGTTCCTTACTAGTGTGCCTTGTGTACGAAAACAGACCAGGAAATAGACGTTTATCAATTATAACATAATCCGCTGTTCTTTATAGTGTGAAAACTACAGTACGTTTCATCTTGAGAGAAGAATGAGGAGGTCACATTACAGAAGCCCTGCATGACGACATGCTACCAAGTTTCCCTGGAAAGGTTAATGTGGCTCTAGCCCTGTGGTAGATCCGTATCAGTGAGGAGTATGAATTAGAGATGGACCAATCAGTGTTTTGGCCACAAAAACACTGATTGGTCCATCTCTAATTTAAACTCCTCACCTGAGCAGGCAGTGAGAGACTGTAAGCGGATCATACCTGCACTCTCTCCTCGCTGCCGCTAAGAAGGCCGGTGTCCGTCAACTCCAGAGCTTCCTTAGCCTTGGCGCACTTCTCTCTGTCGTCTTTCAGCCGTCCGAACTTCCCTTCGTAGATGGTGAGGGACTGGAGAGCTTCTTCTGGTCGAAGATTTCCCTAAAAAAAAAAAAAAAAAAAACTGATCAAAAGAAGCATATTTTAAAACCATATGCATTTTTTTAATAATAAATGAAGGACTAAAAAAAAAAAAAACTCCAAAAACTTACAGCCACTGGCTTGGTCTTCTCCCAGTCCGTGAGCAGATCTGAGGTGCGGTTCTCCACGGCACGGTCCTCCTGCACAATCTTCATCTGCAGGTTGGCCACTTGCTGCTGGATGGCAGTGTCCTTGCGCTTCATGATGTCACTGAAGGCTCCCCATTCGCCTTCTATGTTGTCAATGTACAGCCAGGATGGAGGGAACTGGAAACGCTGCTTCTCCAGCAGACGCTGACCATTGCGGAACAGCTAAAATCGGAACATCAAAAAAATAAAATAAAATAAAATAAAATCAGTGTCTGCTGAGATTGATAAAAAAAAAAAAAAAGATCACAGATTAAAACTAGCAAAATGATAAAATGATGCGGTTATACTTACGTCAACCTGCTTTTCAAACTGCTTGATCTTGCGTTTGAGAGCCTGGACGTATGTAATGAAGGTAACGGCATCAGAAGTGCTGGCTGTGTCCACTGAATGCTGCTCCAGCTCTTGTCGGGACTGAATAAAGCATAAAACGCACATTATCCGGATGTAAACAGACAAACTGGACAGCAAAAGCAGTAAAAAGAGGCTGTACTTGTGCATTAAAAAAAACGCTAATATAATCGAAACGTTACAAAGTGATCTATTTAAGCATTTATTTCTTTTATTGGTGATTATAACAAACACCAGCAGATGACATGTCTCTCCAAACTATTACTGACAATCAGCAAATTTAACATTTTATTTGGAAATCAAAGGGTAATGTTTCAAAAATATATATATATTTTTTGAGATGCTCTAATATGTCTTCAGAATTGAAAGCTTTGATCTACCTTGGAGATCTGTGAATGGAAGTCCTGCATGTTGTTGCCCAGCATCTGTCCGAACTTGCTGAGCACTTCCTTATGCCAGGAGTCATACTTGAGGTTCACCTTCGACTGGACCTGGATTTAGGGAGAAAAAAAAAGATTTTTAGACATAATGTATATATTATTAATTTTGCCACACAGCACAATACTTTTTTTCCAGTATTTTATATATAAAAATACGTCAAAAAATGCACTCCTGAATGATTCCTAGGTCACATATATATCGAGCAGTTAAATAGAAATGTACAAATAAAAGATGGAGGATAAAGTAAAACAACAAGTAATACACACAATGAAATTCCGTACTGTATAATTAGATCCACAACAGGGCCCCAAACGCTTAGTAAAAATCAGTATTTGAAACATCCCAAAGCTTTCATATCCTTAAGCAATATATAATATAAAGTACATATGTTAAAGGGTCTGGGTTCATCCATTTAATTGTATACAGTCCAGCTGAAGTCATTAATCACGTTGTAACTTATTCCCATAAAGAAGTACACTACCAATCAGAGGCAATTCTGTTTTAATGAAATGTACACTGCATGGTTTAGAGCTGGAAATTTCCATTCCAAAAACTTGTGTTTTAGAAAGAACATGTGCAATTAATCACATATATTTACAGAATATTCTTCTGATTAATCTGATTTTTCTTTTAACCGATTGACACCACTAGTAAAAAAAATATAAAAGTACTTCTCTTCAAATGTATTTATATATATATATTTATATATTTATATATTACGTATACCACATGTTTAACAAAAGTTTGAAGTCAGACAAATGGAAGACACTCTTATTAATTTGTTGTTTTTCCCTGTCTTACCAGAGTTTAGAAAAAATGAGAAAACCTAAAATGTACCATAACGCTGCATACAAACAACACTTAAACAACAACACAAACAAATGTTTTATGAACCAAGTTACCTTGCCATAGTCTATGACCACTGGGCCAAACTCCTTTTTTGTTTCGGCATTGTCGAAAGTTCCTCTGGCTTTGCGGATCTGCACCAACAGAGCCTGCCACTTGTTGAGATCTTCACCCAAACGGTTATAGATGTTCTCAGGCTGCATGTCCCACAAACACTGATACTGCAGCCAAACCTGAGAGCCAGAGGAGAAGAATGATTGGAGATATGTGATGTCTGTTTGTCCAGTCACATGAAACACTAACTCGCAGTGGATTTGTAGATTATTGAAGTGCATTACCTTGACGTACTGTTCCACCTCTGAGACATTTTCCTTCACAGCGTTGTAAGCCTCTTCCAGAGCTGCTGGTCCATCAGGCATTCGGGTCAGAGCGTTCCTGTAGAACTTCTCCTCCTCAGAAAGCTCGTAGTGCACACCAACCTGTTTTATTCACGAGAAACAGTTAGATTCTTTCACTTACTTATTTTACCTTACAAAACATAACCTTACCAAAATAAAATGCAGGCAAATTTCCTGCTAACCTGGTATCTCTGACTCTGTATCCTTGGTAGGGAGAGGATGACCATCTTCCAGGCAAACATTTCCTGGTAGAGCTTGTAACGGCAGTCTTCGATTGGAGGATTCAGGTAGATCACTTGGTTTGTGATCCTCAGCTCATGCACAACATTCTGCATGAAAACACGAGTGTGCAATTATGTTAGTGTGGTAAAAACATTACTCTCTATACACTTTATTCACTAATTTCATTATAGGTGCACGATATTGGACATTTTTTACATTTACATTGTAAATATTCTTTTTTTCGACAATATATATTGCGATATTACACAATGCAGGGCCCGTGACGTTATCAGCCCCGCCCCCACCTGTGCGCTGTCTCACATCTGGATCGATCAAGAGCTAAAACAGAGCAGAGCTCTCAAAACCCGAGGAAAACAGCAAAATAACAGTAATCGGCTCTTTAATCAGGCATTTAAATTGATTTTTAAATAGTATGTTTTTTTCCAGGGGGGATTAAAAACATGAATTCAGCTGTAACTGGAAATATCTGCGCTGCAAAACTGTGCTGGACTGAGGTGCACAGCTTTCGACACGTGTGTTTACAAGCACGTGCCCAACCATGTGGATGGAGGCCATGCGGTTATCTCGGTAAACTCCTAAAAACTCATATCATATTGATGTATTACACACAGAGTGATCTATTTTGAGAGTTAATTTCTTATATAGTTGATGATTATGGATTACAACCAATGAAAACCCAAAAATGAGTGTCTCAGAAAATTATTTTATATATATTATGTAAGACCAAGTGGATTTTTAGGTTTTCCTTGGCTATAATCATCAATAATAAAAAAAAAAAAATAAAAGCTTAAAATAGATCCTTCTGTGTGTTTAATACATCTATATAATATATGAGTTTCACATTTTAACTGAATTATTACTGAAATAAAGTAACTTTTCAATGATATCCTAATTTTATTTGAGATGGACTAATACATTTACAATTGGAACGAAGCTGACCAGACTAAACATTAAAATGTGTTGTTGTTTTTTTTCTGTCTGCAATCAAATCAAAGTAATGCATCTAACATGGATGTTTTTTGCACTGCATTCTCCATACTGTCCCAACTTTTTCCTGATTTGGTGTTGTGAAATTTTAAACAAAAAATTGAGGACTGAAATTCCACCTTGATCTTGGGTTCTCCTCCAGGCTTGTGGCTGACTTGTGGTGCTTCGGTGTCCATGTCCACATCTGCTTTGTCCTCCATCTGTCCTCTTAGAACCTGGGTCCAAGCCCTTAGGCCAGCCTGGAGACGTACTCCAAGGATGCGCTCAATCTAGAAGACAAAGGAGAAACAGTGAAAACAGCACTGATTCATATTTGTTTTTATAATTTTATACATTTTTTATCCAATTTTTCCCCCAATTACCCAACCCACTCACTAGTGATGCCCCAACACCAGGAGGGTGAAGACTAGCAGCACATGCCACATTTGATGCATGTTAAGTCAGCCACCACCTCTTTTTGAAATGCTGCTGATGCAGCATTGCAGAGTAGCATCACAGCACACAAGGCATATTTGTGCCACTCTCGGGGCTCCTGCAGCTGAGGGCAAGCTACATAAACAGGATTCGAACTGGCGATTTCCTGATCTTAGTGGCAGCGCTTAGCCCGCTGGACCACTCTGAGCCCCTTGATTCATATTTGTAAAAGAAAATAAATACATTTAGAATCATAAATATAAAGTAAAGTGAACGACTAAAGAAAACTGTACCTCGATGTCTAGTTTATTGACCCAGATGGGCAGATTTGAATAAGAGTGCAGATTCAGGTCGTCAACAGCCTTCTGGACACGGTTGAGGATTTCTGAGAAGGTCTTGTAGTCGTACATGCAAGTCTCAAGAGAGCGGACCTCTAAATCGATCTTCTCTTCGATCAGGAGGAGGTCATCCACCTAAGGGCAAGAAAAGACAAGAACAAATGTCAGTAAATCATTAAAATATTTATGTACTTCAAAAAGAAAGCATGGTAAACTAAACCATGGTAAGACGAACCTTCTCTTGGAAGTTGAAGACAGTTTCTGCAAGGCGCTGGACATAGGGGTCAAGTTTGTAAGATTCCCAAACCAAAGCGATGCCCTCTGTGACCAGGGCCTGAACCTCCTTCTTCAGGCCAGCCACCAATGGAGAAATAGAGATTCTCTCCTCCACCTTTTCACAAGTGCGCTCGTAGGTGCGTACACTCTCGATGAGCGAGATGGCGAAGGGATAGAGCTGGTTGGCCTGGTGGGCTTTGTTCACTATGGCCAGGGGCACACGGAAACTAAGCCACTTCAGGTTACGGACCTCCTTAGAGAGCGTGATGATCTCCGGCAAGAAGTTGACCTTCAGTTTTAGAATGCTTCCAGTGCGCCCACGGGCACGGCTGCTTTCGATGGTGAAGATGCGCCCAGAGACGCCAAGGTTGCGCTGTTGCACTTTGCGGGCCCAGTCATCGAAGATCTCCTGGGTGTTGAGCTTGGCCCTGAAGCTGTCTCCATCCTGCTTCAGCTTCAGCCCCTCCACGTGGTTCTCCCAGCCTTTCCCGAGAACATCCTCCACGCGCTTCATGTAGGCCGTTAGCTGCCGGTCAATCTGTTTTGCCCAGATGATTGAGCCAGAAACCGGGGGCAAGTCTCGCACGTGACTCATCTTGCACGACTGGCTCTGCGGGTACTGCACTTTAAACTTGTCGTGCAGCGACTCGATGTCATCCTTCACGCGTTGAATCAGCTGGGTCTGGTACTCCCGGATGGCTCCGCGGATGTGCGGGCGCACGAAGAGAGCGTTGAAGCGGGAGAAGATGCGGAACATTTCGTTGGCGTTCTTGGCAGTGCCCAGCTGGTCACGGAGACGGGCGGTGATGCGGGTTTCCACGCGGTCGATGCGCTCATCGTACCGCTTCATCGCAGCTTCCCAGGCCTCCATCCCTTCCTTTGAGACATCCAAGCCATCTACCTCTTTAACATTCTCATAGGCCAAGTTGACTTCTTCGATGGCATTCGCATCCGCAGCATCAAAGAGGACTTCGGCCACTTTCATGTCAGGAGGTTCGACGGCATCCCCCTGCGCATGCTGAGGAACAGCAGACACCTGCAAATACAGGACAATAACATACAAGGTGAAAATGGGCAGCTCAGGGCTCTAGACTAACTTTTTTTTTTTTTTTTTTTTACACAACTGTGAAAAAGTTAGGGGGGGGAGAAAAAATAAATAAATAAATAAATAAATAAATAAATAAAATCACCCATTCATATAAATATACATAAATGCAGCAGTGGTTGTTCAGAAAATAATTTTACAATAATCAGGTCTCCTTTTGCTAAAATCCACCTTTTCTTGTTCTTTCTTCTCTCTTGAAATACTATAGGTCTCTCTGATTTGTAAATGCATACTGCCTATGAAACTGATAAAAATCTGATAAATTAGTGATCAAAATCTTTTCCACCTCATTCTAATCCTTAAAAAATTACACAATGAAAGCCAATTTCTTTTTTTTTTTTTTTTTTTTTTAGCAGAGTGAGAACATCCCTACTTATTTGCCCTACATTTTAGTTATTAATATACTGTAATGCAAACAATAAAATAAAAGATATATCCTGAGACATCTGAGCGGTGCAATACCTGAGGTCTCAGGACGCGGACGATTACAGCCCTCAGCTGTTCATGCTGTCTCCTGAAGCGCCTCATGTGATCCAATCGGGCCTGCAGCTTTCGGTGGGCCGGGCTCAGACGCCACACCATCTTCAGATTCTCCTCCCGCTTTCTCTTCACGATGTCCCTCAGCAGCACCTGCAGTTTCTCATATTCATCCTCCCAGGTCTGGAACACCTCAAAGCAAGCCACCATCACCTGGTAAAAAGAGTGTTAAGAGAATGTTAAAATAAACATGTACAATAACTAAGTGTAAAAATCGAGGTATATATATTTACTATCGATTAATACCTTCTCAAATTCTTCATAAGCCACGTGCATGAGCTTGCGTGTACCCAGTACTTTGAGGAGCTGCAAGCTGAGGTCACGGGAAATGGCCTCAACCAAACGCAGAGCTCGCTGAATGGGATACTTGGTGTTTCGAATCTTGCGAAGGTGTGTGAAGATGGCCACCAGGGCCTGGCGGATTTTGTCCAGTTCGGTGGCTGACAGGAGGTCATTCAGTGGGAAGTCTTTCATCAGAGGGTTGTAGTCATTCACTGTCTCCACAGCTTGCTTCAGACCTGAAAATAATTCATGATTCCAATTATATACATTATATAATACATTTTACAGTTAGTCACATAGTTAAGAAAGACTTTGAATCAACGTTCATTATTCCACTGACTTTAGAATTATGGTTAATATTCGCTAAATACAACATTTGTATCTGTGAAAAGCACATCTCAGCTAAAACCATAAAAAAAAGAAAATAGTCCTGTAAAAAGAGCCTCACCTGTGTCTGTATCAAAGCTGACGGTGGCGTGGAATCGTTTGCCGTGCTTCAGAATGTCCAAAGTGAGCAAGACCTCTGGACTCTCCCTCTTCTCCTGAATGCGGTTAAGGGCGCGCTCAAGGTTAAGCCAGAAGCTGATCTCCTGCAGTGCCGTCCCAGACGCAGGGTCACGATCCAGTTTGGTCACCTATTTTTTTTTTTATTATATAAAAAGACACTTTATATGAGCTGTGGCTTTTTTGTATTAAAGCAAAAAGTTTTAAGCTTAGGATATTAAAGAAAGGAAAACTTCTGGATTGTACCTTCTGGATTTCCCTGATCCAGCGGTTCACACCTGACTGCAGCTGGTTCAGGAAGGTGGGGTCCTCGACTTTATCACCAAAGTCTGTAACCTTGGGCTTCTCTCCTCGTTCGTAGCATTGTTTGGCGATGTTAGTAATGATAGGATTAATTAGGAGACTGATCTCTGGAATCTCGATGTTCTGCTGTAAGTGTAGCAATCCCATCTCGAGTTCTGCAATCTTTTTCTCCACAGAAGGAGCCATCTTGTCTCCATCCCTAAATCACAGAGAAGTGAAAAGAAACATCAACATATGTAAATTTTCACCCCTTGCCATACTACTTAGCCATACTCCTGAGTTTTGTGCATGCGCATATAGGAGTAGGCCTTGTGCAGCTCAAAACATGGAAAAGGCATGTACTAATTCTCTTTATTAATCATGGATGATACTTTGGCAGATTGGTATTTTAATAGTGCAGTGCTTCTGTGCTTCTCAGCAGAGGAAATTGACCTGCTTTTATTCTGTATTCTGCTTAATGTTGATGGTTAGGATAGTTAGGTTTGTGTTTTGCAGCACATCCTTGTGTGTTAAATGGGCACGGCACAACTGTGCTGCCAAGATAGTAATAGACGTCTAGTAATAGACTGTTGACTGTCAATCAATCAGTGGCGCACCCATGTTTTCCACTGCCAAGATAGCAATATGCCAGGAAATAAGCATTGCAACATGTAAGTAAGATAGGGCCCAAGATGTAGCTTAACACATTATCTACTACAGCAAATCTATTAAACAGTCCCACATTCGTCTGAGACACATTTAAAACATAACCAATCTCAGAATTTACGAACATACCTGTCAGCTTTACCAGACTCCCGGATGTATGACTTGAAGAATGGAGCCACAGCATTGCTGATGAAAGAATGCAGTGTCTCGTAGGGAGAATCTTCACTGAGGGTCAGAACCCGGACTTGAGTTGAGATGGGCTTGTCAGCATCAATGACCCCGGTCCTCTTTATTAAAGCCAGGCTAAAAGCAAAAAAGAATAACAAACAAAAGTTAAAAAGATTTTTGAATGTCAAACATTAGCTTAGCAAGATAAAATTAAACACAACAAAAGTTTTAGACAGAAATTACAGTATTTCACCATGGCCATAAACTAGGAGTGGGCATTTGTTCGTATTTATATTGTGTTTATATATTTATAGGTGTTTATTATAATGTTAATACTTTCCCTACTTTGTGATCAAAAACTCTGTCTTTTTTTATGTTTTGAGGAATTGTGATACTGATTTTGATTTGAGGTTGATATATCGCCCAGCACTACTATGACTCTGAAAGGATGAAAGTTTTACCTGTTGGATTTAATCCCATAGTGAATGTCAATAGAGACTGTGTAGGAGATGCACTCCTTCTCTTCTTCTCCTTCATCCCCAACATCCTCTGAAAAATGCCAAAAAAATTGTTAAAAATATAAATTCAACAACAGTAAATTAAATAAATTCAGGCAATACTGGTGATCAATGAAATGCTACATCATACTGCAATCAGCCAGCAAAGGCTGTGGTGACTTCACTTTCGAGAGATATTGCACTGTCCATTAGGGCTTCAACTAATGATTAATTTATTTTTTTCGATTATTCGATTAGTTGATTAGTCAACGATTATTTCTGCTATGTCCTCCATCTCTAAAAATGATAGAAACAGCTAAACATGGGATTTAAAAGGATTTAAAAGTCCAAATGAATCTCACTCATCATCTCTCATCATCAAGCTGCAAGGAGAATGTTAGAAAGTTGCTTAACTTAAAGAGGGAATGTTACAATATCACCCAATGACAACATGTATCTGTTAATAAAGCATGGCAACCTTTAGATAGACTTTGTTTAATTAATCCTATAAGGGGCTGTCAAAATCTAGTGCTAGTTAAAGATGATCAAGCAGTGTGGGAGACAGATGACAATACAGCACAAAAACAGTATTCTGCCATGTCATTCCTCTCTGCTGCAGATCTGGAAATTGATCTAGAAATCATTCTGCACTGCAGAACAAATAAAGCTGATCTCTAAGATCTTAATAAAACAATATATAACAAATAGTAATATCCATCTCTGAGACATTTAAAAAACTGGCAATCAATTTAGGAGTAGTCTTAAAAATATAGAAATAGCCTCATTAAACAAAAGAATCATTCAGATTCCTGTCCTCTTAGAATGAACTAACGCTTGGGGACACGCCTTATCTGGCTCACAGGAGAGACATGGAAGTAAGCGCATGATCCAATGCCTTTAGCAGGGGTGTCATCCACTGCACTGCACAAACACAGCACACACAAAACACTAGCAGAACACACTACAGTGCCCAAGCCCTTCAGAACAGTATAGTTGCGCTTGGCACCAGTGTTATAGGGCATGCATGTTCATGCATGAGGTGATAAATGCACAAGCTAATTATGGCTGGATCTCCTAAAATATTAAAACCGCAAAGTCTACTTAATGTCCAGTTGTTGTCAGGTAGCTAGCTTTAGCTAACAATACACTTCTCCATTGGCAAAACCAAGATAGACAGGTGTTCTATCAAATTATGCTACCCATCAGTATCTGCTTCATAACAGCACTTTGCATCCACTGACCCACATTTTATAGTGTCGATGTGTTTTTCATAATCGTGTTTTATTTGGGGAACATTAAACAACCTGAGCTAACGCTCATTGAAGGTTTGAGTGTTAAAAAAAGTGTAAAATGTCAATTAATAATACAAATTAAAAAACTTAAAAAATAATAATAATAATAATGCTGATAAGGCGAGCTAAGCTAACTAGGTTAAAGAGACATTAAACCTTTTATATAAGTTGACTTAACCCTCAGCTCAAATTTTTTTTAAAAAGGCTAAAAAAATGGTTGGGTAGTTTGAAAGGGGCACTGGGTGATGTATGGGTTTATGGGCGGGGCAGGAGGGAGAGCAGATTGGCTGAGCTGTTGCATCAGCAGTGTGCCTCTGCCCAACCAAAGTACACGAAAACAGATGAACCTGAGGGTGCTGCAGAGGCAGAAATTACCAATAAAAACTTTTTTTTAAAGGTTAGGACTGGTATGTTTTATTACTTCAAAGGAACACAATTTAGCTATTAATGCAAAAATATAAATTAAGAGTTTAGTGGCTCTTTAACATAGCATAATTATCTAGCTAGCTAACCTCACTAGCTAAGCTAACGCTAACTAGATTAGCAAAAGCAGCCTTCTATTACATAGTAGCTTGAGAAAAGGGTCAGGAAATTTAGCTTTAGCTAACCCCATGCCAGATAGCAAACACAGACTTTGAATCAACATTTATTTTTTCCACTGGCGTCAAAATATTATTATTAATATTAGATAAAAACCTTTGAATTTGTTAGAAGCACATTTTCAGCAAAAAAACATTAATGTTAGTGTAGATTCAGAGCCATTCAAAACCTTTTATGAACGTTGATTCAATGTCAGAATTTCAACAATAACAGATCAAGCCTGTTGGGTTCAGGTATTATGTTAAATAAAGGTTTTAAAGTTTTAATTTTGTTTTTTCATTATTAAATGTAAAATATATACTTAGGTTAATGCAACCAAAACAAGAAGGTGTATTTAATGTTCTTTGCTATCAAGGATACGTGTGTGAGTGAGGCTATTGCTTAGCTAATCACAAAAAATAAACCGAGCTAGGTTAGCCATCATATTTATAACTGTAAGCATCCGGCTGCCTGGCTGTAGATCTGGCTAAAGTTCAGTTATATTGTTATATCGTCACTGAATGCTGCCAATCTGACGCATAGTTACTTCTGAACGAAGACTGATCCACTACGCATGCGCTAACGTTAGCTAGTTTAACATAAGCTAGTATGTTTATTAAACATATTTAGTAAACATAACTAATATATACAGATAAACTGCACACACGCTATCTAACCTTTCAGGCAGCTCCGCTCCACCAGAATGGTGTGAATCTGCGGATCAGCCAAGAACTTCCTCATCTGCTCCACGGAGCTCTTCTCCTCCAGGGCGGTTTCCAGGGAGGCCGGTACCTCGCCGCCATCTTCCAGCAGCAGCGGCACCAGCTTCCGAATGTGCTTCTGCAGCACCGACGTGTCCGCCACCGTCTGCACCGCGGCGGACACCTCCATCGTCCCGCCGCCCTCCTCTCCTCCCCCGCCGCCGCCGTCCGACATTCCCCTCGCTGCTGAACGAGCCGCTGCCGATCAGAGAGACACAAAGGAAAATCTGCACTATCACAGCACCAGCCTCAACACCAGCGCACTGTGACAGCAGCGAATAAAGAGAGGTGCGGGGCGAACAGCCCGGTCTGTCACTTTATTCGCACAAAGCATGCTGGGATATGTAGTTCAAAACGGATCCAAATAAACACTTGTTAAGGATTGTTGAACTACATTACCCACAAACCACTCCGAACAAAAGCGACTCTCGAGTCGCCCCACCCTGGCTAATGCGGCTGCCTGCTAACTGCAGTGCGAGTCATCCTAGCATGCCATGCAACTCATCTGAACTGAAATCGGAAAATATCTTACTCATGCAGCTAGATATAAAAGTACGAGTAAATATATATATATATAAATATTTTAAAATACCATTTAAAAATGATGAGTTTCTTTGATTTTACCAAATTGAAAACCTCTGGAATATAATAATCATAAGGAAGATCACAAGCCATCAAACCAAGCTTTAACTTCTTGAATCTTTGCACCAGGAGGAAAGGCATAAAGTTATCCAAAAGCACTGTGTAAGACTGGTGGAAGAGAACATGATGCCAAGATACATGAAAACTGTGGTTAAAAAACAGGGTTATTTCACCAAATATTGATTTCTAAACTCTTAAACTTTATTAATATGAATATCTATTTGTTAATTCAGCCATATCTGGAAATAAATGCTTTAAATGACAATATGTTTATTTAAATTTGGGAAAAATATTGTCTGTAGTTTATAAAATAAAACAACAATGTTCATTTTACTTAAACATATACCTATAAAGAGCAAAATCATCAGATAAACTGATTTAAAAACTGAAGTGGTCTCATATTTTTTTCAGAGCTGTATGTATAAAATATATATTGTGTGTAGTTTGTAGATTTGTTAGATAAAGAGCAGGTGGATTTTTCTGGGCTTTTCGCTAGGGGGCATCTAGCTATATTCTTGCCTTGCCTTTGACCTGTTTTGCCAGTCCACCAGGGTGCGCTTCAGAATGAGTCGAAAAAGACTAGGTTTAAATGGGGTGTTTTAGAGCAAAATCATCTTTTATAAATTTTTGATAGATTTTTACTGAAATATGTTTAAACTTACTAAACACAGAATAACATCAATCAGCCTTTATACAATTTAAAAAGGACTGAAAACATGAAAAAAAGTTTATTCTTACTTTATTTTTTATTATTTAACATACTACACTTTTTTGTACACATTTTTTTCTACCACATCTTTTCCTTCCCTTCACCTCTATATTAATGTGCTTGGACACAGTTTTATTCATAAATAATAATAAATAATAAATAAATAACTTTATTTTTGTAATATTTTTAAAACAATAATTATAACTTTTATTGTTAAATAACTAATAAAGATACTTTGTTGAGCTGACCATTTAAATTTTACTAAATGGTTAAATTTAAGAGATAATATCTTCGTATTAAAATTATTAAGTGTTTTAAAGAAGTACAAATACCTAAAACGTGCTCTGGGCAGCAAGTCACATGACCGAGATCGACCAATCAGATTGAACCGGCCCAAGGACAGCTCGGTCCAGCGTGTGCAGAATGAGGCTTGACAGGAGGCTGGATGAGTGTGTGTGAGCGTTTGAGGGGGGTGCTGAATAAGGGGCTTATCCAGGGGGAGTACAGAACTACACCGACCAGGATAATGCCGAACAAGTCAAGAAAAGACAAGGTAGTTCACTAATTTAATTAAATAAGAAATATATCTGTTTATTAATCTTTACCTCTCTCTCTCTCTCTCTTTCTCTCTCTCAAAATTCTAATTCAAATTATATATATATATATATATATATATATATATATATATGTGTGTGTATGTGTGTGTGTGTCTTTGTGAGTGTGTCAGTGTTTCTCGTGTTTTAACACACTGTTTTCTGTATACAGGAGTCTTCAAAATCAGAAAAAAACTCTAAGAGTGGGAGCAAACACCAAAACAACCAAAACTCAGAAAAGCAGGTAGAAAACTTATTTTCTTCTTTTTTTCACATGTAATTACAGTATAGATCAGGTATTGTGTCTTTATTCTTTAAAGTCCACTAGTTTCTTTTGATTTTCTGGAAAGAAAGTTATTGCATGTTCAAATAATTGATATTTAAGACAAAACAAATCACGCCTGTTACGGGAACTCATTCCTGTTACTTCTTGTTAAAGACACTGAGCACATTCTAGAGATTTTACCAAAATTTCTATTTTAAAAATAAACCAATAGGATGTTAGAATTAGTTTAGGTAACAGGACAGAGTGTTGAGATTGGCCTCCTTAATCATAGTTACAATAAAATCAAATATACAGAAAAATTAATGAGGGAACCTAATTTTGGTCTTTCCATGATCTTCAGTACAACCAGCTGATGTTACTTCCTGTTGTAGATGCGATTGTAGAATGTTCCACATGTTTCTGCTGGGGTAATGTGTTTCGGTAACAGGACTGAGTGAAACCCAGGGACAGAACTATAATGTGTATTTTAACTTAAATATTATGAATTTATTTTTAAAATATTTTTAAAGCATACACAGGATTTGGAATCACTGAAAAATGCAAATTATTTGTCATGGAAAAATGTATAGATAGAGAGTGGGGACAGTAGTTTTTAATTAATGTTTTAATTACATATTTTACCTTTGCAATCAGGTCAATGTACAAGACACTGTGCTTAGTAATAAAATGTATTTTAAAGTTTTTTGTGTGCACATTCATACATGCAATTTCCTGTGGACAGAAATGGCACTGATTTGATAGAATGGCCCACAAATAGATTTTGTTTTTTAGTACGAAAGATAAAAGCCTATTTTTTAATAAATATGTTGTTACTAAATGATGTACTAATATGCTTTAAGCACACACACGTTTTTCACTGGAAATATTTTGTGTGAATATGTATCGTGTTCTGTGACACATTGAACTGTAACAGTGTTGTGTAGTTTTATAGTTAAATGCTTGTATTGCTCTCTATATATTTAGTGTCCTGTTGTTTAATAAGGATTAAATAGAAGGAAAGAAAAAGTAGTAGCCAGTATTAGTCAGTAACTACAATCCTTGTTTGTAATTCAGTCCCATGTAATTACAGTTCCAGGTAATTTTAAAGAGGGATTCAATATCACTCTCTATTAAATAATTAACATGTAAATTAAGTGGTTTGGTGTAAAAATGTACTGTAAAAAACTTTTTTTTTAACCTGGGACTGGTTTGATTAGTCCTGTCATGATAATTACATAATTGACTAATTGCTTTGTCTTTAAAAGGATATAATTGCTTTGTTATGCTATTCTAGTATCATTATTTCAGTGGCATTTATTGATCTTAAAATTACAATAATATAGTATATTGCAAAATAAATCTTGGTGTCAAAAAATGTTCTGTAAAAAAAACTAACAATGTGTTTTTTTGCTTGGTACTGTTAAAAAATTAATTAATTGATTCACAGAACCAGCATTAATAGTAGAAGTGCACCTGAACTAGGTACCTAACCCCCAGTTGCTCCCAGGTTGCTGTGGTGGCTGCTTCCCTGCCTTCCACCGGTGTGGGTGTGTGTTCTTATTGCCCTAATTACTAGTGTGAGTGTGTGAGTTCACCACCACGGGTGGGTAAACTGGGTTAAACTCTATTGTACCTTTGTAAAAAATAAAAGTACTTGTCAATGTACTGTAATTCTAAATAATTAATATATATTTTCTCGTTATACTTTCTTTAAGTTGTTTTTACTTATGTACTTAATCTGTATTTTACTATACTATACCAAATACAGCTCTGGAAAACTTTAAGAGATCACTTCAGTTTCTGAATAGTTTCTCTGATTTTGCTGCTTATAGAGTAAAATGAACATAGGTGCGCCACTGACTGATTAAAACCCTGACAACAGTCAGCTGTCACAAATTCGTTGCTATCTTCTCAAAGTACATACACCCCGCTCGTTACACACACATACAGGGACACACATCCGTGCACAAACTCAACTTTTACATCAGCAATAAACTGAATACAAAATAAAATAACATAGATAGATAGATAGATACTTTATACTTTAGATACTTTATTGATCCCCGAGGGGAAATTCTTACGATAACATTGCTGTTATCGTAAATTACCTGTTTGCGTACCTTCACAGCATGAAAACCCAGGTCAGTTTCCTCTTCTGAGACACGCAGAAGCACTGCACTGTTAAAATACCAGTCTGCCAAAGTCAGAGCATACATGAAAAGTGACATGCTGATTGGTTTACTTTCTTTTACACCCAAAACACACCCACAATTAATTACAAAGAATCAGTATATGCCTTTTGCGTGTTTTGAGCTGCTCAAGGTGTACTTTTCCCATTGTTACGATATCAAAGACTCACTGATGCCCTAAATCAAGCTGCACATTTCATGGTTGACGGTTCGCCTATAGATCGTTACAAATAGAGCCCATAGAGACAATACAATGTCACAGTATGATCGTTTGTACTGATTTAGTATAAATGATTGGTTCCAAAATTACAGGACATACAGAAGTAATTTAGCACAGTTTAAGTACACTCATTTTTATGTGCAATTGCGGTAAAGTAAGCGTAATCTCAATCTTAGTTCCTCTGTAATCTAAACTAATTTTTTATTCTAATTAAAAAACCTTATACTCTGCGGTTCAGGTCTTTCAGACTGGAAATAGGTCTAGTCCTAAACTTTTCTTTCAATAGAAAATTTCCTTTCTTTTTTTTTTCTTTTAATCATTTTTTCTTTAGTTTGAATCACATATCAATATGACAGTAGTTTTTTTTTACATATTACAGCATTGTGGATTACATCACTATGTGACTCATCTTTTACATTTGTATAAAAGCCAAGAAAGAAAAAATAAAATAAAACAAAAAATCTTGAACAGAACAATGACAATTACACAAATAATGGGCATTCTGGGAAATAGACTTTTTTCACTTCTTCCAAATTCCTTCATATTTATCATTCTGAAGACTTACAGAGAAAGGTATTCTTTCCATTATATAGATTTTGTAGATTTATATCATACCAGTTCCCAATTAATGATATTTCTGGCCATTTTTTTATGATTGCTTTAGGAAATCTCCTTTCAATACGCTTTGTAGTCCAACTTTAAACTTAATCTAGTTTGGAAAACGATGAGAAGGTTCCTGTCTAGTGTTAAGATTGGTTTCATGCTGCTTCATTTGAATTATTTGCATTAAAATGAAGACACTAATCTCTTACGTAATGGTATAGTAGCACACTGAACAGATTCTGCTAACAAAAGCCTATATGCTCAGATTGCTCCACTACAAAACACCTGATCTTCACGCAGGAACACGATCCTTATCCGTGCCCCCTCAGCCCCGCAGCCTCCGATGCAATTAGGGTGACAGGTGATCCACCTCTTCCTTGGACAGGAACTCCAGGGTTGTAAAGGTAATCTGCTCTCTGTGACTTTTGTTTCCACAGAGCTCCAAAAAGAAGAACAGCAGTGCGCCCCCCACCGCCCAGCTGATGCGGGTGAAGCACTCTTCCTCACAGGGGGCACTGAAGAGAGAGAAGAGGCTGAGCATCTCCTGCTTCCCCATCAGCACAAACAGAGAGCTGCACAAGCTCTCAGCTTTCAAAGGTACAAACAAACACACACACACACACACACACACACACATCGATGATGTTGTTCTGTCGCTGTCTCAAGAAAATCATGAATTTCAGGAAAACACAGGTCAACTGTCAAGATCAAAATGTCAATGTAAGTTAAAAGTAGGTAAATCTTACAGTACCATGGAGCCTTATGCCCTCCTTCTGGCTGTCAGATATATACCTACTAGCTCAAAACAGCTAGCTAAAAACAATATGTTATCTGTACAATATGTTATCTGTACAAACTCAAAATCCTGCATCCAATTTTAGCAAACGAAGCAGGAAACCAGGAACTCACTTGACACTATGTCCCGATTATGGATGCCTACCATCTAGTCGAAGTTCACTGTAGAAGAAAACAGCAAGATGAATGGTCCAGCAATCCACAAAATAAACTGTATGAAATATCCCTTATCATTAATATTAAATGCAATACAGACTTCCTTAATAGACAAGATCAGACAATCATGACCGAATTGGACTGCTCTTACCCACCGCCACCTCCTGATTGGTGAACAGACTCCATATATATTAATATAAACATACTGATTAAAGTCTGTGATGCTCAAGTTATAAACATTGTTGATGCAGTAAAATAGCCAACATGTTGCTGATATGGCACAAAACCCAAACAAACAAACAGTACCATGGAATTTAGTGGCATTTAAAATGTGGACACAGATTCAAATCACTGATAAAAATTCCGTATATGATATAGCAATAAACTGTAGACAAAAAAAAATGAAAACAGTGAAATTTGAGAAGTTTTTAAGATTTGCAGAAAGTGTGCAATAACTTTTTAAACCAACTTAGGCAGGTGCATAAATTTGGGCACCCTTGTCATTTTATAGATTTGAATATCTTTAGCACTAATTATTGGAACACAAAAATTATTTTTATAAATGTATGCACCTGCCTAATTTTGTTTAAAGAATTATTGCACACTTTCTGTAAATCATATAAACTTCATTTCACTTCTCAAACATCACTGTGTTCCTCTGCTATATGATATATTCAACTGAAAGGAAAATCATAAAAAATATCAGGAGTGCTCAAATTTTTTCATATCACTGTATATATTTAGGGTGTATTTTTTTTGTGTCCTCATGATACCATAGACATACTGATATCTCCTATAGATCGCTAAAATAGTGCTCATAATGTCTATTGATGTACACTGTTCTAAGGGTCAAATGACTAGTATTTCAAGGAAGCCACTGTCAACAATCAAAACTAGCATCTGGGTCACACTACACATCCCAGTAAAATGAGAATGGAGGGTAGGAGGAAGCATGTAACATGCTTTTACTAAGTGCAGTCTTAATCTGATTGGGTTTTGCTTGGTCAGAGGATGCCTCAGCAAACACTGAAACTGATATTATGCAAAACTTTTCTTTAAATTAGTCAAACTGTCAGGTGCGGGTGCAGGGAGGACGCAGAGGTGGACGCAAATGCAAACAAAAAAGGGATTTATTAAAGAAAACAAATACAAAATACACCGGGAATAAACTGAAAACAGGACTGAGGAAACTGGGGAACACATAGAGCACTGACAGATGATAAACATACAAGGATCGACACCGGGGAAATGGAACACGGACCTTAAATAGAGGTGCACACACACAGGAAACAGGAAACACCTGGGACGAAGGGGCGGAGCTACAAATGAACACAGGTGAGTGGAAAAACACTGGGAATGAAACACAGAGGAGCCGGGTCACATGAGAACATACAGACAAGAGAACAGACAGGACATGACACAAACTGTCTTTAAAGTATACATTTAGTGATATTTAGACTGCAGGCATCAGATTTTTGTTTCTCAAAGCTAGATTTGGGGTTTTACGTCTTTATATCTTATGCAGCATGTTTATTGGCTGGCTGCAAAGCAAAAGTTTGATTATTCCCTGACTTATGTAAACTCTGAGATTTCCCATTAGTGCAAGTGAATGCACTTCATGTAAAGGCCAAATTTGACCATCACTTGATTAAACAGTTGATGCTACTTTGAAGACGAAATCATCAGGTTTCTTCAAATTAATTTATCGAACATACACTTTAAATTTTAAAATGCTTAACAAACTGAGGGGGACTCACAACTCATTGTACCATGGTCAGTGTACCAAATAGGCTTAGGATTAAGAATTGATGGCCCACATGGATCCGCATCCTTTTAACATTCAGGAGATAGGACGATGCATAATTCATGCCGCAGCGGACGCCTGCAAATGTTTGCACTCAATCTTGATGATATACTATCCCCAATCTCGACTGGAAAACAACGCGTGCCCCATTTGTATGAAGGAGTGCTGTTGTTAAACAAGGCCACAGCCATGATTGAATACTGGGGGGAGCAAATCAACCACAGTACAGGGAATTTAATAACACATGTAAAGAAAACTATTATTATTAAAATGATTAATAAAGTATAACTCCATCTCCAAAAAAACATTAACACTATTTTAAAGGAAAATCTACATAAATAAAGGAATGCAGTGATTTAAAATCTCGTACACCCATATTTTATTTACAATAGGATGTAGAACACAAATCCGATTCTTGATTTATTTTATTTTTTTAATTTCTTATTTAAAAATGCATCTCCACAAGTTGGGGCAAGAAAACAAAAGGCCATAAGAATAAGTGTTATGAATAAAAAACAGCCCCAAAGCTCAATAGTTCAGAACAGTTTTCTATTTTGCCTCGCTTGAGTTTTGGCCCAGATAAAGTTACTGTGTATTGGGTTCAATAGTGTTGACGTATGGCTTCTTTTTTTCTTCTTTATAATACAGCTTTAACTTCCATTCATGGATTGCATGGTAAACAGAAAATGATTTCCAGAAGTGTTAAGCCCATGTTTCATTGTAGAATCATGCCTGTTTTTAATGCAGTGCCAACTGAGGGCCCGAAGATCACCAGCATCCAAAATTGACAGTTGATTTTGTCCCTTGTACACAGTGATTTCTCCAGATTCTCTGAAGCTTTCGATGATGTTATTTACTGTAAACAGTGGGACATCCAAAGTGGAGATGCATGAATACCGATACTGGTATCAGGTATCGGCCTGATGCCACGCCTATTAACTAGTACTCCGATACCAACATCCGATACCCAGATTTACACAGCACAGGAAGTGTCACGAGAGAGAGAGAGTCAGAGAGAGATAGCACGTGAGCGTGAGAGAGAGAGAGAGAGAGCACTCAATAAGGTGAGTGAGTTCACCAACCTAATTAGCACGACGGCACTTATGAAGCACCACGTCCAGCCAGCACTAGTCCACCTTGACAGAGGTCATCAGAGTTCATACACCCAATGCAAAGTAACCACATACAATAAAACAAAAAACACTGGTAAAAAAGTCCATAGTGAAATGCTGCTCGCTCCTCTTAATCCCACCTACTCCCCACTTATTTCCTTCCTGTTTTTTCCTGTAACGTTTATATAATGTGATTGTGTCACAACAAAATTCAAAATATACAAATTACTGTTGCATTGTAGTACTTTCATGTTGCAGGCAGTAGCCACATTGCTGTTAATTGCCCATTGAGGTTAATTTATGCTTTTCTGTCTCTAAGTCTTCCCAATTTTACAGAGAGCAACATTCAGGGCCCTGTGTCGTTTAAATAGCTATGGAGGTAACGCATATATTTATGGTGATGGGAGTGTTTGTCTAGAAGTGAGGTGAGTAAATTTCTGGTGTATTGCTATCTTGGCAGCAGAAACACTGGTGCACCACTGACTGATTAAAACCCTGACAACAGTCAACCATCAGACTTCCATTCCTACCTTGGCTATGCAGGTGTGCTGTGCCCTTCGTCCACGCTCTGGGCGTGTACACCGCCGCTCTTTACACAAACACACACACACTGCACCGCCTTGTGCAAACACAACGTTTGCAAAAAAAATTAAACAGAATATACAATAAAATAACATTAATGTTCCCGCGTATTACCTGCTCACGCACATTTACAGTGTAAACACGCTGGTTAGTTTTCTCTGCTATTAAGATAGCAAATCACCAAAAACAGAGTGCACTTGGCTTTTAATGGGATGATTGGTTTATTTCATGTTATGCACAAAACACACTCATGATTAAGAGAATTAGTTCATGCCTTTTGCATGTTTCAAACTGCACAAGGTGTATTTTTTGCGTCCTCACGATAACAAAGACATGCTGACACAGCCTAAATCAAGCAGCCGATGGTTGGTGGCTCGCTTATAGATTGCTTAAATAGGGCCCTTAGGGTTTTTACATTAGCCAGAGGTTCTATTATATTGTTACAGTCATAAACAGTTTTTGCTGTCCGGGTCGACCAAAGGAGAATGGGTTCCTCTTACCGAGTTCTAGTTTCTAACAAGATTTTTACCTCTTAGGGTGAGGGAGTTTTCCTTGCCACTGTTGCCACCACTATTAGTGTGGTGCTTACTCATAAGAGGCTTGGACTTGTGTGTCTGTAAAGCTGCTTTGTGACAACATTTATCGTAAACACGCTATAAAAATTAACTTGAATTAAACTGAGTAATTCCTTTTTTAATTCATGCTTTTCATTCAACAGAAATCACTTTATTTTTTCCATAAAAAAAGATTTGCAAATAATTGCATCCACCTTTTCTTCAACCCCCCATTTCATCCCAACAGTATTGTATGGAGCACTATCATCCCAGAAAACCCAGAATTACACTGATCCACAGCTCAATGCCTCCCTCTATAGCCCATAGCTGGCATTAGACATAGTGTCAATGATGTGCTTTTGCACAGCTGTGTCAGAATAGGGGGCAAGTGCATTATTTAGAAGGGGTGTCCACAAAAATATTTCAAGAAACAGTTTATCATTTTCAACAGTTTACGACATTCTATAATCAGCATATAAATAAGACTGGTCTTTGGTATAAAGTATTGTGTTCACAACAACAAAATAATAATAATTATTTGTGTCAAGCTCCAAAACCATAGAAAAGAAAATAGATATCAAAACAAGTGGAAAAAATGTTCAGTAGTAAAGCCATTATAATGATGGTCAGGAGTATTTCAGCCCTAATCAGCCTTTAGTGGTGCAGTGAATAACACCATTACCTGCTAATGTGCTACCACATCGTGTGGGAGGCTGGGGGCTATGCTGCACTACACCAATAAGATTCCTTAAGCAAGACTCCTAACACTACATTGGCCAAAATCTGTAATAGAATCAACATTGTAAGTCACTTTGAATAAAAGTGTCAGCTAAACTTAATTCCTCTGTGATGGGGAGCTGAAATTAGCGATTCATTTATTTTATTTTTCCATTCCACCTTAAATGTAGCTTAATTCTGCCATTTGTTGCACCATTTAAGTTAGCTAGCTAGCAACTCCTGAGACGAACCACTAGCGATTTTTCTTAAATGTTCATTATGAAGAAAATAGCCATAAAACATTAAATTTTAAGGAAAATACTAATATTTGTTGTTTTTTTAAGTAAAGCCACTCCAATGAAGTACAGCGTTATACAGGAGTTTCAGTTTAGTTCTACAGCAGTATTAGTATTAGCCGCTAACAGTGCTAAGCGCTAGCTCTTTTGTCGTTCAGAGATATTATCGACCTGTAGCCTGCTGCTAAACCCGGCTAGCACTGCTGGAGCAGCATCTTTTGGCGTTCAGAGGTGAGTATATCAGCCTGTAGCCTGAGTGTTTACTGTGTTAAAACAGTCTAGTCTGCCAGGTGTGTATCACAATAATCACACAACACCATTATTACATTACTACACTATCACTGTCCCTTTTCAAAAAAAACCAAACAAAAAAAAAAACAGTTAACTACCATTACCATTATTAAATCACAGATTAAATCAGATTGTGATTAATATTATCTTTTCTTTTTTTTATGGAATTGGCAACAGTAATACAAATCTAAGTTTTTTTCTAACACAAATTCCTTTTTTCACATTTAAGTGCCCATTATCAAAAGCTTAGTCTAATTAAAGAAAGAAGTGTGATTAATCCTGATTAATCTATCAGAACTCTTTTGCATTAATATATTAATTTGATTATTTTTAATCAGTTTTACACAAATAATAATTCTTTATTAAAAAAAAATAATTGGATTACAATGTAATTACAGTGAACTGCAGTAGTTAATATTGTAGAGAATAACAGAGAATAAAAAAAAGTAATATTAATATCCTCTATGATCTTTTGTGTGGCTTTGATGAAGTTGAGGTTCACCACAGTTTAGCACAATCTTGTTACAATAGTCCTGAAATTCTCAGAAGGCTTCTTCTGCCTTCTGCTGGATCCTGACAACTGTGAATGAGGAGGAGCTGCTGAGTCTGTAAACCCTCCTCTATTTATTCCAGCCAATGCTGCTGTAGTTCACCATGCATCCTGGTGACACCATTCTTCCTAGCAGCAGTGAACCAATAGGTTCCGCATTTCCTGCTGACATCACAGGCTAGCCAGTTCCCTCCAGCAGCAGGGAGCTTCATTTTCTGCTTGGCTTTTGTGCTAAAATGGAGGCTGATTCCCTGCCCTAAGTGGACTGCCTTCCCTCAGCCGAGTATACATGCTGACATGCAATAAAGCAGGAAACAGGATGGTGGTGGACGCGCCTAATTCCAACGGGCCTTTTCAGCCGGTGGCCCTGATGCACTTCAGAGGTAGGTTATCCACTCGAACTGCTTCCCCCTTAATCTAGAGGAGAATGGAGACCGATAGAGAGACCGAGAGAGCTCTGCTAGAGGATCTGCTCTGCTGAGCTACAGGAGGAGCTTTTTTCGGGCTGTGGATTGAAGGTTTGAGTTGGCTGGTGTTTGGTATCTGTTGTAATGATTGGTCAAGCATTCCAGGCAAAGCGCAGGGAGACGGGAGAACCCAAAAAAAGCAGTTTAACAAACCCTCTGCCCATCCCCCACAACTGTGATGTCAGAGGAAGTGAGCTCACAGCTGATTGGAAGGCTGTTTAGGACTGTGTTTGAAATGATACAGATTTATAAAAGCGAGTGTGAACGCAGCACGCACTGATATAACTGAATTATATTGCTTAATAGATTTGTTGACTGTGCAGCTAGTTTTCCTCGCTCTGTTCTCTTCTGAGAACATTTGATTGCCTTTAATGTATTTTCCAATAGCTAACACACTAGGACTGGGTGATATGACCCTAAATGATATCTTGATATTTTATGGTATTTACACGATAAATATACTCTTGGCAATATTACAAAATATGACACTGAATTTAAAAAAAAAAAAAAAAAAAAATTTATATATATATATATATATATATATATATATATATATATATATATATATATATATATATATATATTTCAAGAATATACACTATTGCAGTAAAATAAAAAGTAAATTGTAGTCAGTGATCCAGAATGTCATGATGATACTAATAATGCACACCACATATCTCCAGTTGTTGGTAAAAAAAAAAATGCTTTATGTGGTTTTGGTTGCAGTACTTCATTTTACAGGATATATGAGGTATTTTGCAGGTTGGGTGTGTGGTTTTGTGTATTGTGTTAATCAGAAATTGTGTTTTAACGTTCACAAAAAAATGTCAGAGGATATTGGTGCTGCCTCTCATCTCCCAGTCTTTCTTTGATTTAAGAGAGAAAGTAGGTGGCTACAGTGGAAAATAGAGAGAGAAAAAAAAGAACAGGTTTTGTTCCCCTGGCCATTATTAGAGTACTGTGATTTTTTTCTCATAACTTTCCAAAAAAATATCTGTTTGTTATATTAACAAGACTACAGATTAAACAGAAATCATGATTTTTTTCATTCTACATGCTATACAACAGGGTTTGATAAAACAATCTTTTAAAAACTAAGCTAATTTTAACAAAATATTTAACACAATCCCAGTATCTTAATTATCTTAATTACTTAATCACACACCCAATCTGCAAAATACTCATATATCCTGCAAACAAAGCACTGCAACCACAACTACATATTGGTTATCAAAATCTAACTTTTACACTAAATGGCAAATAACACTTCATTCATATTACCAGATTTTTATCTGCACACTGTTGGGCATAATAAGCAGTGCTGGAGCTCATCTTCCAGTTTTTCTTTGATTTAAGAGAGAAAGTAAGATGGTTATTTAACCTTTTAAATAGAATTCAATTAAACTGTCAACTTAATCAGACAGCTCTTTGGACATGGCAAAAATACAGCCCCACATCAGAGGATGTATTAAATGTACAATATTTCTTTAAAGTGAAGATCAACATTCCTGTATGTTGGTAATACTGTGTTTATTCTTATTAAGTTAATCTTGCAAAATGCTCTTGAATTAAATTTCCCATCAAATGTAGATGAGGGTAAACATGTCCTTGGACTCAGTAGAAGACTGTTTCACTGACTAACTAACAGAATGTGAAGAAGTGTGGTTTATTCAGTCACCCACACTCTCATATTGAATACTGATTATGAATGACATCAAACCAGCATCTGCCTCATATGTTGGTCATTTATCTGTGCTATTTCTGTGTGTATCTGGCATTTTCTGAAGAGTCCAGGCTGAGGACAGGCCTGCTCACACTGACACTGCCCAGGGCAGACTGTTATGTATCTATGTCACATCTGGTGCTGTTAGCTCCTCTGTTTCTCACGCACCCAGCTCTGACAGAGGTTCTCAGTCTAACAACTACATTACCCAGAACGCACCACCCGCTGACACGCACACACCCAGTCACACGTCACCTCACCTGCTCCAACCAGGAAGCCCCGAATATTAGTCTGGCACTATTTAAGGACACCTCTCACACACTTCTGTGCCGGGTATTGTTGGATTTTCCTCATTACTAAGCGTTACTCTCTATTGTCTCTGTTATCTTCGTGTATGACCTTGTTTTGTTTTTTCTCGACGCCGATTTTTGGATTATCTCTGATTGTGGATATTTTTGTGTATGACCTGGACTGTTTCACGTTTTTTGATTTTGGATTACCTCTGATGTTGGCCTGCTTGTGTTTGAACTCTGGACTGTATCTCACTCATGGTATGGTTATCCCTACGTTGCTTCTGTTTACCGGTGCTCTAACTTTGTTTGTACGACTACCCTTTTTTCTACCTGCTATTTTAATAAACAACCCGTTTTACTGCATCTGCGAGTGTCTGTATTCTGTGCACACCATGACAGAATACCCGGCCTCTCTCGATCAGACAGCAGATGCGGATATGCTAAGATCAGGGTTGTTTAATCAAGGCAGATTGCTCGGTCAGCACCAGCAAACACTCGCCGGTGTGACCCACGCTGTTACTGAGTTAGCTAGCCAGCAAGCTAACCAGCAGCAGCAGCTCTCTAGCATTCTCGAGCACCTCAAGGGCTTAGCTGTAGCTAACGCTAGCCCTGTAGCTAACACTAGCACCATTAGCTCTCCTGTCTCCGGCTTTCAGGTGTGCAAGCCGGAGTATTTTGATGGTTCCCCGGAGAAATGCAGCGGATTTCTCTTACAATGCTCCGTATTTTTTAGTAACGCTTCTCCCGCCTCAGACAAAGCTAAGATCGGCTTTATTATTTCGAGGCTGTCTGGTAAAGCACTCGACTGGGCTACGGCGGTTTGGGACACCATTTCTGAAACCAGCTATTCGGAGTTTTTGACTTTGTTTCGAGCAGTTTTTGATCACTCACGCTACGGACAATCCTCTGGAGAGCTTCTACTGGCGTTAAAACAAGGTCAAAAAACTGTTGCTTCATATGCCATGGAGTTTCGCACTCTGGCAGCTGGCAGTGGCTGGAACAACGCTGCACTCATCTCTGTGTTCAAGAATGGACTTAACCCTGAAGTTTTGAAGGAGTTAGCATGCAAGGATGAATCCCTTACCTTGGATCAGCTGATTTCCCTCTCCATTCGGTTAGACCAGCTGCTCTCTCGCCAAACCAAGACCAACCTCCACGTACAACCCACTCCAGCAGAGCTACCTCACGCTTCATCAGACTCCACAGTGGAACCCATGGATGTTCAAAAGTCCAGATTATCTCCAGCGGAACGCCAACGCCGCATTCGGTTCCATCTTTGTCTCTACTGTGGAGAGGCTGGGCATCGCAAAGCTGCATGTGGTCTCCTGACCCGATCCGTGAAGGCTCCAGCCCTGGGAAAGCGCGTGGGGGGCTCTCCACGCGCTAACGTGGTACGTAATTCTATCTCTAATCACAAAGCTAAATGTTTTACGTTACCCGTTATTATCTCTTCACCCACTGGTATGTTCTGTGTCCCAGCGCTTGTAGATTCCGGGTCGGAGGGGAACTTCATCAGTTGGGATCTGGTCAAGGAACATGGCATCCCTACCCGTGACCTGCGCCGTCCCATTTCTATTCACGCGGTGGATGGGAAAACTGTACGCTCCAAGGCTATCACTCGTCAGACACTTCCCGTCGCTCTTCAAGCCAGCGCTCTGCATCACGAGGAACTGCCCCTGTTTGTGCTTCCCTGCTCTGAACACCCGGTGATTTTGGGCATGCCATGGCTCAAGTTTCATGATCCTGTGGTTTCCTGGACTGATGGTGATATTACGGTTTGGTCTCCCTCTTGTTATGAACATTGTTTAGCTCTTAATGAGTTAGCTTTACAGTCTACCTCGGTAGAAAGTCCTGACGCAGTAGATACTCCTGTTATCCCCTCTGAATACTCTGATTTTCTTGATGTCTTTAGCAAAGCCAATGCCACTAAATTGCCTCCACACCGTCCTTATGACTGTGCTATAGATCTAGTGGAGGGAGCTACGCTGCCCAAAGCTAGAGTCTATCCCCTCACCCTCGATGAAGAGAAGGCTATGGCAGACTATGTTGAGGAGGCACTCGCTCAGGGTTTCATCCGCCCGTCTAAATCTCCGGTTGGTTCAGGGTTCTTCTTTGTCAAGAAGAAAAACGGGGGGTTGAGACCCTGTATAGACTACCGTGGGCTTAATGACATAACTAAGAAATTTGCGTATCCGTTACCCCTCATACCCAGCGCTCTCGAGCAACTTCGTGAAGCTTCCTTTTTTACGAAATTAGACTTACGCAGCGCGTATAATTTAATTCGTATCCGTGAGGGTGACGAGTGGAAGACTGCCTTTACCACTACTAATGGGCACTACGAATATTTAGTGATGAGTTTCGGTCTCGCTAACGCCCCGGCAGTCTTCCAGTCATTCATGAATGACATATTTAGGGATATGATTGGGAAATACGTCGTCCTATTTATAGACGACATTCTGATTTATTCAGCTGATTTTGAGTCTCACGTGATCCACGTACGTTCCGTTCTCCAACGCTTACTGGAGAATAGCCTTTATGCCAAAGCAGAGAAATGCGAATTTCACCGTCAACAAGTCTCCTTTCTCGGCTATGTTATTAGCTCCCAAGGCGTCCTGATGGACGACACCAAAGTTTCAGCTGTCACTGACTGGCCCGTTCCGCAGTCTATTAAGGATCTCCAGCGCTTTTTAGGTTTCGCAAATTTCTATAGGCGATTTATCCGCAATTTCAGTGGTATAGCTGCCCCTCTTACTGCTCTGACCAAGAAAGCCACTAAGATCCTGAATTGGTCCCCCGAAGCTGAGCAAGCTTTTAATAAGCTTAAAGCTGCATTTGTGTCCGCGCCTATACTAGCTCACCCTAAGCCCGAACTCCCGTTCGTTGTCGAGGTCGACGCTTCTGATACTGGGGTAGGGGCTGTTTTGTCACAGCGTAGTGGGTTTCCGCCTAAAATGCATCCCATAGCCTTCTTTTCACGAAAAATGTCTCCTGCGGAGCGCAACTACGGCATAGGGGATAGAGAGCTTCTTGCTGTCAAACTGGCTCTCGAAGAATGGCGTCACTGGCTGGAGGGGGCCGCGCACCCATTTACTGTTATCACTGATCACAAGAATCTCGAGTATTTACGCTCTGCCAAACGTCTTAATCCTCGCCAAGCTCGTTGGTCATTATTTTTCTCTAGATTCGATTTCTCTATTTCGTTTCGCCCTGGCAACCGTAACACTAAGGCAGACGCGCTATCCCGAGTCTATACTGCTCCGGATAGCGCATCTCAGTCTTCCGAACCTGAACGCATTCTTCCTCCGGCCGTCAAAATTGCAGCTATTCGCTGGGAATTAGATGATCTCATTCAACAGAGTGTAGCGCACTCACCACCTCCTGAGGGGTGTCCCTCTCACAAAACTTTCGTTCCTGAACAATTCAGAGATCGTCTTATTAGCTGGGCTCACTCTGCTCTCACCTCGGGCCATCCCGGCGTTACGCGCACTCTGCAGCTAGTATCAGCTCGCTATTGGTGGGAAACCATGCGAGCTGACATACACGCTTTCGTCTCCTCCTGTTCCGTTTGTGCTCAATGCAAAACCCCAAAAACCCTTCCAGCCGGTAAGCTTGTTCCTCTACCTGTACCAGAAAGACCCTGGTCTCACATAGCTGTAGATTTCGTCACCGATTTACCTGTCTCCGAGGGTTACACCACAGTACTCACTGTTGTGGATAGATTTTCCAGGGGGGTTAAGTTTATTCCTTTCTCTGCCCTGCCCACTGCACTTCAAACTGCACAAGCCATTTACACACACGTGTTTAGACATTATGGTATTCCAGAGGATATTCTCTCTGATCGGGGCCCTCAGTTTACTTCCAGGGTTTGGAAAGCATTTTTTGAACATTTGGGTGTTCATGTTAGTTTAACCTCAGGGTTCCATCCCACTAGTAACGGTCAATGTGAACGTGTTAATCAAGAATTAGGCAAGTTTCTCCGTCTGTACTGTTATAAGCACCCCTCTGACTGGTCTCAGTTCCTTATATGGGCTGAGATTGCGCAGAATTCTCTCACTAACTCCACTTCTGGTCTCACACCGTTTCAGTGCGTTCTGGGTTACCAACCTCCGTTAGCTCCGTGGACAGCCGTGTCCTCTGAGGTTCCTGCGGTGGACGACTGGATGAAGCGGAGCGAGCAGGTGTGGGAGGAAACTCACCAGCAGGTTTCGGAGGCGTTACGCAAATACAAGGAGCAGTCCGACAGACACCGAGGCAGTACCCCCCAGTATCAACCCGGGGATCGAGTGTGGTTGTCCACCCGGGACTTGAGGTTTGAGGGGGAGTGCAGGAAACTTCTGCCTAAGTATATTGGGCCTTTCAAGGTTTTGTCTCAAATTAACGAAGTTACTTATAAGATTGAACTTCCAGCCCAGTATAGAGTCCATAATTCATTCCATGTATCTCTCCTGAAACCTCTTGTCCCAGGTCCACTCGCAGAGGGTCTTCCGGATGACGTACCGCCCGCGGCTGTGGAGGGGGAGGCTTCATCCACCTACGCGGTGAAAGAGGTGCTGGATTCTCGCAGGCGCGGCGGTGGGCTCCAGTATCTCATTGAGTGGGAGGGCTACGGCCCCGAGGAGCGCTCTTGGGTTGCTGCCAGTGATGTGCTGGATCCGGCTCTTTTGGCTGAATTTCATGCTAGTCATCCGGGCAAACCTGCTCCTAGACCCCGTGGGCGTCCCAAGCGCTCACTTTCCTCGTCGGTTCCGGTTCATCGGGGTTCCCAGCTCCGCAACCCCCGCCTGTCCGGCACCTCTGTGGCTACTCCTGTTCCTCCCGCCGGTACTCCCTGTCCGTCGGGTGGTCGTCGTCGTGGTCGTCCTCGTTCCGTTCCCGTTCCGACTCCCTCGGGGGGAGGTACTGTCACATCTGGTGCTGTTAGCTCCTCTGTTTCTCACGCACCCAGCTCTGACAGAGGTTCTCAGTCTAACAACTACATTACCCAGAACGCACCACCCGCTGACACGCACACACCCAGTCACACGTCACCTCACCTGCTCCAACCAGGAAGCCCCGAATATTAGTCTGGCACTATTTAAGGACACCTCTCACACACTTCTGTGCCGGGTATTGTTGGATTTTCCTCATTACTAAGCGTTACTCTCTATTGTCTCTGTTATCTTCGTGTATGACCTTGTTTTGTTTTTTCTCGACGCCGATTTTTGGATTATCTCTGATTGTGGATATTTTTGTGTATGACCTGGACTGTTTCACGTTTTTTGATTTTGGATTACCTCTGATGTTGGCCTGCTTGTGTTTGAACTCTGGACTGTATCTCACTCATGGTATGGTTATCCCTACGTTGCTTCTGTTTACCGGTGCTCTAACTTTGTTTGTACGACTACCCTTTTTTCTACCTGCTATTTTAATAAACAACCCGTTTTACTGCATCTGCGAGTGTCTGTATTCTGTGCACACCATGACAATCTATGAACAAAAAGCACATGGTTTAAAGTCAACAAAACAAAACTTTAATGCATAGAGGCTGTATTTTTACAACAAAAAAAATTCCCTGAACAGTTCATACATTTTAGTTAATGTAGACATTTGTTCCATAGAATGTGCTACTCTGTGTAATTTTCAGGTAAATAACATAATTTCCGATTATTGATCCTGAGACCACCTTGCGCTGATGCTGCCTTCAAGTCCTCCTCGGAAAATACTACTTACGAGTTTGAAGGTCGTAATTACGACTTGACTTGCGTTTGAGTGTTTTTTGGTCGTGTGGAAATGGAAGCCATTAGGAAATCCTTTTGTTTAAACTTTTGGCTTAGTATAATAAAAAACAGGTTTATTTCGCCCTACTTTAAGAGAATGAAGCAAAAAAGACACGCATTACACTGATCAAAAAAGTTTCGCTACTTTCTGCATTTGTTTTTTTTTTTAAGTAAATTTAATTTCAGATAAATTTAAGTAACTTCAATTCAGTAAATCAGCAAAAATAAATTAAGTAAATTTAAGTAAAAAAAAGAATTGACTAAAGTTATGTTCACTTATTTACTCTATGTAACATTTAAGTCTTAAAACCGAGTTGGGTTAAAAAAAAAAAAAAAAAAAAAAAAATATATATATATATATATATATATATATATATATATATATATATATATATATATATATATATACTCTTGAGCAAGACTCAAGATTCATCTGTCCAGAATGCAGTATGCTCCTGTCCTGATCATTGTCTAGTTTTTTTCTTGCAAACTTAAGTCCAAAACATAATGTTTTCCCCCTTTTTGCACACCTCCCAACCAGGCTGAAAACAACCAACCTGGAAACCTGGCAACCATTGACCTATTATTGTGAAGTATACTGTCTGTGTGTACTGGAGAAGACAGCAAGTATTAGATGATAGTTGGCCTCAGTAAGCCTGTGTGTATGTATATAAACAGAAGCAGGTACCTCCATGTCGTGTAAGTGTTGTACTGTAGGCTGTAGGGTTTTATTAATAACTCTTTCTTTGAGCAGATAAACATCAACACCACGGGTGCAGGGGCAGAAATCATGTGTCTGTTTACTGCTGACTTTCCAAGGATTGAGCTTCCAACAGCTAAATGAACCTGCTCTCCTGCTGCTAGTGATGCTTTTTAAAGCACACAGAGGGAAAAGGTGGAGATTGACAGACGTTAAAGGTTAAATAGATTTGCATCATTACTTAATAACAAGAAATAACAGAATAAAAAAAAATTAATGTATTTTTTTTCGCACTATAAGGTGCTACAGATTATAAGGCGCATTTAAAGAGACACTAAGGAACTTCTAATTCAGCAGGTCTCGCTACTGTGTGGTTTTAGGAGGTAGTTAACTAAGTTAAGTAAAGCTAAGCTAAGCTTTATCACAAAACTGTCATTAAAAAAACTTTCTTTTAAAGTTAAACAAGCACTGGATATTAATCTACACAGATTTCTCTCCTAAAAACTGTTTATTTCAGTGAGTAAAGCACTTCTGTTTATTTACAGTAAGCTTAGATTCCCAAAATTTTTAAGCACTAAGACTGGAGCATTAACATAAGTGGCTAACGGCTAGCGGTTATTGGCTAATGTCGCCTGACAGCACTATACTGAGGACTCCTGAGTGTTCCAGTAAGCCAGGACGAAAAAAGATAAACAGTGATTCCCCACTGGCTACCTTAGGGAAACTTTTAGCTCATATATCATGAATAACTGCTTGGCCCTCTGTGTTGTTGGCTGTAAGAGCAATAAATACTTAAATAAACGAACAATTACACTGTGAACATGGTTAGTCACGTGATTTACTCAATACTATACAACAATGATTATTCACACTCATTAAAACTAGTTTGAAGTATTAACCTTAAATGGTTTAAGGCCGTCGGTTTCCTCAAATCTTTTAAATTTATTTAACTTGTCAAGTTTTACAGTGTAGTGACGAACAGGGGAAGATTGGCCTTCCAAATTGGGTCGAAGATTTTGGGTAAAATAAAGTAAAATCCCTTGTCACATGACTGCAGTCCATGTAAATTAGTTGAACCATTAAGGAATAGGTAAAAGTAGTGTATTTGAATATGCAAACAGGTGCAAGGTGTGACAGTATTAGCATCTGAGCTTTTCATGCACAACCACTTCAAGACTTTACAGTGGAATTTACAGAGAGTGGAGATAAAAAAAAAATAAGACAATGATGCGCAATCCTGTAGAAAAATAAAAGCTGTTGTTAATCAGTGGGTCAAAGGAGAAAGAGGTCAGACAAGGTCAAGCCTTGTCTTCGTTCATCCTTTAATGATTTTAAAAGGGTTCCACATGCCTTTATTTTGTCCTTACTTGAGTATTGTAATGAGCTTTATGCTGGTGTTGGTCAATCTCATCATCTCACGTTTGGTCTAAAAGGCTTCTGCTTGTCTCTTAACAAGAACTCGAAAGCGAAAACTCATCTCCACAGATAATGCCTTCCCGTCATTGTCTTCCTGTACGTTTTAGGATTGATTTTAAGATCTTGATCTTTGTTTATAAGCCGTTAAATGGTTTAGCCCTTTGAGATTTTGCATCCATACGTTCCAGCAAGGTCGCACAGATCTGTCGAACATCTCTTACTGGTGGTCCCTAAATCCAGTCTGAATTAAAGAGTGTGTCTAAAAAAAAGGCGGTATATTCACACAGTACCTCAATACATTGACTGACGAGAAAAGTTATTTCAAAGGTCTCTGCCTCGTTTTAAATATCAGGGCTCTCTGAATTCTACCAATGAAGCGTGGAGCTACTCTTAGCTTGTTAATGCTGTAAAAATACAGCATTGGAAAACATTAAGAGAAAAATGATTTGTATCTTAAATTTTACCAAATTATAAAATGTCTGAAATATAATCAAGAGAAAGATGGATGATCACAAGCTGATCATCAAACCAAGCTGAACTGCTTAAATTTGTGCACCAGGAATAAAGGCATAAATTTGTCCAAAAGCAGTGTGTAAGACTGGTGGAGGAGAACATGCTAAGATGCATGAAAACATGCATGTGATTTAAAATCAGGGTTATTCCACCAAATATTGATTTCTAAACTCTTAAAACTTTATGAATATAAACTTGTTTTCAATGCATTATTTGAAGTCTGAAAGCTCTGCATCGTTTTTGTTATTTCAGCCATTTCTCATTTCCTGCAAATAAATGCTCTAAATTACAATATTTCTATTTGGAATTTGGGAGAAAGTGTGTCTGTAGTTTATATAATAAAACAACAATGTTCATTTTATTCAGACATTTACTTATAAATAGCAAAATCAGAGAAACTGATTCAGAAATTGAAGTGGTCTCCAGAGCTGAATTTGAAATTGAATTTTTTCCAGAGCTGTATCTATTTCTATATATATATATATATATATATATATATATATATATATATTTTTTTTTACTATTTGACAAAAGGTTGTGCTTGTTATCATGATTCACTACACCACATGTCCATTTTACACCAGAATTCTCCTTTAATGTTATTTGTTGGTTGTAAAATGAAATAATATTGTTTATTACAGTTATTTATAGGCCAATATCTCAAGCAGTTATAGCAGTGCAAGTAGATATTGGACAGTCCTAAATGTGATCTTCAGATCTTTAATGACTCTTCTTCTTTCTTCTCCAGATGTATCTCCAGCCGAGCAGGAGAAGCTGTTCATCCAGAAGTTGCGGCAGTGCTGCGTGCTTTTCGACTTCGTCTCCGACCCCCTAAGTGACCTAAAATGGAAGGAGGTGAAGCGGGCGGCTCTGAGCGAGATGGTGGAGTATATCACCCACAACCGCAATGTCATCACTGAGCCCATCTACCCAGAGGTGGTTCACATGGTGAGTCATGCAGCGTGAAGGTAGCTGGAAAAAGCCCTTATCCTTCCCCCGTTTTATTCTGCCCTCTGGTCAGGGCTAAAGAAAGCTCCTCTGGACCAGGTCTTTGTGAAGCGAGCAGCTTGACCTGAACCTAAGGCCTGCAGAAGAAGCCTTTGAAGTCTTAACGTGGTACAATAGCACTTTCTGTTTTCAGCTCATAGGGAGAGAGCAGGGGTTTTATCTGTTTTATCTGTTTCTGTGGGGTTATGTGAAGTCTTATATTGGGCTGAACCACATGTGCAGTCGACAGGACACCGACATGAATAGAGGACTGTTGTAAAAAATGGTAAAATGGTGCACACTCTTCTCACACTAAATGCAAGAAACCTCAGTGTTTCTTTGACGAATAAAGGCATGTACTAATACTTATTGGCGGATTGCTATTTTAACAACGCAGCATTTCTGCAGTTTTGTAGTTGTCAGCAGAGGAAAATGATGTGCTCGTTCACGCTCATGTTCGTTTACGGAAACAGTACTGCTATTTTATTTTATATTATGTTAATTGTTGATTAAAAAGTTGGGTTTGTGCACTGCTGCATGTCCTTGTGTGTGTGTGTGTAATGAGCTTAGGTGTACTGCGTTTGGCACACGCCAAGATAGCATTGAACGTCTGATTTTTGACTGTTGTCAGGGTTCTAATCAGTCAGTGGCGCACCTGTGTTTTCTGTTGCCTAGATTGCAAAATTAGAAAGTATGTAGTTCAATAGATTTTGTATGTATATATATATATATATATATATATATATATATATATATATATATATATATATATATATATATATATATATTATTTTATTTTTTTTTCATACCTGTTTGAGCTACAGAGTTAGAGACTGTTCTACTGTCTCATCTTACGGACATTTTAAGACATTTGGGTGCCCCAAGCAAAATGGATGGGAAAATTCGATTTATAATTGCTGAAGTTTTATATTTTTTATCAACTGCAGAAATGACGAACCTGGCTGGCTACTTTTAACAACAAGTATAACAGTTTTGTTATACTTTCCTGCACTGATAGTTACAGAATCTAAAAAGGCGCTCAACAGTTTGCATTCATTTCATCAATTCAGTTCAATTCAATTCAATTAAACGTTTTTTTATGGGCCCTTGGCAATTAATTGGTTTGCTTGCCTTGTTGCATCAGACCTGCATGCACACACACACACACACACACTCACACACACGCACACTTTGATGTCCTTTTCCACGCATGATCAAAGCTGTAAAATGTACGAGGATGCTAAATAACTATATTGTCGTGTTAATCTGCAGTTGGCAGGCTGCTGTTGGCCTATTCAGATCATGTCAATGTATTTTTAATCACATTCAGTCATAAAGAACAATAATAATGCACAGTTTTTTTGTTATGTTCATTTTATTGTATGTTTTTATTGCTTTTATTTGTATTTTTCTTCACTCACGCACAGTCACATGATCATTCAGATATTTAACCAGAAGTTAGCCTCTCTCTGGATGTAAAAGATGGCCGTCCCTCGCCCCCCCTCATTTAGTAAGCATCTGTTGGCTGAAGAACAAAACTAACAGTCATTTCTCTCCTCTAACTGCATTTGGCTGTTCAATAACATTTTATTAGTATCAGTGTGAAGGGAGTCTGGGCATTAGGTGCTTGGCTTTATGTGATGTGGAAGATAAAGAAGAAGCCTCTTAGCAATGTTAGCATTGGAATTTGACATTATATAACTAAATTGTGGAGAAAATTGGGATAGCACTTAAAAAGAACATTCAGAAATCCCATTACAGTATTTGAGACCTTAATTTTGTTAATCGGCAAGTAAAGATATGTGGGTAATTATCCGAAAAACTTGAATGACTAAAGAGTTCAAATTTCTTGTACCTATATATTATACTTACATACTATAATTACTAAATTCATTTGAATTATCTTGATATTTTGCTGTGTAATTAAGAAATATTAAGTGAAATAAATATTATAAATTACTAAACATGCAGCGAGTGCCGTCATTCACTTTATTAACAATTATTAGCCACAAAAAATTATATTTTTCATCTTCAAATCTTAAGAAAATAGTAATAATTGTTTACATTTATTTAATCCCTTAAAAGAATCAGTCAACTTATTCAGGCACTGATTCACTGCTGGGCATTACACCCCTCACATCAAAGAGAACTGTATAAAATGTACTTTAAAATTGCACTTATTATAAAAATTATAATAATTATTATAATGTGTAAATAAGGGGTGGGCAATATTATATCGTATACAATATATCGTGACACAGAAATATCATGATATTAAAAATCCATATCGTGATAATAGGGCTGTTCTGTCTTAAAAGTGGTCTATTATTTACTGTGAAGCTTTAGGTGTATTTATTGTATAATTGTTTTAGTTTGCAGTTTATATGCATGCACTAAATATTCTGCAATATTATTTGCTGCATTATATTATTTTATGCTATATTATTTATTTTGCCACATTATGATTATTCTGTTATACTATTATACTATATTCCTGAAATTAATAAATTATTTTTCTGTTTTCCTGTATCGCCAAGTATATCGTTATCGCAAAAATACCCTGAAATATCGTGATATTATTTTAGAGCCATATCGCCCACACCCAGTGTAAATTTAGAGTAAATCTTGAAAAATGTATTTTACGCTTTAGACACAAAAGGCATATTATATTAATATTGACCCATTTGTTTCTCCCTTCAGATTAATACTGTGTTTTTCTTCCTCCTGTCCAGTTTGCTGTGAATATGTTCAGGACCTTGCCTCCCTCGTCCAACCCCACCGGAGCAGAGTTTGACCCCGAGGAGGACGAGCCCACGCTAGAAGCAGCATGGCCACATCTACAGGTATCTATTAAACCCATAGTTATATTTGATATGTACTGTTGTAGCCAGTCATGATTAGTAGGGGTGCGAATCTCTCAGTGTCTGGCGATATGATTCGATTCCGATTTTTGGGGTCACGATTTGATTCAGAAAAGATTTTCCATTCTGGAACGATTTTTCAATTCAAATGGCCTATAACTTTTGTTTAAATTATGTGAGAAGATAATAAGACGAAAGGACAATTTAAACAAATAGAACATTTATGTAAAACAATAAAGGTTCCCTTACTGTATTAAATCTTTTTGCAACATAGTGACAGTGCCACAATAATGAATGGCTAATTTCTAGCATGGTTACCTAATCCTGAATTCATTTCTTAAATTTTTTGATACGATACAATATTTGGTAATTCAATAACGATGCCCAGACAGTACTTTTTTAAATAGCTTTTTCTTAATTCTAACAAAAAAAAAATTACAAATGCAATACCGTAATTATTCTCTCAAATATAGGGGTGGATGATATACCTTTAAAATAATCACATGATATTTTAAGGTATTTTCCAGACAACAATCTTGGTGATATGACAAAAAATTTAATTAAAAAAATATATTTTGTGTGAAAAAAATAGCTGTATACTTAAGTGGAATTCTGAAACAACTTGCTAAACAAACTTTTGAAAAGCTGCTCACTTTTCTCTCTCTTTTTTTTTTTAGCTTGTCTACGAGTTCTTCCTCAGATTTTTAGAATCTCCAGACTTTCAGCCAAATGTTGCGAAGAAATACATCGACCAGAAATTTGTGATGCAGGTAAAATATTGCCATAATTAAAATATTACAGTAAAAAATATTTAATTTCATGTTTAATTAATTGTTCTTTAATGTGTCTGATCCACAGCTTCTGGAGCTGTTTGATAGTGAAGACCCTCGAGAGAGAGACTTCCTGAAAACAACTCTGCATCGCATATATGGAAAGTTTCTGGGACTGAGGGCGTATATTAGGAAGCAAATCAACAACATATTTTACAGGTTAGTGTGCTGCTTTCGCTGCTTTGGCTGATGTGTGTGTATGTGTTTTATTTTATGGATTTTTTTTCATTTTTTATTTTAATGTGTACCATATTTTTTGCACTATAAGGTGCATCAGATTATAAGAGGCCCTATCGGTGTATGTCTATTTTCGTACATAAGAACACTTGATTATAAAGCGCAATATGTGACACTAGTAAGGAACAGGGGTGTCGCCATGTTTTCCTTCTAATTCAGCAGGTCTCACTGCTGGGTGGTGGTGGTGGGGTTGCTAAAGTAAACTAAGTTAAGTAAACTGATATTAGCTAGCAGTTCGTCCCACATAGCTTGTATTAATACGGTAAATATGCAGGCTGATGTACTCGCCTCTGAATGGCGAAAGAGCTAGCGCTTAGCGGGTAATGCTAATGCTGCTCCAGCAGTGGTAGCCAGGATTAGCAGCAGGCTACAGGCCGATAATTCTCATTTAGCACGGTTAGTGTCTCAGTACTGTTATCGGTTAGCGGCTAATGCTAATACTGCTCCAGTATCCTGTTTCAGCTTATTGTTACATATATGTATGTTTGTTCACAGGTTCATATATGAAACAGAGCACCACAATGGAATAGCTGAACTACTGGAAATTCTTGGAAGGTAACATATATTAATACACATATATAATAATAATGTTATGTTATAGTGTATCATTCATATTGTACAACTTTTTAAAGTTATTTTATTATTAAATCAATATTTATTTTATGTATTTCTTCTGCTTCAACAGTATAATCAATGGCTTTGCCTTACCGTTAAAAGAAGAGCACAAGATTTTTCTGCTGAAGGTTTTATTGCCTTTACACAAGGTCAAGTCACTTAGCGTTTACCACCCACAGGTGCGTATCTTCAAATCGAATTCAGATTAGATTTGTTTGTAATGCACTTTTTACAACTGATGTTGTAGCAAAGAAGCTTTTTAGTAATCTGGTAATAAGAGAAAGGATGAAGTAACACTAAAACAAAAATCAATAAACTACAGCTGGGCGATATATCGATTTTATCGATTAATTTTATGTTAGGACAGTGTGTTTTTATGAAAATCTTTTTTTTTTCTAAGTTTAAACTTCCGTTACCTACGCTCCCTTTGAGATCCTATAGTTTAGAGTGACAGCCCTCCTAGGCACTTGCCACACACACACACACACACACAGGAAAAAAAACTCTAAAAGGTTTCGGAAACCTATATATATTCTCAAATACTGTTAATTTAATAATACATATTACTCCAAAACAATTGATTTGAATCAGAGACTGTAAAAAAAGACAATGAAAATGAAGCCAAAATCTTCCTCCATGTTGGCGATCCGGAAACCCGAGTCTGTAGAGCGCAGTAGAGACCAGAGGAGGGAGAAAGACTGTGGAGAGACAGCCTACTCATTTAAATAACCCCGCCCCTGAGGGCTGCCTCGAGGTCACAGGCTGCAGAGCGGAGCGGAGATGACGGTCTGTTATTGGTCCCGCCCATAACCAGCTCTTTTACAATAACCACACCTTTTTAAATAGAGCTGAATAACGTTTTAAAAAACGAATTCTGTGGGGATATAAAAATTTAACAATATAAGCAGAGGTTACACTAGCTGCTGTATTTAAATAGTGGAGGTAGAATTAAAGTATATTAGAAAAAAACGTGATTGAAAGTTGTCTGTTTTGCCATTGAAACCTATGGGGATGGGTGGTGTTACACGGCTTTCTGCAGCCGAACAGCAGGGGGCGCCCGACCTGTGGTGGCTTCACTTTTGAGAGACGATGCTCTGTCCAGCTATACACAGTCTATGATTTGAATGTCTTGTGACTTAAAAACAAGGGTATTTTTATTAACAGTATTTATGAATTTGTGACAGAGTGACTTAATTAATTATTGATTAATCTCAATTCATTTTTATTTACAAAAATCTGAAGCATTAACGTTCAGAAATGTTTAATATTGTTTAATACTGAACTAGTGTCAATTAATAATTAGTTGACACATTACTTAACCAGTGTCCTTATTGTAAAGTGTTACCGGCTGCATGATATTGCTTTGAGGCAACAAATGAAAAATCCCTGTTTTAGGAGGTAAATGAAACAAATCAGCCAAAATATGTTTTAAAATTGCGTTGTTGCCTGAGGGAACAGCATAGAAGGTTAAAAACAAATCCAGTTTATTGTCATTCATATCACATGGGGTACATGAGGTGGAATGAAATTGTATTCTCATGGTGCAGTTACACCCAAAAGAGCAATTGTTAAAATAAAACAAATATTACGATAAATAAAATAGAATAATATAAAGTATAACAAAATGTCAAGATGTCAAGATGTTTTTTATTGTATTTAAGTGTAAATTTACTATAATTTAGTACAAATTTGTAGTTTGTAGTTGTTTTGATGACAGCCATCCTCTGCCTATTCTGTCTTTAGTTGGCGTACTGCGTGGTGCAATTCCTGGAGAAGGACAGCACGCTCACTGAGCCAGTAAGTCCTTTAACCTTGCATGCTCAGATTTTGGCCTAGTTAATGAAACAAGTGCCAAATTAACTGTTAATTAATTAATAGTATATTCTCTGTGTATAATTACCTTTAATTTTTCTTTATTATCTTGACAGGTAGTGATGGCCCTTCTGAAGTACTGGCCAAAGACTCACAGCCCAAAGGAGGTGATGTTCCTCAACGAGCTTGAGGAGATTCTGGACGTTATAGAACCATCTGAGTTTGTAAAAGTGATGGAACCTCTGTTCCGACAGCTGGCCAAGTGTGTCTCCAGCCCACACTTTCAGGTGACTTTCAGGAGTCCTAAATCATTCTTACATGGGTCAGGATTCAAGCAGATAGCAGTCATGTAGCAATGTAGTATTTTTCTCACTATAAAGTGCAATTAAAATCTTTAAATTTCAAAAATCAGCAGTGCGCCTTTTTATCTGGTGCTCCTTATGTATGAATTCTACCAGTCAGGTATTAAAAATCAGTAAAGCCACTCCTCTGAAGTACAGCGTCATACAGGAGTTTTAGTTTAGTTCTCGAGCACAAAGATTGAAGTAGCATTAGCATTAGCTGCTAACCGCTATCCCCCATTTCACCCAGAGGTGAATATTATCAGCCTGTAGCCTGCTGTTAACCCCCGCCAGCACTGCTGGAGCAGCATTAGCATTACCCACTAACCGCGTTAAAACTTTCGCCATTCAGAGGTTTATTGGTTGAGTTTATTAGATTGTAGCCTGCGCATTTACCGTGTTAAAACAGGCTACCGGTTAGCCGCTAATGCTAATGCTCCAGCCTTAGTGCTGGAGAAAATTGCGAATCTAAGCTTACTGTAAGTAAATGGGAGTGCTTTACTTACCCAAATAAACAGTTTTCAGGAGAGAAATCTGTGCAGATTAACACCTAGCTCTCGTTTAACTTTAACTTTAAAAGAAAGTCTTTTTTATTACAGTTTTGTGATAAAGCTTAGCTTAGCTTTACTTTATGGAGTTAGCTACTCCGCCCAACCCCCACCCAACAGGGAGACCTGCTGAATTAGAATGTTCTTGTAGTGTCTCTTAAAATGTGCCTTATAGTGTGAAAAATACAGTACTGAGAATTTATGATGTCCTGTCAGTTGTATTTTGATCAGTAATTTACATACACTTTTTTGGCTCTGTGTGAAGAAGATAAAATGAGATAATAAAGTGTTTCTCTGCTGCAGGTGGCAGAAAGAGCTCTGTACTACTGGAACAATGAGTACATAATGAGCCTCATCAGTGACAACGCTGCCAAAATCTTACCCATCATGTTCCCAGCACTGTACCGCAACTCAAAGACACACTGGAACAAGTAAGACATGCATCACAACCAACAAACACTAAGGGCACTATCTTACACCCTGCGTAGAGCGTTTTGTTGTATTCATTAATATTTTACACCCATCCAACAATGCCCCTGCATTGTTTAAATAGCAATGGAGATTCTGAATACATGTATAGAGATTGGCTTGGTGGTCTAGAAGTGTTCAGGTACATTTCTGGCATGTTGCAATCCTGGCAACGAATAAACACAGGTGTGCCACTGACTGAAAGAAACCTGGACAACAGTCATCAGTCAGATGTTCATTGCTATCTTGGTAACACAGGCACGCTGTGCCGTGTGAGATCAAATCAACACACAAACACACAAACATGCAGCAGTGCACAAATCCAACTTTTAAACTTTTACACAAACAATAAACAGAATACAGTATAAAATAAAATAGCTCTTCCTGTAAATAACCTGCTTGTTCACCTAGTGATGCCCCAATACCAGTAGGGGGAAGACTAGCACATGCCTCCTCCGATACATGTGAAGTGATGCAGCATTGCCGAATAGCATCACAGCGTGCTCTCTCAGGTCTCCGGCAGCTGATGGCAAGCTACATGAACAGGATTCAAACCAGTGAGCTCCTGATCAAAGTGGTAGCGCCTTGGTCCGCTGGACCACTTGGAGCCCCCTGCATAAAAATGCATTTATTGTGGTCATCTCCACCTCTGCAGCGCCCTCACAGGTTCCACTGTGCTATAGGCGAGGATTATATTTCTGTATACATTTTGTACACAGAACTCACAATATGCAACTCAGTCGGTCAATAATACCACATCATTGGTGAGGTCTAACCATCTGCGTCTCTCTGCTATCAAAGGCACTTCTCAGCTCAATCAGCTCTTTCATCTGCCCCACCCCTAAACCCATACATCACCCAGTGCCCCTCCCAAACTACTCCTCTCATGTTTTTGCTATTGTTAAATTTGAGTTGAGGGTGGAGTCTGCAAAAATCAGGGGATTAAGTAACCCTTTAAAGCTCCACTAGGTAGGATTGAGATTTTGTGTTTGTGGGCCCCCCCTACAGTTGCAGAGTGTAATAAATGTTTCATTAGAACTAAAGGTCGGAAAGCCGGTCGCAGTTCTCGCGAGCGTTGGTCGCGGCCGCCTCGGAAAACTTACAGAGTCTGGTTTGAGCTCAGAGGAGCTCCGGCACACGAGACACGAGTGCAACGCTATTCCTCCTATTACACCTCAATGCAGCGCTGCAGTGAGTTTCAAGCTGTAATTTTACTTCTTTAAAAAGATCAAAAATCAAGGAAATCCTACCTAGTGCTGCTTTAAGGGGAATGGAAAGTGTATTTAATGAATCCTAAAATTTTTTGGTTAGCCAAGTAAAGTAAAATGAAATGATTTTAACAAACACAAACAAACAAACGTTTTGAAATAAACTGTTTCTACCCCCTGTCCTGTACAGGACCATCCACGGCTTGATCTACAATGCATTAAAACTTTTTATGGAGATGAACCAGAAGCTCTTTGATGACTGCACACAGCAATTCAGAGCTGAGAAAAATAAGTAAGTGTAGTCTGGCAGTACAATAGAGATTAAATTATTTTTTATTATTTATTTTTATAAAAAATTGTTTTGTTTTTTTTATTACAGAGAAAGAGCGAAGTTAAAAGAGCGGGAAGAGGCCTGGATAAAGATCGAGAATCTTGCCAAATCAAACCCACAGGTGAGACTCCTGTTTTATTTTTCTTTAGAGTATGTCACTCTGAATAGGAACTTAACAAAAAGAATAATTATACAATTTGATTGTTCACTATGAGTGAATAAGTGCTGTATGGATACAATATATACAATACAGTAACAGTCTAAAGTTTAGACACATTTAATGTTTTTATTTACATTGTAAATGAATACTGAAGTCATCCAGACTGTGAAGGAGCACATAAGGAATCATGTAGTAACTTAAAAGTGTTAAACAAACCAAAATACTGTTTATGCTGTTAATTTGCGATTTCTCAGGCTGGAAACTCTGATAAACTTATCCTGTGTAGCAGAGGTGACTCTTGGTCAGCCTTTCCTGCAGCAGCCCTGATGAGAGCCAGTTTCACCATAACTCTTCTGATGGTCTTTGCGACTCCACTTAAAGATACTTTCAAAATTTTCCATATTAACTGATCTTCATTTCTTAAAGTATATTTTTTTGTCTTTACTTAGTTTTTGTCAAAATACAGATTAGAACATTACTCAAATATTCTCTATTCACTGTATACCTGTAACTCTACCTCTTCACTACTTTACTTTAACTGATGCTCTCAAACACTTTATTAAGAGACAAGAAATTCAAGTAATTAACTCTTGATGAGTTCAGCACAGCTGTTAACTGAAAGCCTGAATTCCAGGTGACTCTACCTCATAAAGCTGACTGAGAAAATCTCGCCAAGATGTGCAAAACTGTCTAATCTAAGCAAGAACCTAAAAAATAACACTTTTTTTGTTCACTAAGTAATTTTATGTTTTTCTGCATAATTTTCTTCATAATTACTTTAGTAATAATCTACAGTGCGGTACTTTTAATTATAATATATATATATATATATATATATATAATTTAAGGCGTATTCTAACTTTTGACTGGTACTTATCCAAACATCTGAGAATACATTGGAAATCATTTTAATTTCAATCTGGAAAAAACTATAAAGAATCTAATTAAATGTATAAATATTGAAGACAATTTAAAACGTAAGTACAATTCATATTCTGCAGTTCCAGTAACTACGGTATCAGAATGTCAAGAATGCATCTTGAGCAGATTGTACAGATGATCCTGAGTATTTTTCTGTAAGTTTTGTCTGTTGTGCACTTTTGTGTGCTGTGAGGAATCTAATGATACTTTGATTAATCCTGTTTTTGAAGAAGCTTGAGGTTATTAATGCCTCCATCATTCCAGAGGTTGTAGTTGTTTGTTTTAGTTTTGTCTCTCCACTAAAGCTAGGTGTTTTTTAAGGACATTTACACTAATAATATATTTCACTAACAAACAACCTAACAGAATTAAACCACAATTTTAACCAATTCCCTTTATACATATATCTCATTTCTTAAACTTCTTAAACTGATTCATTACTTTTCTTTAATTAATCTTTATTTGGGATGCACTGAAGATTTAGCAACAGAAATGATTTGGTTTGTTCCGTTTAGTTCTCCAGCACCAGGGCTGGAGCAGTATTAGCATTAGTCAATAACTGCGCTAAGCGCTAGCTCTTTAGCTGTTTAGAGGCGAGTATATTGGCCTGTAGTCTGTGTGTTTACTGTGTTAAAACGAGCTATGTGGGAGGAAATGCTAGTTGATAGTTACCTGGCTGATAGTTACCTGAACACTCCGGATTCCTCAGTGTAGCGCTGTCGGGCGGCGGTTAGCTGCTAATGCTAATGCTGCTGCATCCAGCCTTAGTGGAAATCTGGAAATCTAAGCTTAGTGGAAATAAAAAGAAGCGCTTTACTCACCCAAACAAGTAAACTTGTTTTCAGTAGAGGAATCCGTGTAAATTATTATCCAGCGCTCTTTTGACTTTAAAGAATTTTTTTTAAGAGTTTTGTTTACTTAGCTTAGCTAAGCTTAGCTACTTAGCTTAGCTTTACTTAACTTAGTTACCCACCTCACTGCTCCCTTCTAGTGCCACATAACGCGCCTTATAATCCAGTACGTCTTGTGGATGAAAATAGACCAAAAAACATATGTTTATTGATAGTGCGCCTTACTGATTTAAAAGTGGCAAATTTCAGCCAGAAAAAAAAAATAATTTCAGTGCATCCCTAATCTTTATCCATCTTCTACTTTACCTGAAACTCACCCTCTTTTTTAATTTTCATTTTACTGTTTTCTTTTTCTTCTTCTCTTTTGTTTTGCACTAGTTCCTTATGTATGTTGATTCGTCTGGCCTAAATAGCCCTGTAGAAATGGAGACTGATGGGCTATTGATAGAAGATATTCAGAGGTTAAAAAAGACTGTAGAGGAGAGAGCCATTCAGGTAACTGTGGGTTTTGTCTATCGATGAATATAGTTCAGAATGGCCATGTTTAGCACAGTAGTCCATATGGAAGTGCTGTAATGTCTATATAGTGTTTAAGAATGGCTGAACTCACTGGTCTTTCCATTGTTGGGTCTGATATCTCCAGACAAATCACTGAAGTAAGATTATTAGAATATGGTAAATCAAGAAGATGATCTGATGAAATGATCTCATTGGAGAAACCAGGCCCTGTGAATCATTGATAAGAAAACGTATGTGAACCCTTTGGGATTACTTGCATTTCTGCACAAATTGGTGATTAAATGTGTTCTGATCTTCATCTAGGTCAGAACAATAGACAAACTCAGTCTGCTTAAACTAATACCACACATATAAATATATGTTTGCTTGGTTTTATTGAGCACAATATGTTAATATTCACAGTGAGAAGGGAAAAAGTATGTGAATCTTTGGATTTAATAACTGGGTAACCCTCTTTTGGCAGCAAAAACCTCAACCAAACGTTTCCTGTAGTTGCAGATCAGACCTGCACAACGGTCAGGAGAAATGTTTAGATCAGCAATTTTCTTGGGATATCTGGTGGTTGTTAAATGTTTTTCTTGTTGTAGATTTGTCAACAAAAATATTAGCATGTGCCAGAGATTTCTGTAAGTTTTCTGTAAGATTTCTGTTTAGCTGACACTTTAGGATTCTTCCTCACCTCATTGATCATTCTGCGCTGTGCTCTTGCAGTCACCTTTACAGGACAACCACACCTTGGGAGAGTAGCAGCAGTGCTGAACTTTCTCAATTTGTAGTTCGTCTAGTCTGACCGTGGACACATAAACATCAAAGCTTTTAGATGTTCGACTTTTGTAACCCTTTCCAGCTTCATGCAGCTCAACAATTCTTGAATGTAGGTCTTCTGAGAGCTTGATCTTTTATGTGAGGCATGATTCACATCAAGCAATCAAGCTTCTTAAGAACAGCAAACTCAAAACTGGTGTGTTGTTTTTTATAGGGCAGGGCAGCTTTACTAACACATCCAATCTCCCAATCTCATCACATCCTGCCTCCAGTAATTAGTCTAGGGGTTCACATACTTTTTTCCACCCTGCACTGTGAATGTTAACATGTTGTTTTCAATAAAACCATGCAAACATATCATTTTTGTGTGGTATTAGTTTAAGCAGACTGTGTGTTTGTCTATTGGTGTGATTTTAAAAAATCAGAACACATTTAATGTCCAATTTACGCAGAAATCCAAGTATAATACCAAAGGGTTCACATGCTTATATACTTTTTCTTGCAACTGTATTGATATTTGACAGTGCAGACACTTAAGACAAAACCAGACTTTCGATGAATCCCACTAAAATTTGGTGTTGGCGTGTGTCGGTTTGTTTAAAAAGTAATTTTAACATAATTAGTTTTTTTTTTACAGATGCATAGGGAACCGCGTAAGGACCGGCCGCTGGTAAGGCGCAAGTCGGACTTGCCTCAGGACATGTACACCACGAAAGCCTTGGAGTCGCACCGTCGGGCTGAAGACATGATCAACCATGACGGCCACTAGCTTCATCTTTCCTCTTCTACATCCTCTTAGTTCATTTCTAAACTGAGTTCATCTGACAAACACAGAGCATAAAGCCTTACTGACAGCGTGTTCTCTCCGCCCCTCGACCCTCCACTGAAAGCGTGAATTGCTCAGGTTTTGATCTGAGAGGTATGGGTCCGTCACAGAGGTTTCCTGCCTGTCCCTCTCCATGATTTTTTTTTTTTTTTCTTTTTTTTTTTCTTTTTTCTTGCTGTACTTTGGTGTTCAAGCCTGTGTGTTGGTCGGTCCATTCCATCCTGTCTGTGCCACTTCTGTCTGCAGCTCATGGCAGAATTAGATTTTTATTTTAATTTTATTTTTGGTCAACTGGTACGCCCAGGGGTGAGGAGGGATGTGTGGAGGGTAGTTTGACACTACCTACCTAAGGGTTTTCCATTCTATTGACCATTGCCAGTGCCAAGATGATCACATAGGAGAGCTTCTTCATTTACCTTCATTTATCTCTGCTGTCTTGAGTGCATTTTCGTGCCATAAGAAACTCTTTATCATTTAATTAACCACAGGTGTCTTTTTTTTTTTTAATAACAGACTTCTTATTGCAATTTTAACCACACTGAGTGGTATATTAATGGTTTAAACAATGGTACCATTTTAAACAGATCATTCTTCTAGATCAAGATTCTAGAAACAAATACAACCCCATTTCTAATTTGTTTGGGACATTGTGTAAAACTTAAATTAAAACAGATTACGATGATTTGCAAATGCTTTTTTTTTAAACCTGTTTTTAATTGAGTACACTGCACAGACAAGATAAGATATTTAATGTTCAAATTGGATAATTGGATGAACACAAATATTCACTCTTTTTGAATTTAATGCCTGCAACACACTTTTTTTATTTTATTACTAATTTTTATCCCATTTTCCCCCCAGTTTGCAAGGCCAATTACCCAACCCACTCATTAGGACTGCCCTTATCACTAGTGATGCCCCCCAACATCAGAAGAGTGATACATGTGAAGTCAGACTCCGCCTCTTTTTGAACTGCTGCTGATTTAGCATTGCCGAGTAGCATCACAGCGCTAACACTCCGAGGAAAACGCAGCGACTCGGTTCTGATACATCAGCTCACAGACGCAGCCCTGTGCTGATCCACATCACCCTTTGGAGTGATGTGGGGAAATTGTCCTCTCTCAGGCCTCTGGCAGCTGATGGCAAGCTACATGAACGGGATTCGAACCGCCGACCTCCCGTTCATAATGGCAGCGCATTAGACTGCTGGGTCACTTGGCGGCCTTCAAACAGGTGTTTTTTGAGCATTTCTCAAGTTTCCCAGTCTTTTGTTGCCCCTGTCCACACTTCTTTGGAATGTGTTCAAGGGATTCAAGGATTCAAGGAGATTTTATTGTCATTCACATCACATGTGGTACATGAGGCGGAACGAAATCGTGATCTCACGGTCCAGTTTACACCCGAGAGCTGTTGTTAAAATAGATAAATATAGATAAAATAAAAGAAAAAGAACACAATAAAATAGAATAGAATAAAATAGATATCAAGATAAATACACAAAAATAGGGAGAGTAGGCAGGTAGCAGCAACATGAAGTCCAGAGTGCAAAGTTGCTGTAGCAGCATGATGGTGTAAATGAAGAGCAGTGATAAGATAAGTGTCTCAGTGCTGTTGCAACATCAAATTCAAAATGAGTGACTATTTGCACAAATCATTTAAGTTTATCAGCTTGAACCAGAGACTGTAAAAAAGATGGACGCCGCGTCGCTGTTCCCATTCATTTAATGAAAATGAAGCCAAAATCTTCTGCCATGTTGGCGATCCTGAAACCCGAGTCTCTAGAGCGCAGTAGAGACCAGAGGAGGCAGAAAGACTGTGGAGAGAGACAGCCTTCTCATTTAAATAACCCCGCCCCTGAGGGCTGCCTCCACAGAGCTCATACAGTCTATGGTCCCACCCATACAGTCATTGGTCCCACCCTGGCTAGGTGTAACCCAGTCCTTTTACAATAGCCACACCTTTTAGAATAGAGCTGAATAACATTTTAAAAAACAAATTATGTGGGGATATAAAAATTTAACAATATCAGCAGAGGTTACACTAGCTGCTACATTTCAGTAATGGAGGTAGAAATACAGTATATTGGAAAAAAACATGACCTACGGGGATGGGTGCGGTTGCACAGCTTTCTGCAACCAAACAGCAGAGGGCGCCCGACCTGGGGTAGATTCACCTTTGAGAGACGATGCCCTGTCCAGATATACACAGTCTATGGTTTGAACATTTAAATATCTTGTCTACTTAGCGTATTCAATTAAATATAAGTTGAAAAGGGTTTGCAAATCATCGTATTCTGTTTTTATTTATGTTTTACACAACACTTCAACTTTTTCAGAATTAGGGTTTTAAGAGCTAAAACCTTGGAGCTTAACAAACATGCATTTTGTAAGAAAATTGGCTTTAATTCAAATGAAAGAAGCAATTCTGTGGTTTTAGTTTGTGATTAGTTGACGCATTTAGCTGTCTGTCTGCCCAGCTGGGATTTTTTTTTTTCACTTCCATGGTTTTATCTATATAACAGAGTTGCTTTTTGCTGTACATTCCTGAATATATATATTCTGCACCTTAATTTTAAAGAGCACATCCCAAAATGCCATGACTTGGTACTTGTCTGTCTTTTACCGAGCTAGCTGGCAGTACCACAAACGAACTGCCAGAGGAAGTGAGTCGAACGGGCAAAGCGCGACTTAAGAAACCAACCTAACCTGGGCCCAAAAGTGTAGTAGCATTTTAACTGTTACATAGTGCTTTCTAAGCAACGATATTTCTCATTATTTTTGTGCTGCATTTGCAGAGAATTACAAAACTCGAGATTTCTTAAAGGCTACTTCATGGTAATCAGCTCAAAAAGGCTTGAAAATGCCAAATTCTAATACTGGGGGCCCTATTTTAGCAATTTTAGGGCGTCAGTGTGTCTTTGCTATCATAACGTCAGGAAAAGTACACTTTGCGCGACTCAACATGAGCAAAAGGCATGTGTTAATTCTCTTGATTAATCATGGGTGTGTTTTGGGCATAACGTGATAATAATTTCACTTTCCATTCCCTTTAAGAGCCAGGTACTCTGACAGACTTTGGCGGATTGGTATTTTAACGGCGCAGCAGATCAAACTGACCTGCGTGTTCATGCTGTAAAGGTGCGTGAGCAGGTCATTTAAAGGAACAGCAATGTTATTTTATTCTGTATTATGTTTATTGTTAATGTAAAAGTTGTTAGCTTAGACAAGATAGAAATGGACACCTGAATGTCGACAGCTGTCAGGGTTTAAATCAGTCAGTGGCGCACCTGTGTTTTCTGCTGCGAAAAGATACAAACATGTGGCCAGAAATGTACTTGACCACTCCTTACTATTTTAACGGTGTGGGCACAAGGTGTAAAAATATACTGTTGAAGGGGTGTAAGATAGCAATCAACATTATGACACACGCCTTGCGCAGAGTGTACAATAGGGCCCCTGGTCATGCATGTTTTAGTACTTTAAGTATCTTTTTACATCTTTAAGTTTATACGTTCGTAATGTTTTGCTCTATGTTCGGAACCATAAGGACTGTTACCTGCATCAATACATTTAAAACATAAAACATACAAAACATCCGAGTGCCTTTAGGACTGGTGTGAGGAGGATGTGTGATTTATAGATTTGAAGACAGGGAGTGATAACTGCAAATGAATGAATGACTGACTGCTGTTGTGCAACTTGGATGAACATACTGTTCATACATTCTTCTGCATATGTTAACATATATATAACATATACTCACGGACATTCACGGAGAAACACACACCAGGGCGAGGCTGACGCATTGATTGTTCCTTTGTTTCGGATTCTCTTTTAGAGGCGAATGAATTCCTGTTGTTTTGTACATTTTATTCAGCTACCTAGAAAGCACTTCCTGAAAACTTGAAAGCTGTTTGTGTGTGTGTGTTTGTGTGAGTGTGTGTGTGTGTATGTATGTATATAGTTAGTTACGAGACATGTGACCATAGCATGCTTATAATGCGTATATTGGGGCAGTCGTTTTATTTTCTTATGTAGAGGTGTCTTTTCTGTACCATTGTTTAAACTTCTACTCGTCTTTGCTCCAAGCTTTCTAACAATAATTACTTGAGCACTGTAGATATAATAAAATCTAATCTAATATAATATAAAATTGCCCTAAAAACACAACAAACACACAGCAACCAACACACAGTTTTCTGCTGAGGATTAAAGATGTCAGTTCATGTTTTGTTACTCTTGTGCTTTATTGTGTGTTGATGTTAATCCACAAATAGACTTTATGTATGAAAAAGAACAGATAATAATATTTGTTTTATTTATCTCTACTACTCTACCTTCTGTTTACTGTACTATTACAATTACAAAACACCTAGCTTTACTTAAGCTTCCCAAAATATTATTATTATTTTAACATGGTAAGTGTCCTTTTCATATATGACCTGTACTGTACTACTTCATTTAATATTGTACATATATTTCCTTAATTTTATTTTTCTGTTGTATTATATATCTAGATTTATTTGTAAAAAAAAAGAAAGAAAAAGAAAAGTAGTCATATGTACAGAATAATAATAATTAAAAAAAAGTCTGCAGAACATTGGAATGTGGCACAAACTTTATTCTCTGTTTTTGACTTTCAGCATCAGGTCATATTTTCTATCTGTTTGTATCTCCAAAAAGTTTGTTGAACAATTCTGATACCTGCAACAAACGTTTATTTGATTGCCATTAATTGTGAGCCTTTACCCAATGTAAGTGGTGTACATCTATATAGAATGAATAAAGAGTCTATGGTGAGTTATATTTTCATCTGATGACGAGTTGTTTCATGGTTTCTTTTGTTACTGTGTACAAAGTGTACAAAATACACACAGTCTAGGGGGTGGGGGGAAATTTTAGTTCTTAGATGCATTTCAACTCAGACATGGACACTTCTGAATCAATTTACAAGTGACAAAAATCAATTATTAAACAAATAATTCTTATTACAGGCATTGGACAATGAAACTGAAACACCTGTCATTTTAGTGTGGGAGGTTTCATGGCTAAATCGGAGCAGCCTGGTTGTAATGTCAGCATGCCACCAAGAAGGACCAACCACATCCAACAGGATTAACTGTGGACGCTGTAAGAGGAAGCTGTCTGAAAGGGATGTTCGGGTGCTAACCCGGATTGTATCCAAAAAACATAAAACCACGGCTGATCAAATCACGCAGAATTCAATGTGCACCTCAACTCTCCTGTTTCAATACATTTTCACGGCACTGTATAAAACATTATGATTCCTATTAAAACATTATAATGACCTAATCTTTCCTTGTAGCGGGATTAAATATTTGGGCTGAAGCTTGCCTAACCACGATCCTAACAACATTAATCTTAGACTTTTAAATTAATCATTTGATTAATTGGACTAACTGCTTTACTATGGATCATTAAAGATACTTCACTTTAAACGTAAAAGTACAGTGTAGTCATGCAATGAGTACAGTATAGTGGTGGTTACAACTAAATTACATCTGTTTCTTGGTGCACTTTTTAAATCATTATTTTAAACCTTAAAATAAATTTAAAATGAAATGAACAGTAAGCTTGTAATGGGCAAATCTATACCTCAGACCAATCCCATGTAATTTGTTGCACATCCATGTAAGGTATCCAGCATACAGACATACATACATACATGCATGTGTCAAAATGTTTAAGAACACCCTTACTTTTAAAAGGCACTGATTTTTTTCTTTTTGAATTGCACTGAATGCAATCAAACTCTCGATTCAGTGACCATAACATAAGCAGGACAACCTCTTCAAAAAAAAAAAAAAAAAAAAAAAAAAAAATATATATATATATATATATATATATATATATATATGGATGAGCAGGTGTTTATTACTTTTGTCTTTATCTCTTTTTCTGCACTGACACTTGTTCAACACTAGAGGGAGCTGTATGACCTGTTATGTTACTGTGCTCAAGCAAGTTTTAAAAAAGAACATGAGTTGTATGTACAGCTCTGGACAAAATAAGAGAACACTTCAGTTTCTGAATCAGTTTCTCTGATTTTGCTATTTATAGATTTATGTTTGAGTAAAATGAACATTGTTGTTTTAGTCTATAAATTACAGACGACATTTCACCCAAATTCCAAATAAAATATTGTCATTTAAAGCATTTATTTGCAGAAAATAAAAAATGTCTGAAATAACATAAAGATGCAGAGCTTCATATTCGTAACGTTTTAAGAGTTCAGAAATCAATATTTGGTGGAATAACCCTGTTTTTTAATCACAGTTTTCATGCATCATGGCATCATGTTCTCCTCCACCAGTCTTACACACTGCTTTTGGATAACTTTATGCCTTTATTCCTGGTGCAAAAATTCAAGCAGTTCAGTTTGGTTTGATGGCTGATCATCCATCTTCCTCTTGAATATATTTCAGAGGTTTTCTTTTTTTAATATAATTGTAATTTAATTTTTTTCCCATTTTCTCACCAATTTACACAGCCATTTACTCAACCCACTCATTTGAACTCCCCTTATGAGTAGTGATGTCACAACACCAGGAAGGTAAAGACTAGCACATGCCTCCTCCGATACATGTGAAGTCAGAGTCACAGTCACTATTAACTGTGCATGCATTTCAGCCACTCACTTCTGGGGTCTGCGCAGATCTGAGAGCCGTTTTTCTACTGTTGCATCATTTTCGACCAAGAATACAGAAATGCCTCAATCATGTCCTCAATCACTCGAAAGACTTGACTACGATGTTTCACATCAACCACCAGGGTGGAACTCATTCAGATTCAGCGCCTTGTCCTCAAGTGAGCTCTTCACAGACTGGCATCTCTGAAAGTGACTTATCTGCTAAGGGCTCTCGATCTGATAGCAGACTCCCTACTGAGGTGCCACCTCAACCACAGGAAGTGGAAACTGAGGCGGTGGAGCAGATCTGGGTTCATTACTCAGTAGTGTCAGTGGCCCTGTTTGCCAACAGTGAGACCAATCACAGTCTGTAGTGATTTTCCCGTACTGTGGGGAAGGAAGCAACGACCAGCCATGTGGTCAGCTTTATGCTTTTCTGACACCTGTTTTTCTATTATTGAGTGTTCTTCTTTGCACTTGTCTCCATGGGCACTGAGTGCTGTTAATACCTTCTTATATGTTGTCCGCATCCAGAGCGTCTTCAACTCTGGATGTGAGAGAATCCTAGAAGACTGTGATCCTGCTGTCAGAGACTCAGTAGAAAATGCTATCAGCCTGATATATGCCACACTGTGTGTTTTTTCAGTGATGTGAGTCAGTGTCTGCATCTTACTTTTAAGATTGCATTTTCAGACCATTTAGGGCTTCCCATTGGGACTTTACAGCCCTCCACTAAAACCTCTACCTCTACCGCAGGTAAGCCAAACCCACTAGATAAGTTGAAGATCCACCATTTTAGTAGTTTTGGTTGAGAACCTCAGACAGTACTCGGCAGGATTAGCCAGCAGACTTTGTCTGAGGGAAGGATCTGTACCTACTGTCCATGGCAAGCTAGCAGATGAGGGAGATGTACGAAGTACTTTCAAATAATTTAAAGAGATTTGTGTGTCTATTGCTGTTAAGCGTGAACTAGCTTGTTTGTGTTTTGTCATTCAGAATAAGCCACATCTAATTCCCTGCCAAAGGTGCATCACAATGCTCAATGCTATCTTACACCCTGTCAACAGACTTTTTACTAGGCATTGTGCCTGCATCGTTTAAATAACAAAGGTCCTCACAAACATACCATATCTATGCTGATGGGTTGGTGGTCTGGAAGTAAGGTGTGTTCAGGTAAAGTTTTTCTGTGTTGCATTGTTGGCAATGAAAAAAACAGGTGGGCCACTGACTGATTAGAACCCTGACACCAATCAACAGTCAGACGTTCACTTTTATGCTGGCAATGCTGGCAATGCATGCACGCTGTGTACGCTCAGCACACATACTCACAAGACCATGCAGCAGCGCACCAAACTTTCACCAAATTTTACATCAACGGTAAACAGAATACAAAATAAAACAACATTGTTGTTTCTGTACATGAAATGCTCGCTCACTTTTACTGCATGAACGCGCAGGTCAAAAGCGCAGAAGCACTGCACCGTTAAAATAGCAATTCGCCAAAATCAGAGCTCACCTGGCTCTTAAAGGGAATGGCAAGTGACATGCTGATTGGTTTATCATATGGTATGCCCAAAACACACCCATGATTAATTAAGAGAACATACAAGGCATACTTTTCCCATTGTTACGATAAGCAGCTAATTAAACGGCTCAGATCTATTAGCCATAGATTTGTGTAAAGACAGGTATAATATGTTTCCTTTAATATGATTATGTTTCTGTATAATATGTTTTAAAATGTTGAAAAAAGTTACTGGAAAAAGCAATGAACTAACTGTTCCAGGCAGGGCCAGCTCTCATACCTCATTCGATAAAATCTGTAAAGTGAACTGGACAAAATAATAAATAAAAAAAATATTATTTAAAAAAAGAAATTAATTTACAGATTTACACATTAAAATTACAATTAAGCTGTGAGCTCACAGCACTCAAATCCAGCGGCCAGAGCACTCGGTTTCACCTCTCAGTTTAATATCCATCCCGACTTGATCTGATCCGGAAGATAGCTGCTGAATGCCTGAGATGAGTGTAATACGTTTCTGGGACATGGCCCGACTCTTCATTTCCGTTTCCCCTGGCCTGGGCTAGATTGCGCCGAACGCTTTACTGAGAGCAAATCTAAAGTAAACCTTTTAGCTTCCACGTGCCTCATGGATTACTTCCTGTCTGGCCAGAGCACTTAAAAGACTAGTTTTTTCATCACCACACTCCTCCATTGCTGCTTCTGATTGAAAACTGGGATGGAGCAGGCATGATCTAGCCTCACATGGGCCTTTGACCGGAGATGGCTGGATTTAGGTAGAGAAGATGAATTTGTTTGGGCCACAGGGTTCTGCCGTAATCGGGTTTCTGTCTTTACACAGTAAATAGAGCTTTCTTTCTTTTCATACTGCATCTGTTTTCCACCGCTTTAATTCCAACGTGGCCTCAATCAGGTTCAAGGGTCGCAGTGGAACACTAAAACACAATGTGTTTCATTTGAAAACAATAACAAAAGTGCATACATATGTCCCCCTTCTTACGCAGCACAATCATCATAATCTGCAGTGCCTCCCAAACAAATCCTGGAAAGACAACTATTCTCTGAGGCTAAAGCTTCAACAGAGGGATGATAGAGCATGATATAGAAAAAAGAAAAAAAAAAAACAAGATTAAACCTTAGACTAGAGGGGATTCATGAATAGAGAATAAAACACAACATAATACCATTTCTGCCACGGCCAATACAATAATTCTGGATATTAACAGAGGAAATGTATTACGCTTGTGTCGGGGATTTCCAGGCTTTCCTTATGGTCCTTTAGCTAGGAAGAGGAAGCAGCAGGGCTGATCTGGCCTAAGCAGAGTGCATGTGGGGCGATCATTTTAATGGGCTCTTGCCTGATGCCAGGGAAAAAGTCATGGATTAGTAACAACTTATCCCTCTCACTCGCTCCCACGCATTCACCATGACCTTGCAGGCACTCGCCTCTGAGCAAACATCCTACACGCGCACCAGCAGAACGGGGGAAAAGATTGACTGTAGATCTGATCTAGGTGATGTCCGACCAAGAGGTGCAACAGAAGGACTTGGAAAGACCATGTGTAAAAATACTTCATACTTGAACTGTCATCATTAAAGCGTTAACGCATGCAATTAATTTGAAATCAGTAACGCTGATATTATTTTGTTTAGCGCAATTAATTATGCCACCAAGTTTGACCCCAACTTCCGCCGTAATCTGCCCCGCCCTCACACAACACGCAGATTTTCACAATGCGCAGTGGTTCCCTCATGGTGCGAACATGATCTGGTCTTGATCTGACCCTTTTTAATTAAGCTAAACTGCAGATAATGTGCAGCTGAAGCTGAAAACTTAATCAAAGGTGTTTTGCATTAAATTAAATACATTTTGAACTTTTCCCTCTGTTTTTTTTTGTGTTGTTCCAGTACACAAAAAGGAAATAAACATGTGTATAACAAAACATGCAACAATTTTCTGAAAGAAATACACTTTTTTACTGGACTTTTGCTGGAAAAATGTTAGGGTTGCCAACATTTTCAGCCATGCCTGTGTGTGGTGCTGGGGGTATTGTAAATGTAAAAACTGGACTGTCACATACTTTATATAGCTTACAGCTTTATAGTACAAGTTTGCCAAAACTGCATGCATACATGTGAAAAAAGAAAGACATGTATAATATAAACCAATAAAAGTACAAATGAATATATAAAAAGATAATTAATACTGGATATGAAATAAACAAATAAACAAATAAACATAAACAACCCAATACATTCAGTGTACTAATAAATAAATAAAAACATCTGTAGTATTTGTATATTTATACACTTTATACATATCGTCGCTGTCCTATGAAAAACACTTATCTCCATTTTTTTCGATTTTCAGTTTAGTACATAATTTGAACAGACAAACTGTCTTTTACACTGTGTCAAAATTTCTTGATGAACGGACCAATAGAAACTCTTCAAAATTACCTGAAATAAACTGTTTTTACATTGACTTCCATTGAAAGTTTACAAGGTTTTTTCCCTCTCCTGTAAAGTTGCTGTTTTGGAGATAAGTGTTTTTCATTGGACAGCGACGATATATACTTGTATATTTATCTGAAATATAATCTTCTCCATGTAAAAATACATAAAAATCCAAATTCATACTATTTAAGCTGACCAAAAAATTAGTAGGGCTTGGCTTACAAATGTGTTCTATAGCTTTTAATTAGATGTAAACAAGAAATAGCTTTGCAAATTCTCAGTTTTGGCAACTGAGCGCTTTGGTGGTGAGCAACTGGGTATTACACTAAGTCTTTTACGGGTCATTCCATGTCAAATGGCTCAGAACCACCCACACCAGATTTAAGAGCTTCTGCATCAAAGGATAAAAACTGACGTAAATGTCAAAATTGCTAATTGCCGTCAAAAGTCATAACACTGCTAAGCATTTCATATCGAGTGCAGACTGATGAAGCTTTGACTCTAAACCCCAGGGCATTCACTATTATATAAACATAAATTAGTAATATTTAAAAACTTAGGCACACTGCTTGTATATAAGAGCTTGTATGTCTTATACAGTGGCGTAAAAAAGTATTTGCCCCTTTACAGTTTTTTTCTTTTTTCATTTTTGTCATACTTACATTTTTCATATTATCAAACAACCTTTAATATCAGATAAATATAAAACCTCAGTAAATACAAAAAGCACTTTTTCATAATTATATTTCATATTTTTATCCCATTTTCTCCCAATTTACATGGCCAACCACCCAACCCAGGACTCCCCCCGTCACTAGTGATGCCCCAACAGGAGGGTGAAGACTAACACATGCCACCTCTGAAACATGTGAATTCAGACTCCGCCTCTTTTTGAACTGATACTGATGCAGCATTGCAGAGTAGCATCACAGCGCTAACGCTCGGAGGAAAGAGCAGCGACTCGGTTCTGATACACCAGCTCACAGACGCCTTGTGCTGAGCGACATCACCTTAGGAGTGATTAGGGAAAAGAGCGCCATCTACTCATGAACAGGATTCAAACTGGCGATCTCCTGATCGTAGTAGCATCGCCTTAGTCCGCTGGATCACTCAGAGCCCTCTACAAAAAACACTTTTTAAATGATGATTTCATTTATTAAGGGAAAAAAATATTCAAATCAATATAGTCCTTTATAAAAAAATGTTTGTTTGATTAATCACACTTTTTGGAAAGCTCAGTTCAATTTCACTACTAACCACAACCAGACTTGATTACTGCCAGACCTGGAGAATCAAGAAATCACTTAAATAGAAACTGTCTGACACCATGAAGCAGATCTCAAAAAGCATCACATTATGGCCCAATCTGAAGAAATTCAAAAACAGATGGGAAAACGTAATTTTTTTGTCATATGATGTCACGGTCAATAGTCAACCTGAAATTAACATCTATTGATGTTGGTGGCCAGCTGGGCTGGTACTGTAACACACCCTGACGGCATGATGCTACCACCACCAGGCTTCACTGTAGAATTTGTTACTGGAGGGGGGGGGGGGGGGGGTTGTTACACCAGAGCTGCTTCAGCAAAAACTGTGAGAGCTTTCTGCAATGTTCTGTAAAGGTTTCATCTGTAGAAGTCCAGGTCAGAGAAAGAATCATACAGTTCTCTGAAGATATTTATGTTGGTGAACAGGCTGAAGATAATTATGTCTTGTTACCAGTCATTTGGTCCATCAGTCATGCTACACAGGGCCAGGATGGACTAGATCACGTGAGGTGAGGAGCCCACTGGGCAAACTGGGCACTGTACCCAGAGAAGCATACTGTCACTAGGAGGGGAGGACAGTCTGTCAGAGATGAGCACAGAGCTTGGTACTAGCTTTGGTCCACAGGAGCTTCTTTTTCAGAATCTAAAGCACAGTCACAATGCTTTCACATGCCTTATGATGGAAAATGCCTGATTTCTAGGCAGAAAATGTCTGAATTAGAGTGAGTCACATAAGAATGTGAGATATTATTTATCATTTAAGCATATCATTTTGTTCCAGACTAATCTGGAGACGAAGTGATTGCAATATGTATAAAAATATGTATCCCTCCTCATTTTCCTACTATCATATTGTGGCGCCCAGCACTACAAACTCTATATAATTCAGCCTGTGTGTGTGTGTGTGAGTCAGAGGGTGCAGAGAGGAGGGGCAGTGGGGAATAGCTATAATGTTAATTATTGTTCATTAACAGTGTTCTGGTGTGTGTTGTTATGCCTTGTTCTTCAATGTGGCTGGCACATTTAGTGTGTGATGGTGATGAGTTTAGCCTAGCATGAGCTGGATTGGTAGCTATTCCAGCCACCCCCTGGGGTTTATATGTTTTTAAAGAAGCTTTAGTTAGAAAAAGTATTACACTACATAATAATTCACAATACACACCAAAAACATATACATAATATTACTATATATATATATACATTTTTAATATTTAAAAAGTCAAAAAGTTCCTCATATTAATAGTCCTTCTTCGTTTCACTTCCCGCATGATTTGATTAAAAACAATGTCACTGGAAACAAAAACTTGCTCGACTGTCATCCTAGTTCTGGTTTTCCATCATTGACATTTTACAATACATATGATCAACCATAAAATTATTTTTTTTTCCTGTTTTGTAAAGAAGTCTTTAAATAAACCATAAGCAATAGTTCCCATATCAATTTTTTTTTTAATGTTTTTATTCATATTTTGCAATTTTTTCCAAGTTTCTTTTGATCTGTAATAGTATATCAGAAAATGTTCTAAAGTTTCATCAGCATTGCAGTACGGTATGGGGCATTTAACTGTCTTCACATAACAGCTCCACAGAGTTCTCATCGGTAACCTCCTAACATTTTCACAAGCTAAATTAAATTCTTGCTGTTGGAGATCTTTATACATTACAAAATGCATATTATATAGATTTTTTTTTTTTTCGTTAATCCAATCAATATTTAAGTATCTAAAATAAATTTAAAATAAGGGAAAATAGATCTATTTTTTACCTATTTTCCAATTAGTAAGTTTTCCCATCCATGCAGCTTGTCTATGAATACCAGTGGCAATTACTTTACATGCTGTGATTTTAATCTTTATACCAAGATCCAAAGCACCTAATCTGCCCAAATCATAAAATACTTCTCTATTTGTTACTCATGTGTTCTATATCAAATTACAATTGCTTTATTTAACCATGTCAACATTATCTACCAAAACGAGGCTGTGGAGGATCGATATGAAACTAGCGATAATCCTCTGGGTATTAGCAATGCCACCTCACTGCTGCGTTCCTAAATGCACTTCTTCAAAAAGAACTAAATCTAAACCTCTAAAGGTCAAACCTTCCATAGTTTCCCCAAAGATCCCCTACCTTTCTGTGAATGGATTCACCAAAAATAAGTAAAGATCTCCATTTCAATTTAAGATGTATGTTACTGTGCTAGCTAGCTAGCTAAGGCTAGCCATATTAATCATATTATTACCCAGCCAGCCAATCTATCCAGATGAATGTTAGCAGAGAGAGACAGCCAGCTAGCTAAACCCGGTTCTTCAGCTATGATTAATTAACCCTGAACTGGTTATTTTCTCAGTTTAACGCTAAAACGAGTGGGAGGTAACGTTAGTCAAGCCGTAGCTTTTAGGAGTAACCTGCTTAGCTAGCTAACGCTAGTTTATATCCTACCGTGAGGAACCTGGTCTTACAAGAGTGTACACTCGCATGCTTAGCTGAACAGTATTTGGCTGTATTTAACACTTGTGTTAACATTAATTTTATGTCTGATTTGATATTACAGATTAACGTGGACACAAAAGTTTAGCCTGCAAGCTATCTATTTTTTGCTTCATTGTTGCATGTCATATTTATTATGTTATCTTATGTTGACTGGAGACAGATGCGTTTCCCTTTTGAGTCATGATTCCTTCCAAGGTTTCTTCCTTTTGACTTTGGCAAGTTTTTCCTTGCCTTCTGTTTAATAGCCTGCTATTGAATTGAACTGAATTGAATAAGTAGTTCAGACTTAGAAGTTCCTCCTTAATGAAATAAGCCATGTATTTGGTGTTCACCCCTGACCTCACTAACGCAGTGTACTGAGCTGCTCCAGGATAATTAACTTGGTTCAAATTAAATAACGCTTAACTCAATTGGAGGGCAGTACCAACCCTTTCCTAATACCCAGAGTGAAAAGACGTGTCATATGTTTTAGGTCAATTCACTTTTGAGTGGGCTATGCAAAAGATTCCAGTGCTTTTGAGGGAATATGTTTACAGTGTTTTATAAACTTTAAAGTTGCCATATTATACCTCTTTTTTACACAGGTTAGATTAAGTCTATAGGTTACTCAAAGCATGGTCATGAAGTTCTTTGCACAAAATCACTTCTAAATAAAGAAGAGATATCACCAGCTCCATTCTTACCAGTTTCAGTACCTTTTAGAATGAGCCATTTAAGGGCTCTGCACTTTTATGCAAATAAGTTGTTTCTGAGATAAACTGAGATAATAGGGCAAAACTCATTGTTATGGTCTCATGCTGTTTTTGTGTCTCTCTGGTCTGTCTCTGTGTCTTACCTGCCCTCATGTTTGATTTTTTGCAGTTCTCTTAGGTGCCCTGTGTGTTTATACTGTGTTTCCGCCACTGTCTTCAGTGTGCTTACCTGTTAGTTTGTAGCTCCGCCTCCTTGTTACCCGCTCCCAGGTGTTTCCCGTTTCCTGTCCCATCAGTGTGTATAAAATGTCCCCCTTGTTTTAGTGTTGCTCGTCCGTGGTTGTACATCCTACTGGCAGCCAGGTTATGTGTTCCTTTGGTTTTTCTAGTCCCCAGGGTTGCTTCACAATATGTTTAGACTGGACTAAACTGCATTGCATTTTAGAAATGCCTTTGATCTGTGTTAAACGTATCTAGGTTAGTCTGAGGAACAGGTCTTATCATGACTCATTCAAAACCTTGGATCACATTGGACAGTAGTCTGCAATGCCCCAAATAACTAACAGATAGTGATTTAATTTAATTAATTAGTAATAGAGGTTTACAGTTAAGTTTTTATAAGGATGTTACTTATACTTATGGTAAATACAAGCTATTGCAATAGGTTAACAATACTGACGTACATTGCCTTCTCCACTGTATCAACTCAGTGAACTCAATGAACCCTGTCAGATCACAACTATACCAAATGTGAATTATGATTATCAAGAATGCAACTGTCCGTCAAGACTGCAAAGTCCCCTTAATAATTTACTCTCTCCATTAAAATTGTATTTAATTATTTTTTCTGTCTATCTGTCTGCCTGTCTGTCTGTTTACTCATCCATCCACCTATTTGTCTGTCTGTCTATGAAGATAGTGACGCTCTAATGTTTAGGTTAGTCTGAGGAACAGGTCTTATTACGACTCATTCAAAACATTTAATTGCATTGGATTAACTACAATACACAAAGTACTGGTCCCTTCCAAACGGACCTGCACTACTGATATACTTGCACTGTCAATACACACTTTAATTCCCCAAAAACTGTGAACTTTTAAGAACTTTAGCACTCATTCATTTTACCAGCCTTAAGCTACATAACATATTTGCACCACTGTTATATACTATTTATACTGTCATCCCATCTCAATCACCATCAATATTGCACTATTGTCTTCCGGTTTACGTATGTTTATTGTGTCTTGTCTCATGTATGTCTATTGTGTCCCTGCTGTATTTTACCCATAGTGTCTCCCATTCTCTTTTATTATATCTGTTATCTGTACTTGCTGTAAAATTGGGAAGGAGAGTAACGTAATTTCAATTCTCTGTATGTCCTGTACATATGCAGTATTGACAATAAAACTACTTGACTTGACTTGACTTGACTTAAATATTGTGTAAAATATAAAATCAGTAAATGCTATATGTGACCAGTAATCTGCAATGCCCCACATAACTCACAGATAGTGAGATAATAACAGTAATATAATTATTTTCTGTGTAAAATGCCTGAGACGCTGTTGTAGATTAGTGTGGTAAGTGGGAGCGCTGCTCTGCGGGCTGTCCGCGGTGCCTGCAGGGCGCGCTGTCACGCTGCTGACGAGCTTTGGCTGAAGATGCGGAGATTTGCACGCGGAGAAATCCTTCAGCGCTGCGAAGACGACCCGCCAGCCAATCCGGGCGCGCGGGGGGCGGGGTTTACCAGACTGTGGGCGGGAACACGCAGCGAGGAGAGTGCAGGCGAGGATACAGCGCCTGGGTAGCAGAGCAAAACCTCCGTGCAATCTAATCAGCTGCTACAGAGAGCCCGCTCTGTCCCTGTGAGAGCGCGCTGAGCTGTCCTCATCTGACACACATTTACATTTTCAACCTCCGAGTGTGTTTTTATTCAGGGAAAAGGCTGGATCTGGATACATGTGAATTTAAATTCAGATAAAAAAAACAAATAACAGACAATGAAAATAATAATAATACAGTTAAATAAAAAAACATAATCCATAATCAGTTCTTATTCTGACTAACAACTAAATACTTTTCAATATTTATTCAGCACAACAGGGAAAAGGTTGGATCTGGATACATGTGAATTTAAATGCAGATAAAAAAACAAATAATAGACGATGACTATAATAATAATACAGTTAAAAGCATAAAATATAATCCATAATCAGTTCTTATTGTGACTAACAACTGGATTCTATTCAGCATTTATTCAGCACAACAGGGAAAAAGCTAAATTCAGATAAAACAAATAATAAAACATAAATATAATAATAATAAAGTCAAATACAAAATCATTATCCAAAATCAGTTCTTATTGTGACTACAACTAAATTCTATTCAGTACTTATTTTGCTATGCATACAAAACACACAGCAGCGGGGAAATGTAAGAACAATATCAACATCAATGAATCAGCCACAAAACTGCAGTCTAAAGCCAATTATACCTTTTTCCTATACCTATTTCCTAAAAATAAAAAATAAATAAATCAATGAAAAAAAAAACAATTGTATTATTAGGACAGTCAGTCTAAAAAACACCAAAAACTAGACCTCACAATAAAAATATTTCTCTCAAATTAACGCCAGCCTAATTTAATCAAGCCGGAAACATGAGGCCTAACGCTCAGTGAAGGGAAATGCCAAAGGGAGAGAGGGCATTGTGCTTCAATAAAGCAAACAATCGCTGTCAGAGCCCATCTAAATTGTTGTTGTCCTAAAACCAATGTTTATTAATGAATCAGCACTGATGAAGCCAGCCCACTGCAGCCCAGCCTTGATGCCTGTTCTCTTTTGAGAGCCACGTAATAAGAATAATGTTTTATAAACACTGAACTGGGTTCACTTTCGCAGCCTCGGTAGCGAATGCAAAGAGCTCTGATTTACTTGCATCACACTGTATCACAATCCAAAATGTTAAATGTTAAATGTTTAAAATGTAAAAAAATATTCCCCAGCTGGCATATATTCGCAAAGTAAAATACATATTATTGCAAGCACAATTCAATGTAAGTGTCAGTTTGTAGTGTAGTCTATTTAGTCTATTTAACCAACCCGTCAATCAGTTCACAGAAATATCAAGTTATGATATTTGTGTATGTTTTGTTTTACAAGAAAATGCAAACAAACATGATCTTATACTACATTAAATTCATTCAAACGGGTTAAAGTGTCAATCCAGAAGTTTCGGTGATTTGGGGATTTAGAGACCTCTCTGGTGAGAATGTGTAATTGCACACAGCAGGTCAATGTAAACAATTTGCTGTGTAAAAATTCAGAATTTCAGTTTGTTTGGGTATATAATGTTTTATTCATTTCATTAATTGAGTGAGTATTTTACAACATACAACTAACCTATCAAACACCTCTCCTTTTAAATTAAACATATCAGATGTTGTAGGAACAGTTATGCCAGGACACTAATACCATTAATTAAAACAGTTTTTCTTCCCCACTCAGAAATATCTTTCAATTTGAAAGGAACAAAGTTCAGACTTCTAAATAGAAATATTGTCATTTAGATCATATATTTGCAGAAAATGAGAAATGGCTGAAATAACAAAAAAGATGCAGAGCTTTCAGACCTCAAATAATGCAAAGAAAGCAAGTTCATATTTATGAAGAGTTCAGAAATCAATATTTGGTGGAATAACCCTGGTTTTTAATCACAGTTTTCTTGCATCTTGGCATGTTCTCCTCCACCAGTCTTACACACTGCTTTTGGATAACGTTATGCCACTCCTGGTGCAAAAATTGGCTTGTGATCATTCATCTTCCTCTTGATTATATTCCAGAGGTTTTCAATTTGGTAAATCAAAGAAACTCATCATTGTAAGGTGTCTCTTATTTTTGTAGATATATTGTATTGTGCTAAATTGTATTGGGATAAACAGTATGCTTTTAGAAGCATATTCAGGATATTGTCAGTGCTATAAGAGACTAAAAAAGACTGAGGAGTTAAGCATATGTTTGAGTACAAAACCCTAAACTAGGTAAAGGACAGTATTTTGAGGGTGTTGATTGAGTTTTTAAAATCTGCCACTGCTGGTGAATGTTTTGTTCATTACAAAGTATTGCAATAAATATTGTATATCAATCAATTGTATGTCTTTAAATATTGTGAATTAAAATGTTGCCATATTGTCCAGCACTAGTTTTTACAAGATTAAATCTATCTACAGTATTGCCCAAAACTTAAAACAAAATGTGAACTAGGACAACCTGGATGTTCGTGCTGAAACACAATCACCTGTATCATCATCATCAGTGTGGAAAACCATTGCCATGGCAGCATTGGTACAGATGCCCTGGAAGATAAGGAGTCCAGATTGAGCTAACGCTTTTCTAAACAAAATCTGAGACAGGACAACACAATGTTGTGTTTTATACTTTGCACCCACACACTGGCACTCGTGTCCTCATGTCCTTATGTGAAATCTCTTTTCTTCTTTCTCTCTCTTTCTTTTCGTCCTCATTTATTTACATCAGCAAGGAGATTCATTTGTGTTTGCAAAAAAAAAAAAGCCCTGCATTTGTTTCTCCTCTTCGGCTAATGAAAGCCATTCAACCGATATCGAGATTCAGTGAAAAACACTCACTGATACAGAATGGATTATTTAAATTGATTTAAAAAACAGTGAAAAAAATTGCTAGTTTCATTAACATGGGAAAAGAAAGAGTGAATCAAAAAAAGCCTTTCTGTCTCACCAGGCAAACAGTAACCAGGCAACAGCAAAGTGATAGCTTTTGGTGCTAGACAGAGCTGTGAAGTGCAGGGCTTCCTAAAAATGACTTCTCTTTTAATGCACTGACATGACTGACATCTGAATACATGTCAAATGGCACAGGGAAAATGGCTCACCAGTGCCCTCAAAACGCCAGATGGAATGAGACTAACACATAGAATCAATCTGACATCTGTTATTGCACAGTGTTAATCAGTGAAAACACTTTCTTCAGCATAAATAAGAAATCTGTGTTCATTTTAGACGTCTAACAGAAATAGAATTCTTAATCCCACACTGCCAAAACACCAGTGTTGAATTTTAAGAGTTACCTACTTCAGAGTTGTGTAGAGTTGTTTTCAAAGCTGCTTTACATGTTCTCTGTAGAGCAGCTTCTTTTTCTTGTGCGGTTTGAAGCCCAATAAAGTAATACATTTAATTTAAATACTAATTTCATAGAATAGTCTGTTGTTAATATAAATTTTAGTAAGTGTCCGGTAACTGGACAAGAACTACACATAGTAAATATATTGTATGAGACCCTGTTTTGTAGAAATACTAGAGGTTATCTCTCTACATAGCATTAGCTAGCTTAGCTTTTTTTTAAACTAGCTTTTCTGTCAGGCGCCATTTTAAAGTGCATTAAATTATAATACATGAATCTGGCTTTTTAATCTAACTAGCAGTATTGCGGTAAACCATTTTTTTTTTAGAATAGTTTTTAATTTAGTAACAAATAAAATTTAGCTGTGGGGCTTAAAACGGTTTCTTAAATTTCCCATTCCACCTTAAATGCAATTTGGCTACCTAACTAGCTACTTAACTTAGCTTTTCTGTCAAGCACCATTTTAAAGTATATTTAACAATAACATATTAAGCTGGCTTTTATATTAACTAGCTAGCAGTATTCTGGTAAACAACATAATTATTAACAACTAAAATCTAGCTGTGGGGCTAAAATCAGTTTCTTAAATGTCCCATTCCACCTTAAATGTAATTTGGCTACCTAACTATCTAGCTAGCTAGTTAGCTTAGCTTTTCTGTCAAGCACCATTTTAAAGTATATTAAATTATAACACATTAAGCTGGCTTTTACATTAACTAACTAGCAGTATTGCGGTAAACCACATAATATTGTAATTGTTTATAATTTTTTAACAAATAAAATGTATCTGTGGGGCTAAAATCGGTTTCTTAAATTTCCCATTTCACATTAAATGTAATTTGGCTACCTAACTAGCTAGCTAGCAAGTTAGCTTAGCTTTTCTGTCAAGCACCATTTTAAAGGATATTAAATAATAACACATTAAGCTGGCTTTTATGTTAACTAACTAGCAGTTTTGTGGTAAACCACATTATTTTTGTAACTGTTCTTAATTTATTAACAAATAAAATGTAGCTGTGAGGCTAATTTGGCTAGTTATCTAGGTTAGGCTAATAAACGTTAGCTAGGTTAGCTACTTAGTTAGTTAGTTAACTAACCTAGCTAACTAACTAGCTAGTTACCCTAACTAACTGATGGTGGAGAGATTGGGACTATTTATATATAATATAGATTATAGTTATTTATATTCTAATAATATCACTTCACATAAAGTTTTTTTTTTTATTAAATATGAGCATCACTGCAATATAACATCTAGTTACGCAACTACAACACTACTTAGGGTGAAATGAAATTTGCTGAATATAAAAATTACACTCTGTAAAGTTTTTAATTTAACTCTAGAAAAGATAAAATATACACTGAGGGAGTCTAAAAAACTTAGCTTTTAACACTACGAAAGGTAATAGACCAACACTGAAATGGAGTTACATTTCTAACACTGTTCATTGTGTTGAATTAACTCTGGTCCAGTGAGAATTATAGAAACACTTCAAAAGAGTTCAAATGAACACTTACAGATTTGATCAGTGGTGTTTTTGCTGTGCAAATGAAAATTGAAGATTACCTGTAGGTCTATTACATTTAGGCTGACTTATTAAAATCTGCTATAGAATACAAGATAAATTAACTTTTCTCCATATTTTGACGTGTTCTCATCTTGCTGGTAAATTTACTTTGAATTATATGAACTCAATATTAAATTAAATTGTAGACAGCAATATAAACCTAATAACAGGCTTTACTTCAGTAAATTGTAGACTGTAAAAATCCAATTTACAAAATCTTAACGACTTCTTGAGTTGAATGAGCAACATCATGTTTTGAGCAAGAAAACAGTTGAAGATCAGGTAAGAGCAGGTAAGGCAGTCTGTTATATTATATTGAAGCAGCTGTCTGGCTTATGCAACCCTCCATTTCTCTGACTATCTCTGATTAGTGAGCTGACACATAGACTATTCAGAAAAACAATTAATATATCAGCTTAAATTAAACTTTGACTGCAAATTTCTAATGTGAAACCTCAATAAAACAATTAAATCAGTATACAGCTAGAACTTGAGACCTTTTCTTTGTGACCATGGTACTCTAAAGTGTAGAACGTATACCTAAAGCGTTATGTACTCTCCCTCTTGTTAATAGTTTTTAAATCAACGTCTTAATTCGGTATTATTCCGTAGCAGTATCACAGTTATTTAAAATGAAAGATTACTGCTGTTAACATTACCATTAGCGGTTTAATGAAACAATAAAATTTCTTTTTACAGATTTGATTAGAGATAACAAAGGTTTTCTTTGGGTAGAGAGAAATTATTCAATTTAATATAGGAAGACCAGTTGATTTATTGTTTTGCCTGAAAATAATGGCAATAAAAAAATAGTTTATCCTGTTTTTAGGAGTCATTTCCTAACTGTACAGAAAATCCTTTTTTTAACTGCAGTTTGGAACATTGCTCTGAGGATTTTTAGTCAATAGCTTCATTTTTATTTATTTTTATTTTCCCTCCTTCTTGTTCTTCATTCAAACTTGCCCCCTACCCCTCACCCCAGGGTACTTAAACCTTAAGGGACAGTTTCCCAGACAGGAACTAAGCCAAGTCTTGGACTAAAAGCCGCCTAGGCATTCTTGGGACTGGACCAGACTGCTGATAGACTGTTGAACAACTAAGATGTGCCTGTGCATAATTTTCTGTCTGCAGATGAAAAAAATCTGAAGTTCTTTATGCAAAGTTAGTGTTTAATTTTTAAAGTCTTTGTAGCATCAATTTTATTTGCAAGTGACAGAAATGAGTTTACAGACTGAAATGTAATTGATTATGTTTATTGTTTGATCCTGGATTTGTGTCAGTACAAAATTGGGCAACACAATATTGTAAAAATTGTCAAATTATGATAGAAAATGAGTAACTGTCTAATCTAAACACATACAAGATGTACTATAAGTCCAATGATAAATACATAGAAATATACTTCTGTAATGATTCAAATTAGGACACTAGCAACGCAAAGAACCATTTGAATCCCTACAGAATTTGCCTGAATTTTTAAAAATACAAATAATATTGTAGATTGCTCTTTACAGTTCTGTATAATAACAGGGTTTCTACTATTTTAATAAGTCAAACAACTGCTTTTCTATATCATTGCAAGAAAAAGTATGTGAACCCCTAAATTGGGTGCAAAAATTGGTCACTAAATGTGTTCTGATCTTCATAGGTCACAACAATAGACAAACACAGTCTGCTTAAACTAATAAGAGGAATGGCCCAAAATACCTCCTGACCGTTGTGAAGGTCTGATCTGCAACTACAGGAAATGTGTGGTTGAGGTTTTTGCTGCCAAAGGAGGGTCCACCAGTTATTAAATCCAAAGGTTCATATACCTTTTCCACCCTGCACTGTGAATGTTAACATGCTATGTTCAATAAAACCATGCAATCATTTCATTTTTTGTGTGGTATTAGTTTAAGCAGACTGTGTTTGTCTATTGTTGTGACTTAGATGAAGATCAGAACACATTAATGACCAATTTATGCAGAAATCCAAGTATAATCCCAAAGGGTTCACATACTTTTTCTTGCAACTGTAGTTATTGTACTGTAATTGTTTGACTAGAATGATACTATGCAGAAAATGACGAGCAAACATGTTAACTTTTATTTGTTATTTTATTCCCTATTTGCAAATTTGATAATATATAAAGCAATTCTACAGCTTTGACCTGAAGGTTTTACTTTACTAAGTAGTGTTCATTATCACAGCATATCTATAAAGGCAAAAACATAGATTTACAAAATTATAAAGTCTTGTTTGTTCAGTAGACATAGAGTGACGTGTAGCAACATGAAGTGAAGTTTTCAATCTGTAAACTAAACAGCCTTTGTTTCCAACAGTGGTCAACAATCAGGGTGTCATCATGAAGCCTCTCTCCTTATCCAATTTAATTTAAAGCCAAGTTGCCAGTATCATGACCAGTGAGAAGGAAAAAATATAGAGTAGCGTAAAGTAAAAATTGCACTGAGTTGTGTATTCCATTCAAAAGTCTTTGGTACATGAGACCACATGGGATATGAAATGTTTGCAATATGTTTGTAATATGCATCATGTTTAAGTTAAGTAGAGTGAAGTAAGGGTGATTAATGGGACCGTTTTTAAGTTTTATGGAAGAGACTTACACTTGTATAGCTAGATAATCTGCACCATTTGCCTTTATGACACTAATCGTCCTTAAATTTACCTTACTTGGAAATTTCATACTGTCACCTTCATAAAAAAACAATAGCCAATTTGAATAGCTTTCCAAGATGGCTACCTTCATTAAAGCTCACCTTCCGTCGTTTTTTCTTTCATTTTAAAATGTCTAGTTGTGGTCTCTAGTATGAATGAATGACATGTGAGCCGTTTTTGTAAAAAAAAAGTGCTCAGGTGTCTCTGTATAGCTCTTTTTTAATGGACTGTTTTAGGGGTGTGTCCAAAATGACCGGATTCCAGCTTTGCTCATGAATATTCATACATGCAAACAGCATGCAAATATCTCTCCTCTGATTGGCTAGGAGCACTGCGACGCCCCTCCGCCGCTCTGCCGCTCACTGCCTCCCACCTCCTAACTGATGAGCGGTGATGTTGCGTCGCTTCAGCTCCGCCTCTGGGAGTTTCTCGAGCCAAGGTGGGCTGGTCTGTGAGTTTCTGCCTACGTAGGCAGAAAGATAATTCAAAATTCACCCGTTTTTCGGAGGGGGGGAGGGGGGATTTCTTTGCTTAGCTCCTGCAGACAATGGGGGCTGCAAAACAGTTTAATGTGCAGGTGTACACATTCAACTCGGAGAGACCTACTGTATTCCACAAAAAACAAGAAAAATCGGATTTTCGCGGAAGGTGAGCTTTAAACTCATTTCCATGATTCAGGGCTCCTCCACAAATGGTAAGTAATGAGATTTTACTGTAATATAAAGTGCACTTTTTGTTAATAAAGGATATAGGCTGTAATTATTGCACAGTTGTTTAGTCTTAAAATTGAGGTTTGTTGAGTTGTTGAGTTAGTCTACATTTTAGTCAGCAACATATCTAAGTGCATTATGCTAGCTAGAAATCCTGTACATTTTGTGGCAAAAAGATTTAAATTAGGACTGTTTCTGGACTGTATGATAAACTATAATCCTAAACCACTGCTAATTTTTAAAAAGCCAAAACAACTGTCATATTAAGTATTTCCTGAAAAACGTAGCCTATCATTTTAGGAATGTGTCCATATATGAGTGTTTTTAAATGTGCCAAAACTGGAATGTTTTGCAGTCTTAAATAATCTCACCTCCACAGTTTTCAACTGCAGGATTTATTACAAAATGTTGTTGATAAAAAGGAATAAGTTACAAAATGAACCGCAGATGGCACAACAAAAATGAAGAACAATATATGCATATAAAAGTCACTTCATTTCCTCGCCGTATTTAAAAATATCAGTGTCGGTTTTCTGGTTGAGGAACCGTTTAAAAACCGAACTTCACAGCAATACGAGGAGGAGAGCTGAGGTGACTAGTTGGTGACTACCTAAGTGCTCAAAGCCACACATGTTAATGATCACACACTGGGATGTTTAGAGAAGAGCCAAGAGAATAAAGTTACTGGCTCAAAACTGGTCACAAACACACCTGGAGATGGTGGGACTAACAGAAGATCATACAGAAACGCTTAGGAAATACATCTTTTTTGTCCTTCTGTATTGATAGAAACGACATACGTTGTGTGAGTCTGTGTGTTTCCTTCCCTTCCTTCAAAATTTAGTAGCAGCTTATTTGTTTGTTAGGGGAGACCATCGACAAATGTAACAAGGGACGGTTGTAACACCCGTAATTCCTTCAATTAGAATCTAGTAGCTAAGGTGATTTTACTCACTGTTCACACGCTCAGTTTAGACTGCCACTGAAACTCCAAGTTTCACAAAAAGTTTTTTAATGTAAATTTTCTATCAGAAGGATTTTTTTGGAAACTATCCTAAGATCAAATGTCTAGAAATGCAGTATTATTAGAATCATTGTTTTGTAATCTGGAAAAAACTAATGACTAACGTGTCAAACTAGCAGTCAGCAAAAACAAAAACAAAGATCATCAACGTCATCAACAAAAATGAATTAATTTGAATTAATTTGTATGGAAATACGTTGATTAATCAAAGGCTTACTATTTCCTTGTATTGCTTCAATTATTTTTTGCATTATACTCTTCATATCTCTTTTTTGTCATGTAGTGTGAAAGAAAATAAGCATTATGCTTATTTAAAAAACGAAACTTAATCACAATATTCACAATAACGTGAATGATAAACATTTTTTTTTTCATTTTGAGTATTTGATTGGTTAATTATGTCTTGCTTACATATGTTACAACCGTCCCTTTACAATACTGTCCAAAAAAATCGTTTCTTTAGATTTTTTTCCTTTTTTCTTTTTCTCCGTTAAGCACACGTACGGTGCGGTGCACGAGCTACACGTGAGTTACCACAGTGTCCTTCTTTTGGCACAGCCGCCCCCTGTACTCGTCCAGCCAGTCCCTGAGCTCGGAGATGCGGTAGCCCTCGGGCCCTCGGCCGCCCTGGTACACCACCTTACCGTCCTGCACGATATAGAGGCGGTCAAAATACGCGCCGTATTCCGCGTTGGCCGTGTTCTCCATGCTGTCCGCCACCACGGGGCAACCGGGCGGCGCCTCGAGCTCCATGAGGCGCGCGGCCCGCAGGCGCTCCTCGAGGCAGCGATGGCGCGGGATCTGGTACGGCGCGTCCGAGCTCGCCCAGCCGTCGGACGGGTGCGCCTCCTCGATGTACACCAGCAGCGCGTCCGCCACGTCGGCGTAGCGGCTCATGAGGCGGCCAAACGCGCTGAGGCGCATCATGAACGGCGGTCAGGTGCAGCTGCCAAAGTTGAGCACGAGTGGCCGTGCGCCGCGCGCGTATTCCAAGATGCGGCAGCGGCGAGCATCAGCCGGACGCACCACTTCGCTGTTGGGCGCCGTGTGGCCCACGCGCGCCGCCTTCAGCGCGTCCAGCCAGTGACCGTGCCACACCGCGCGCAGCGACGCCACGCTGAACATACGGTCCGAGTCAGACACGCAGAGTGGCGGGTCGTCCACGTCTGCGTCCGCGCTCCCTCCGATCCGCTCCTCCACCTCCCCGTCCTGCTGCTCCGCTCCCCCGCGCTCTCTGGCCCTCACCAGCACGCGCTTCCTCACGCACAGAAAGTCGAGGAGCCAGAGCACCAGCGCCGCCACCACGAAGCGCGGGACCAGCGCGAGACAGGCGAGCGCGCTCCGCAGCACCTCCGCCGTGTTCATGGCTCTCCGTTGGACGGAGGAGGAGCGCAGCCTGATGGAGCTTTATATAACGGGAGCGGGTGAGGAGATGATTGGGTTAGCGCTCTCTCTCGCGCGCGCTCTCTCTTTCTCTCAGTGGGGATTACTCGCCAAGCTCCAATTCCCCCTGAGAACGCAACAGCCTGTTTACACCTGGCATTAATTTCCACTTTGCCAGGGCCGGCGCGAGCCGTTTGGGTGCCCTAATCATGAATAAGTATTTGACCTCCAATTATTCCAAAAAGGAATATAACTTGATACTTATATGATTAATAGTATAGAAGGCCTATTCAAAGTTCGAATGGTGTGAATTGATAACAGTTTGGTTTGCTTGGATTCCAAAATCTGGTTTATGCAAATAGACTGGACATTTTTCCAAGGTCTGACCCATTACTGCAAATTGTTGAGGTAATATCACTTAAAACATATACGAAATACATGAAAATGAGCTCTTTACAAATTTAGTGCTGTGATATGATAACACTTTGATTTTTTTGGATTTCAGAGTCTAATTTCTGGTCTACATACAACCAAAATTGCAATTTACTTACAATAATATTATTTGAAACTTACATGATCAATACTATAGTATATATAGAAAGTGTTTTTCAAGACATTAGTGTTGTCATTTGATAACAGTGATTTTCTTCTTTAATATAACTGTAAATTTTGGTCTATACATATTGTAATATTTAGAATCTAAACAGCACTCCTGCACCTACTTTCAAAGACAGCATTTGGAAGTGTTGAGTTGATCACGTGCACTTCTTTCTTCGTTCTTTGATGACCAAAGTGAGGTCTGTTCTGACTGGACCCTGCTCTTTTAAAACAATGGATGATCTTGACCACTGTGCTGCAGCTCAATTTCAGGTTGTTGGCAATCTTCTTGTAGTTCTTTTCCATGAGGTGCCATTTTGGAACTTTCAGTGACCAGTATGAGAGAGTGTGAGAGCTGTACTACAAAACTGAACACACCTGCTCCCTATGTATACACCTGAGAAAAAGTGACTCTAATGAGTCACATGACATTTTGGAGGGAAAATGACAAGCAGTGCTCAATTTGCACATTTAGGAGTGTAGTCTCTTAGCGGTGTACTCACTTTTGTTGCCTGTGGTTTAGACATTTATGGCTGTATATTGAGTTAATTTACACTGTTATATATGATGCACATAGACTACTTTTCATTGTGTCAAAGTGACATTTTGTCAGTGTTGTCTCATGAAAAGATAAACTTAAATATCTGCAGAAATATGAGGGGTGTATTCAATTTTGTGATGCACTGTACAGTTATGTATACATGTCAGATGTACGTTTCACAGCAACTGTCAGATCATAAATCACTTACTCTACTCTATATCATTATACACTGATCAAGCATAATATTATGACCACCTGCTTGTTTCTACATCCATTATCTATTTTTCAGCTCCACTGAGCATATAAGAACACTTAGTTAGTCATCAATTCAGGAGATACTTACCTGAAAAAGTCTAATAGAAACGTATAAAATCTGCATTACAGACTCTGACAACTAGTTTTAACTAATCTGAATGTAAGGACGTATGCACTGGACTAATGGCTAGCTGTTCTGGTGGGTAAGCCAGTTCAGCAGAGTAACGTATAATATATTATGATTTGCATGATAGAAGCAATTGATAATTTGGGAAACAGCAGATAGTTGTATGAAATAATTTGCTGTTTGAATAAAATAATTTAGAAATGGCTTCTGTGATGTGCACAAGTGATGAAGTGGAGATTGAACAACTGGTTTTGAGAAATTTAATTCTGACTTAAGAAATGCTCCAAATGGACAGAGAAAAACTGTATTACTAAATGTGGTTGCTACAATTTTTTTATTATTTTTTTTTAATGGGATACATGCCACAAATATCATTGCAGTAAGTATGAAGAAAAATTATTGCCAAATTAAAAGCAAACACTATCGTGGAAAAATGTGAATGCAATCGACAAGATGCACCGCTTTTCCTTACTAACATGCAGAATATGTGACAAAATGAAATGAAAAACCACTATTACATTACATTTCACTGCACTCAATTTCTCTTTACTGAAAAATAATACACAAACATTTACATTTTCAAAACCAAATGCTGAAATGGTGTCAGAATTGCACTAAAAATGCAATCAGCTCAACTGCACTGTATTCCACTGTGTGGCGCTGTGAATGCTCAAAAGCAAATCACAATGCACAAGATTGCATTTTTAAGACCTCAATAAGCATAATTTAAGACCCAAAAATGCAGTTATTGTTTCTTTGGTAAACTTAGTTCTTTCCCCACTAATTTTAGCTAGCTTGCCACTAATGTTAGTTCTTTCCTCAGTAACGTTAGCTAGCTTGCTGCTAATGTTAGCTAGCTCTCCGGTAACGTTAGCTAGCTCTCTGCTAACATTAGTTTGCTCTCTGATAATGTTAGCTAGAGCTTAGCTAACCTTAGTTCTCTCCACAGTAATGTTAGCTAACTTGCCGCTAATCTTAGCTAGCTCTCTTCTACTGTATATATTTATATATATATATATATATATATATATATATATATATATATATATATATATATATATATATATATAGCATGTACTAAAAAAATCATGCTATGAACACCAATACACTCCATTCAAGAGTACGTGTGAAGATATGACTGCATTGTCACGCACTGAATATGCCTTTATTTTTTACCTCTTTGATACTGATTATTACCTTTTCTCCAGCAATGCTAGCTAACTTGCCGCTAATCTTAGCTAGCTCTGTTCTCTCTCTGGTAACCTTAGCTAGCTAGCTCTCCGCTAACATTAGTTATCGCTCCGGTAACGTTAGCTAGCTCACTGATAATGTTAGCTAGCTCTCTGCTTACCTTAGTTCTCTCACTAATAACATCAATATGTGCTTTCCCACCGGCATTAATTAGACCATCTGAAAATGCAATACCTACAGCAAATATACAGTAAATTTAAGAAAATTTAAGACCAAAATTACCAAGATTTCAATTTAAGACATTTTAAGACTTTTTAAGGACCCGCAGGAACCCTGTATGAGCAGCACGGTATTTATGCCAAAATGAAATGTAATCACTGTCCAATCAGTAGCTAACCTAAGGCAACATTTTCTAACAAAACCAGCTAAAAGGCATGTTAATTTTCAACTGACCTGTAGTAGGGAGAGTAGCACCAATACCATCATCACTCCAGGCTCTGCATGCTGCTACTGGTAAAGCAGGCACTATAGTTAGCAGAACCGCAAAATGCTGGGTAACCCAGGTCACGTCTTATGAGAATTTTCTAATATAACTGACATTTTTAGATTTCCATGCTGACCTCAGGTCTTTCATTTTACTTCATTTTCTTCAAAAGACACTTGGCACAAGGCAGGAAAACACCCTGGGCAGGTTGCCAGCCCACCACAAGGCAACACACTTGCACACTCACACCTTGGGGCAATTGCCAATCCTTTTTTTTTTTAAAGATGATAAGAAAAAAAACAGTAGCACAATCATATTTGCTATGTTTTTTTTGCAGAGAATATCCACACTATTTACACTACATAACATTTCTCACCTTTCCTACATTTCTTTTTGCTGAAATTCTATGAAATGTGTTTTCAGAGTTGTATTCTTTGTAACAGCAGATGGTTCACCTGAGGACAATGCGGAACTGTGTGTGTGTGTGTTTGTGTGTGTGTGTGTGTGTGTGTGTGCATGTGTATTAATATACTGCTAGTGTTTCTGATTGTGCACACATTTCCTTCACAGCTTAACAGCTCATGTGTTTAAATGGTAGAAGCCTTGTAGCAGCAATTTAAACACTATCTGGTCTCTTTCGAACATTAACCATTTCCTAATTAAACATTTTGTAGAAATGTACTTAATAAAATGTACATATCAGCAAACTGTACATCAATTTTACATAAAATACACAAACTTTAGTACTATATGTGTAGTAATAAAAATGTGCTTGTTTTCGAACCCCTGCTCATGCAACTTTGCCATCAAGCTGCCGGTGCTCAGAGGGAGCACAATTGGCTCTTCTCCCTCTGGGGTGGGTAGATGGCGCTCTCTCCCCATCACACTTAAGGTGGCGCTGGGCGGCACGAGGCGTCTGTGAGCGGATGAATCGGAACCTAGCCGCTGTGCTTTCCTCCGAGCGCGCTGTGATGCTGCTCAGGCAATGATTCATCAGCAGCAGCTCGAAAAAAGGGGTGATTGACTTCACACGTGTCGGAGGAGGCGTGTGCTCGTCCGCATCCTCCAAGGGTCGCGGGCGTCACCGGTGATGGGGACGCACAAAGGGGTGGGACAATTGGATATCCAAATTGGGAAAAATCTGAAATAAAAAATGATTAAAAACGTGCTTGTTGATTAAATCTACAGTCCTTTCCGTTGACTTTTGAACATCTTGCTCTCTCTCAGTCAGTGATCTGCGCTGCAACCTGTCTCCATGAAATGGGGAAAAAGATAAGACAATGACCTAGAAGTTCAGAACAACAGACTGCCTTATACACAAAACATTTCAAAAAGTAGGAACATTAAAATGATCAGAACAATACTTATTATGTAACAGCAAGCATCTAAAATGGCTATCACACTCAGCCAGGTTGCCAAGTAAAGGACACTGAGTTCAAGATCTTGTACAACAGCAATCGATACCCTTTAAAATTCGAAGTATGCATTTGGAATGTTTTTATTGTTTGCACATTATAAACCAGCTTATGTATATTTGTTAACTGTTAGCTAGCTAGCTAGCTAGCTTAAAGCTCCACTGGCTGCATTAGCAAAAGCTAAGTTACTTTAATGAGCTCTATGCTCTCTCCATATATCAAACACATGGCCTATGCTAGATTTTCTGCCACATATTATTGTTGTTGCTGTAGTTGTTGTGACCCCAATATTTTGAACATGATCTCTAAATCTGCCAGAAATATGTGACATATGCACTCTGTTCATGCATGGACCCATCATTTATAATACATAAATGTTTTGGATGTGTCTTGCACGATAACTCTGGTGCATTCAACAATTCAGAAAATGCAACACAACATAACAGCACTACATAGCTGTGTATTTACACACTTAAGCTTAGTTAAGCAGTATTTTAACTCCGCTGGCTAGTCTTCACCCTCCTGGTGTTGGGGCATCAATAGTGATAGGGGGAGTCCTAATGAGTAGTTTGCGTAATTGGCTCTGTAAAATTGGGGAGAAAATGGAATAAAAATTTAAAAAAGAAAAAAAGACAAAGCTTTGTTAACATAAAACTTTAGATTCTGTTGTTGGAAGCTAGCCAAAATGGTCATAAAATTTCATGGTGGCGACGCCCATGCCAAAACTGGATAAGCTTCTACCTGTGTAATGGGCACCAGTTTGTTACCTGTGTAGCTAAGCTAATATTTATTTGAAAAGAGATTGTAGCCAACCAAGCTAATCCTTCTGTTCAGAACTGACAAGGGAAACAAAACCTAAGCATGTACTAGACATTTCATGCTATGAACACCAATACACTCCCTTTAAGAGTACATGTGAAGATATGACTGCATTGTCTCGCACTGAATATGCCTTTATTTTTACCTTCTTGATGCTGATTAGTACCTTTTCTCCTACACCACGTTTCCACAGTGACAGAACAAGAAATTGCTCACCTTTCTTTGATTTTCATTTCTTTTTCTTGGACAAATTCAGTCCTGGCATCTAAACCAGTTACCTTATATAAACCGTGCTTGATTCTTGGCAACAGCGCATGGTTCATCTGAGGACACTGCAGAACTCTCTTTCTCTCTGGGTGTCTGTGAGTGTGTGTGTGCCTGTGAGTGTGTGTGTGTGTGTGTGTATGTGTCTGTGTATTTGAAGGGACCTAATACCTCCCGCATACTTATTTGGATGGCTGGGATCCAAAGGCACTACTGAATTGTAAAGACTGTCGAGGATTTTACAATAACCACAAATGCTGCTTCCATCTCCGAGAGATTCCTCCCAGAGACAGTTCACTCGTACTGTATTAAATAAAAATACTTTGATTTTCTCCATCTTCACTTCTCCTCTCAATCAAAGCCTCGCACAGCTCATGCTGAACTCAGATGAACCACACAGTGGGCTTCCTGTTTCTGAGCAACCACCAGCCGGCAGAATGTTCGCATTATCTTTCACCTTATTCCTCTTCTATATCTGATAAAACAGCGCTCAGAATTTGTCGAGAGGACTGCAAAATGATTTATTCCCAATCTTGGCAATTGGCTGAATTAATCTTTTCTGTGTACAGTGACAGTGATGGGAGTTTTAATAAAGGCTTGATCTTGCAATGATCTTGATCTTACTGTATTCTGAATTAGAGTTTCTTACTGTTTATTTAAAAAAAAAACATTTAAATACCAATGTGATAACAATGTGATAAATATTGTAATCACACCAACAGAAACAGGAAGGATGGAAGACAAAAACAGAAAAAGCAAAACAAAACTGGGAAAGAAAAAAAGAAAAAAAAAAAACTCCTGCTGAAGACCCACTTATTACTCTAACAATATCCATAACACTACAGTATCCACTGACTTAGCAACAGCTATCACAAGCCATCAAACCAAACTGAACTGCTTGAATTTTTGCACCAGGAGTGCAGGCATAAAGTTTTCCAAAAACAGTGTGTAAGACTGGTGGAGGAGAACATGATGCCAAGATGCATGAAAACTGTGTTTAAAAACCAGGGTTGTTTCACCAAATATTGATTTCTGAACTCTTAAAACTTTATGAATATGAACTTGTTTTCTTTGCATTATTTGAGGTCTGAAAGCTCTGCATCTTTTTTTGTTATTTGAGCCATTTCTCATTTTCTGCAAATAAATGCTCTAAATGACAATATTTTTATTTGGAATGTTGAAGAATTTTGGTTTGTGGTTAATAGAATAAAACAACAATCATTTTACTTGAACATATAAATATAAAGAGCAAAATCAGAGAAACTGATTCAGAAAATGAAGTGGTCTTTTAATCTTTTTCAGAGCTGTATTTTTATTAAGTACATCACCGGTACAAAATTAGCACAGCCAAATAAAGTATACTTTTTTCAAAGTATACTGAAAAACAGAGAAAGGTAAAATACAGGTAAAATGTGTATATAAGTAGAAAGGTATACTTTAATTATTGTGCATTATAGTTTAAGTACACTATTATTATATTTAAATACACATGTTTTTCAAAAGAGCAAGATCCCCAGTCTTTGCAAAATCTTAATCTGTAACTAAAAAGTCTGTAACTCGTCTTTAGTCTATTAAAAGTCTTTTCAAAGTAATCTAAAATATGGTTTGCATAAGTCACACACACTTATGACTGATGAACAATCATTACATGTTTTTTTTTATTAATGATGAGTAAACTAAGATAGCAGTGAAGTGTGTGATTGGAGATAACCACACCTTCACACTCTTATTCCTAATTTTTTTATACTTTTATATATAAACATATTATTTTACTGTTTTTTTTTTTTTTAAATAATTTAGCTTTTATGAACTGTGTCACAATGACACAAGACCTTGGAGGATGTTTTTACTTTTTTAGGAATCAGGAAGGTCAGAGTGTTTTCATCAACAGTGAGAGCTGTGAGGAGAACGTGACCCTGAGTGGCAGAGAAGCTTCACTGCTGTTCTGCTGTTCTGGCACCAGTGCATATGAACTAGGAGACAACAAGCTCTCTGAGTGAAGTGCTGGGAACCTCTCCTCAGACAGCCAGCGCATGCCTGTTCTACATGGTGTAAAGTCGTACACAGGCCAGAAGATCTTTCCATCCTCTCTTTTCTTCTGTTCATCTTCTCACAGACTTCAGGACACTTAAGGATTGTTTGAAACAGAAGGACTATTTGCTGTGTTCATGAAGGACACAGAGCTGAACAACACCATGATAAGAACTTGTTGCTCAGACAGGCTGGAGCTGATCACGTCATCAGAGCTGGACCACAAGCTGTTAACTGGATACTGCTAATGTAGACATATTGATAGATTCAATCCAAATGTATTGGATTATATTGATTTACATGCCATTTGCATAATGATATAACTGCTTAAATCAGTTTTTATGTTTTTTTTGGTTTTATTCTATAAATTATTATTCTACGTACAATATCTATCCCAAATTTTAAATACAAATATTGTCATTTAGAGCATTTATTTGCAGAAAATGAGAAATTTCTTAAATAACAAAATACATGCAGAGCTTTCAGACCTCAAATAATCCAATGAAAACAGGTTCATATTCATAAAGTTTTAAGAGTTCAGAAATCAATATTTGGTGGAATAACCCTGGTTTTTAATCACAGTTTTCTTGGCTTGTTCTCCTCCACCAGTCTTACACACTGCTTTTGGTTAACTTTATGCTGCTTTACTCCTGGTGCAAAAACTCAAGCAGTTCAGTTTGGTTTGATGGCTTGTGATCATCCGTCTTCCTCTTGATTATATTCCAGAGGTTTTAAATGTGGTTGAATTAAAGAAACTCATCATTTTTAAGTGGTCTTTATTTTTTTAGAGCTGTATGTTGACCCATTGATATATTTTACTCAAAACAAAAAAATCTAATCTATCTATTCATTTATGTTCCTTATATATACTGTTCATGCAATGCTGAAAAAATGTTCCAGTAAACTTTATTATATTTTAAATTCTAAACTTTGATTCAATAGTAATCTTTTCATGTTCTGGGATTTCTCACATCCAAATATTTTAAGTCATTCTGTGCTATAATACCCCAAAGCAGCCTCACCCTTTCAGAACATTTACTTGTGTGTTATAATGCATGCAGGTTCTGTAGCGCAGATTTAAAAAAGCACACATTTTTTTAACATATACACGTCAGACATATTGAAATAAAAGAGAGAAAAATCCTGCCCTTTGTCTTCATTAATATAACACCTACATCTAGCTTTCTTAAACACATTTTTATTGCCTTCAGTAAATCACCCACATAAACATTTTAGAATGTTTGAATACACAATTGCACCTTAAATGCTGTTGTGACATTTTGCTTATTTTTTTTGCACCAGAAGTGCAGGCATAAAGTTATCCAAAATCAGTGTGTAAGACTGGTGGAGGAGAACATGCCAGGATGCATGAAAACTGTGATTTAAACCCAGGCTTATTCCACCAAATATTTATATATATTTCTGGACTCTTAAAACTTTATGAATTTGAATTTGTTTTTTGTTTTTTTGCATTATTTGAGATCTGAAAGCTCTTTTTTGTTATTTCAGCCATTTCTCATTTTTTGCAAATAAATGTTCTAAATGACAATATTTTTAAAAATCTAAAACTTAGTCTTAAATCTAATTTACCCAAACCTGCAGAAACCCTGATTTGAGTTTACTGTAGAACTACTAATACATGAGCAGCTAATTATTTATTACTAAGTTTTTAGTTTCATATTTACATTTTCACCTTAAAATGGCATAGACTTTACATTAAGCTTGTAGTAGATGATACGTGTTATAAAAGAGTTTTATATACAGTGGTGTGTAACATCATTTTGGAATGTTTTTGAGCATGAACAGCATGTTTAAGATCATGCCATACCACCTTAATCAGACTTTGACTAGACCACCCCAAAACCTTAATTTTTTTAAGCCATTCAGAGGTGGATTTTGTTTGTGTGCTTTGGATCGATGTCTGAGTCTAAGTACAGTCTAAAGTCTCTGTGTGAGACTTAAGTGTGACTCAAGTCCCCATCTTTGAGCTATTTTTAATTCTAATTTTAATGTTTCTACATTTTCAGGTTATATTCTCACAGCTACTCCCGTGCAGCCAAATTATTGGTGTTTAGAGTTTTTTATATAATGAAATGTCGCCACCTACAGGAATAAGATGTTTCTAGTGGGCTATGAAATAAAATGTACAAACCAACAATATATCAAAATAAGATACCGCTTTAAAATAAGACTACCTTTATAAAGGGTTTATAAATGGTTTACAATTAGTTTATTAATGGTTACTAATTAGGTTGTAAATGCCTTAAAAATCATTAATAATCAGTTATAACACCTACCTATTGTTTACCAAATAGTGAACCCACAGCAGTCTACATTGTTGCCCTTTCTATGTATGTGTTATAACTGATTATTAATGATTTTTAAGGCATTTACAACCTAATTAGTAACCATTAATAAACAAATTGTAAACCATTTATAAACCCTTTATAAAGGTAGTCTTATTTTAAAGTGGTACGCAAAATAATAATAAATTATATATATATAAAATAATAGACAAAATAATAAAAATAAATAAACACAATAAAATAAAATATTTTCCTTTAAAAAAATTAAGATAACCACTATATTAACAGTGTTTAATGTGCAGTTTTATTGTTTATGGTAATTTTCTTCCTAAAAAGCATAATTTTCTGTTCCACCTTAAATGGTGCAGCAGCAGTTACTGAGGAAAGAAAAAGTTTAAACAAGAAGTCACTGAATTTATGGCGTATAATTTAAATTTAGGGCAAATTTCTGAAATGTACTGCTCCTCTGCTATCACTACAGACTGGTCGCTATACAGAGCACCAGTAATGAAGCAGTGTTCTTATTTATTTTTTTATTCATTTATTTTGATGACTTTTTAGGTTCTTAAAAAGTTGTCCCATTTCTGAGAGGGAAGATTTCAGTCGCTTCCCCTCATAACTGAGTTTAAATTATTTAAATGTAATTTTATAGTGATTTTAACTAACAACATTTAAATGAACCTAAAATAATCATAAAAACACTTCAAAACACTTTACATAAACTGTCTCCTTCTGCAAGTTCTAGTGTTATTGCAACATGACCACAAGATGGTAGCAAACACCGTTTCAGCTACAGCCATTAATGTTTCCTATAATCACAACCCGAGATCAGAAAAAGGCTGGGAGTTTATATGAAATGCAAAAAAAACCCAAAAACATTATTTGTTTACATTTATATTTATTTTATTGCAGAGGGTTCGATATTTCATGTTTTGTCTGGTCAGCCTCATTCACTTGTTAATATACATCCATTCCTGTATTTCAGGTCAGTAACATATTTTTTAAAAATAATAATTACAGTTTACACACAAATACTGGAACTTTTTTTTTTTAAACACTACAGACAATTTTTATGAAGAACATTTCGTCACATGGGAAAACACCAGTCACACAGGTTTAAAATATATATACCTTTATTTCTTTTTTTATAATTTTATTTCAGTTTTTTTTCTCATTTTCTCAATTTGGTTATCCAATTGCTCCACCCCTTTGTGCGTCCCCTCAGGGAAAACAGTGCTCGTAGTTTTTCTTTTTGTTTCTTCTTGTATACACTGTATTTACTGTATACAGTAAATTCTTTTGTTGTTTTGTATGTGGACCACTGTATGTGCAAATGTGTGTTGGTTGGGATGTACACTGTCTACATTGTTTTTTTTGGGAAAATAAAAAATACTGTGTATTTGAAAGTATAAAAACAATATTCTAAAATATTTTACATCACAGTAATGTAAGTACTGTCAGTAGCAAGTGTAACACTGAACATAAAAATGCCAGTCATTATGATGAATGTTGAAGACGTTATAATTTACACTAGGCTCATCAGTGTTCAACTAGTTATAAACTTATAAACGTCTCTATATATGTAATAGTTTGTGTTGGTCATCTAAAGCAAAACACCACTTTGAAAAGAGATAACATTTACTTTAATGTTCCTTTTGTAGGATAATTGAGGAGTTTTATTCTCACAGGTTGATTGTGGAGAAAATGTGTTTAACAATCAAGAAATACTGTAAGTGATTTCAAACAGGTGATGTCAACAGGTGATTTTAATCCTGATTGGGTACAAAAACACCCTGCTAAAAAATCCAGCTCAAAACCAGACGGTGTGTTTTTTGGAGAACTGTAATTTTAATTATAACACCGAAACTTCCCCTTACAAAATAAATCTAGCAACAGATGTATGTTAATTTTGCCATCACTAACAAAACTAACAAAAACAACTTTGGCCAGCAAAAGTAAATGTTAACACACAACAAAAACAATTATTATTTGATATTTTTTTTAATCATAACTTTAACTTATGATACACAAATTCACAAAAAAAAACACATCTACATATATTATGTACATTTACTATCAAACCATCTTGTGGATCATGAGAAGTCTAAAAATTACAAAAGTTACAAAAGGGAGGGGAAACAGTTTGAAAGGTGCAAAATTGTACATTTTATACATTCATATAGCAGCAAACAACTAATTTATTAATATGTAAAGAAGTAGTGGGGTAAAGACATTCTGAGCAGAGACACTGTACAGTTACACTGTATTTTGTTTTCTGCTCTTTGTGTTCGTAGATAGTCTGGCAGGTGAATATATTTGTCCCACCCTGTGAAAACCCAGGCCGTCCTCTGGAGACAAGACAGTGACTGCTAACATAGCACTGTACACGCAGTACGGCCGAGCGCAGTACGAAACGTTCGGGTGAAAGCAAGTCCAAAAATGTCTTTTAAGTATCAAGTCATACAACAATACACTGTTCGAAAGTTCGACTTTTTGGAGCAGTATAGCCACAATGCTAACAGGATCAGCAGGGTTGGAGCAGTTCAGCTGCAATGCTAACAGCCTGCTTTGGCAGGAATAAAGCTGCAATGCTAACAGCCACCCTTGGCAGGTTTGGGGTAGAGCTTAGATTCTCTGCCCGAACCCGACCTAAGTGGAGATTTCCCACCACTTTTCTCGGGCTGGGTCGGGTTGGGCTCAAGAAAATAGTCTGTGACGTAGTTGTCTGTTTTTTAATGCTATATTTATTTTATATATAAGCTATGGCATGATAATCACAATATAGCTAAGTAACAAATCAAACTGTTTTAAATGAAAGTTGCACAAGTTAAAATGTTCTAATCACGAATTTGTCCGCATTTGACTTGCAGCGCTGTGTGTAGCTGTTCTTTATAAACATTTTTCTTAAATAATAGGTCTATGCTTCTTTAGTGTTGCAATGTTAATTGACATCATTCTTAACAGATTTCACTCATTCTAACACTTCAAATGTGTTTTTAAAAAGCTCAGTTTTAACACTCTACTACAAATATGGGTACAACTTTAAAATAAGACTACCTTTATAAAGGGTTTATAAATGATTTATAAATTAGATTATTAATTATTATTGATTAGGTTGTAAATGCCTTAAAAACCTTTGATAAGCAGTTGCAACGCATCAATTGAAAAGGCATCAGTGATCCGTTGTTTACTTCGTTGTTTAATTCAACTCAGTTATTTAATTTATAGTGAATAGGTAAACATAATTACAAATATACAGTATTAATATGACAGGTTCAAATGCTGATTGATGGAAAACACAAAGTAAGATCAGGATCTAGAAAGAGTTGATATTTGACAGAATAAATAAGTGTGGAATCACTATTTTGCAAATCACCTCACTGTTGTCATTTTTATTCGTATTGTTACATATTTATTAACGGCTTACTAATGGGTTTTAAAGTATTTGCAACCTAATTAATCAATATTAATAAACCCATTATAAATGTAGTCTTATTATAAAGTGTTACCAAAATATGTCGAGTTTAAATCAGGTTCGGGTTCATAATGAAAGCTTATAAGGGCGATGTTGCGATGCTAACAGCTAACCTTGGCTGGGTTAAGGCTGTCACACACTGGACACAGCGCTGTAACAGATGATTTGTTTAAACTGTAGAGGTTAAAGTTAAAGTAATATGGTAAAATTACCTACAGACTAGACTAGATCTATTATCTAATAAACTCACTTTATTTATCAGCTTTTCCACATCAATCACCAAAAAAATAAATTAATAAATAAATACAAATAAGCAAGCATGATGTGATGTACAGAGCTGTAATGGCCAGTCTACTTCAAGGGAAACATTTTTGGTAAAATACTGTAATACTTTAATATTTTATGTACATTTTAAGTCACAAGTCATGTATTTTAAATGTTTGTAGTATGAATAAAATGAAAAATACTGCATGGAGCTCTGAAGAGAATTTAACAGTCAATCACTGGGCCATGTCTGGTGTGCACTGGCCTTTTAGCCACAATGCTAACAGACACAGCAGCCAGACTCTGAAAAGGTTAGGGAGGTTTAGCCACAACGCTAACAGCCAGCATCGGCAGGGTTGAAGCAGAAGAACAGGAGGGGAGAGGCGTGGCTAAATATGAACTATATCTGTTTTTGTCTGCGATGCTGATGGGAAAAAGGTGTTAAAACAGTATGTATTTAGTAAAGTATTTACATTAAAACTGTATAACTGAATACACTGTTAAAAACTTGTATAACTGGTATGAATTAGGGGTGGGCAATATTATATCGTATACAATATATCGTGACACAGAAATATCATGATATTAAAAATCCATATCATGATAATAGGGCTGTTCTGTCTTAAAAGTAGTCTATTATTTACTGTGAAGCTTTAAGTGTATTTATTGTATAATTGTTTCAGCTTGCAGTTTATATGCATGCACTAAATATTCTGCAATATTATTTTTGCTGCATTATATTATTTTATGCTATATTATTTATTTTGCCACATTATGATTATACTGTTATACTATTATACTATATTCCTGAAATGAATGAATTATGAATTTAGTTTTTCTATATCGCCAACTATATAGTTATCGCAAAAATACCCTGAAATATCGTGATATTATTTTAGAGCCATATCGCCCACCCCTAGTATGAACATATTAGTAACAGGAATGTAATTTTACATATTAATTTTAAATATACAATCAGTTGATCAAAAAGGCTGCAAAAGTTGATGTTTAAATGCACTTTCCTCTTCATAGAACAATTGACAATCTATACTGCAGTAAATCATCACTTCTTCACTTCCAGTCACCTCTTGGACAGACTGCAGAAACAGATTTAGTACAGCTGAAATACATTCCAGTACATTACTATGGAGTTTCACCACATTATTACACAAGCGTTCATACACTGTTACACAATAAATACTCCAAAAAGTGTGTAGAAGACACTGGTCCGTACATCCCAAAATAAGCTGCCTGTAAAATGCAGGATTTTTAAGATGTTTTCTTAAGACTTTTATACAGGCTTACCCTGTGTTCTACAATCATCATCCTCCAGTTTCCCCTTCTATTCAGTTCCTGAGATGTGAATTTTTTAAAATGCTTTAAATATAGTTTTAAATTGAAATATGCTGCCAAACTAGGTAAAAGACAGAAAGAGTAAAACCAAATTATGACCAAAATCACCTTTTTTCTCAAAAAAACTTTTTTTTTCTTAACATAGTATAAATGATGCAGTTGGAAATATTTGGAGTGCATTATTATTAGTATAATGACATTCTGTATCATTCACTTCTGTTACAAATCTGATAAAATTCTTGTATTTTTTAATATCTCAATTAGGAGTGTGCCATATCATACTGTATGCAATAATAACTTAAATAAATTAAATTTTCATTTTTTTGCATTAGTTTATTCTTAAAATATATATTTTAATTCAGTATTTTGTCATATTGCCAAGAGTACATACCATTACAATACAATGAAAATACCATTAAATATTGTGATATTATTTAGGGCCATATCGCCCACCCTTAATGTAGGCTTTTAAATTAAATAAAATTTTGATTTAGTGATGAAAAAACTTTTAGCCATGTCTACATGTTTAATTTTGTTTAAAAAAATAATAATATCGGTGCACCCCTAGTATATAGAACTGTGCCTTTTACCACACTGAGATAAATTTAGTCATTTATAACAAATACAACTAGGTATTTTGTCACTTTGCATATTCCTTCCATCAGATTCAGATGAGGAGCTACTTATGTTGCCTACAGTGCCTTGAAAAAGTATTCATCCCTTGAAATGTCCCCCATTTTCATGTTAGACCCACAAAATTACATTTATTCTATTGGGATTTTATGTGATAAGAGTACAGTATCTAACAAAAGTGCATGTATCCCTCACATTCCTGCAGATATTCAATATATTTTCATGGAACAAAACTCAAGAAATGAAACCTGGACATAACTTCAGTCAGTGTGCAGCTTGTACAGCAGTATTGAGTTCCTCTAAAAATAACTTATCACACAGCCTTTAATGTCAAATCACTGGCAACACAAGTGAGTATATCTCACAGTGAACATGTCCTAATTGTGCCCAAATTGTCTTAGAACTCCTCACCAGGGTTCCGCCACACATGCTGGAGACTATCTGAGCTAAACAAGTTTATCTTGATGTTGTTAGACCACAGGACATGGTTCTAGTAACCCATGCTCTTGGACTGCTACTCTTCAGCAAACTGTATTTAGGTTTTCTTGTGCATCACCTTCAGATGAGGCTTTGCTTCTGGGACAACACTGCAGGCTGACCTCTGACCACTTTTTAACCTCTGCACCAAAGCTAGCAGCACTATTTTTGAAGTCAACCTCTGGATATGACTCTGAACATGTGGACCCAACTTCTTTGGTCGACCTTGGGGAGGCCTGTTCAGAGTGGAACCTGTTCTGGAAAACTGCTGTTTGACCTTGGCCACTGTACTGTAGCTCAGTTTTAGGGTGTTAGCAATCTTCATATAGCCTTGGCCGTCTTTAATAGGAGAGCAACGATTCTATTTCTCACATCCTCAGAGAGTTCTTTCCATGAAGTGCCATGGTGAACATCCACAGGCCAGTGAACAAATTTAACAGCCCATTTTTATATTCACTCTTGGAACCTTACAGCTCTTTACAAGTCACGTGACACCAGGAAGGGACAACAACACAATGGACACCAGTTTGGATTTGTTTACTGTGGAGTGTTTTCTTACTTACAGTGGTGTGAAAAAGTGTTTGACCCCTTCATGAATTCTTATTTTTTTGCATGTTTGTCACTGCTAAATGTTTCAGATCATCAAACAAATGTAGAATAATATTATACTTGTATAATACAATTAGTCAAAGACAACACAAGTAAGCACAAAATGCAAGAAATGTATGAAAAAGTGGTTTATCATGGCCAAAGTGACCGACCGACCAAAATTACCCCAAGAGGATAGCGACAACTCATCCAAGAGGTCACAAAAGACCCCACAACAACATACAAAGAACTGCAGGCCTCACCTGCCTCAGTTAACATCAGCATTCATGAATCCACCATAAGAAAGAGACTGGGCAAAAACGAAACGAGTTCCTAGATGAAAACCACTGCTGAGCAAAAAAGAACATTAATATAAGGCTCGTCTAAATTCTGCCATAAATGGAACCATGAATTATGCTTTATACCAAAACTCCTGAAGGAGAATGCCTGACCATCGGTTTGTGACCTTATTATAAAACAAACTTGGGTTCTGCAGCAGGACAATGACCCAAAACACACCAGAAACTGCACCTTTAAATGAGTAGCCTAGGAGTGGCCTAGTCAAAGTGAATCCTGACCTGAATCTGATTGAGATGCTGTGGCATGACCTTAAAAAGGAGGTTCATGCTTCAAAACCCTCTAGTGTGGCAGAATTACAACAATTCTGTAAACTACAGTGCTGTAAAAGACTTATTACAAGTTACTGCAAACGCTTGATTGCAGTTGTTGCTGCTAGATGTGGCCCAATCACTTATTATGCTAACAGGGCAAACACTTTCACACAGGGCAATGTAGGTTTGGATTTTTTGTCTCACTTAGTAATGAAAACCTTCTTTTATAAACTACAATTTGTGTTTACTTGTGCTGTTTTTGAATAATATTTAAATTTGTTTGATGAGTTGAACCATTTAAGAGTGACAAACAGGCAAAACAATAAGAACTCATAAAGAGGGAAAGCACTTCTTCACACCACTGTATATTGCCAGCTACTGCCAGCTAACGGCTGCTGTGTGTTGAGTTTTTTTTTTCAGAAGACAGTAAATCTATACTGCTATTCAAGCTGTACATCGATTATATTAAAGTTTCATTTCTATAGTGTTGTCCCATGAAAAGATACAAGGCAATATTTGCAGAAATGTGAGGGTGTACTCAGTTGTCACACTTTTGTTGGAAAGTGTGAGATGCATTTGTATTCAGCTCTCCTGAGTCAATACTTTTTAGGATCAAATTTCCTGTGCTGTCAGTTTTCAGGGACTGCTGTGTCTTGGTAGGTTTGCGAATGTGTCATACTCCTTTCCATTTTCAGATGATGGATTGAACAGTGCTACAAGAGATGTTCAGAGCTTGAGATATTTTTTTATATACACTCTAAAAAACAGAGGTACGATATGAGTACTTTTTTGTACTTAAAGGTACACTCTTCATAATTGTACCCTCAAAGGTACAATATTGGTCTTTGTTTCCTCTGAAGTACAAAGTAATTTCTAACAGAAATAAGTACACATTTGTACCATTTAACCAGTCAAAAGGTACATTCAGTATTCTGTATCACTTTACTAATAAACAAAATATATTTAAATTGCACATTTTTTATTTGAAAGCCAGACAATTTTGGATCATTAAGTTTTTGAGCCATATTCAGTTGATGATAATGTTTATAATCTTTATAATCTTTACCGGCACAAAAACCATGGATACAAAAAAGGACTTTACTGAAAGGTACTTTTTTGTACCTCAATATAAGGTACAGCCCCAGAGACAAGCTTTGTACTCTTTTAAGTACAAATCTGTACTTACTTTTCTTAGAGTGTAGTGTAACCCTGCATTACACCTCTCCTCAACTTTATTCCTTTATTTTCTTCTATATCTTATAAGCTTTTTGGTTTTCAGGATGTTGTTTGATCATTAATGCTTTCTAACGAATCACTGAGGCCTTTGCAGAACAGCTGCAACTATACTGAGAATAAATTACACACAGATGGACTAGTGCTGAGCAAATTTTGCAGTTAATTTGGTAAATTTGAATTACAGTTTAAATGCGATTTTTAAAAAGGAGTAATCATGATTTTACATACTGTGACGCGCAGAGGTGGGGGAGCCGTGGGTCCGCCCCACATTGTGACACGCAGCCCCTGCCTGTCCCAGCTGGTCTGAATCAGGACTGATTGAGCAGCCATCTGAGATCGGCATAACGAGGCAGAATGGACCCTTAAAAGTCTGAAAGTCACAAGTTAAGCAACTAATGCCCCACTGGGCAGAGTAGTTATGTTTTGAGTTGTGGTTGTTGGTGGAGAGCATTTGAACCTAAATAAAGGTACGCTTTGAGTTCTTGCCTTTCTGTGTGTCTGTGTATCTGTGTGCTTTCTGACTGCCGGGTCACGGTGGCCACACCCCTATTCCCAGGGGCGCCGTTACAATACAGACAATTTATTTCTTTAATTGAAAAAATCTAAAAGCACTACTAATTTCTGTAGTGTTTATCTGTCTTACTTACAGACCAACACACCTATATTTTTTAAACGTTCCTCGTTTAGCTTGTACTAAAAAAAAGTTCCAGCACTGTTTCAGAACTTTCGATACAAACCCCCGGTGGGATAAAGTGTATATTTATCTATAAATAAATTTTTCGTTTTTTAAAAACTGCAGCGTCATCGCTCTCCGGTGAGGGTCCGTGATTAAATGTGCAAACAATAATAATCTCTCCTTCAAAGTTTCTTCTGTGACTCGTTTAGTGCATTATTTCTCAATTTTCAGTCACAAATACACGTCCTGAAGTATAACTACAGTGTCCGTCAGTGTGAGTAACTCCCCGGCTGGCTGTGCATACATGATGTCAGCACATGATATGACGGATGGGCTTGTTAAACAATATTTGAATCATTGATTCCCTCATTGATTTGACTCAACCCAAAGCGCCTGATCACCAGATATATATAATTTTATTTTTTTTTAAAGGTAAGCCTTGTCTTGAACCATTTCTTTGTCATCTGTAGTTTAATTTTTAACAGGAGGGTAAGAAAAATCGATTATATTAGAAAATCTTTTTTTTTTTTTTGTGAAAAAATCGAAGATTATTTTTTAGGCCATAATCACCCAGCACTAAGATGAACTCTATTTACTAATTGGTGACCTTTAAAGGCAATTCGTTACAGAGGATTTTATTTAGCTGTATTAAAGTACAGGGGGCTGCATACAATGGCACGGCACACTTTTAGATTTTTTATTAAGTAAATATTTTGAAAACTATATATCATTTTCTTTTCACAATAAAATACATTCAGGTTTTTGGGTGTAACAGGAAAAAATGTTAAAAAAAAGTTTAAGGGGTATGAATACTTTTTCAAGGCATTGTATATGATATGTGCGGTGGTCATTATTGTACACACCTATTCTATCTTATTTAATTTAAAGAAATCTTGCAATTGTCTCTGAAATATTTTATTAATCTGATGCAAAAAGGGTTAGTTTGTATTTTTTCTGTTTTTTTTTCTTTTCTTTATATTAATACATATATTTTAACATCACAAAACGTAAACTACAAATATATTTTTATCTGCACTGATCTAAGACTGTTCTAAGTTAGCTATAAGAATAAGTATCTTATGTTTCTGCTTTATATAGATGTATAATGCTTCCCATAATTGGTCAGCTTGATTTTCTCTGGCAGGATGATGTTTATGGAGTGATCCTCACCAGCGGTATCCTTCAGGAGGTAGTTCCTCTGTTGCCTCACCAGCAGGCTATACTTTGTATTTGCCAACCACGCCTCACAGCGATTGAAGAAAATGATCCCTGTGGTTCCCAGAATCACCAAGCAGGTGAACAGACCCAGAACAACGAAGCAGATGATCTGGCTACGGGTGACCAAAGGGCTGGAGGTGTGCACTGTCTCCTTCATGGTGATTTTCAGAAGGTCACGCTCAGGAGGTCTGAGCAGCTTGTGGAAGGCGTGTGATGGGATGTTGTAGTGATGGGGAGTATGGTCATGACCGGGCGGTTTAGGCCTGGCCTTTGGTTTGGGTTTGTGGGTATGAAGGTTACATGATGGTCCGGTTAGGCCTAGGGGGCATAAGCAGTGGATTCCACCACTGGTGTTTGTTAAGCAGGTGCCTCCTTTCCCACAGGTGCTGTCAGAGCATGAAGTCAGGTTGATGTTGCAGGTGGGGCCGGAGAATCCACTGAGGCAAACGCAAGTGTAGCCCAAACCATTATCTCTGCAAGTCCCTCCGTTTAGACATGGGTTTGGCTCACAGATATCAGCCTGAATTTCACAGAAGTCACCAGTGAATCCAGGTGGGCAAACACAAGAAGAGTGGCCGCCAAATCCAGCGTTATCCACGCAGCTGCCTCCATTCTGACATGGCGAGCTAAAAATAAATACGTTGAAAAGTTAAGAAAATTGTTCAAACACAATGTATATATTTTATATATTTACACATCTTTGGGCAAAAGACATTTCATTTTTTAAGATAATTTGAGCAAAATGCTGTCCTGTTCCTGAGAAATAATTTAATCTGTTTATTTAAATATTTATTTATTATTTAATATGTTTATTTAAATAAACAACCTTATAGAAGGGGGGAGGGGTCTGTAGGAACCTTATAATTTGATTAGATACAGGGATCTGCGGTGCGATTATAAAATGATTATTGATGTATTTTGATGCATATTTTTTCTTCTATAAAGGGTTTTTTTCCTCTCTGCATGACAACCTGCTACTTTTAAAGTAAAGTAAAGTATCTGTAATGATCTATAATGAATCTTTATTGCTATTTAACAGGCTCTTTAAACTATTTCTATTTACTTAGAAACAGCATATTTAGTTCAATGAATCAAATGGTTCATAAAAAAAAAATCTAGGAATAAAGTTGTGATTATAGGTGATTATAACGTGATTATAATGGCTGATCTGCATATTTGACCTGCATATCGTCGCTGTCCAATGAAAAACAAGTATCTCCAAAATAGCAAATTTACAGGAAAAGATAAAAAGACCTTCTAAACGTTCAATGGAAGTCAATGTAAAAAGAGTTCATTTCAGATCATTTTGAAGTGTTTCTATTGGTCCCTACATCAATTTTTTTTGTTTGTTTTTTAAATCATGTAGTAAACAAAAAATCAACAAAAATGGAAATACTTGTTTTTCATTGGACAGTGACGAATAAAGTATCATGCAGAGTATATAATAGAGCTTTATTTTTTACTGTATTATAATATCTCAGGGTAGTTTTGATGATTTTTACATTAAAATATTGTAATGTGCTGAGTTTTAATAATGGAGGAAATACACTAAATAAGGTACAACTGCATTTCTAACCTATCCTGGTAAGAGAGGACACTCACACAGACAAATTTGGGACGATGTGGTGAAACTCAAGATAAAATGATGTATAAGGTACCTTTGAACATTGAATCGTAAAAGCGGTCAAAAAGCTGAAATTGTTTTTTGTGAACTGATTCAGAATTATCCATATCCAAATCGAGATACATCTATGTATCAAACATTTTCCCCACCCCTAGTTGTCAAACTGCAAAAAATCCAGTGCCAAAAAATTTACACAATATATGCAAATTAGGACGTATAGAAAAGTCTACCAATGGCAGATAAGATTTCTTTAAAAAAGCAAAAAGTCTCAAAATGAGTAAAGTAAGACTTAGATCAGGCAAAAAAATCACCTTAACTTCGGACATAAACAATCTGAATATCTTGACTGCTTACTTCTTGTGCTTTTGTGAGTACCAAATACTTTTAAAAAGGTGAAAATTCTAGGTTAGACTGATGAATAATTATTACTAAAAAAAGCCAAAAATCTAACACAATTCATAGTAAGACAAAAAGTCTCATCAGAGAAGAAAATAAGATGTATTGCCTTACAATTCGAAAATTCCTCTTGCACTGAAGGAAACATCATAGTATTTTTCATTTTTTCAGTTTCACATTGCGTTTATGGGGGAAAAATATTATGTTCTGTGGTGACACAGTTGCACACTGAAAGTGTAGTAAGAGCTGTAGTTTTTCTGTAAAGCTGAGTCTGGTCTTAAATTCACATCATCAGTGTCTGCTAACTCTGCTAAATTTATGTGCTTGCTTGATGATATTTTTTTCATTCTGTATGGCAACCAAACAAGCAAAACTCATTAGCCTGCTACTGTTATTGTCACACAGTAGTAGGAAGGAGGAGAGGATGGACGTTAATGCATTAATATAAATTTAATAGAAAGAAACAAGATAAGCAAAAGCAAAACAGAGAACAAACACTGGAAATGCAAAATACTTAAAAATCCAAACTGGGGAACCAAATAACTAAGAATAGAAGAAAAACCCAATAAAAACTAAGAAAACAATATTACTAGAATGAAAAGCAAACCTGAACCATAAACAGCAAAGTATCACACAAAAGACTCCACACTAAACACTGAAACAGAGGGGCGTAAATACACAAGGAGGGTGAGGAACACCTGGGCCAGGAAAATGAGGGGGTGGGGTTACAAACAAGACACAAGGTGACAACACTAATGGCTAGGGCGGGGCTGGGCGGAGACAGAACAATAGCAAAACAATGCCATGTGCTTTTTTAAACTGGGAACACAAGACAGGAAAACAGAGGACAGAAGCACATAGAACAAAAAGAGGAAAAAACACTGGACAGACACTGGCTAATATGTTACAGTTATTAAATAGAAATTTGATATACAGTCATGTGAAAAATAATACCCCATGAAAACCTTTGTCTTTTTGAACATATTTAATTCTATGGACATTTGAGCTCCAGTGTTCATTTACATAACTAAGTAAATCAAACTGAAAACATTCATTTTAAACACAAGCTGTGAAATGTAAAGAGTAAATGGTAATGACACCCTACTTAAAATGTCTAAAATTAGAATCAGGTGCAGCTCATCAGCTGCAACTGATTAGACCATCCTTAGAGAGGACGCTGGAGGAGGCTGTCTTATTTAAACATCAGACACTAGATTGCTCTTGATTGTTGAAGTGAGTGGGTGTTTTCGTTCATTACAACTAATTTATTTGATTTTTTTTTTGCTCAAAGTGGCTCAGATCTAGTTTTTTCATAGCTGTGTGAACGTGCTAAATGTTTTTCAATCAGATTTGAGTCTCTTTCATATGTGGTCCTAAATCGGATACCATGTATCTGAACCATGGACATGTGTATTTGACATGAGTGTGAACAGTCCAATCAGAATTCATGCATCTTTTTTCTTTTTTACGCATGCACTACGTGCTTCTCTCTCGTACCCACACATCTCTTGGTGCAGCTGTGCAGCTATAGCTGCAAAAACAGCAAAAGCAAACCGCCTGGCCTTTTTTTTCACCTCCTCGACCTGAGCATGTACTTCAGACCAGCTGTTTACTCTCCACCCCAGCAAATGGTGCTCCACATATGAGCTGCTAACAAACTCATCCATTTCCCTTTATAAAGATACGAGTCGTCTCTCAAATATGACGATTTATTTTGTTGTTGGTGAAGAAGGCAGTGTTTATACACGTATAAATGGGACCAGCGCATGTGAGGCGTTTCAGTGTCAGATTTGTTCACATTACACACAGATACCGATCACTTACATTTGTGAATGCAAACCGACAGAATAGCCAAATCCGATCTGAGCAATGTGGCTTGTAATGTGAACGTAGCCTAATGTTTTAAAGTGATTTCTTCAGTTTTATTTGTTATTTTTTGTTATATAAGCTCCATCTCCATCAATACTGTGAAAATGAAGCTCCGATGTTCATATGATTAAATATGTTAATATTAAAAGGATTTAATGGGGTGTCCTCATTTTTTCATACTGTATGATTACTCAGAAATGATATAAAAATCACAACCCATTTCTGATTTTGGTTTTTGGTTCATAATTTGTCCACATCAGTAAATCTGACATGTTTAAAAAACCCTCTGTACTGTGTGTGTGTGTGTGTACCTTAAGGGGTAAAGAAGACCTTTCATTTGATTACATTTAATTAAAATGGTCTAAATTGAAGTGAAGCAGCCACATGCTTAATTGATTGATTGATTGATTGATTGATTGATTGATTCAACCAACATTGTTTAGCATTGTTTGCTTCTGTTGTAGGGTTTCATCATAAGGCTGCTCACTGCAATCAATAATATCTGCACAAGAGAATGTGAGGTGCAATTTTAAATACCAATACTTGTTCTCGGTAAACAAGAGAAAAAGGTTGTATACTAAGAATATTGATGCAATTTATATGAATAAATGTACCTACACAGAATGTTCTTCCACTCATTATTAAAAGAGTTTAGCAAATCATTATTACCTGTTCTTCTGACAAGGTCCTTTCTTCAGCTGGCAGTTTTTTCCTGAGTACCCGGGAGGACAGATGCACAAATATCCACCGTCTCCCGTCTCAATGCAAGCGGAATTACCAGTGCAAGGCTTTAATGAACACTGCTGGACATCTAAAGACAAAATAAAGGTCAGAGTTTATCTTCCATTACACGGTCTACTGCTTCCAGCTCCCTAATTAATGTCTTGTTGCATTCTTCATTCGTGAAACATCTAATTGCTGATTTTCGGATCTGGTGTCTGTGTGACTAATTTTAATTAATGGGACTCACCTTGGTCACACTGGCTTCCTACCCATCCCTGTTCACAGATACACTGCCAAGCTTTCTCGCACGTTCCATGAACACATCCTGGGAAAGGAACACATTGCTCGCATGTTGCACCTTTCCACCCAGGCCTACACCTGAGAAAAGCAGAGTATCATTGTGACAACAGCATGGGTAATTCAGTCGTGTTCATTTACATATTCCATTTATAGCACATATGCATCAACCCCAACTGCAAGCTCAAGTTCATACGCCTTTATCTAATAATGTTTAAGGTTTAAGAACTAGAAATGTAATGTAAGTAATAATTAATGTGCAAAAATAGTGTCAGCAGCATGTGCAACAAAAAATAGAGTAATTAAATTAGGTTCAACATGGCTTAATGTATACCCTGAAGTATACCCTGATAAAAAATACAACTCTTCAACAGCTTTTGCTGTTTTCTTTTTTTTGTCTAAGCTGGTCCTCGATGGTCAAGGCGGTTGGCAAGCTGGTCAGCAAGGACAACATACCCTATGGAGTATGCTAGGTGTTAGGTGATTAAACAGCTCTTGACCAGCATAATGTGTGTTGCTGGGTGACTTGCTTGTCATCCTGAGCCACCAGTATGGTTATGTGGGTCATGCTGGTACAGCAACATTTTCATGCTGGTTAATCAGCTTGGTGATGATGGTCAGGCTGGTAGAACAGCTTGGTTTTGCTGGTCATGCTGGTCAACTAGCTATGATGGTTGTCCTGGTCTACCAGTATTGCCATGCTGATGATGGTCATGCTGGTTAAACAGCTTGGTTTGGATGGACATGCTGGTCAACCAGCACAGTCATGCCTACCAAGCATGGTCATGCAGGTAATGCTGATTATGCTAACAGACTGGCATGGTCTATCATAGCCATACTGGTTAATCAGCTTGGTGATGAAGATCAGACTGGTCAATCAGCTTGGTGATGATGGTCATCCTGGTCTACCAGCATTGCCATGTTGATGATGGTCATAATGGTGGCACAGTTTGGTTTGGATGGTCAAGCTGGTAGAACAGTTGGTTTTGCTGGTCAGGCTGGCTGTCCAACACAGTCATGCTTTATGAGCATGGTTATGCATTTAATTCTGGTTACGTTAAAAGAACGACATGGTCATACTGGTCATGTTGGTTGAACTGCTTGGTAATGGCTGTTCATAATATTCACAATGCTGGTATGGTCAGTATGGTCAACCTTTATACAGTGGTCATACTGGTTGTTTAGCTTGGTTTATTCGTGTAGACTGGCTCAACCACCAAACTTGAACAAAACAAATCTTTTGCTGGAAAATTTTATTCAACATAATGTCCTTAAACGTCTGCCTTTTAAATTAGCATTATACCTTTCATCACCATACAATTTCAAACACGGTTGGATGGAGGGATGAAAAAGTGGTATTACTTCCAATTGCACTAATTGCTTTTTAATTTGGCACCGATTCTTCAGCATACCCTTACCTACCAATTAGATTGGTAGTTGTGGGTAACATTCTTTATATTCAGTTTTATTACAGTGATGTAAGTGTATTGTTAACACTTAGTTATTGTTAACACTTAGTTAACAATAGGATTTTCTAGTGTTAGTTACGTGTAGGAATTTGCCTTGTGTTTGTAGTTGTACAGTTTCTATTTTACAGAGATGTATGAGAGAGAAATAATAAAAAGATGTTAATTTTCTTTCCTCTTTCATTCAATTTTGAGCGTTTATTAAAGGTTAAACGTTCGACATTGAAACAATGTTGCCATATCACAACGTTGATTCACTCAAGATAAAAAATGAAGAAAAATACTAAAATATAATGAATTTATGTTTAAATGTAAACATACCTGCACTCGCCATTCTTTTCACAAATCCCATTTTCAGGATTGCACCCAGCATTACATTCGGAACCTATAGTAAAAAATATATATAAAAAATACATGTTGTTGTTTAGAGGTTACTATTCAAAACAGCCTTTTCTACAAAAGCTACACTTTCTTTCACTGTGCAAACATTTGAAAACGCCATTCCAAATTCAGTAATTTAAAACATGTTTCGACATGATTGTGTGCATATTTTTCTTATTATTCGTACGCTAATCAATAAACAGGAGAAATTACATTATAATAAATGTAATTATAGGACTCGCCACAGTCTGCTGTCCACACGAACACGGAGTGGGGGTGCTCCTTACCTCGACTGAGATTAGCAGAGCCCAGCAAAAGTAAGTATGAAATAGCCAGCCGGAAAAATCCATATACATTCATATTTGGATGCAGGTTAAGTTGGTGTGCGCGTGAAGCGCATTTATTCTGAGAGAGGAGAAGAAGAGACTGGGCGGCTGTTGGGGGCGAGACGCAGAGCTCGAGCATTCCTCACAGCACGCATGGTCCTCGCGCCTCAATTACACAGAGCGTCCGCGCGGAGGGAGCGCGCTCATCACCAATAAACACGAGCCGCTGAAGATGGCGATCGCAGCAACAACATACTCCTGCTGTCTGTCACACAATCACACACACACACACACACATCGACTCCTGATGGAAACCGTGCTCTCTCTCTCTCTCTCTCTCTCTTTTTCTCTCCACGATGTTGAAAGTGTAGCTCCCCTCAGTCTGGCAGTGTAGAAGTAGATCAGTCTCTCCTGTAGAGCATCACTAACAGATACAGACACGATGCATTAAATACTTACAGTCTTCTACTTCCATCAGTCTCAGAAACCTGTCAGATTAACCCCATGTTTTACCCCGCAACAGTCACAATTACAGAGCAGAGCCGCTCTGAGGAGAGCAGCATTCACACCGTGCTCTCCAAAACACGCTCCTCCCACCTCAGCGGGGAATCGAGCTGTCCAACTGCTCCCACTTCACTCACACACTCACACACTGAAGTTCACATCGCTCCTGAGAAGAAAAAAAAAGAAACAATGAAAAATAATACCCTTTCACAATGTCTGCAGGACTCCACAGGACCCCATGACAATACAATACAGTTTTATTGTCACAGTTCTCTGAAATTTGTCTTGGTCCCACAAGTATCTCTATCTCTATTACAAGTATCATCAATAATACTTGTATCATCAACACAACCAAACAATACAACCAAAAATATATACTCATTAATTACACATTAACACCACATGTTCCATCCATCAACTTACATCCTTGATTTACACCACTGGAAAAAGGTATATATTTGAGTAAAATGAACATTATTTGTTCATTTGTTTTTTTTTTTCTAAAAAAATTTATTCATTTTATTTATATATAAAAAAGATCATTGTCATTTAGAACATTTATTTGGAGAAAATGAGAAATAGCTGAAGATATGCAGGGCTTTCAGATCTCAAATAATGCAAAGAACAAAGTTTTTATGCATCTTGGCATGAAACATTCCCTCCACCAGTCTTACACACTGCTTTTGGATAACTTCATGCCACTCCTGGTGCAAAAAATCAAACAGCTTAGCTTAGTGATTATATTCCAGCGGATTATATATACAATTTTATATAATACTAAAATTACATTTATCAGTTTTTAGTTCCATCAAGCTTTATCTTAATTATATTCCAGAGGTTTTCAATTTGGCAAAATCAAAGAAACTCATAATCAAAAGTGCTCTCTTATTTTTTTTTTTTTCAGAGCTGTATTGTTTTGTATTATAAGGTGCTATTGTCAGGATGAACTTTAGCTACACTAAAGTTAAAAGTTAAAAAAGTCAGCACCTGGATTTAAGTAAGTAAATGATGTGAGGTTGTTGCTGCAGTTGGTCTGCAGGTTTAGGTTTAGCAACAGTATGTGCTGAAAGAATGAGGTCAGCTGACTACCTGAATATACTGAATATAGACCAGGTTATTCCATCAATGGATTTTTTCTTCCCCAATGGCACGGCCATATTCCAAGATAACAATGCCAGGATTCATGGAGCTGGAATTGTGAAAGAGTGATTCAGGGAGCATGAGATCATCATTTTCACACATGGATTGAGAGAGTTCACCACAGAGTCCAGACCTTAACCTCATTAAGAATCTTTGGGATGTTCCGCATAGACTGTAAAATTCTCCTGTTAACCTATAATGCCCTACAAGGGCTCGCTCCTGAGTATGTGTGAGACCTCATCTCCTATTTTGAACCATTACAATAGATATAGATCACAGACTGCTGGTTTCTTTGTCGTTTCTAAAATTCAGAGGAGCTCTGCAGGAGGAAGAGCGTTCTCTTATAAAGCGCCTCAACTCTGAAATAATCTTCCCGAATATGTTCGGAACTTAAACACGTTCTCAATCTTTAAGTCTAGACTACAAACTTATTTGTTTAGTTTAGCTTTTAGTAATTAATGTTTTTCCCTTTAGATATGGCTGCAGATCCAGGGTTTCATGGACAGAGGGAATTGTGATAAACTGAGATGCTGGTGCTGTTGTTTGCCCAGTGCACATGGTCACTCAGGTTTGTGGACGGTGGAGTGGGTGGATGCTGGTGTTTCAGGGAGCCTCCCTGTCTATGTTACCTTCTGGCTCTCTTCCTTTAGTTAGGCTGTTTTATTCACTCTGAGAATGATTCATATTTTCTGTTTTACATAAATCCATTCAAAAGTAATTCCATCTTTCTGATTCCTCTGAGTTACTGACTGCCCACCTGCCTGACCCGATACCGATGGATGTTGGACCCTCAGGCTCTCCTGTCACCTGTCAAGCCAGACTGATTGAAGTCTCTGGAAGTCAGCCTTCTCCATCACCCACCACAGATCAACTGCCCATCATCCAGTTTTTGCAACATGCCTCAGACTGACTGCTTTTACAGTTTAATCACATTTTACTTGTCATTTCCAGTTATATGATTACTCTGTCATAGAAAGCTGCATGAGAGCGTGAACTATTTAAGAGAAAATGAGGAATTCAATGAAAACGTGGTCTGTTTCAAAGATACATTATCTTAATTATCTAGAAATTATCTTAATTTTTGTGATAATCATAGAAATGATCAGGGGTGCCCAAAAGTTTTTCATACCACTATAAGAAAAAAAGCCCAAAATCAAAAAGTACTCTCATCTGAAACATGGTACAATATGATGGATATCCTTCCAATACCCAGACAGTACAGTACATTCCCAAAAGATATGAAAGTGATTTACAATGTCTGAGCCTTGAAACTTCATAGTGTAATAAAAAAATACAAGAACATGTTTCCAGCAGAATTTTTTCCTGGTTAGAAGGTTGAAATGGTTGAAGACCACAGAAATAAGCATACATATTCCAATTGTTTTCTGAGATTGATGTTTCCCCTCATTTGTTTTACTTCATAGAAATAGGACATTCTTTACGATACGTAATCATTTTTAGTAATCATCAATTAAAAACTGTATTATGTGTGTACCCATGTTATCTTTAAAGAGTTCAATGATTGGGAGAAATTTAAATGTTGTTCATAAATAGGGAATTGAAAGGGGGCATATATTATTTTTTTCACTGTATTGTACATAAGTGGAAGCATTTTACAAGGATTATGGAAGAGTACTGGCTAAACCTACCTTGAATACAAAATCATTTCAGGGAATAGCTTCTTCCTTCCTCATCATTTTCCTTGCAATAGCCTGACCTACATGCACTGCACAGAACCCGCCATACACACTGAAACTGCCAGAACCTCACATCACACTTCTGAAGCTACAGGAGTAAAACGGCACCTAGCGTACTGCTACTCAATGTTATCTTCCAGCCGCGCTTAAATATTAATTCCGTAGTCCACACTGCCTCAGACAGAGAGAGAGAGACGTAGTCTGAAAAATGAGGACAGTCTGGTTTCAGAAAGTGCTGTATTTTGTAAGCTTTTCATTTGCCACATTAAGGGGCGAGACATCAGACATTGATTTGCTGTCTTTTGACCTCATTTGGGAGCTGTACTTTCATCTAGTGGTGCTTCACAATTGATGGAGAGCTACAAGGAGCTGCTTTCTAGCTTTTATAGATTGATAGTGCTGTACTCAAGAGCGCTAGAGCCAAGTCTGAGTCAAGGTCAAGACTTTTAGTAGTTGTGTTTGAGTCAAGACCATAACCATTACAGGCTTTGCCAAGATTAAGATATTTTTTATCATATAAACATATGTAGAAAACTAAACTGAAAGCAGAAGCATTTCTGAGTGGAAACGGGATAAATATTGTGTTTAATGGTACCAGTGGGCTGGAACCACCATCCCTGCTTAGCCTAATATATTCATTCTAAAAACTGGGGTGTCGGGTTTCTTTTCGTGCAAGGTCTTCTGGCCATGTCTCACGTCTTTACGTATTACGTCACAGGTACAGCCTCTAAAAGAGAATCCGGCTCAGTTTTACTGAATGCGAGCGTCTGGTGGAGCAATGGAGACTTCAGAAGGGGAAACTCAGAGCTCAGTAGCTCATTCAATAAACCAAAGTGTGTAGTTGAAGTGAAGTTTCTGACTGAGCAAAAATGCAACACCAATTTTTACAGCTTAAGCAGGAAAGAACTCTCACAACCAATAAGAAGCACTGGTGGTATGTATGCTTAAGGCGCATCCCTATGCTCTTCGCTACTTTACACCCCATCAACACTCACACCATTAACTAAACTGATGGATGTGGTTGTCTGGAACTGAGGTCTGATCAGGTAAATTTCTGGCGTGTTGCTATTTTAGTTGGGGAAAACACAGGTATGCCACTGACTGATTTAAACCCTGACAACAGTCAATAGTCCCCCTGTCCATACCTATCTTAGCTACGCGTGGTACACCGTGTGTGAGGCACATGCTTAGCGCATGTACACCTCCGCTCCTTACAATCCCACAAACAGACAAGCTACAGAGCGCAAAGCCAACTTTTAACTCAACGAAAAAGAGAATACAAAATAAAATTACATAGATGTTCCTGTAAATTACCTGCAGGTCAGCTGCCTCTGCTGAGATGCGCAAAGCGCCGCTCTGTGAAGATACCAACTTTCCAAAGTCAGCGCTAACCTGCCAATTAAAGGGAGTGGCATGTGAAATGCTGATTGGTTTATTTACTCTTACGCCTAAAACACACCCATGATTAATTAGGAGAACTAGTTCATGCCTTTTGTGCATTTCGAGCTGCGCAAGGCATATTTTTTGCGTCCTCACGATACCAAAGACACACCATCATGACCTAAATCCAGCTGCATGATGTGTAATCGACATATCGCCTACAGATTGCATAAAAGGGCTCCTGGTGTGTTTTAAGTGGCCGTTAGATGTTTTTGAAAATTAATGACACGGTTGAACGGGACCTGTTTGAGAAACTGCCCTGAGGGAGTACATGCGGTTTGGTGATTGTTGGACAAAGGGGAACCCTGGGATTTTTTTTGATGAATGAGAGTAAATGGGAGTAATAAGGGATGACAATAAAAGTGGATTAAACTTATGAACTTAATCTGTTCTCAGGGGCCTGCCTTGTGACAGTATATCCGAAAAAGAGTGTATCTGTCAAAAAGAAAAAGGTAAAACCCGGGAATGTATCCATACACTGTATACAAGCAAATCTTACACAGCCAGACTGAGCTGACTCTAAAGTTGGAATGGTCTCAATATCTCAAAACCTACAGTAAGATTTACAGAGTGATAATCTAACAGAAGTAGAAGAATATAAAAAAAACAACATATGTTAAGGTGCATAAATTCACATATAAAGACTACATTCACCATTTTACTGTATTACTGTAGAAAACAGGCTTCACATGGATACGGATGACAGGAACCTGTCAGTAGGAGTACAGAAGTGACTGCGCTGACATCACACAGCAGGGTCTGGTCCACTGCCAATTAAAACTCAGGCTGAGCAGCAGAATCCTGTCCTCCAAACAGCTCAGCCTTCTCCAAACATCCATCATCACTAGCCTAAATACAAAGAACCTGAACACACACCCACACACACTGACAGAACTCGCAGTGAAGGGCACTATTCCTTATATAGTTTCTGTATTTTTCGTGTTTTCCACCCTCATTTAGGCTGGAATGATTTTTTTTGAACTATGGAGTAGCTGCATATCAAGTAAAATGCAATTTGATTGGTTCATTTTCGACCAACAGTGTCAAAAAAAACACTCACAGATAAAAATGACATCATACACAGTAAATCCAGCCAAACGGGTGAAGGCAAAAGTAAAAAAAAAAAAAAAAAAAAACGCTCGGCAGCAGGTAATCAATAGAATGGTCAAGGCAAAAAACGAAAAACAGAGATACAAAAAAGGGCCAGTAACAAATAGGCAAAAACAATAGAACGTGTCATAGAAGAGCAAGGAAAACCAGATTCAAAATTCAGCACTGAACTGAGCAAGCAAACAGAGGGGTATATATGTTAGGGAGAACAGGTGGAGCCAATTAGTAACTCGGAGAGTTAGTTAGGGAAATCCAGTGTAGGTGTAGGTGTATAAATCACTATTCTAAACACCTGCTCCCAAACAAACACTACTATTGTATACTACTGGTCAAAAGTTTTAGAACATTTTATTTTATTTCTTTTGTCATTTATCCTCTTAAAAAAACATTTATATTCAATAAGTGGAAACATTTCCAGTAAACTGCCAGAACCTTTACGGAAAACAAATGAACTAAAAACTGACAAACGTAATCTTAGTATTATATAAAAATTGTATATATAATCCTCTGGAATATAATCAAGAGTAAGATGGATGATCACAAGCCATCAAACCAAGCTGAACTGCTTGAATTTTTGCACCAGGAATGGCATAATAAACGTATCCAAAAGCAGTGTGTAAGACTGTTGGAGGAGAACATGATGCCAAGATGCATGAAAACTGTGACTAAAAACCAGGGTTATTCCACCAAATATTGATTTCTGAACTCTTAAAACTTTATGAATATGAACTTGTTCTCTTTGCATTATTTGAGGTCTGAAAGCTCTGCATCTTTCTTGTTATTTCAGCCATTTCTAATTTTCTGCAAATAAATGCTCTAAATGAGAATATTTTCATTTCAAATTTGGAAGAAATGTCGTCTGTAGTTTATAAAATAAAACAACAATGTTCATCTTACTGAAACATAAACCTATAAATAGCAAAATCAAAGAAACTGATTCAGAAACTGAAGTGGTCTCTTAATTTTTTTCAGAGCTGTTATTTATTTACCTCAGGAAGAATAGCTGCTATTGTAATAGCAGCTAATGAGGATCAAAATAAAACAATAAAAAAAAATTTGATAAAAAATATTCATGATTATAATTATATTCACACATTTGACTCCCCCTCACCCCGAGATTGAGACAAGGCCGATTTTAAATTAGATCAAAATTGAGACAAGATACAGAGCCATTGTTTATAGCCTCGAGACCAGTCTCGCAACTGACACTGTACTGAAGAAGCACAACCCTATTGATTGGTGGTCAATAAGACACATAGAAAATAAACAAGCGAGTGTAGAGCTGAGGTTGTAAGTCTGTCAGCTGAAGTCTTGTCCTCCTCTCTTCTCTCTGATGAATCTCATCTCGTCTGCAGTAATTGCAGTTCAGGCACGGAGGCACCCTTGATGTTATTGAATTATATCACTGACTACTCATAAATTACTTTGACTTAATTTTAGAAATGCTCAAAAACCTTCAGTGAGTTCTGTTCCCAGCAGACATTAATCATTTGCAATTGCACAATCAATGCAGGAGGCAGAAGACAGCTATTGTAGCTAATCTCATTTACAGGGAGCTGAACCTCTAAAACTGAATATGTACATAAATCTCATTTAGCCTCGATTTAATGGGCTGAAAAATTGTCCATTTAAGCACCAGTTGTGTTGAATAGGACATTACCTTTTGCCCTTGCCGGAGGGAGACACATTTGTGCAAAGCATGTGACTCATTCTCCTCTGAAAAAAAAACATGTTACAAGAGCTCATTCACGCTGCATTTACTGTATAAGAAAAGGAAAGTGCAGGATCGTGCTGGGATTTTCATTTAGCCATTTACAGAATAATCATATTTTTGACAGACATTTTCACGTTTTCATTTCATCTCTTCCTTCCAGTCTGTTACTGAAGTCTGTAATGTTTAAAGGACTACTGTATGTTTTGCACTATAAGACTTAAAATCCTTTAATTTTCCCAAAAATCATCAGTGCACTGTATAATCTGGTGCAAAACTTATTTATGACTTATACATTTTTTATCAGTCAGGTTGTAAGAAGAAGTAAATCCACTCCACTGAACTGCAGCATTATACAATAGCCGCTAACCACGAAAAGTGCTAGCTCTTTCGCTGTTTAGAGGTGTAGCTTGCTACTAAATCCGGCTAGCAGCATGCTGGAGCAGCATTAGCATTACCCGCTAAACGTGATAAACACTAGCTCTTTCGCCATTCAGAGGCGAGTATTATCAGCCTGTAGCCTGCTGCTAACCCCAGCTAACACTGCTGGAGCAGTATTAGCATAACATGTTAACCACACAAGCTCTTTCATCTCAAGCATGTTAAAACAGGCTATGTGAGAGCTAATATTGCTTTGGCCTACTTAAATCTAAATAAAACAGAAACGTTTTACCCAAATAAACAGTTGTCAGGAGAGAAATCTGTGTAGATTAACATCCAGCACTCGTTTGACTTTAAAAGAAGTTATGTTTACTTAACTTAGCTTTACAGGTCTCACCACCTAGTAGCTAAACCTGCTGAATTAGAAGGAAAACATGGCGCCACCCCTGTTCCTTACTAGTGTCGCATAAATAGACGTTTATTGATAGTGCGCCTTATAATAAATAAAAAATAAAAAAATACGATTAACAGATGCTGATGAAAAAAAATGGTTCACTAATAAATAGTGAACAGGGAAAACAAAACAAACAAGGGCAAAACCAGAATCATATCATACCAGATCTGATCGAATCCAACCCAAAATGGCAAAACAGACAAATATATATAGATATTTCACAGAGCAGGGAGTCCCACAGTTAAGTGTGCTCTTGTGTAGACTCTTTATTGAAGGCTTTTACAGCTCACACCCCCTCCATCCTCATTACACCAGGACACCTGCCCTTAATGTGGCAGACGCTCCACGTGAACGTGCAAATGCATGGAGTGGATAGGTGTAGTAAGTGTACGGAGCGGAATGAGATTGGGGGTGGATAATAGGGATGTAGTTGAGTGGGTCAACAGAGGTGGAGGGAATATGGGATAGTGTGACAGACAATGCTAAAAAAATTATTAATAGTTTATAGACCTCACACTAAAAAGGTGTTTTAATGTTTTAATAAAAAAGAGATTATTTTCACACCATATATTTTAAATACAATGAACCCATCAAAAGCATCAGTGTGCCTGAAATGCCAAAATTCATATATGTTTTGGTTCTGCCCAGTTATTGCCTCTTTTTGGAATAAGGTACAGAAAAATCTTGACAAAATATTCCACTGCACCATAGAGTGTGCTTCATGTTTTTTTTTATACTTGGTATAGGTAAAGACAAGGTCAATCAATCTTCACCATGTCAAACTTATCTCTCTAATAAGTTATTGTTCATTGCACGCAAATGTATCCAAATTAAATGGCTTGATGACAAGGCATCTACAATTAGCCTTTGTCATGACAAAATTTTAAAAATCTTTCCTTTTGAGCGCTTGTGTGCCAGAATTAAAGGCAAAAATGCACAATTTGCACGCACCTGGTCCCCTTTCCTTACCAGTCTCCCACAACATATACGACGCCTTAGCAACCACCTAGCAACCACCTAGCAACACTATAGCAACCACCCCGGATACCAGAGCAAGACCTTAGTACCCACTTAGCAACACCTTAGCAACCCCCCCGGATACCATAGTAACACCTGAGTAACCACTTAACCACACCATAGCAACCACCACAGATACCAGCCAGCACTGGAATCACACTCGCAGTTTCTGTAGGAACTGCAATCTAGTTGTTGAATGCACAAAAAAAAAACGGCTTACATGGTTATATCTTTATATGGCTGAAATATTTCTGTTTTTTTTTTACTAATATGTCAGTATAGCTCTTGTTTTTCCTTTTCTTTTGTTATTGGTTTTCAGTTTGTTGTGTGCATGTATTTTCCTGTGTAATTAAAAATTGAATAAAACTATTATTGCAAAAAAAAAAACAGATTGTTTTAATAACTCTATTGTTGTGAAAATAACTAAACATTTTGCTCTTACTTTGAGGAAGCAAAAAATAAGATAAATAAATAAATGAACCAGAAATCAAAGCTGTTACAAATGAACCAGGTTTGCTCTGATTACGGGTGGGCAATATAGCATAGCAATATTACAATATTTTAATGTATTTTTGCAATAACAGTATTCTAGAGATATAACAAAACATTATATTTTTTTAAAAATCTATTTCAATCCATTTATTTAACGTTAAATATAACAGTTTTATACATTCAGTAGTAACAAAATATGTATACATTTATTTATTTCAAAAACAATGACTTACCAAGACTTTATTTTTGTATAAAATAAAACATATAACCATAAAAAGCAATTTATCAACAAAAATCTACCACAAACCTAAAGTGCATTCATATAAACTGCAACCAACAATTAAAAGTAAATATAATAAATAGCAAAACAAATACAAAACAGACTTTCAAGAATATTGAGACATAATGATATTAGGAGTTTTTTTTTAATCCTGTTTAAAAAATGTTACTGACATAATCAGATATGATACAATGTGGGACACCTCTAGCTCTAAAATTATTAGTATTATTTTCTAGGACAATATATTGTTTCATTGTCAATATATTATATATTGTTTGTGATGACAAATTTTTACATTTAATTACATTTTCATCCCAAAGTAGTGTTTGGCATATTTGTCAAATTTTTTACCTTGAAAATAATTATTTAAATTATACAAACTATTTTTTAATTTAACTATTAACTTTTTGAATACATTATCAGACCTTAGGGTATATAGCTGATATCAAAAAAGGTGTTGGTGTATTTTTCTTTTTGCTTTTTTTTTTAACTTACCTTCACACACACGTACAGTATACACTTCTACAACATCTCACCTGTTTCTATTGCAGAATGAGACTATGCATGTAAGACTATTCATTTGATTATTCTACCCCTCTATTTATTAGCATTGTCAGTTATGATCAATGAGATCTAAAGATGTACTGGAGAATACTGCATCAGCTGTAAACACAGCCTCCTACCATTGTTGCGTTACCATAGGAACAATGCACAAAAAGTGATGGTATCTGTGGAAAGTGTTGCATCCAATAGTGACCCCGTGTTCTCAGACATAATAAGGAGAGATAAGGTGAAGCTAAAAATACCCAAAAGGCTTTGGTGTATGACTCACCAGAACAACAAATGGGTGTGCTGTGAGAAGCTTAGTTTGGTGTTGAAGTGTCATATTTCAGTTTTTCTTGAGTAAAGGTTGTTTTTATCCTTTGTTGAAGCTTAAAGTGCAAAATAATTATGTGAAAAAAAAAATCTTTTTTATCTTCATAGGTGCGATTATGCTTGCCTTAAGATACTGCGAATGTGAGCTTTAACAAATCCTTTCTTATTTAAATAAGTACAGAGATCTGACTACAACCCCAATTCATAGTTAGAACAGTATAGAAAAACGCAAATAAAGAAAATGCAGGTTTTTAATGTTTTTTTTATGACTTTTGTTCAATTGCAAACTGAATGAGCCCAAAACATTTTATATTTTGTCCTAAAAAAATAATGTTTATATTCATTCCTGCATTTCTGACCTGTAACACATTCCAAAAAAGCATCTCAAGAGGTGTCACACTCAAGCAAACATGTCTGCAGGAGTACATTATTTGTGAAATGATTCACACATTATGAATTCAAGACAGGACAGTGCTGGAAATCCTTAAAAATATGCTTTCTGAAGGCAGTGTATGTTGCTTTATCACCCCTAACAGTTCAGAATTTTTATCAATTGTCTGACTGACATTACATCACTCATTACATCATTATCTTGAGGATTTCAATACAAGCATTATAATATATATTATATTACATATATAATATTTTATTATTATACATTATTATATATAAAAGCGTTCATGTTTGATAAGGAACATTACTATAAAGCATAATTGTAATTGTACTAGAAAATATTTAAAAATTGTAAGTAAATCAACATTAAATGTCAAAATATAATGTATAAAATCATAAAATTAGCTGTTTCCTGAACTTCATTTTAAAATCAATATTTTGTGTCAATCAGTCAATCAGTGGGTGTCAATCAGTCCTGACGCTGTCAGTCTGCCTGCTCTGGACTTTGATTCTTACTAAGAAGACTCCATTTCCCAGCATGCACTAACAGCAGACCTTCCAGACTTATGTGATGCTTTGGTGTTCACACTCTCCCAGCTTCTGATTGCTCACACCTGGTCTGTCTTTGTATGAATACCCCTTTGTTTCCTTAGCTCTGGGCCGAGTATTGAATCTAGTTTTCTAGCTCTTCTATGATGTGTTTCTTTTGATTTTTTTTGCTTTGTTACTGACCCGTTTTCGTGTTTTTTGACCATTCTCTTGCTTTGCTCTTTGTATCGTTTGTTTATCATTGCCAACCTATTTTTGTATATTTAGTCTACTCTTTTTGTCTAGCCATTTTGCCTTTTGAATAACCAGTGTATTACCCCTGTTTGTCTTATATTTGGTTCAAATAGGGCTGTGCAATGAATTGTATCTTTATATTAATCACCATATAAGTTTTCACAATAACACACAATATGAGTTTGAGACCATCTTGACTGTTCATTACCTCTTTGCACTTGACAAATAAGTTAGAGGCAGAAGGAGGAAGAGGTCACACAGCAGAAGGAGCTCGTTCATAGTCTGATTTTTCTTCAGGTTTCTTTGTGGGTGTGACTTGCATTGTGTGAGAAAGTGGGTGTCAATCAGTCCTGATGCTGTCAGTCTGCCTGCTCTGGACTCTGATTCTCAATAAGAAGACTCCAATTCCCAGCATGCACTCACAGCGGACCTTCCAGACTCATGTGATGCTTTGGTGTTCACACTCTCCCAGCTTCTGATGGCTCACACCTGGTCTGTCCCCCTGTGTATTACCCCTGTTTGCCCTATATTTGGTTCAACTAGGACTGTGCAATTAATTGTATCTTTATATTCATCACCATATAAGTTTTCACAATAACACTCCATATGAGCTGTGATACCACCTTGAATATGCATAAACTCTGTGCACGTAACAAATAAGTCAGAGGCAGAAGGAGGTAGAGGTCACACAGCAGAAGGGGCTCATTCTAAGTCAGATATTTCTTCCAGCAGCACCAGCAGTGCCTTAATGAATTCCACGACTCAAAACGGAGCCAAAAGCACGTCAGAGTTGGCTGTGTCTGCTAGCATTACGGTAAAAACCCTCACACCCGGCCGGGGCCTACGGCTGTGTCTGTAAGCATTGAACTGTACACTGAGTGAGGGAGAAGGCTGGATCAAGGTAAAGAAAAAGACAAAACCCAAGGCAATTTTGAGCTTCTAGGAAGAAAACAGATATATTTATAGCTCAACCCAGTTTCACTGTGAACTCACTGTGGGAGACAGATTTTCCATATGGTTATACACCTGCCTGAATATCAGCAATGCTTTTTTTGCTTCATCTTCTCTCCCTCGCTAATATAGCTGTCACTCATACCGTATAAAATGTTTAAAAAAATCACAGTGTAACCATTACCATGCTTAACAAGTGCATTCAGACACAGAAAGCCTCTGAAAGCTAAAAAAAAAAATCCTGAAGCAAAGAGCACAGTCTAAATATTGATAAATATTGGCTTTTAATTAAAGTTCTTTCTTAAAATTACAAAAAATACAAAATATGTACTAGTCTAGAGGCTTTAATAAACTTGAATATTAAACTTGAAATAAAAAATTATTTTTTTTCTAACAAATTCACAGAAAAAACAAACAAAAATAAAACAGTGAAAGAGCCTGTATAGGGAAATAGAGCTAGAAAAAACAAGGCTTGGTTTGGCAAGGCTAGAGAAGGGAGTTAATTAAAATATAACAGAGATCCCAGCTGTCACGGAAGTTCAGGTAGTCGCCCAGTTTTAAATAGGGGCTCCCCGACGCACACACATTATATACAGTATAATTATATTGTTATTAATATAATGAGAGACAAAGGACACAATATTTCATATTTACTTTTTAATTATAGGCCAGAATAAGACCCAGACCACAGTCCACCTGTTAGTGGCCTCTGAGCAAACGTGATGCTGCATTTGAGTGGAACTGAAAACACAAACACACACACACACACACACACACACACACACACACACACATATGCACACTCACGCACAGAGCTGCTCGAAGGAGAAAAGTGAATTAGAATTGTAATTGCCAAACCACAGCTTATGCAAAATTATGCATTTCTGTTAAGGATGTCATGGGTCATCAACTCTGGAGCACACAGTCAGTGGAAGAAGGGACTTCAAAGGATTTATTGAAATTATTGCTTTAAAAAAGAGATTAAAAATGTTTTCACATTAATACCTTTTGAGTTTCTGCTGCGACAAGATTTTTATTCCTTTGCAAACATTTGAATGATTTATGTTGACCTTGTTCTGTTTTAAACATGCATTTTGTTTTTTCTAAAATTATTTTAACTAAGACTGGGTAGACAGCTTAAGCTTTACCTCAGATATAGTGCTGTGAAAAAGTATTTGCCCCCTATAGATTTATTTAGTTTTTGCTTTTTTTATCATACTTAAATTTTTTAGATTACAAACACATTTTTAGTTCTATAACAGGGTAAATATATAAAAAAACTGTTTTTTAAGCATATTTTTATTTATGAAGGGAAACAAGAAGATCTATTCACACAATTCTGGCCCTATGTGAAACATTTTTGGTCCAGTCTTCTTTATAGAATTGTTTTAATTCAGACTCATTGAAGGATTTTCATACATGAACAACTTATTTAAGATCATCCACAGCATCTTAATCAGACTTTGACTTGGACACTCCAAAACCTTCATTTTCTTTTTTTTTTTAAGCCATTCAGTGATGGACTAGTTTGTGTGCTTTGGATCATTGTCCTGCTGCAGAACCCAAGTACACCTGAGCTTGAGGTCACGAACAGGTGGCCGGATATTCTCCTTCAGGATTTTTTGGTAAAGAGGAGAATTCATGGTTCCATCTGTTTCAGCAAGTTATCCAGCAGCCCCAGACCATCACACACACACTACCACCACCATGTTTTACGTTCAGTATGATGTTCTCTTTCTGAAATCATGTGTAAGTTTAATGCCAGATGTAACAGGTCACTCATCTTTCAAAAAGTTTCTCATCAGTGTGAAATGGGCCTTTGTGTTCTTTGTGGTCAGCAGTGTTTTTTGCCTTGGAACTCTCCCATAGATATCATTTTCAGACAGTCTCTTTGATTAATAATAAATTTAAATCATTAATATTAAATAAAAAAAGTGAGATTTGCAGTTTAGATATTGTTCTGTGTCTTTGCGACCTCTTGGATGAGTTGTCCACGCCCTTTTGAAATAATCTGGAGTGATTTCTTGATTCTAGCCTGGTTATAGCTAGTAAAATTCAACTTAGCTTTACAAAAAATGTGGTTATCACAGTTAATTAATCGGGGGAATTGATTTGATAGTCTGTTTGATAGTTTTGTATGGAGATTATAAGAGAAGAAATGTTAAGGGCAATTAATATTATTACTTGCTCATCATGCAGCAAGTGCCTTCAGTCCATTGACAATAAAACATCATGAAGCACTGCAGACATGTAAAAAAACTAATTAAAAGTAATTAAAGATTAACATTCAACAGTAGTCATAATATGCTGTTCATTCAGAAACTTAAACAATTAAAACAACTGTGGACACAGTGAACAAATATGTTGTTTAAAATTCTGTGACTATTACACAGAGGATTAGTGCTTAATGCATTTCTGTATATGTTATTATAATTTATTTATTTTTGATACACTGAAATGTTGCAACAAGAAGTTGCAACATTTGTATAAAACCAAACTCAATATACTGTATGTTTTAATCCCAGACAGATAGAAGCCTGTCATACTATAAAATGAGGTTCCATTTAAGATGCTCCCTTCATCACTGTATCCTGTGTATGTCGTATCTCTTCCGGCTTGCTGAAAAATAATTGGGCCCTCTGTGGTTACATGTCCGTTCACATACATATGCAGGTGGTCGTTGTCATGGCAACAGTACAGCCTCACTCCAGGGTTATTTTTAGCCATAAAAAAGAAAGAAATTGTTGAAACCCACTATCTCACACGTCCTCTGAGCTGCGACTCAAGGGCAAGAGGGACTCTCTCCCAAAAACTCCTCCAAACTGCATTACCGAGAACAAAACAACTCTCTTTTTTTACCAACTAGACAAAAAATGTGCATTTATTTATATGCTTGCAGGCTGAATTGGATACTCGGAAATGGAAATGAGTGCCCTTTGGCCCTTTGGAATGAGTTCAGCAGCTCTTTTTTAAGTATGCAGCACAAATCAACACAGTGGTTGTGTGCTTGTTCCTAAAAACATAAAAAAAAAAAAAACTCCACTCTGTTAGTAACTATAACTAATTACTTTTTCAAAGTAACGTGCCCAACACTGGTTTTTAGTGTGGGCGAGCATTTTTTTCCCCTTCTGGATGGGATCCGTTCAGTAAGAGAAGTAGCATCATGGCTCCCATCAAATCTCATTATATCTCGTCTGCAGTCCATCTCTCTTTTGTACCCCTACCCCTTGTTTTCGAGTGAAATCCTCCATCTAAGAATTGGGACAACCCTTTAAAACACCTGATACAGATATAGGTATAGCAGTGGAGCGCTAGTAAGCTAGTAAGCTAGCTGCTAACTTAACTCTTAACTGTTAAATTGAGGGCATCCTATGTCTTCAGAAAGGGGGGCAGGTCATGCAGCAAATAATATTTATTGTCCATTCCTTAAAACCTCTGAACCTCTGTGATTGGGAGCTGAAATTAGCTTTTATTACTTTTATTTCAATTAATTTTTGCCTTTCACCCTAAATACTGCAGTCTCTGCTGTCTGTTGCACCATTTAAGGTGGAACAGGAAAGTTAGCTAGCTAGCTACTGAGTTGAACTACTGCCGTTTTTTTTTGTTTGTTTGTTTGCTATGACGAAAATGGGCATAAAACATTGAAACTACACATTAAACTATTGTTACAGTGTTGTTATCGTAATTTTAAACAAGGAAAACACCTATTTTTTTTTGGATGCTTGTGCCGCTGTGATTTTCATAGCCCTCTGCTTTGAGTGTGCCTCTAAAAAATCTCAGTTTGAAGGACCATGTAGCCCTAACACATCCCCCTCCAACCTATCCAAAATCGCCAAGGGGTTAAATGGGATTGGGACCAAGGTTGCTGTTATACACAACAATGTTACTGCAGCTTTTGCAAAGTGTTATTTGCAAAAAAACTGCTAAAAATATAATTTATCACACAGCACTAGTTATCAATGTTTTAACACAGCTCCTTTAGAACTCATGGAAAGGTTATGAATCATGTGTTCGGAAAGGCATTAAATCATTATATTGAATATTAGTAAATATTGTTCACAGCAGTTCATTGCTATTAGGTTTTTTTTTTTTTTTTTTGGTGCTCTTTTCAATGGGAACACACATTAGCCAAGTAGTTCAGAGCACTGTGGTATTTTTATTAATCATACTGGCTTAAGAACGTGGTATTCTTATAATATTTTGAACGAAATTTGAATAAAGGAAACTGTAATAAAGATAACTGTAATGAGACTATAGATGGGAGGCAGAAGAAATGCTAGAGTGAGGTGTTTACTGCTAATTGTGCACATTTTATTTAAACAAGGCAGTTGAATTAGATGGCATAATTAATAGAACGGCCAATTATCCTTGGTACATATATCCACTACACCCCCTCAGTACACATTAACACTGTTTACACTGCAACAGCGTGATGATAATTAATATTGATGAAGAAAATAAATGAGTTTTACAAGGCGTGTGTGTGTGTATGTTTATTGTTGCCTGTTGTCCTAAGAATAGCTGTTCCATCATTCTCAATCCATACTATACCATACTCCATATTTGACATCATTGTAAGTGCAGAGACTGGCAGCACCACCATCATCATTCCACACACCATCACAAGCACCGATCAATAAAACCGTTTTTGTCTTAGCACAGGACACAAGGTGCAGCTATAGCTAAAGTGCAGGTCCAAAAATCTCAACTGATTCCTGGAGATACTGCTGTTTCTGGACCTGTAATTTCAGCTACAGCTTGAAGCTACAGCTAAATAAGGGCCATTCCACCAAATGTGTGTTGTAACTTCCAAATTAAAATTATTGTTTTAATCTTTGTTTTAACTCTGAATCTAATAACACACATATATAACTATTCAAAACATGTACTGATCAATCTCAGGCACCTTTACTTATTTATTTACAAGGTTTTTAAGCTGAAAATGGTTACATTTTTCTCAGTCCTGTTACCAAAAATCATGTGACATTTAAAGAGTATGTTTAAAATCAAGTCCACTAATTCCTTTGATTCTCTCTCAAGAAAGTCTTTATCTTAAAGAAATGGTCTACTGCATGTTCAAATAATTGATATTTATAAAAAAAAATCATTATATATGCATGCACATTGTAAATTCCTAAAATATTCCCAAACCTAAAATTGATCACATTTATTATCATGCAATTTATTAAAAAAATGGATAAATGATGAACCAAACACATTTGGAAAAAGTGATTTACATTAACTTATATTCATATAAATAAAGCAATTAACCATGGGACAATATTTACTCCTGTTACTGGAATTCACTCCTGTTATTAGAACTCATTCCTGTTACTGGCACTCACTCCTGTTACAGGCATCATTCCTGTTACTGGCACTCACTCCTGTTACAGGCATCATTCCTGTTACTGGCACTCACTCCTGTTACAGGCATCATTCCTGTTACTGGCACTTAGTTGTGTTACTGGCACTCACTCCTGTTACTGGCATCATTTCTGTTACTAGCACTTAGTCGTGTTACTGGCATTCACTCCTGTTACTGGCACTCACTCCTGTTCCTGGAACTCATTCCTGTTACTTTTTATGTTTATGAGTAACAAGACTTTTATTCTAAAAATAAACAAATAAGATCTAAGAATTAATTTAGGCAACAGGACTGAGTGTTGAGACTGAGCTCCTCAGTCATAGTTACAATAAGAACTTTATTTTGGTCTTCCCATGGTCTTCAGAAGAACCAGCTGATGTCACTTCCTGTTGAAGATGTGACTTGTAGCATGTTTCAGATGGGGTAATGTGTTAAAAATGTGTATTTTTTATAACTTATATATAATATATAATATATATAATTAATATTATGGATTTATTATAAAAAAAATACATTTAAAGCATATATGGGATTTGGAGTCACACAACAATGAAGGATTTTATTTAAATTATATTTTATGGTAAAGTTTATAGTTACAGAGTGTAGACAGGTAAGAAATTTACTTTTTTTTGTGTTCTAAGTATTTTATATTAACGTTTTAATTACATATCTTACTTTTGCAGTTAGGTCAATGTACAATACACTATGCTTAATAATAAAATGTAATTTAAAGTTATTTTGTGTGCACATTTATACATGTAATTTCCTGGGAACTGAAATGGCACAGATCCGGCAGAACCTTAAACACATTTACTTCAGCAGTGCTATTCTAGTCGTGAATTAATTTCAGTGATTCAAGGTTGTTATCTACCCCAGAGGTACCATTGTAATCACAAATGAACCTTAGCAGTGCAACTGTAGTCATAAATTTAGCTCAGTAGTGCTATTCTAATCATAAATTTACAGTTTTAGAGAACAGCTACAGGTCAGGGCCACAGCTAGAGAAGCATGATTACTTCAGCTGTGCTATTCTAGTCACACACTCACAGCTGGCTAGCTCCCTCAGTAGAGTAATTTTCAGCATAAATTACCCCCCAGACGCAAAGGTGTAGGAGCGGGTTCGACATTGGGGGGACACATTTGCTAATATGAATGAAAGCCCACCCTATAGTGACTTAAAAAAACATATGCAGAAGTACAGTTAATCACAAACAACAACAAAAAACATGTTTTGCTGTTTTCCTGTTTATAATTAGATAAATCCAACCAAAGGTGACTTTACAGCCTAAACATGTTACTCCACATTGCATTTACTGTTGTTAGAAAAATTGTATGTGCAATGTCTGAATTAAATATATATGACAAATACACATATGACAAAACTGATTTTATTACCTAATATTGAAAATAATATAACAGATTTGGTTATTATTATTATTATTATTATTATTATTATTATTATTATTATTATTATTATTATTATTATGTATTGGCATGTCAATTCTGTTGGACATTTACATTTTCTCCATTCTTAAAAAAAAAAAAAAAGCTTGTTGGGTCCTGTATTTAATATTTTTTTTTTTTACTGAAAGCACTTCTTACCCTCCAAGTCTGTTAGAAGAACAATACATTATCCTAAAGCTGTTTTTATTGCAGTATTTTGTTATTGGGTGTTGTGCCGAATTCAGCCCCCCCGCCCGGCAAAGCACCCTCTCTCGGTAGCTCGTACAAACATCTTCTTGGCTCTAATTTTACTTAGAAAATGGAAATACCCAAGATACTTTTCTAAGCTATGCTGAAATAAGGAAAAAGAAACATGTCACCTGCAGCCTCTCCCAAGAGGTGGTGCTTTACCATAGTAGTGCCTAAGTAGTGCACCCCTGCCATGAAAAGCACCCCCTCCCCCACATTTAACGAGCAATTTATGCAGAAATCAGTAATCCCAAATAGTTCACATACTTTTTCTTGCAACTGTAATTATTGTGATTATGAATCTTGTTTAGTCATTATTAACATTGCATACATATCATTAAAATACAACCTAAAATGTCCTTTTTACATTCTGCAGTGTAGAAATGAGGATGACCTAATTTCTCTGAAGGCCTCTCTTGGGGAAAAGACTGCGGAATAAAGAGTACCTTTGATTCACACTGCTGGACTGCCTGAAATTATTCAGGTTTACAGTCATGTCTTAAACACTTTTTTGCTTGTCTCTCTTTGTCCATTTATTTATATATTTTTGACCTGCCAGCATACCTCAGTGCACACACTCCGAGCACACCAGTGATTCAGTCAGGGTTGGGATGACAGGGGAAAAAGTAAAAATGAAAAAAGAGACAGTGTTATAACTCCACTAAAGGGATCCACAAAAATGAGACGGACTTGGACTTTCTGGTTATACAGTTCTTTCAATCCCTGCTGCACACCGGCCATCAAATAACAACACATGAAGGTTTCTGACAGCAAAAAATAAATGCTTTCTGTACTTGTGCATTGTGGCTGTGTGCACATTTCGTGTCACATTTTCTCACTGTAGTTAATATTTTTGTTTCACAAAGAGGAGAAAATGTTCCATAAGGTGATGAAAATAATAATTGGGAAGCTCCAAACCTCAGAAGAGTCCCAATCTAATACAGTAAATTAAAATCAGTAACCAGATTGCTATTTGACAGTGCCATTCTAGTCATAAATTTATTTCAGTAATGCTAGCCTAGCAAAATGTTGCTATTTACCCCAGAAGTACCATTCTAATCACAAATGAAATTATCAGTGCAACTGTAGTCATAAATTTAGCTCAGTGGTGCTATTCTAATCATAAATTTACAGTTTTAGATAACAGCTACAGGTCAAGGCCACAGCTACACAAGCATGATTACTTCAGCCGTGCTATTCTAGGCACACACTCACAGCTGGATAGCTACCTCAGCAAATTACATGTTGATAGTGCTAGAATATCAGCTTTCAGAAAACAGTCTGGCTGACTAAAGCCCTATCTGGACGGGATTAGTTTCTCAGGGGGTCCTGGGGTAATTTTCTCTTTTATAGAGAGGTACTCTGTGATTTTATTCCTGTCTGGAACGACCACGTACGTGTTTTTCTCAGGCGTCCTCTGAGAAAATTAAAGGCTGAGTTACCTACTGTTTTTCACTGAACTCCGTGGTAATTTTAGTCCTGTCCCGACGCACATTTCTGAGTTTCATCACCTCGTGTTTAATAAAATAGCTGTTTGTCCACTGCCACACACCATAATTACACTTTGGGCGCACGTTTCCACACAGATCCACATAAACACAACAGCGAGTGGAAATGGAGGAGCTACTGAACGTGATGTCTTGTGACTGAGAAAGCCAAAAAAAACTCTGGACGTCCTGTTTTTTCAGTTGCTTTCTGGATGCAAGAGTTTTATCACTAAATAGAAAGCCCTATCCTAACGGGATTAGTTTCTCAGGAGGACATCTGTGAAAAGTATTTCACACTTCTACTCAGCGATAAAACATTTGCAACTGGACTACAATTAAAAAACAGGAGGACCAGTGAGTTTTTGGTCACATAACATTGCGTTCAGTAGCTCCTCCATTTCCACTCGTTGTTGTGCTTACGTGGATCTCCGTGGAAACATGCTTCCAAAGTATAATTACGATGCGCGGCAGTGGACAAATAGCTATTTTATTAGCTATTAGCACTATCAAGTAAAACCTTTAGTGTACTTGGATAAAACTATTGGTGTGACCCCAAGCTTCCAAACCAAGCAAATCATACTCACTCGTCCTACAAGAAAAGGGTCTGTCTGAGTTTGAAATGCTTACCAACAGGCATTTAGTTTCCCCCGTCACATATTGGTTGATGAAATACACTGCAACACTGCAACTGGCAAAATGCACACAAATTCAAATGCATCATTTAGAAACAGACTTCAGCTGGGCTTTATTTCAAAGTGTCCTTCTGGCTTTTAACAAAAAAAAAGAACACATCATGTTCAGCCTTGACACAGCTCGCACAGTTTCCAGAACTGAATAAAGAGACACGGGTTGAAATACTGACATTTACTGTACTGCATGTCTTTTCTGCTCACATCCCAAACGCAGTTGCACAGGCAATAGGGAGGAATTTTTCTCTGCAAGTGGCAGCACCACGAGACATTTTCAGAGCATTCTGTTCTCTCCTCATTACTGGAAAAACTGGAGGTCTCTAAAGACATCATTTTCAAATCACCTTGAAGTCACCTTTGGAGCCATGAAGGAAATGAAAACTACAAAGCACAGCAAAGCACAGTGGCATTGTGACATTAAAGAATAAAGAGGGCATGTCAAAATCATTACAGGCAGGCGCTAGAAGCTAGACAAGGTTAAAGGAAAGGTGGCAAATGAGAAGGATGGATCCAACATAGATAAGCCATATTTCTGCCCAAGGACGGACTATTAAATCCTTTTTGATACCTACCTTATCATCTACCCCATTTGGACAGGACAGCTTCTGGAGAATATGATGAGGTATTATTCCACAGATAAAAAGATCCAACTTCAAAACCCCCAGTTAAGACGACAAGGATGCGTATTTGCAACATGAAGGATTTGGAATTGCAAGATCAGTACTGAGTGAGTAGTACACCATGGGTGCCTTTTTTTCCCAATCTCTAGACGAGCCGTCGTCCGTGCACCAAGCAGCATTAGGGCGTATTAATGTGACTTTGCTATCGTAACAGCAGGAAAAGTACACCTTAAAGCGTGAAAAAGGCATGTACAAATTATTTTTTTCTATAAATATGTTTATTGAGAATGTACAATCTTCAGTAAAGCTTGAAACTTGGTAAACATAACAGTACATTTTTGTTATTTTTTTTTTTTTAATAAAAAGAAAGAAAAAGAAAACCCACCCACCCCAGCTCTCTCTCTACATACAATATATACAGTTAAATAAATTTGTTATAATAAAGTTGACATTAACATTTGACATGATTGGCCATTAAAAGTAAAATATAAAAGGTGCAAACAAACAAATAACAAATGCCTCAAATCATTGTTGCAAGTCCAGTTGTGTTAGAATATCCAAAAAGAAGACCATGGCTGATTAAACTCCATTAATTTCCCCCGCACTGAATGCAGGAGTACAGTATGACAACAGTTTGGTAATCCAATGTGTTTGGCTTGGAGGTTCTGTAGATTTCCAGTTTTTAAGTATACATTTTTAAAATTAAGTGTTTCCTGGAAGGAAGTAGGTCCAGGGATGTAACATCTAGCAAAATCCAAAATCCAAGATCCTTTACAAATGCTATACACCTTTGGCACTGGTCAGAGATACCATTGTTGAGTATATTCAACCTGTATGGAGTATAATATACATGATGGAAAATTCTAAATTAAATTTGTCTATGTTTGGTAGATACCAGCTCTGTTTGAGACAAATTTAGTAATCTGTTCCAGCTATCGTCTACATATGTGCAGTTTAAGTCTTATTCCCATTTCGATATATTTGAACACTTCTTATAATCTGGCAAGTAACGTTCTTTTCATTATTCATGGGTGTGTTTTGGTATAAAGTAAAAAAAAATAATAAAAATCAATCAGCGTATCATTTGCCAGTTTCTGTTAGCAGTTGTTTGAGGTGGTTTGGAATTGCAAGACCATTGCAGTCCATCCTCTGTAAGCATAAATATATCTCACACCAGGAGTCTTCACTGAGCCTTTACTGGAAAAATTCATACTTCCCTGCAAGATTAATGGAGCATATAATACAAAACATTTTCACTGAAACCCCTGCTGTCAACAAAGGACATTAGTCACTCAAGAAACTTGGGCAAAGAGAAGGGAAGCAAACACCACAACCACTGAAGTCTAAATTCTCCTCAGCTCTTCCTCATAATCTTTCACTTTGACAAAGGAAGGAAAAATGATAAATAAAAGTATTTCAGATGTTCAGATGTGTCACAACCCAATACTTGCTCGTATGCTGCTGAGGTAAATTGTAAATTGCCAAAATAAAAGCACTGTCTCTATTTTGTCTTGCTTTGTCAATTTCCTAGACTGTGTCTCTGCTTGTCATTGTTCTGTTTGTTTTCTTCACCATTATTTCTGTTTTATTTCAGTCCTGTTTTCTCTTTCCTCTAAGCCGTAGCCCTGCCTGGTCATTAGAGTTTCCCCCTGTGTCTCATTTGCAGTCCAGTCCTCCTGTTAGTAAGTTGCTGCTTTGTTTCAGTGCTTCTTGTTTGGTTTTGTTTGTATTAAAAGTAATTTAATGGTATATGTTTGTTTGGCTCCTTTGTATTCTGATCTGAGTCTGTTCCTTTGCTAACTTATGTACCCAGTTCATGTTTATTTTGTATACTGTTCTCATTATTTTGATTATTTCTATAAAATATTTTAATAGAAATAATAGACGTTACATAGTCCTTCAAGCTCACTCTATGACCCCAACAAGTCCTGGTTGCTGAAAAAAAAAATACTTTTTTGTTGCATCACAAGCAATTTCAGATTCAAATTCAGGCCTTATGAGTGGACAGTTGACGTGGTAAACTTACCTTTTAAAAGAAAAGTGTATTAAGTATATAAAAGAAAACTTAACATGGAAAGGTACATACTTTTTCAAATTAAAATATGTATGAATTTTAAATATGCAGTAAAGTCACTCCGCTGAAGTACAGAGTTATACAGGAGTTTTAGTTTAGCTCTCCAGCAGTATTAGCATTAGCCGCTTATTGCGCTAAGTGCTAGCTCTTTCACTGTTCAGAAGTGAGTATTATCAGCCTGTAGCCTGCTGCTAACCCTGGCTAGCACTGCTGGAGCAGTATTAGCATTACCCGCTAATCATGCTAAGCACTAGCATTTTTGCCATTCTGAGGTGAGTATAATCAGCCTGTAGTCTGCGTGTTTATCATGTTAAAACAAACACCTTTCTTGCCTGGCATTATGCTTAAAAAACATTTAGGATAAACTTATTGGTAACACTTTATAATAACTTTCATTAATATACCATTAACCAATGATTAATAAATGTTATTCTTTACATTTTAAGAAACTAAGAAGTTGCTATCACATTTGTAAATACTAATAAACGCATTGACAACATGAACTGCAATCGATAAATATTTGCCTAGTTTAAAATTCGTATTAACTAGCAATTTATTATTGTTGAAATTCTGATGAGCTTATGATTTGCTAACATTTTTAATGTGAATATCCATGCTGATAAATGAGTGTCATGTGTGAGCATTTCTCAAATTCTGATGAACTACTGCTTTGTTCACATCTACTGATCATTAGTTAAAAATACCAAATTATTTTGTCATTCATGAAGTTTCTGTTCAACAAGAACACAAACTAAACTAAACACAACTAAAATTGTCCTGAAATCTTATATATAGGCTAAAATACTGAATTTGTTACTGAAATTAATGTGGGAACCTGCATTTGTCAGGTGTTTCTTCTGTTCTGTTTTCCCAGCTGCACTTCTGTGAAGTGTTGTGGATGATTGTGCTCTTGTCTAGACTCGATTTTACAGGAGTGTTTTATAGCTCGCTCCTGCTCTGTCCTTACTACACGGGGACAGCCCTTAATATGGCGCACACTCCACATGAATGCACAAACTGAGGTGGAGTGGATAGGAGGCGTAAGTAGGGAGCAGAATGGGATTGGGGGCACGACCTGTTCAAGTGCCTTGTTGTCGGAGCAACGTGAAAAATAGCAGATGCAAGGTTTTTTTTTTTCATTTGTTCTTGGGGAATCTAGCAGAGTCAATAAGCTACAGATACAGTGGTGCGAAAAACATTGCATGATTGTCACTCTTAAATGTTTCAGATAATCTAACAAATTTAAATATTAGTCAAAGACAACACAAGTAAAAATATAATGCAGTTATTAAATAAAGGTGTTTATTATTAAGGAAAAGAAAAAATCCAAACCTACATGGCCCTGTGTGAAAACGTGATTGCCCCTAAACCTAATAACTGGTTTTGCCACTATTAGCAGCAACAACTGCAATCAAGCATTTGCGGTAACTTGGAATCAGTCTTTCATAGCGATGAGGAGAAATTTTGTATCACTCTTCTTTATAGAATTGTTGTAATTCCACCACATTGGATGGTTTTCTAGCATGAACCATCTCAATATGATTCAGTTCAGAACTGGTGTGTTTCGGGTCATTGTCCTGCTGCAGAACCCAAGCTCATTCCAGCTTGAGGTTCAGGATTTTTGTTAAACAGTGAAATTAATGATTCCATTTATCACAGGGAGTTTTTCTAGGTCTTGAAACAGCAAAACAGCTCCATAACATCACACTACCACCACCATGTTTTACTGTAGGTATAATGTTCTTTTTCTGAATTGCATTGTTACTTTTACGTTTACAGATGTAATGGGACACACACCTTCCAAAAAGTTCCACTTTTGTCTTGTCAGTCCACTGAGTATTGCTGACATTAACAGTGACAAGCGAGGCATGCAGTTCTTTGGATGTTGTTGTGGGGTCTGTTGTGACCTCTTGGATGAGTTGTCTCTGTTCTCTTGGGGTGATTTTGGTCGTTCAGCCACTCCTGGGAAGGCTCACCACTTTTCCACGTTTTTGCCATTTGTGGATAATTGCTCTCATTTGTGGTTCACTGGAGTCCCAAAACTTTAGAAATGGCTTTATAACCCTTTCCAGACTGATAGATCTAAATTACTTTCTTTCTCATTTGTTCTGGAATTTCTTTGGATTTCGGCATGATATCTAGTTTTTGAGTATCTTTTGGTCTACTTCACTACTTCACCTAAACCCTTTATTATCATTGGATTGACCTGTGTATGTAGGTCAAGGGTCAATAAGCTTACATAACTAATTTTGTATTCCAATAATTAGTGCTAAATTTATTCATATCAATACAATTACAAGGTGCCCAAATGTATGCACCTGTCTAATTTAGTTTAAAGAATTATTGTACCCTTTCTGTAAATCCTATAAACTTCATTTCACTTCCAAAATATCACTGTGTTCATCTGCTATATGATATATTTCACTGAAATTGCTAATCTGAACAACCAATGATTTATAAAGGATATTTATGAGACTATCAGGGGTGGCCAAACTTTTTTATAGCACTGTATGTTGCAAATGCTGCAAACACAGTAATGTTTATATTTGAACATCACCATTACATCAAAAACCCACCACCATCCCATGATGTAAACATGTAAAAAAAACTATAAAACTGGTAATAACTAATAATAATAACTATAAAATCCAATATACTTAAAAACATTTCCCAGAAAGTAGGTTAAGGTTAGAATTACCATATTATTTTTTCCTATCAGTTATTTTTGTTTTTAGTATCATGATTGTTATTATTGTTATATATATAAGGTAACTATTTGCTTAAAATGTAAAGAACATTGCTTTGCTACTGTAACATATTTACAGTGAATCATTGATTCATGGCACTCCAATTTTGCAGCGCTTCTAACACCCACTGTATCACATGGTATCCGGGATCAATACCCTGCACCAATGAGCAAATGACCTGGAAAACCCACTGGGAGAACTGTTAAAACATATCAAGACATATAATTATGATTATCAATATCATATTACAATGGTTTCAGGTTGTCCACCAGAGAAAAATACTCTAAATTGATATTTAGGATGTATGTGACAAAGAATGCAACTCTGTTCATCCATATAGTGCCCCTGCCCTTACATATTGACAATGTCAGAACAGGACAGGGTGTTGTAAAAGTGTGTCAGCCTCATAATCAGAGCATTGCTCCATAGCACATGAGGCAAATCCATTTAGACTGCCAGAGAGGGCAGCGATGGAATGATGCAGAAATCTGTGCAGACCAGCTCGCCATGGTCCACTTCTACATGCATTCAGTCTTCGACAGCGTAACGTCTAGGCCACAAAAAATGCATTCTGGAGCGTCGAAAACAGGCCAAGGTGTCACTGCGAATGGATCCGTCTCCACACAGCAGAGACAGCAATGGTCCAAAACAGCATTAAACAGGCAAGAACGAAATTCCTGTTCTTCTACCGCTTCACGTCCTGTGTTCTCAGCACGACAGACTGATCAAGAGGAGGACACGCCACCATTCCGTCCATCCAGCCGTTCTTCTCCAACCTTACCGGGTTCTTCTACAAGCCAGCATGGATCTCACTCAAGTCACAGTAACTCAAAGGTTAGCCTCAAGAGCTCAACATCAACTCTACAGGGCTCACTGCCCAGTTTACAAGGCTCAGTAAGGAACCTAAAAAGCTTCTCGGCTGCGTCCGCTTCACTCCAAAGCTCCAACCATAGCCTGCCCAGCTCCACAACCAGTTTCCGCAGTTCTAGCACCAGTTTTAAAAGCTCCAGCTCCAGTCTACAGAGTGGCAGCTCCAGCGACAACGACAGCTGGGGCACCAACAGTTGGAGCTCAGGAGCCACCTGTCTGCTGCGAAGCTCCATCAAGCAGCACAGTGAAGAGGTCTTCAGGGTCCGTGCCAGTTCGATTAACAAACCTGAACCAGTTAGTGATTCTGAGTCTGGATTTCAGAACTTAGAGAGCTGCCAGGGTAAAGAACGGCAGCAAGAGAGTCAGCAAACTGCAGAGATAGCAACTCTCGGTCGCAAAGACTCTGTGCAGAGTCAGAACTCAAGTCACTGCAGCACTGTTCCCTCAACTGCATCAGAAAACATCAAGAGGAAGATTGAGGACAGGCTCAAATTTTCTCAGTTTCTGGATGAAGTAACTTGCAGGGTACTAGGTCCCGAGAGCCTACAGGCCTTTGGTGCTGTACGCAAGAAGGACCCACTTAGTGCCAGTGCACAGACCTTACTGGTCAGTTGTTCCCATTCATTTCCAGTCTCTTGTCAACACGAAGTGTTCCCAGTGCATGAGAATCCCTGGTTCGATTCAAATGGAAACCCCACACCCCAAAGTAAGGAGCCCAAAAACCCTAACCCTGAAGGCTTTGTCTACCAATGGAACAAGTACATGCCAACCTGCAAGATTCTGGACCCAACTGAAGTCCTGAAGAAAGACAACGAGGAAACTTTTTCGATAGAAACTGCAGGGCAAACGTATTTAGAGACAGACATGGACAGCGTATGGAGAAAAGATGATTATTTGAGAAAACGAGAAAGAGAGAGAAGAAACTTGCTGGTCACTCCTGACCCAGTGCAAAAAAAATCTGAAACCAAGAAAAGCCCAAGTGCAGCATCAAACTGGTCAGAAAACTCCCCCAAACAACCCAACCATTCAACACCTCTACCCAGACCTGCTACTAGCAATTTGGTGAGTATCCTAAATGGAATTAAGGCTGAGCAATATGGTAAAAAATATTGCATCATGATATTTAAAGAAATTTTCACATTACACAATATTTATCATATTTTCACACAGGCAAAATGCAACAGCAGTGACAGATTCTTGAAAAAATACAAACTAAATAATACAGTTATTTGAATACAGAGTTTTATTCAATATGTGCTGCATTTATTCCAAATACATAGTACCAATTAGACTTTCTGTAACTTTCTAAAATATGCAGCTGGTCAGTACCAATCATTTTTTTGATTGTAGGAACACATAAGCAATCATGTAGTAATTTAAAAGTGTTAAACAAAACAAAATACTATGTGAAGCATTTAGGTGCTCTTATCTGGGGAACTTGTGGTATCTAAGGTTGGTAACTCTGATTATCTATCCTGTGTAACAGAGGTTACTCTTGCTCTTCCTTTCCTGGAGCAGTCCTGATAAGAGCCAGTTTCATCATAACTTTTTCAACTACTGGAGTCTGAGTAAAATATTTCAAGAAAATAATTGTGCCTTTATTCCAGAAAATTGGGATCATTAATCAGATTTATTAGTGAAAAAAAGGGAAAAGGAACAGCGAAGTAAATGGCATTTTTATTCATGACTGTTTGGCATTTATGTAGCTTGCTATGGGCTACCAGAGCCCTGAGAGACCACAATTGGCCTTGCTCTCTTTGGGTGGGTAGATGGCGCTCTTTCCTCTCATCACTTCAAAGGGTGATGATGCAGAATCACAAGGCGCCTGTGAGCTGATGTATAAGAACCGAGTCACTGCGCTTTCCTCTGAGCGTTAGCACTGTGATGCTACTCGGTAATGCTTTATTTTATTATTAACTTAAAATAATAAAGTTATAGAAAGAAGCTTTCATTATCAATTTAAGGTGAAAATTGAACGAATAATCATATAAAGACCATATATTCTCCCTTTTGGGGGAAAAAAGTGCTTTACTAGCACTTGTTAACTATGCAATATTACATGATATAGTCATTTTTCCACTTAGAGTTGGGTAATTTGACAATATTTTATTTTATCGTGATTTATTAGGTATTGTGATAAATTACATGCAATATACATTGCCAGTCAAAAGTTTGGACACACCTTAAAACCAGTGTTTTTTTTTTTTCATTATTCAAAATAATGCTGTTTAATACTAGAGTCATCCAAACTATAAATATAAACACCCTCCTGTTTGGTGGGTGGGGCATTACTGGTGATAGGGGAAGTCCTAATGAGTAGGTTGGAAAATTGGTCGTGCAAACAGGAAAGAAAATGGGATAAAAAGTTGAAAAAAAAGCATTGGGTTTTCCATTACTCCTACAAACTCAAATACTTGTCCTGAGGTGATGGATAGAGAGAGGCTGCTGTATTCATATGTTCCATCTGCCAGGGAACTGTCACTGTCCCTTTAAATCCCTGAAATTGCTCTTTTCTGTGACATTCACAAAAGAGATGTTCACAAGTCACACAGCAACATTGATTGCTGGATCATGTCACAATTGAAAAAACACACTAGGATGGATTGGACTGTTGTAGTGCTGAAGGGCTGCTTTCCTTCTGAACGTATGAATGAATAGCAGCTCTTTCACTGTTGTCTGACAAGTCAAGTGAAGAGGATTTTATTGTCATTCCATTTACACAGAGGAGTGAAATTACATTCCTTCAGGAGGAACATGGTGCAGCATGGAACAAACAGAACAATACAGACAACATAAAATGCAAACGGCTAAACATAAACGTGCAAATATAAAATTAGTACAATACAATAAATAGAAATATGTGTTGGACATTAGAAAATTGAAGGATGGGACAGTGCAGCACCGACATACCAATTTTTTTTCCTCATTTTTGTTTTCAGTTCCTCTTTCAGGTCTTATAACACAGTAATTATATCAGACAGACACATGCCCTGATCTCTTTTACTCCAGAAGACATACGGCTGCTCAAAAATATAATCATTTAAAATGTAAAAAGGAAGCAGAATTGTTATATTTTCCTGGAACTTATTTTTGAATGTATAGACTTTAAATATATTTACACCTAAGATATATTTTCAAAAATGGTTAGACTAGAGTGTTTATGAGTTTAAAGCATAAAAATACTGATGATTACATGGCTTATTAATTATTAATTTGATAAAATACATGGAGAAACAGCATCAGGCGGAGTTATTTTTCTTGATAATCAATAATCACACCTCTAGGATACATGTAGATACTAAAAACCTGACACTCAGAGCAGCCTATGCCTTTCAGTATTTTTATGTGTTCAGGGGGATTACATAAGTAATTAAGCTGAGAACACAAGGTGCGATTTTGGAGGGGGGGCTGAATTCAGCACCATAGTTGTGCCAAAATCTGCACCCCTGCCATAAAAAGCACCCCCTCTCGGCAGCGTGTATGCACCATCTTCTTGAAAAAAGCAGAGATAGTTGCTTTAGCTAACTTTACTTAGAAATGCGCTCCCAAGAGGGGGTGCTTTTCATGGCGGGGGTGCAGATTTCGGCAAGTTTTCAAAATAAAAGTTTATTTTAAATCAATTTCTGCTTTTTCTGCAGTATAATATTTTTTATAATTTATAAGATCTGAGAACTCGCAAATACCAAACCAGATGGCGGCCCTTATGCACAATTGAGGGCTGGCTGCTAAATCTCTCACCCAACCAGTGCAGACAGGTTTCACACCGATTAAATTACTGATTAACATTTGGAGCATTTTCAAAGTCATGCTTCATGATTAATTCAAGATGTGATCTACATAATAGAAATGTGTTTCTGCAGTAGTGTTAGCAGTTTAAAATGCTTATATTTCTCATATTCTCCTAAAACTAAGACAATAGTTTTCAATTTTTAGATTTGTTTTGAGGAATTGAGTATTGTGGTTGAAAGAAATGTTACGACCTTGGATATTGGCTTTCAGTTAACAGCTGAGCTGAACTTCTCTAGAGTTAATTACATGAAGGTGTTTGAAAGCATCAGTTGTAAAGTAGTGAAGAGGTAGAGTTGGTATACAGTGAATAGTGAATATTCGAGTAATGTTCTAATCCATATATTAGCAGGAACTACTCAACTAAAAAAAAAAAAAAAACTTTACAAAAAGAAGGTTAGTCAATTCGAAAAATGTAAACATCTTTGAAAGTATCCTCAAATGCAGTCGCAAAGACCAATAAAAAAGTTAGGATGAAACAGGCACTCATCAGGACTGCCCCAGGAAAAGAAGACCAAGAGTTACCTATGTTGCTCAGGATGAGTTTAAATTGCTTAAATTTGAATATTGTGGTTGAAATAAATGTTAGAGTGTGGGAAAAATTGTCATATGCAGACGTTGAATATTGCTTGGTATGGGGTTATGTAATAATTTTGTATGTACATTACAATAGTATTATATGCTTCATATGTATAAGGAAAGTGGGTCAAATGCAAGTTAGTAATTCTTGCTGTTCACTACAGAGGATACTGAATAAAAGTTGTTCTGAAATCTTACAAAATTAAATGTATGAAGCTCTGGAAAAAAATAAGAGGCCACTTAAAAATGATGAGTTTCTTTGATTTCCCCAAATTGAAAACCTCAAGAATATTATCAAGAGGAAGCCATCAAACCAAGCTAAACTGCTAGAATTGTTGCACCGGGAGTGGAATAAAGTTATCCAAAAGCAGTGTGTAAGACTGGTGGAGGAGAACATGATGCCAAGATGCATGAAAACTATGATTAAAAACCAGGGTTATTCCACCAAATATTGATTTCTAAAAACCCATCTCTTTTATTTGCGAATAAATGCTCTAAATGATGATATTTTTATTTGTAATTTGAGAGAAATGCTTTTAGAACAAAATAGTTTATAGAATAAAACAACAATGTTCATTTTACTCAAACATATACATATAAATAGCAAAATCAGAGAAACTGATTCTGAAATTATTACACGATGAAATGTGTGTGTGAAAATGTGGGACTCTTGTTTTGTAAAAAAAAAATATCAATATAATGGAATTAGACTTTCAAAAGGTAAAAGTCTTATTGTATTACATTAATTTTTCTTTTAAAGACTTCATCATGAGTTAAACCCCAATACATGAATACTTTATAACTACAAATCATGAGTGGAGAGAAGGGATAAACATGAAAAAGAGAGAAACTCTGATCTGTTTTTCTATTCTCTTTCTTTTTTCCAGACCTCCAGCAAAGAGACACATGCCATGAGGTAGATCACTTTCATTCACTCTTCTTTTCTTCCTTTATCCCACTGGCTCTGGCTCTCTGTGTCTCATTATCTTTCATTTGATCTCTCTGGTCTCAGACTAGAGAAGGCTCATTGTGATGCAAACTGCTGAAAAAGTGAGGATACAGAGGCAAGCTTACAGTGATCTGATCTGATAATATGATGCAAAGCTTGGAAATGCTTAAGACAAGAAAGTCTTGATGTAGCCCTTTTTATATTATAGTTATTTTATAGATTAGATGGCTGTAAATTTAGAAGCATCAAATTGCTTGTGTCATTTGATGTACCTTTATGTATTGTTTCATTAAATTAATATACATAAGCAAAAATACACACAGGACTAAATATTGGCCAGAATGTATTCCTCAAATACAAAATATATAGAATAAAATAATTTTGAACAGAGCATGTTTGTTCAGAGAATGTGTGTACTGTTTTCATTAGCAACTGTCTGCAGCTGTATATAAACTCTCATGCTTTAATATTCTCCCTCCCACTTCCTATAATGCACCTCTTCTAAAAGGACTCTGTAACATGTCACCAGTCAAGATCTATCCCACACTCTTAGTATTGATCTGCTTCAGCTGTGACTGATTACTGATTTGCAGCACCTGTGTGTTGTTAATCTGCATGTACTGTATTTTTCTCACTATAAGGCACACTTAAAAACGTTAATTTTCTAAAAAAAAATCATCAGTGCGCCTTATGTAAATTTATGTAAATTTTACCAGCCAGGTATTAAGGAGCAGTAAAGCCACTCTGCTGAAGCACAGCATCATACAATAGTTTCAAATAGTTCTCCACCACCGAGACTTGAGCCTGGAGCAACATTAGCATTACCCGCTAACTGTGCTAAGCGCTAGCTCTTTCAACGTTCAGAGGTATTATTGGTCTGTAGCCTGCTCCTAACCCCAGTTAGCACTGCTGGAGCAGCATTAGCATTACCCGCTAACCATGCTAAGCGCTAGCTTTTTTACTGTTCAGAGGTAAGTATTATCGGTCTGTCGCCTGCATATTTACTGTGTTAAAACAAGCTATGTGGGACGAACCACTAGCTAATATCGCCCTGGCTTACTGGAACACTCTAAGCTTTCTGTAAATAAGTGGAATCGCTTTTTAGGAGAGAAAACTGTGTAGATTAACATCCAGCGTTTATTAGTGCACCTTATAATCCAATGCGCTTTATCGTGCGAAAAATACAGTAGTTAAGCTTGAGCATGATTGTCATGCTCTTTGCTAAGTATTGCCAACATGATCTGAACTGAGTGGTTTCTCATGTCTGTTTTTGTCCAGTGTCTATTTGTTTCTGTTTGTCTGTTGATAATGGTTTAGTTGGTTTTGCCCCTTTTGGATTGGCTTACTCACATGTGTGGTTCTCTGAGACGCCTGGAGGAGTTGTTAGTCCACATGACAGGTGCTGAACCAACAGGAGTGTTCAGCACCCTGGAGAGCACCGCCCGAAAGGAAGGACTCGGAAAAGTTATCTTGCATGTCACAGTTCCCCCCTCACAGACCTCCCTGGGGGGCCCAGAGCATCCCTCTCAGCCTGTGGTCTTCGATACAGAGCATCACGTTGGCATTCTGCAGGCTGAACTGATGTTGCACCTGGAAATAGAAGAAAAAGCGGAGCCTGGCAGAGGAAGAAACCAGCCAGGAGCCGCATACCTGCTCTCAGCGGGTGCAGCTTTTCCTCTGATGAAGACTGTGGGGTGTTCTTTTTAGCTGTCAAAGATTTGGGTCAGAACTTCAAGGAGCCCTGTGTTCGCGCTGGAAAGAAAGGCCGATAGAAATCTGGGTTCTTCAGCACAGGCTCAGTTGTCATGTCCATGAGCAGGGCAGATGAAGGATAGTGCTTTTTTTTCTCATGGCCAAAGGAGCCCTCAGGCATCTAGTAGC